>NC_060139.1:1008981626-1009606626 GCF_021461385.2 Schistocerca piceifrons
ATTACATGATCTGCTGAGCGGAATGAACAGTTTAATGAGTAAAGAGTATGGATTGAGAGTAAATCGGAGAAAGACGAAGGTAATGAGAAGTAGTAGAAATGAGAACAGCGAGAAACTTAACATCAGGATTGATGGTCACGAAGTAATTGAAATTAAGGAATTCTGCTACCTAGACAGTAAAATAATCAATGGCGGACGGAGCAAGGAGGACATCAAAAGCAGACTAGCAAAGACAAAAGGGCGTTCCTGGCCAAGAGAAGTCTACTAATATCAAATATCGTCCTTAATTTGAGGGAGAAATTTCTGGGAATGTGCGTCTGGAGCACAGCATTGTATGGTAGTGAAACACTGACTGTGGGAAAACCGGAACAGAAGAGAATCGAAGCATTTGAGATGTGGTGCTACAATGAATGTTGAAAATTAGGTGGACTGATAAGGTAAGGAAAGAGGAGGTTCTGCGCGGAATCGGAGAGGAAAGGAATATGTAGAAAACACTGATAAGGAGAAGGGGTAGGATGATAGGATATCTTTTAAGACACAAGGGAATAACTTTTGTGGTGCTAGAGGACGCTGTAGAGGGTAAAAACTGTAGAGGCAGACAGAGATTGGAATACATCCAGCAAATAATTGAGGACGTAGGTTGCAGTGCTACACTGAGATGAAGAGATCAGCACGAGAGAGGAATTCGTGGCGGGCCGCATCAAACCAGTCAGAAGAGTGATGACCAAAAAAAAAACATGAGCTATAAAGTAAAAAGGGTCAACAGCTGGAGCTGTCTACTGTCTACCACAGTGAAGAGCCTGCTCCAAGTGTATTTGATAATTTCGATTTCATTGCCTGCATTATCGTTGGCTTTAATATTTTTCACAGCATAAGGAGTATCAAGTGCATCACCCCAATCTCAGCTCTCCTAACCAGCTGAAGATGGTCAGTGGCTTAAATTGTCTCCCTCTGCGACAGAAGTAGGTCAACTAGTTGTTACAGAACTTCAGATATTTCAATATATGTCAAGCAATGCATTACCGCAGATGATTATTCCGTACTATAATGTGATCAGTCCCATTCCATCAGATACATTCACGCCCACCTCGGAAGATACATAGTGGATGTGTGTAAGTGGCCCCGCTCAGTGAGAAACACTGTACAATTGTTACCAGTTCATGAATGGAACGCTTTTATGCTTCGTACCAGCAAAACGATTAATGGTAAGGCAAGTGCAGCAGCTTTCTGTCCATTCGTTAATTCACCAACGAGACAGTGCAACACAGTCACAAGAAGCTGTCCATGACAGAGAGAAGCAAGGTGACACTTTTACCAATCCAAACACTTTTCCGGTCTAAGGTGCTGCAGTCGGACTGTGCAGCTGGTCCCGGCGGAGGTTCGAGTCCTCCCTCGGGCATGGGCGTGTGTGTGTGAGTGTTTGTCCTTAGGATAATTTAGGTTAAGCAGTGTGTAAGCTAAGGGACTGATGACCTTATCAGTTAAGTCCCATAAGATTTCACACCCAGAACATTTTGAACAAACACTTTTCCTCCAGCTTTGCGAAGGTCACTGACAACATCACAGTTACTAAGTATACACTTCTCAGCCTTTGTATACATGAAAGCGTTTTAACTAAGAGTTCACTTAAAAACTCATTTCATAAACTGAGAATAAATCCACTATATAAACACGAGTTCAATAAAGTTATATTGCCTACTCACATTGAGAACCGGACAGGAAATGGTGGGTAGGTATAGTCTGTCTGTAAACTGAAAATCGAATGGCCGGGGGGTGGTGGGGAGAGGAGTCGGTGGGGGGCGGGGGTAGGCGGAGAGGGAAGAAACCTTACCCGGAAGGAGACTACAGCTGCCGTACGGGATGACGAAAAATCAGTTTCCCCTCCAGCAGCGTAGAGCAGCGTGCAGATTTCTACGTAGATTCTCTTCGTGTAGGTATTTTGTGTCAGATATATTTGTAACTTGGCCTCGTGGAGAGGCCGCGCGGTTAGAGGCCCCATGTCACGGATTGCGCGGCCCCTCCCGCCATGGGTTCTGAGACCTTCCTCGAGCAGGGGTGAGTGTGGTACTCTTAGTTAAATTAGTTTAAGTAGTGTGTAAGTCTAGGGACCGATGGCCCCAGAAGTTTGGTCCTTTAGGTACTGACACACATTTGAACATTAGTTCAAATCAAATGGCTCTGAGTACTATGGGACTTAACATCTGAGGTCATCAGTCCCCTAGAACTTAGAACTACTTAAACCTAACTAACCTAAGGACATCACACACATCCATGCCAGAGGCAGGATTCGAACCTTCGATCGTAGCGGTCGCGCGGTTCCAGACTGAAGCGCCTAGAACCGCTCGGCCACTCCGGCCGGCTGAACATTAGTAACTCACATATATATTCCATATGGTGCTAAAACACTTTTTGGAAAATAAGCAGTCCCCGCCCCCTCTGCCCGAGCACGTCCACACATTGCATCGCTAGTGATTCGTAAGGATAACTTCGTGAAACATCCTCTAGTTACTTCACGTGATATGGTGAGGTACATATACTTGGGAATCATCTGCTCGCTTTTCATTCTGTAGACGTATGAAGGAGCAAAGTGCGTCACCATAATTCGGTGACTTAGCTTCCCTCTAATGTCTACTCTTCACCCGCGTCCCGACGGCTGCTGTGGCCGAGCGGTTGTAGGCGCTTCAGTCGGGTCACAACTTCGAATCCTGCCTCGGACATGGATGTGTGTGATGTCCTTAGGTTAGTTAGGTTTAAGTAGTTCTAAGTTCTAGGGGACTGATGACCTCAGATGTTAAGCCCCATAGTGCTTTGAGCCATTTGAACCATTTGAACCCCCGCCCCCTCTACCTTGCTACATCCCCAGAAAACAATTTAAACAATTTATACCCTAATACAGCATTATTGCGCATAGACGTGGTACACATATTTAATATTTGTTCTTAACCCACTTCATTTATCAGTAAACACTAATTTTATATGATTAAAAATGCTGCTTCCAACAATCTACGATTTTTCCATCCCCTGCAACGCGGAAACTATTAATCCTAGAGAAAAAAATGAATAGGGCATTTATTGGAGGAAATGTAACGTAGTTCAGTTTTATGCTCAGAACTGTTCTCGCCAGAAGCAGCGGTTTCCGAGCTATTCGAGATGAAACACAAAAATGTGATCTTTAAACACCCTCGTTACCCCCCCCCCCCCCCCCCCCCCCCCGCTCACACCCCACCGGTGGAGGTTTTTAATATGTTGTTCATGACACTCCCTCCTGTCACTGTATAAAAATTTGCTGCTACAGTTTTTCCCATGTTTTTCCTTCGTTGACGGGACTGAGAGTGAGAAGCAGAAATTGTGGCACGATGTGGCGCTCACCCCAGTTTTTCCGTGTTCCAGGGTAGGTAAGGGCAGGAACGTGTGGCGCGTAATAATGGCAGAGAGCACGCCGGCGACGCCGCAAAGTATTTTCTGTCCCCGTCTGCGCAGATCACGCACACGTCTTCTTACTTGCACACCACTGTAGCACCACGAAGATATGCGCTGATAAGACAAAGCAATGTAATGGTACGAAAAAGACGCAGGTCGTTGCAGTGTTGAAAAATAGGTGGACATAACTACAGGCATAGCTCACTACGGTCAGTTTGCTATAGAATTATGAATCACATTTCGTACCCTCGTATAGGGCCAATCAAATGAAAACGAGACAGATGGAAAAAGAGTAAGTAAACTATGTGTTAATTCGAAAGTAATTGCCGGAACTGTTAGTACATTTACCCACTGTGAGACAAGACGGTCAGTGCCTTCACGGAAAAATGTTGCGGTTGTCTACGGAAGCATAATTTTATCCAGGCGTGCGAAGCAAATCGGCGGCCACGAATATGTTCCTGCAGGGCTCCAAAAATATGAAATCGCGTGGGGAGAGATCGGATTGCGTGGAGGATGCGCAAGGGTGTAACGTTCCAAGTGTAACGTTCTTTAAAAAATCCAAAAAAACTTTACTATTATTTTGAAAGAAATCTGAATTGTGCAATGGATACTGAACTCGAATTGTCGTGTTGCGTCTTGTAAGTGCAAGCAGTGTGCTTACTCTGTGTTATTGTTAGCAAAACGTTAAGAATCTATTGGGCAAAGCAACTCGCAATACCAACAAAGAAATACAGTCACTGCAAAATACATTCAGCCCCTTAGGCACTGAATCATCTGGCCCTGTTGAAAACTGATAACTTATGCTCCCCGTGCACATAACAAATAAATTAAACGCGATATATTCTGTAACGCGATATATTCTGGTTTCTCGTAAGATATGAATATGCTAATTACAGGTTCAAAAGTGTACAATGCTGGCCATAATACTTGAAATGCACACGAAATTCTTTTGTCTGATAAACGAGAACATTTACGAAAACTTAACTTATTTAAAAAATTTATGACCTGGACTGGGAGGCGGTACTAATTATGGTGAATTGCTAACACTCAGTTTTTGGCAAAATTGTGTTGCAAGTTAAATTTGTCTTTTCAAAAACTTCCGACAATTGAAGCTATGTTACTCACAATTGATTCACAAACAATGAGATTTAAACAGCAAGTATTATTCATTAATCCAACATAAATGCAATCATCAAATTACACATAGCTCTGTTAACAAAGCTCAAAAGCATTACAAAAATGAAATATTTAACTAGGCTTTTTATCAAAACTGTTTACATAGATTCTGGGGTGACTCAACAATTACAAATTATCAGCCAACTCATCTGTGTTAACGTGCTGGCAAAAACAGAAATAATAGTTATTTAAATCTTTAAATTATTTTCCTGAAGACTTCTGCTTCCAGGTTCATCAATACTGACATACCTACATTAACCTAACTCTTGATGGCAGCACACCACAGAAACTGCCTTCTCCAGCGTCTTTCCGTCACAAACAGCTAACTACAACTGTGCGCCAAGCGCTCTCTTACTCCAACACTAGCAGTACAGTATCATAGTGTCGCGGAATAATAAAGAGTTGGAAACGTGGAATATTCTCAAAGTTTCGTTGCCTATGCCGAGAGCCAGAGGCAGTAAATTAGCCAAGAGGTTAGAGGATTGCACATATATCGGAATGTGTCGTCACGCAGGTGCAATGGCCTGGTTACACACAACAGGCGAGAGAGAATTGCTTAGCACGCGGGTTTGTGTTGGACAGAGATTTTCGTAGAGTGCAAGACAGAGGTATAGCGTCAGCTGTACTGCATTTCACAACTTCGCGTAAGTCTGCCGTAACAACACGTAACTCTGTCGCAAGAACACCTAAGAGACCAGTACGACAGATGAATCAGCAGTGTAAGTGGTGAAACTTCCCCTTTGAAAAATTGTACAGGACTGTGCTTAACCTGTCACACAATGTTTTTAGCGCAACGCAATCTGACTTTCAGAAATCCCTACAAAAGAATGGCCCTGACTAACATTAACCTATGCGTTTCACAAATCGCTTACCTCACAAAAATCTTGGTTACTCCCACTACTGCAATACAGCTAGCGCCACTACTGCCAGCTAAAGAAAAGATTCAAACTACGGAAGGCACTAACTACTGATAGGGATAGTTAGCAAATGAAAGATATTAATAGAGAACAAACAATGTATTTACCTTGATATCATCATATACACTCCTGGAAATGGAAAAAAGAACACATTGACACCGGTGTGTCAGACCCACCATACTTGCTCCGGACACTGCGAGAGGGCTGTACAAGCAATGATCACACGCACGGCACAGCGGACACACCAGGAACCGCGGTGTTGGCCGTCGAATGGCGCTAGCTGCGCAGCATTTGTGCACCGCCGCCGTCAGTGTCAGCCAGTTTGCCGTGGCATACGGAGCTCCATCGCAGTCTTTAACACTGGTAGCATGCCGCGACAGCGTGGACGTGAACCGTATGTGCAGTTGACGGACTTTGAGCGAGGGCGTATAGTGGGCATGCGGGAGGCCGGGTGGACGTACCGCCGAATTGCTCAACACGTGGGGCGTGAGGTCTCCACAGTACATCGATGTTGTCGCCAGTGGTCGGCGGAAGGTGCACGTGCCCGTCGACCTGGGACCGGACCGCAGCGACGCACGGATGTACGCCAAGACCGTAGGATCCTACGCAGTGCCGTAGGGGACCGCACCGCCACTTCCCAGCAAATTAGGGACACTGTTGCTCCTGGGGTATCGGCGAGGACCATTCGCAACCGTCTCCATGAAGCTGGGCTACGGTCCCGCACACCGTTAGGCCGTCTTCCGCTCACGCCCCAACATCGTGCAGCCCGCCTCCAGTGGTGTCGCGACAGGCGTGAATGGAGGGACGAATGGAGACGTGTCGTCTTCAGCGATGAGAGTCGCTTCTGCCTTGGTGCCAATGATGGTCGTATGCGTGTTTGGCGCCGTGCAGGTGAGCGCCACAATCAGGGCTGCATACGACCGAGGCACACAGGGCCAACACCCGGCATCATGGTGTGGGGAGCGATCTCCTACACTGGCCGTACACCACTGGTGATCGTCGAGGGGACACTGAATAGTGCACGGTACATCCAAACCGTCATCGAACCCATCGTTCTACCATTCCTAGACCGGCAAGGGAACTTGCTGTTCCAACAGGACAATGCACGTCCGCATGTATCCCGTGCTACCCAACGTGCTCTAGAAGGTGTAAGTCAACTACCCTGGCCAGCAAGATCTCCGGATCTGTCCCCCATTGAGCATGTTTGGGACTGGATGAAGCGTCGCCTCACGCGGTCTGCACGTCCAGCACGAACGCTGGTCCAACTGAGGCGCCAGGTGGAAATGGCATGGCAAGCCGTTCCACAGGACTACATCCAGCATCTCTACGATCGTCTCCATGGGAGAATAGCAGCCTGCATTGCTGCGAAAGGTGGATATACACTGTACTAGTGCCGACATTGTGCATGCTCTGTTGCCTGTGTCTATGTGCCTGTGGTTCTGTCAGTGTGATCATGTGATGTATCTGACCCCAGGAATGTGTCAATAAAGTTTCCCCTTCCTAGGACAATGAATTCACGGTGTTCTTATTTCAATTTCCGGGAGTGTATATATATAGCAGTTCATGACAAATTACAAAACTCTGCCATCTCTCTTTCCACATCCACCACTGCTGGCGGCTCACCTCCAACTGCGCAACGCCACGCGCTGTTAACAGCCCAGCTGCCCAACACTACAATGGCGAGTATTACAACAATGCAAAGCAGCCACAGACTGCACACAGCACAGCCAGTGATTTTCATACAGAGGTGGCGTTACCAATAAAAAAACCTAAACAGCCTACTTACAGTGGAACGAATGCGTTCATTACAAACGAGCATGACGTCAGGACGTCGCTCGTGCTTTCTTTAAATACGCCCGCTTTGATAGCAACAAGGCACTCGCACTTAGTCTTGCAGTTAGATGTGTACTGGGTCGCTGCGTAGTGCTCTGCTCGCTGATCGACATGTTAATCTATATTAAGGAGATGTTGTAGTATGGGTGGCCCATCCAGCAGCGGACGTGAGGGGAGAGTACCAGCTCTGGTCGTCTCTGCTGGCACTGTCAATCAACCCAGGATTAGCAGACATCGCGGCAGACTCGCTCGCCGCCAATGCTGACCACATCAGTGAGCCGTCGTCGAGATCGTGCGTGGCCTAGGCCCTGTGCATCCGCCGTCACAAGCGGGTGAGCCGACGACACTGGGGGACTGCAGCCCGTTCCTTCCGTCCACCGTGGACGAGCCACCAGGAGGAGCAGGGAAGAAGACGGGGTGGGATAGAGTACACTCCGCACTACGAGAACGCCTCTCGTGCCGACAGCGTCGGGACTCCAACCCGGAGCTTCCTACGCGCAGCGGGTTGCTGTCCGCAGCCGAGCCAGCCGGCCAGCCAGGCGCCACCAGCAATGCGCGGCCGAAGTAAGGGCATTCCTCCGCTACGTCACAGCACGCGGCGCTGCGCTATCAAGACTGTGCGGCCCGGAGCTGGTGTCATCGCTACGAGTCAGCGAGGACTCGGGGAAGGTCGTTGATATCACCAAGCCACACTGTACTCGGCAGGAATAAAGGCGTTTCTGACGCTTCCACAGTCATTTACTAGTATCCTGACAACTGGAGAGGTCACCGCTCGGCCTCCAGTCCACCGTAGGCGACCAGGACCACCGGGGCGCCTACAATATCCTTGGATATGTGCTCGCGCACAGTGGTCCACATTATCGAGCTTATCACAGACATTCATCGTTTATAGTATACTAGTTTCATTTTAATTTATTCATATTCTTATCTTATTCTGGTGCCACATACAAGTGTGCTCCAGTATACTCCTTTCAAGGGCTTCCTTGCAAAACTTATGCGGCATAGTCGAAGCAACATTAGCAACAAGTGGGCGGTCGCAACAAGTGGGCAATCATTTTGTTGATAGGTTGTTTCGACTACGCTATTTTTTGAAGGCTGTTTCTACTGCGTTGCCGGAGTTACACATCTTCCACAAGGTCCCGACCTCTCATCACGTGATTTCTATGTTTTTGGAGCCCTGAAGAAAGTTCGTTGTTCTGTAGGCGACCGCAAATTTTTCGATGAAGGCATTAACTGTGTTGTATCACAGTGGATGGCGGTTATTTTTGAAATAATAAACAGTTAATTTACTTTTTTTGCATGTCTCTCATTTCCATTTAACTATCCCTTATATACCGTCCAGTCACATTAATGTGAGCACCGTCTATGTTCGGCGGCAACGTACGATAACCACTCACAGATGTCAGGTGGCAGCACTTGCAGTGGAGGGATGTGAAGCGTGTTGAGCGGGAGGAGGGGAAAGGGGCCCACTTGGAATACAGAGCAGTCGTCGTCCTAATGCGGAATCGGAGCGATTTGTCTCACGTCCAAAAGGAAGTGATCATTGACTTCCGGACCAAGGGTGTAAGCATTTCCGAAACGGCTACATTTATAAACCATTCCCGTGCTGCCATGATTGAAGTATACCGTGTATGGAGAAATGATGCTACCCAAAACCGGCACCACGGCAACTGTGGTGCACCGTGGACCTTACATCACACCGGTGAACGACAGCTGCAGAGATATGAACGGGCGAACAGACGAGCAACCTGAACAACCGACCGCCCGCATGAACCATGGGGCTTTCAACAGGGTTTCCCCAACAACCGTTCAGCGAACATTGCTGCATATGGGCCTCCACAGCAGGCGCTTGCTTCACTTATCCGTGCTGACTGCAGCTTAACGGCGACGATAACCGGAATTTGCACGTCAATACCGCCACTGGAAACCCATTGATTGGAAAAAGGTGTCCTTTTCAGATGAATCAAGTTTTTTGCCCCACTGGACAGGTGGCCTTGGCGTGTACGGCATGAAACGTCCGACAGTAAACGCCCTGCATGGTTCCAGGCCGAAGGAGGGAGAGCTATAGCCTGAGGAATGTTTTCGTGGAATTCCTTGGGTGATCTCGTCATTTTGGAAGGTGTAATAGATCAGCAAAAGTACGCAGCTATCTCCGGGGACCATGTTCACCCCAACAGGCAGTATTTTTTTCCTCGACAGGATGGCATTTACCAGCAAGACAATGAAACGTGTCGGACATTTCGTGCGTCGTTCTAACGGCACAAATATAAATTTACAGTACTCCCCTGACCACCAGACTGCTCGGATGTGACCCCACCTAGAATCTGAGGGACCACTTCGATCGCCACGTAATTTCAACTGAGAAACCTAGAGCAGCTGGCCATATCGCTGGATTCGGCATGGCTCCACATGTTTGTCGGTACCTTCCAGAACCTCATTGACTCTCACTGACTCGCAATGGTCCGGACTGCAACGGGTGTTATTCAGGCTTTTGGCAGGTGCTCACATAAACGTAACTGGACAGTGTATAATAAATTTCTTGCACACCGAGTAGTTACGCTGTAGGAATCAACACAGATTTTGTGAGCGACGACGGTGTGAAATGCGTTTTGTCCTACTCGCAAGACTGCAATCAGGGGTGTCGTGCTAGATGCTGTGTTTCTGTCGACACAGTTCCACGCAGTCTCCTAGTAAACAAAACTAGGCCGGCCGCTGTGGCCGAGCGGTTCTAGGCTCTCCAGTCCGGAACCGCGCTGCTGTTACGGTCGCAGGTTCGAATCCTGCCTCGGGCGTGGCTGTGTGTGATTTTCTTAGGTTACTTAGGTTTAAGTAGGTCTAAGTCTAGGGAACTGACGACCTCAGATGTTAAGTGCCGTAGTGCTCAGAGCCATTTTGAACCATTTTTTGAAACAAAACTGGACTTATGGAATGTATAAGCCTGCACGTCATTATCATGAAGATTGCCTAGGATTCAGCCTTGCTTGATGCTGTGTTACTGTCGACACACTTCCACACAGTCACCTAGTAAACAAAACTAGACTTATGGAATGTATGAGCCTGCATGTGATTATAATGAAGATTTCATAGAATTCAGCACGACATTCTCAGTGAGGAGAGACAAGTCAGAAGCGAACACAGCATTCTGTCTATCTCAAAAATATACTGTGTAGTGTAGACTCTATTCTGCTTGAAGTGCCAGTTTATACTGATGTACGAATATGAGCGTTTGTCTCACTCCACGCGTGTTTTGTTCCCAACATTCGCACAATGCACGTAAGTACTTGAAAATGACCACATGATTGAAATCAGACGATAATGACATGAAGGCACTTTATTTTAATTAATAGACAGTCTATATGGAAACATGGCATCTTTCAATAAGATTTCCCACGCTAAGATCAAAAGTTGGAGAAAAATCATTTGATATACACTACTGGCCATTAAAATTGCTACACCAAGAAGAAATGCAGATGATAAACGGGTGTTCATTGGACTAATATATTATTCTAGAACAGACATGTGATTACATTTTCACGCAAATTGGGCATTGAGTCAAACAGAGCTTCGATGGCGTGTACAGGTACAGCTGCCCATGCAGCTTCAACACGATACCACAGTTCATCGAGAGTAGTGACTGGCGTATTGTGACAAGCCAGTTGCTCGGCCACCATTAACCAAACGTTTTCAATTGGTGAGAGATCTGGACAATGTGCTGGCCAGGGCAGCAGTCGAACATTTTCTGTATCCAGAAAGGCCCGTACAGGACCTGCAACATGTGGTCGTCCATTATCCTGCTGAAATGTAGGGTTTCGCAGGGATCGAATGAAGGGTAGGGTCACGGGTCGTAACACACCTGAAATGTAACGTCCACTGTTCAAAGTGCCGTCAATGCGAACAAGAGGTGACCGAGACGTGTAACCAATGGCACCCCATATCATCACGCCGTGTGGTACGCCAGTACGGCGATGACGAATACACGCTTCCAACGTGCGTTCACCACGATGTCGCCAGACACGGATGTGATCATCATGATGCTGTAAGCAGAACCTGGATTCATTCGTGCACCCAGGTTCGTAGTTGAGTACACCATCGCAGGCGCTCCTGTTTGTGATGCAGCGTCAAGGGTAACCGCAGCCATGGTCTCCGAGCTGATAGTCCATGGTGCTGCAAACGTCGTCGAACTATTCGTGCAGATGGTTGTTGTCTTGCAAACGTCCCCATCTGTTGACTCAGGGATCGAGACGTGGCTGCACGATCCGTCACAACCATGCGAATAAGATGCCTGTCATCTCGACTGCTAATGATACGAGGCCGTTGGGATCCAGCACTGCGTTCCGTATTACCCTCCTGAAGCCACCGATTCCATATTCTGCTAACAGTCATTGGATCTCGACCAACGTGAGCAGCAATGTCGCGATACGGTAAAACGCAATCGCGATAGGCTACAATCCGCCCTTATCAAAGTCGGAAACGTGATGGTACGGATTTCTCCTCCTTACACGAGGCATCACAACAACGTTTCGCCAGGCAACGCCGGTCAACTACTGTTTGTGTATGAGAAATCGGTTGGAAACTTTCCTCATGTCAGCACGTTGTAGGTGTTGCCACCGGCGCCAACCTTGTGTGAATGCTCTGAGAAGCTAATCATTTGCATATCACAGCATCTTCTTCCTGTCGGTTAAATTTCGTGTCTGTAGCACGTCATCTTCGTGGTGCAGCAATTTTAATGGCCAGTAGTGTATAAATGTAATGTAATGTGAGTAAACAGATGAAAAGACCACATACCATTGGCTACACAATCCGTGGAATGAGGTAATGCTATCAATCATGGAGGAGCATCTGGTCAGAGACATTTAAGGCAGAATGTGCACATAAATCTGGCAGCATCAGATAGATTCGTGGGAAGCACCATGACGACGTGCAATTCATTTGGGGAGGATGTCACTTATCAAACTGTCGCTCGAGTAATCATTTCTCGAGTGTCGTTCGTCTATATCTTAGAGGATAGTTAAAGTCGGCAAAGAGGCAGTTTGAGGTCTGCTTGATGTGGGAAGCAAGACTTACGAAAAATCGAAGTTTTGTAGGATTTTTCGACCAAGGAAAATCGTTCAACAATGTCAAATTATACAAGATGTTTTGAATTTTCAGGAATGTAAGTGTAAGTTAAAGGGAATGATGTGTCGTTCGTCTGTATCATACAGGTTGGTGCATAAGTTCGTAGCGTTTTTGTCTTCCTCATTGGTTACTATGGGTTTATTTATCAATTGGCAATTTTTATTTGTGGTTCACTCTTGTTATCTGCGTTTACGTATTGTCATTTATCATCTCGAGATAGTGAGTGGAGCTGTGTACTCAAGAAAATGGAGTGCCAATTGGAGAAATCGGAACATTTCCGACGTAGTGTTCTGTTTGAGGTCAATAAAGGAGTGACAGCAGCGGAGGTAGCCAGAAACATCTCTTCCGTGTATGGGGGTAATGCCACTGGACAGAGCACCACAGGAAATGGTTTTCGCGTTTTAAAGAGGACGGTTTTGACGTTAGTGACTCCACGTTCAGCAAGACCTTCCACATTAATCCACAACGATCAACGTCACTGTACTCGAGAACTGGCAAATGTGCTGAATTGTGACCATTCCACCACCGTGCAACACTTGCGTGCGTCTCTGCTTGCTCGTCATCAATTGGCTTGTGAATAACACCGATCATTCCTGGTGACGAGAAATGGTCTCTTCATGCTACGTAAGGAAAAGAAAGGAATGGTTGAGACCAAACAAAGCAACAATTCCCCTAACAAAGAGCTACTCGCAGCCAGAAAACATAATGTTATGGATATGGTGGAAGAGCGAGGTAGTGGTGTACTCAAGTATTTGTTTAGCAGTTGTGTAATATCTACTGTTGACATGTAAAGTTACCAAATGAGACATTTGCAGTCGCAATCCAAGAAGGACGAGCTGTGTGAAATGATGCGACTCCACGATAACGCCTCCACGTATAATGTTAACAGATTTTCATATTTTCCGCTGTCGAACAGCGCTGAAGGACCTTCGTTTCCGGATGAAAATGCGCTCCGATCATGACTCGATGAGTTCTTCATCCCAAAACCACGTGATTTCTACAGTCGCGGTATCGAAAAGTTACCCCATCGTTGAGAGACTGTTGCAAATAGTGAAGGAGAATATCTTATTAATGACGAAACTCTCCGTTATGTGTATCTGTTGTGTTTATTAAACGTATGGAAAATGCTATTAACGTATGGTTCAAATGGCTCTGAGCACTATGGGACTTAACATCTGAAGTCATCAGTCCCCTATAACTTAGAAATACTTAAACCTAACTAACCTAAGGACATCACACACATCCATGCCCGAGGCAGGATTCGAACCTGCCACCGTAGCGATCGAGCGGTTCCAGACTGAAGCGCCTAGAACCGCTCGGCCACAACGGCTGGCTATGAACTTATGTACTAACCTAATAGTTACAAGTATGTTACTGTTTTTCTCCCTTGTTTTCCAGGTTAGAAACAACTTCTGTAACACAAGGTTCGTGATTTTAAATTATCATTTGGTGTTACTTATGCTTTATAAATGACTAAATGAATAACGCCTGAAGCTCCATGAGGCTTTTTGCAGGCGATACTTTGTCTGCAAGAAGGCGGTAACGCCGCAAGACTGTGACGCATCTCGGCCACTAAAGTGCCGACAGGTTTCATAAACAGAGCCACATTAAGCTCCCCCAGACTAAAATGATAAAGAGAGCCATGTATTTGGAATAATGTCAACTTCTAGTAGGCATGAAAGCATATTCCTTATTTTTTTTGCTCTATCAGGACGGTAATGGCAGGCAAGTTCTTCTCTTAGCGACTTGTAGCAATTCCGCTAACTTTCAAATGGAATTCCAGAATGAGATTTTCACTTAGCAGCGGACCGTGCGCTGATGTGAAACTTCGTGGCAGATTAAAACTGTGTGCCGGGCAGAGACTCGAACTCGGGACCTTTGCCTTTCGCGGGCAAGTGCTCTACCATCTGAGCTACCCAAGCACTACTCACGACCCGTCTTCACAGCTTCAGTTCTGCCAGTACCTCATCTCCTACGTTCCAAATCTCACAGAACCTCAGGTTAGCAGAAGAGCTACTGGCAGAACTGAAGCTGTGAAGACGGGTCGTGAGTCGTGCTTGGGTAGCTCAGATCGTAGAGCACTTGCCCGCGAAAGGCAAAGGTCCCGAGTTCGAGTATCGGCCCGGTACACAGTTTTAATCTGCCAGGAAGTTTCTTCAAATGGAATTGTGCAGCATATCTTTGATTAAGTAGTTCTACCCATCAGTCTTGGACAAGAAAAGTTTGCGAAGCTGTAGGTGCTTTCTTTGTCTAAGTTGGCAACAACAAGGTAACGATAAAATGACGTTGAGGCGGCAACCGCTAGAGGGATGAGAACGGGATCGACATCCAAGAGAGACTTCTCCTTTGGCGGCATTCGAGGGTGGACGCTGGTGCAGCTAGTGTGCCCAGACATAGATTGGTCCGGCGTGAGAAACTGGCATGTCTCCTCTGTACAGACTTTTGTGTCCTATTCAACTGATTATAATATCGCTGTCGCTGAAATGCTTTTATTATCGGTTTTATTGGGTTGCTGCATAAGTTTGTTGCGCCTTTGCTTTGCTTGTTGACCTTCCTCTTCCGTGCAGATGCACACATATTCCCCGAACTCTTACGGGACTTGGAAAGAATGTCTTCCACGAGTAATGAGTGTGTTGGGATGGGACACTACGAATGTAGTGTGTGGACATACAAGGTGAGAATTTGGGTCTCGCGGGAGGTGTGCGGCGAGCTAGTCCCTGCAGCCGCAATATCTTCTGTGCCCTCGGTAAGCCAGATGGCTTGCCGGCACGGTAGCGCAGCGTGTTCCGCATCAGGTGCGAGGGTAAATGAAAACAAAATTAAATTTCTAAATATAAAGCGGCATGCTAACTTGCGCATTGAGTGGCCGAACCATGTTAATGAACACAAAGCTCTTGGAATGGCATTGACAACTCCCCTTTTAAAAATGATAGCAATAAATTGGAGGGAGGTGGCAAGAAAAATCAAGGGAGCTTTGATTGAAAACTGTCAACGTAGCATAGACCAGAGAATATTGTTTATCAACACGTATATATTATCCAAGGCCTACTACATAGCACAGGTTCTCCCCATTCCATCAATGGTGGCAAGGAACGAGCATGTCCACCTTAGAAAAGTTCTTGTGGAAAGGGGAATTGTTTCGAGTGCCGGTGAAGACAGCAGTTTTGGACCCAAGCAATGGAAGAATGGGTCTTACCGACATCAAGTCTAAAGCGATGGCATTGTATGTCAAACGAACATGGAGCATAATGTGTAATGATCCAGGGTGCATTACAGCAAAACTATACGATATTGTCAGGCCAGAAAGTGTAGAGCCGCCGATAAGTATAAAAAAAATAAGTTTTAAGCTAAAACACATCAGGGAGTATTATCTTGAACTAAGTTATCTCAGCAAAAAGCTTTTAAACTCCAAAAATGTTACAGCAAAGGCGATTTTAGCTGAAAGATGGAAACATGAAAGGAAAAATAACATAGAAACTTAATATGCTGGAATAGCATGGAATGTAGTCTGGAAAAACATCAGTAGTGATGTTTTTTCGTCTGACGTGAGAACACCGTGGTAC
The DNA here is from genome assembly GCF_021461385.2 of Schistocerca piceifrons. Taxonomy (NCBI): domain Eukaryota; kingdom Metazoa; phylum Arthropoda; class Insecta; order Orthoptera; family Acrididae; genus Schistocerca; species Schistocerca piceifrons. The sequence continues at coordinate 1,008,997,651 of NC_060139.1, forward strand.
AAGGTAGTCAATAACATCATCAGCACTAATGAGCGTCTCTTTGCCATCGGTTTAAGTGACACAAACCTCTGCAGCAAATGCAACCTCGTTGATAGTGTGCCTCGTCGTTACACATGTGGTGATCGGATAATCAACTGGAGGTGGACCAGGGAAAAAATTGCTCAAATATCAAGAAATTCAACAAATAATGTACCGACTAACATTAACATTTTCTTCAGACCAGAGGAAAGTTACTACCCTCACCCAAAAAATAACGCAGTGATTTGGTTGATGGGCAAATATACAAGTTACGTTTTTAACAATATTGGGAGCGATGAACATATTGAATACAAGATGTATATGGAAAACGAATTCGAAAAAATACTAAAATATCAGAATCACAATAAGAAATATGGTAACATACCTGTCTTCAACAGAATGGGTATAGGTTAGGAACTGGATTCCTAGGAGAGAGGGAATGGGTTGGGTCACGTTCCCGACCCTAACCTCACCTGCAAGTCACACATGAAAAATAAATCAGTAGTACAGCAGATACAAGAGTATGGAGATAAACATCTGGTGTCTGATATAAAGGAAGATCTTGAACTCCCTAAGGATGCGTTTAGAAGACTGGAACTAACAAAAATAATAAGGCAGTGAAGGACTTTGCGATGTCGCTGTTCGGGACTTCTCTTCTGTCCACGTAATTTACCCTGGAAGGAACGCACATCAAGGATTTACTGAATGATTGATTTGGGTCTGGGAAGTGATGATGAGGAACCTCAGGCTGCAGAAGAAGAAAAAGTGCATGCTGAACTGCCACCAGTTAAACGCGACAGTGAAGGTGCTAAATTGTGCTACTGCTAAAAACTCACTCTTTGAATGCTGTTATTTATGACTTCAATTATCTGTTACTTTATTTACGTCATTTCATTGTAGCCATTTTTGTTATTGTTTTCGTGGAATTAAAAAATAGCGTGTTCGGTCAGAGGGTTAGCTGCCTTCAGTAACAAAAAAAACTGAGTTAATCGATCAACAACGAACTTAAAGGGATGTCTTACGACGTCAGCCCCGAGCAGATGCAACGAACAAAAGCGAACAAAATGAGATTTTTTTTTAAAAAAAAAAGATAGGTAGAGCGTCTGCCATGTGAGCAGGAGATCCCGGGTTCGAGTCCCCGTCGAGTCACACATTTTCACCTGTCTCCGTTGATATACACTACTGGCCATTAAAATGGCTACACCAAGAAGAAATGCGGATGATAAACGGGTATTCATTAGACAAATATATTACACTAAAACTGACATGCGATTACATTTTCGCGCAATTTGGGTGCATAGATCCTGAGAAATCAGTACCCAGAACAACCACCTCTGGCCGTAATAACGGCCTTGATACGCCTGGGCATTGAGACAAACATAGCTTGGATGGCGTGTACAGGTACAGCTGCCCATGCAGCTTCAGCATGATACCACAGTTCATCAAGAGTAGTGGCTGGCGTATTGTGACGAGCCAGTTGTTCGGCCACCATTGACTAGACATTTTCAATCGGTGAGAGATCTGGAGAATGTGCTGGCCAGGGCAGCATTCGAACATTTTCTCCATCCAGAAAGGCCCGTATAGGACCTGCAACATGCGGTCGTGCATTATCCTGCTGAAATGTAGGGTTTCGCAGGGATCGAATAAAGCGTAGAGCCACGGATCGTAAGACATCTGAAATGTAACGTCGACTGTTCAAAGTGACGTCAACGCGAACAAGAGGTGACCGAGACGTGTAGCCAATGGCACCCCATACCATCACGCCGGGTGATGCGCCAGTATGGCGATGACGAATACACGCTTCCAATGTGCGTTCACCACAATGTCGCCAAACACAGATGCGACCATCATGATGCTGTAAACAGAACCTGGATTAATCCGAAAAAATGACGTTTTTGCCATTCGTGCACCCAGGTTCGTCATTGAGTACACCATCGCAGGCGCTGCCGTCTGTGATGCAGTGTCAAGGGTAGCCGCAGCCATGGTCTCCCAGGTGATAGTCCATTCTGCTGCAAACGTAGTCGAACTGTTCTTGCAGATGGTTGTTGTCTTGCAAACGTCCCCATCTGTTGAATCAAGGATCGAGACGTGGCTGCACGATCCGTTACAGCCATGCGGATAAGATGCCTGTCATCTCGACTGCTAGTGATACGAGGCCGTTGGGATCCAGCACGGCGTTCCGTATTACCCTCCTGAACCCACCGATCCCATATTCTGCTAACAGTCATTGGATCTCGACCAACGCGAGCAGCAATGTCGCGATGCGATAAACCGCAATCGCGATAGGCTACAATCCGACCTTTATCAAAGTCGGAAACGTGATGGAACGCATTTCTTCTCCTTACACGAGGCATCAGAACAACGTTTTACCTGGCAACGCCGGTAAACTGCTGTTTATGTGTGAGAAATCGGTTGGAAACTGTCCTCATGTCAGCTCGTTGTAGGTGTCGTCACCGGCGATAACCTTACGTGAATGCTCTGAAAAGCTAATCATTTGCATATCACAGCATCTTCTTCCCGTCGGTTAAATTTCGCCTCTGTAGCACGTCATCTCCGTGGTGTAGCAATTTTAATGGCCAGTAGTTATATCAATGCCCGTCAGCAGCTGAAGGTATTAAATTTATTGTAATTTCGATACAGTAAATATCTGAAGATTCCTTATTCTTGTACATACCAACCAGTACCTGCTACACCCTTCCGATAAAGATTATTACTACGAGGAGCGTTTAGTATCTAATGAAACATATTTTTTTCTCGATCAGTTTCGGTTGAAAAAATGCAAAATTTGTTGTGGGACATCGTGGAATACACCCACTGCTGTCTGTTTAATTTCATAAAGTTCTGATAGGTGGCGGCGCTATTTGTAGCATTCAAAATGGCATCTGTAACAGAGGTGCATTAAAAGCAGATAGGCGTCTTTGATTTTCTTTTGACGGAAAACCAGGGCATCACAGATATTCATAGGCGTTTTCAGAATGTCTACGGAGACCTGGCAGTCAACAAAAGTATGGGGAATTCGTTGGGCAAGGCGTCTGTCATCATCTCAACAAAGTCCCGCGTGGCGCCGGCCGCAAACAGCTGTGACCCCCACAATGTTCGAACGGGCGGACACCCTCATTCGAGGTGATCAACTCTTCACCATCAAACACCTCGCAGCTCAACAGGACATCTTTGTTGGTAGAGCTGAAAGTCGTCCACCAATTGGGGTACTCAAAGGCAGGTTCCACACCGCCTAACAGAAGACCATCAAGAGCCACGAGGAACTGCTTACGCGTTAAGAGGCTGATAGTTAGATTTTGCTATCGAACATCGTCACGGGCGATGAAACATGGGTGCTTCCCTCTCCCTCAGTCGTCTTGTAGCTCTTAACATGGTCTGGCATTTTACGAGGGTGAGTCAAATGAAAACCTTAAATATTTTTTAAATATTATTTATTGTGCTCAAGTGGTACAAAGCTGTACCACTTTTCAACATTATTTCCCCCACGCTCAATGCAAGTCCTCCAGCGCTTACAAAGTGCACAAATTCCTTTAGAAAAAAATTCTTTTGGTGGTCCGCGCAATCACTCATGCACCGCGTGGCATACCTCTTCATCAGAATGGAACTTCTTTCCTCACACTGCGTCTTTGAGTGGTCCAAACATACGGAAGTCACTTGGGGCAAGGTCTGGTGAGTATGGTGGATGAGGAAGACACTCAAAATGCAGGTATGTGATTATTGCAACTGTTGTACGGGCAGTGTGGGGCCTTGCATTGTCATGTTGCAAAAGGACAGCTGCTGACATCAATCCACGTCGCTTTGACTTGACTGCAGGCCGCAGATGATTTTTTAGGGGATCTGTGTATGAAGCACTGGTGACAGTGGTACCTCTAGGCATTTAATGCTCCAAAATGACGCCTTTTTCGTCCCAAAAGAGAGTCAACATAACCTTCCCTGCTGATGGTTCTGTTCGAAACTTCTTTGATATGATGAGGAATGGTGCCATTCCTTGCTCGCTCTCTTCGTTTCCAGTTGGTGGAAGTGAACCCAGGTGTCGTTCCCAGTAAAGATTCTTGCAAGGAAGCCATCACCTTCTCGTTCAAAGCGCCGAAGAAGTTCTTCACAAGCATCAACACGTCGTTCTCTCATTTCAGGAGTCAGCTGCCGTGGCACCCATCTTGCAGACTGTGGTGTCACCGCCAGACACCACACTTGCTAGGTGGTAGTTTAAATCGGCCGCGGTCCATTAGTACATGTCGGACCCGCGTGTCGCCACTATGTGATCGCAGACCGAGCGCCACCACAAGGCAGGTCTCGAGGTACGGACTAGCACTCGCCCCAGTTGTACGACGACTTTGCTAGCGACTACATTGACGAAGCCTTTCTCTCATTTGCCGAGAGACAGTTAGAATAGCCTTCAGCTAAGTCCATGGCTACGACCTAGCAAGTCGCCATTAGCTTTACATAGTTTGATAGTTATCGTATGAAATGTCTCATCAAGAACGATGTATACAACAAGGAAAAATTAAAAGTTAAGTATTCCAGCAGCTACATACTTTGCTTTATAACATTAATAAGTATCCTGTTTCGGACCTCTATCTAGCCTACTTGAGATTACGCGTGCCTTTCGGCAACTTCAGTGTGGCTTAGCTGTCTTGTTACGCCAAAACACAGACACTTTGTGAAACTGAAGCACATCATGCACAGTGTGGTGTGCTGACCCATGACTAATATGTAAACATGCTGCAATGTCATTCAGTGTCACTCGGTGGTTTTCCTTCACTATGGCTTCAACTGCTGCAATGTTCTGTGGAGTCACAACTCGTTGAGCCTGACCTGGACGAGAAGCATCTTCCACTGAAGTCACACCATTTGCGAACTTCCTACTCCATTCGTAGACTTCCTGCTGTGACAGACATGCATCACCGTACTGAACCTTCATACGTCGATGAATTTCAATAGGTTTCACACCTTCACTACGCAAAACCGAATAACAGAACGCTGTTCTTCCCTTGTGCAAATAGCAAGTCGCATCTTTTATACTGATACTGCGACGGTGTGTGTGCATCTCCACTGAGCTGCCATCTACAGGTCATTCTGCACTCTGCTTGTAGCACGCTTACCAGCTTACAGGATAACGGCGCGAAATTTCGATTTGTTATTATAAGTTTAAGATTTTCATTTGACTCACCCTCGTATGTGATTGATTTTACTGATGTGACAAGCCCTTTATTTTAGGGGCATCAACTTTCACAAATGGATGTTCAGACCGTTGCCGACATATTTCACGTGGAGATGTTAGATCGGTTTATTAACTGACTGTTTGCTAACGTGAAGTTTGTAACTACTATTTTTCCTATGTTGGTATATATCATTTTATTTGTGGCATGCTTACATTTGTTGCAGTCAGCAGTTTCTCTATAATGACACGTAATATGACACGTAATATTGGCCCATGAGGTTTTTGATTGTAATTTATGTTGTCGCGTTGTATGCGGCTTTCTTGTCTTTATGAAGATGAGGTGTTTAAATACGTTAAAACCATCGTTAAGGCCAATTGAATACCACCATTTATTGCAATGGTTGGCTGTCTTATTCACCTGCTGAAACGTAATAAATCGACAAAGAAGAGGCCTACAAAAAGCAACAGATTCTTGATTACTGTTTATGAGTCTGAGACCCTTAATTAATCTGATTAACAAAATAGGTTGAGAAGATCCAACGAAGGGCGGCACGTTTCGTCAAGGGATGTTTAGTCGGTGCGAGAGCGTTACGAAGACCCAGCTGAATAGCCGTACAAGTTAGCACCCCGCTTCCCGGATTCGGGGAGGCGCACTGCCCTCGCATTGAATCCGCCCTGGCGGATTAACGACGGGGGCGAGTGTGCTGGCCAACCTGGAGCTGCTTTTTAGTGCTTTTTCACATCTGACCAGACGGATTTTTTTTTTTGTTTTGGTCATCAGTCTTCTGACTGTTTTGATGCGGCCCGCCACGAATTCCTCTCCTGTGCCAACCTCTTCATCTCAAAGTAGCACTTGCAACCTACGTCCTCAATTATTCGCTGGATGAATTTCAGTCTCTGTCTTCCTCTACAGTTTTTGCCCTCTACAGCTCTCTCTGTACCATGGCAGTGATTCTCTCATGTCTTAACAGATTTCCCATCATCCTGTCCCTTCTCCTTGTAAGTGTTTTACACATATTCCTTTCCTCTCCGATTCTGCGCAGAACCTCCTCATTCCTTACCTTATCAGACACTTAATTTTCAACATTCGTCTGTAGCACCACATCTTCGATTCTCTTCCGTTTCTGTTTCCCCACAGCCCATGTTTCACTACCGTACAATGCTGTACTCCAGATGTACATTCTCAGAAATTTCTTCCTCAAATTCAGACCGATATTTGATATTAGCAGACTTCTCTTGTCCAGGAATGCCGAGTTTGCCGTTGCTAGTCTGCTTTTGATGTCCTCCTTGCTCCGTCCGTCATTGGCTGTTTTACTGCCTAGGTAGCAGAATTCCTTAATTTCAATTACTTCGTGACCATCAATCCTGATGTTAAGTTTCTCGCTGTTCTGATTTCTGCTACTTATCATTACTTTCGTTTTTCTTCGACTTATTCTCATTCCGTATTCTGTACTCATTTCTCGCTGTTCTCATTTCTACTACTTCTCATTACATTCGTCTTTCTTTGAGTCACTCTCAATCCATACTCTGTACTCATTAGACAGTTCAGCAGATCATGTAATTCTTCTTCACTTTCACTCAGGATAGCAATGCCACCGTATGAATACCAGGCTGATACCCACGTCCCACATCAATTAGATTGATAAACATTCGCAAATGGGACAGATAAAGAGGAAAATTATAGCAGTACAAGCTAAAATGGTTCAAATGGCTCTGAGCACTATGGGACTTAACAGCTGTGGTCATCAGTCCCCTAGAACTTAGAACTACTTAAACCAAACTAAACTAAGAACATCACACACATCCATGCCCGAGGCAGGATTCGAACCTGCGACCGTAGCAGTCGCACGGTTCCGGACTGCGCGCCTAGAACCGCGAGAACACCGCGGCCGGCAGTACAAGCTAAAGGTGACTCGCATAATATAGATGTCGATGTAGGTATAGGCGTAGACCGCAAATACACTGCCGGGAGAAAGATTAGTACACCTGGAAAGACGACGTCGATTTCGATCCGATGACGTAATATGCCACCTGTGGAACAGTAGATGTAGTACTGATAACGGTTTCAACGTAGTCCGCCAGCAGATAGCGTGCCTATACTTTAACAGGGGTTGCTCATATCCAGAGGCTCACTGTGGAGCATAACATATGAAGGAAGCGGGCGACCATGCCACGGAGACGCAATCGTTCTTCCTCTAGCCAGCTGAAGGACCCTGAGAGGGGTCAAATTGTGGCCTTCCGAGTGGCGGGATGGTCCTTTCGGAGAGCTCCCACTCAAATTGGTCGTGCTGCGTCAGCCGTGCAACGATGCTGGTATCAGTGGTCACGTGATCATTCTCACACCCGTAGACGAGGTTCTTCTGCACGTCCACGCAGGATCGTCGTATTTAAGGGAAGCAGTGGCAGATCATACAGCTAGCACAGCACGAACTCTTGCGAACCGGTTATTAGCAGGGGAACTGTGGACACGCATACCTCTAGCCCGTCAACTCACGCCACAAGTCGACGAGCACGGCTCAACTGGTGCCGTCAGAGGGTTACTTGGAGGACAGAATGACGCGCAGTGGACTTCAGCGACGAAAGCACATTCTGTCTGTACGCAAGTGATGGTGGTCTGCGCATACGACATAGACCTGGTGAGCGATGTCTCGTAGAGTGCATATGTCCAAGACACACTGACTCTACCGCAGGCCTTGTGTTCTGGCGTGCGATAAGCTACAACACTTACGAGGTGCGACAATAAAGTAATAAGACTGATGTGGAAAAAAAATGTTGCTTACCGTTTTAGCCAAGTTTAGTGTTGTCTCCTTCAAAGTAGTTTCCTTCTGATTGCACACATTTTTTCCAGCGCTTCTGCCATTGATGGTAACATTTCTGTAACACATCTTCTGTAATATTCTCCAAGAACCTCGTCACAGCTTTTTGGACATCTTGTGTTGCTTGAAAATGGTGTCCCTTTTCCACCGTTTTGACTCTTGTCGCATGGAGCGGCATCTGGTGAATAAGGTGGCTGTGGTAGTACTGAAATTTGTTTTGAGGTTAAAAATGTCTGTACTGACAGAGCAATATGGGATGGCGCATTATTGCGATGTTGTTGTTGTGGTCTTCGGTCCTGAGACTGGTTTGATGTAGCTCTCCATGCTACTCTATCCTGTGCAAGCTTCTTCATCTCCCAGTACCTACTGCAACCTACATCCTTCTGAATCTGCTTACTGTATTCATCTCTTGGTCTCCCTCTACGATTTTTACCCTCCACGGTGCCCTCCAATGCTAAATTTGTGATCCCTCGATGCCTCAAAACATGTCCTACCAACCGATCCCTTCTTCTAGTCAAGTTGTGCCACAAACTTCTCTTCTCCCCCATCCTACTGAATACCTCCTCATTAGTTACGTGATCTACCCACCTTATCTCCAGCATTCTTCTGTAGCACCACATTTCAAAAGCTTCTATTCTCTTCTTGTCCAAACTAGTTACCGTCCATGTTTCACTTCCATACATGGCTACACTCCATACAAATACTTTCAGAAACGACTTCCTGACACTTAAATATATACTCGATGTTAACAAATTTCTCTTCTTGAGAAACGCTTTCCTTGCCATTGCCAGTCTACATTTTATATCCTCTCTACTTCGACCATCATCGGTTATTTTACTCCCTAAATAGCAAAACTCCTTTACTACTTTAAGTGCCTCATTTCCTAATCTAATTCCCTCAGCATCACCCGACTTAATTTGACTACATTCCATTATCCTCGTATTGCTTTTGTTGATGTTCATCTTATATCCTCCTTTCAAGACACTGTCCATTCCGTTCAACTGCTCTTCCAAGTCCTTTGCTGTCTCTGACAGAATTACAATGTCATCGGCGAACCTCAAAGTTTTTACTTCTTCTCCATGAATTTTAATACCTACTCCGAATTTTTCTTTTGTTTCCTTTACTGCTTGCTCATATACAGATTGAATAACATCGGGGAAAGGCTACAACCCTGTCTCACTCCTTTCCCAACCACTGCTTCCCTTTCATGCCCCTCGACTCTTATAACTGCCATCTGGTTTCTGTACAAATTGTAAATAGCCTTTCGCTCCCTGAATTTTACCCCTGCCACCTTCAGAATTTGAAAGAGAGTATTCCAGTCAACATTGTCAAAAGTTTTCTCTAAATCTACAAATGCTAGAAACGTAGGTTTGCCTTTTCTTAATCTTTCTTCTAAGATAAGCCGTAAGGTCAGTATTGCCTCACGTGTTCCAACATTTCTACGGAATCCAAACTGATCTTCCCCGAGGTCGGCTTCTACCAGTTTTTCCATTCGTCTGTAAAGAATTCGCGTTAGTATTTTGCAGCTATGACTTATTAAACTGATAGTTCGGTAATTTTCACATCTGTCAACACCTGCTTTCTTTGGGATTGGAATTATTATATTCTTCTTGAAGTCTGAGGGTAGTTCGCCTGTTTCATACATCGTGCTCACCAGATGGTAGAGTTTTGTCATGACTGGCTCTCCCGAGGCCATCAGTAGTTCTAATGGAATGTTGTCTACTCCCGGGGCCTTGTTTCGACTCAGGTCTTTCAGTGCTCTGTCAAACTCTTCACGCAGTATCTTATCTCCCATTTCGTCTTCATCTACATCCTCTTCCATTTCCATAATATTGTCCTCAATTACATCGCCCTTGTATAAACCCTCTATATACTCCTTCCACCTTTCTGCCTTCCCTTCTTTGCTTAGAACTGGGTTTCCATCTGAGCTCTTGATATTCACACAAGTCGTTCTCTTATCTCCAAAGGTCTCTTTAATTTTCCTGTAGGCAGTATCTATCTTACCCCTAGTGAGAAAAGCCTCTACATCCTTACATTTGTCCTCTAGCCATCCCTGCTTCGCCATTTTGCACTTCCTGTCGATATCATTTTTGAGACGTTTGTATTCCTTTTTGCCTGCTTCATTTACTGCATTTTTATATTTTCTCCTTTCATCAATTAAATTCAATATTTCTTCTGTTACCCAAGGATTTCTATTAGCCCTCGTCTTTTTACCTACTTGATCGTCTGCTGCCTTCACTACTTCATCCCTCAGAGCTACCCATTCTTCTTCTACTGTATTTCTTTCCCCCATTCCTGTCAATTGTTCCCTTATGCTCTCCCTGAAACTCTCTACAACCTCTGGTTCTTTCAGTTTATCCAGGTCCCATCTCCTTAAATTCCCACCTTTTTGCAGTTTCTTCAGTTTCAATCTGCAGTTCATAACCAATAGATTGTGGTCAGAATCCACATCTGCCCCAGGAAATGTCTTACATTTTAAGACCTGGTTCCTAAATCTCTGTCTTACCATTATATAATCTATCTGATACATTTTAGTATCTCCAGGATTCTTCCACGTATATAACCTTCTTTTATGATTCTTGAACCAAGTGTTAGCTATGATTAAGTTATGCTCTGTGCAAAATTCTACAAGGCGGCTTCCTCTCTCATTCCTTCCCCCCAATCCATATTCATCTACTATGTTTCCTTCTCTCCCTTTTCCTACTGACGAATTCCAGTCACCCATGACTATTAAATTTTCGTCTCCCTTCACTACCTGAATAATTTCTTTTATCTCGTCATACATTTCATCTATTTCTTCATCATCTGCAGAGCTAGTTGGCATATAAACTTGTACTACTGTAGTAGGCATGGGCTTTGTGTCTATCTTGGCCACAAAAATGCGTTCACTATGCTGTTTGTAGTAGCTAACCCGCACTCCTATTTTTTTATTCATTATTAAACCTACTCCTGCATTACTCCTATTTGGTTTTGTATTTAAAACCCTGTAATCACCTGACCAAAAGTCTTGTTCCTCCTGCCACTAAACTTCACTAATTCCCACTATATCTAACTATAACCGATCCATTTCCCTTTTTAAATTTTCTAACCTGCCTGCCCGATTAAGGGATCTGACATTCCACGCTCCGATCCGTAGAATGCCAGTTTTCTCTCTCCTGATAATGACGTTCTCTTGAGTAGTCCCCGCCCGGAGATCCGAATGGGGGACTATTTTACCTCCGGAATATTTTACCCAAGAGGACGCCATCATCATTTAATCATACAGTAAAGCTGCATGTCCTCGGGAAAAATTACGGCTGTAGTTTCCCCTTGCTTTCAGCCGTTCGCAGTACCAGCACAGCAAGGCCGTTTTGGTTAATGTTACAAGGCCAAATCAGTCAATCATCCAGACTGTTGCCCCTGCAACTACTGAAAAGGCTGCTGCCCCTCTTCAGGAACCACATGTTTGTCTGGCCTCTCAACAGATACCCCTCCGTTGTGGTTGCACCTACGGTACGGCCATCTCTATCGCTGAGGCACGCAAGCCTCCCCACCAACGGCAAGGTCCATGGTTCATGGGGGGGGGGGGGGGGGGATTATTGCGATACAGAATCCAGTTATCAGCAATGTTGGCACGGACACGAAGAACGCTTTTGCGAAGTCTTTCTAAAATTTCCTTGTAGTAACATTGGTTAACTGTTTGTCCAGGAGGCACCCTCCCTTTATGAACAATTCCCTTGGAATCAAAGAAACACACAAGCATGCGTTTCACTTTTGATTTTGACATGCGAGCTTTTTTTGGTCTGGGTGATCCCTTTGAGCACCACTGCGAAATTTGGCGTTTTGTCTCTGGATTGTAGTGAAAAAACCAACTTTCATCACCAATGATAACACGGCTCAACAGTTCTCGATTGATTTCCGTTTGCTCTAATAGATCGACTGCCACATTTTCCCGTACTTCTCGCTGTTGTAGTGTGAGATTTTTTGGGACCATTTTTGAACAAATCTTTCTCATACTAAGATCTTCAGTTATTATTAGACGAACCGTTTCTCGACTGACGTTCAGTTCTTCTGCAATCATTTTCACGGATAATCTTCGATCAGATCGGAAGAGTTCATGCACCCTGGCCAAGTTGACATCCGTCCGTGAGGTTGATGGTCGTCCACTGCGGTCTTCATCTTCAACATTCGTTCTGCCTTCACTAAATATTTTATGCGAACGAAAAACTTGAGCTCTTGACATAATCTCCTCTCCAAAAGCCTTCTGAAGTTTACCGTAAGTTGCCGTCGCGTTTTCACCCAACTTAACGCAAAAAGAGATGGCAACCGTTGCGGAGTATTATGCGGTTCCATTTCCGTGACGAGAGACACGAACACGTGTCAACTTATTACAACACAACTCACGACTGAGCAGTTGCATCGATGGGCCGCTTGGACTAGAAGCAGCTTATAGACCAAGGTCAAAGATATTGTGCCTACACAAGTCTGCAGGGATGCCACATCTTGCAAAGAAAATCAGCCTCATTACTTTATTGTCGCACCTGGTATTCACCCTTGGTATTTCTGCAGGGGATGCTAACCAGCGAACGGTACGTGGAGAATGTTGTTAGTCCCGTTCTTCTGCTGCTCTCCCACACACTGCCCGTGAAACTCACCTTGCTCTGCAAGACGTGCAGCAACTTCCCTAGGCAGCTCCAACTTCGGACTTGTCTCCAATCGAGCACGAGTGAGCTATGATGGGACGAGCAGTGACTCGTGCCATACGGCAACCGACAACTATTATAGAACTACGTAAACAGGTCGAGCAGGCATGGCATAATGTATCCCACGACAGTTTTCGCCATCTGTGCGATCGATTTGATGCCAGAGTCAGCATCTGCATTGCCACCTGTAGGGGCAACACCAATTACTAAAATGGATGTTTCAGCATGCGTCGATACCTGGTACCTGAGAAGCACCTGTCCTATTGATCTGTAAATGTAATCATTTCGCGCACACCATTTGCACTGTTGCAACAATAAATCTTGCGTGAATTGGAGACCTCTAAAAGGGTGTACTATTTTCTTCCGCGGTGTACAAAATTACGCGGGTTGTTCAGAAAGTCTCTCCGCAGTGCCGTATGATTGTTAGCCGCGCGTGCCGTATCCTGCAGTGAATATACCGAAATGAAACTCAGTGAAATATAAGTTATTAATTTATTGAATACTCATTTTTACTTACAAATTTTCACATTAAATGTTGACAGTATCCCTCCTGTACTTGAATACACAATTCAATTCGTCTAATCATGTTTGCAACATTTCTTCCGTAACAGAAGCAGTGAAAGTGGATATTGCAGTTTTCAATTCATCGATGGATTTTGGACGGTTTTTATAGACAGTTGCTTTCGCTGCACCCGAGAAGAGAAAGTCAGGTGGTGTTATGTCAGGCGATCGTGGAGGGCAAGTCCCTATGAAATTATGCGATCACCAAAAACATCAGCAAGCAGTGACATTGAAACGCGAGCTGTATGCGCGGCTGCACCATCTTGTTTCGAAAATAACCGTTCATTATTTCACTTAAGTTCTCCTTTGAATGGGTACGCCGGCCGCGGTGGTCTCGCGGTTAAGGCGCTCAGTCCGAAACCGCGCGACTGCTACGGTCGCAGGTTCGAATCCTGCCTCGGGCATGGATGTGTGTGATGTCCTTAGGTTAGTTAGGTTTAAGTAGTTCTAAGTTCTAGGGGACTGATGACCACAGATGTTAAGTCCCATAGTGCTCAGAGCCATTTTTGAATGGGTACAGAACATCATTGCAGTATCGTTGTGCGTTTAGTGTTTCGTTGAAAAACCCAGGCAGGCGAAGAATCATACAGCACCCGCGGCTAACAATCATACGGCACTGCGGAGAGACTTTTTGAACACCCCGTACCAACAACAGGAAGTATTGAGACTTCTAAAGAACCATTCTTTCCATGTAAAATCGTTGAACGAAACAGAAAAATGTTCTAAAGTATGATATGAGACAAAAAATGCGCTCTACCGTATCGTACAATAGAGTGTAGATGCATATGACGGTGCAATAAAGTCAGCAGCTGCTGAATCGAATGGGCGATTTGGAGTTTGCTATTATGTACAGTGCATACTTATATATATATTTGCACGTGGGGATATTCAGCCGTCAAGTAAGTGTTAAATGGTTCAAATGGCTCTGAGCACTATTGGACTTAAACATCTGAGGTCATCAGTCCCCTAGAACTTAGAACTACTTAAACCTAACAAACCTAAGGACATCACACACTTCCATGCCCGAAGCAGGATTCGAACCTGCGACCGTAGCAGCCGCGCGGTTCCGGAGGGAAGCGCCTAGAACCGCTCGGCCAACGCGACCGGCAGTAATTGTTAAAATTCGTGGTGAACATTCAGCTGTCCTTTATTTTGCGAATTGTGTAAAATAAAGGACAGCTATAGGTTCACCATGAATTTTAACAATACAGTAAATAAACGTGGATCTTGTGTGACTGAATCACAGTAATCAAGTACATAGTGGAGGGTCCATAGTGCGGTGACAATCGATCTTATTGGCGTCGAAATGGTGGAAAAAGTGCGAGAAAGGGACTGTGACGGAGTTCCGACTGGAGTGAGAGAGACGAACATACACCGCTTGTTGACGCCGGATAATTTAAATTAATGCGCGCACCTAGAGTAAACTGACTGCGCGCCGTGTTTACTTAACGAAATTATATCGTAAATACGCCCCCGCCATCGGCGCGCCGCGGCGATTTAAATGTTGCAGCGAACACGGAGTGCGAATCGCGAAAACGCAGCGGCGGACTTTGTTGGGATGGCAAACACGCGTTTTGCAGCGCGGGGCGAAAAGGGCAGCGGCGAGCGCCGCGCGTCTCCCGATTACGCCAGGAATTATGAGCGCCACGCCGGGGCCGCGGGCGGCGAGTAAATCACCGGCTGCGCATGCGCGCTGCGCACTAGCCGCGCGACCACATGCACTCGCGTGGGGCCTGACATCTCACTCTGCTGGGTAGCCAGATGTTCCCACTCTCTTGACCGCCACACGTTTACAAATTTCTTCATTCATGTCCCTGTTCTAGAATTTGTGGTACTAAACTAGTTCTTCTCTGACACGTCCCTTTCTGCATCCACTCTTATATCTGTACAGGAGAAGTCACGTAAGACCCCTTTCGTTTCGTGAACGGTTACACATATCGACCGAAACGTGGTTTTCAGCAAATGCTAGAGCGTCGAGAGGCATGTATTTTTTTGCTTGGTTAAATAATTTTAGCGCTGGTATCAACGGAGATACTGAAGCAAGTATGTTTTTTAAACGGAACTGTGTGCTTTTTATAAATGCATTCGATAGGTGTTGAGAAGACAAATACAGTGATATAGCATTCGTTAATGTTGACGTTGAAACCTGTAATAAAATAATGTCTTTGTACACTACTGGCCATTAAAATTGCTACACCAAGAAGAAATGCAGATGATAAACGGGTATTCAATGGACAAATATATTATACTAGAACTGACATGTGATTACATTTTCACGCAGTTTCGGTGCATAGATCCTGAGAAATCAGTACCCAGAACAACCACCTCTGGCCGTAATAACGGCCTTGATACGCCTGGGCATTGAGTCAAATAGAGCTTGGATGGCGTGTACAGGTACAGCTAGCTGCCCATGCCGCTTCAACACGATACCACAGTTCATCGAGAGTAGTGACTAGCGTATTGTGACGAGCCAGTTGCTCGGCCATCATTGACCAGACGTTTTCAATTCGTGAGAGTTCTGGAGAATGTGCTGGCCACGGCAGCAGTCGAACATTTTCTGTATCCAGAATTATCCGTACAGGATCTGCAACATGAGTTCGTGCATTATCCTGCTGAAATGCAGGGTTTCACAGGGATCGAATGAAGGGTAGAGCCACGGGTCGTAACACATCTGAAATGTAACGTCCACTGTTCAAAGTGCCGTCAGTGCGAACAAGAGGTGACTGAGACGTGTAACCAAAGGCACCCCATACCATCACGCCGGGTGATACGCCAGTATGGCGATGACGAATACACGCTTCCAAAGTGCGTTCACTGCGATGTCGCCAAACATGGATGCGACCATCATGATGCTGTAAACAGAACCTGGATTCATCCGAAAAAATGACGTTTTGCCATTCGTGCACCCAGGTTTGTCGTTGAGTACACCATCACAGGCGCTCCTATCTGTGATGTAGCGTTAAGGGTAACCGCAGCCATGGTCTCCGAACTGATAGTCCATGCTGCTGCAATCGTCGTTGAACTGTTCGTGCAGATGGTTGTTGTCTTGCCAACGTCCCCACCTGTTGACTCAGGGATCGAGACGTGGCTGCACGATCCGTTACAGCCACGCGGATAAGATGCCTGTCATCTCGACTGCTAGGGTTACGAGGCCGTTGGGATCCAGCACGGCGTTCCGTATTGCCGCCCTGAACCCATCGATCCCATATTCTGCTAACAGTCATTGGATCTCGACCAACGCGAGCAGCAATGTCGCGATACGATAAACTGCAATCGCGATAGGCTACAATCCGACCTTTTTCAAAGTCGGAAACGTGATAGTACGCATTTCTCCTCCTTACACGAGGCATCACAACAACGTTTCACCAGGCAACGCCGGTCAACTGCTGCTTGTGTATGAGAAATCGGTTGGCAACTTTCCTCATATCAGAACTGCAATCGCGATAGGCTACAATCCGACCTTTATCAAAGTCGGAAACGTGATAGTACGCATTTCTCCTCCTTACACGAGGCATCACAACAACGTTTCACCAGGCAACGCCGGTCAACTGCTGCTTGTGTATGAGAAATCGGTTGGCAACTTTCCTCATATCAGAACGTTGTAGGTGTCGCAACCGGTGCCAACCTTGTGTGAATGCTCTGAAAAGCTAATCATTTGCATATCACAGCATCGTCTTCCTGTCGGTTAAATTTCGCGTCTGTAGTACCTAATCTTCGTTGTGTAGCAATTTTAATGGCCAGTAGTGTATTATTTTGCTTGGTTAAATACTTTTAGCGCTGGTATCATCAGAGATACTGAAACAAGTATGTTTTTTAAACGGAACTGTATGCTTTTTATAAATGCATTTGATAGGTCTTGAGAACACAGTTACAGTGATATAGCATTCGTTATGTTGACGTTGAAACCGGTAATGAAAAACGTTTTTGTGTGTCCATCCTATAGGCAGGAGGTCTCTGGGACGACGGCCGTTTCCTGTTGTGATAAAAGATAAACACCTACGGCCGTCCTCATGATTTGATTTGATTTTGTTGCAACCACTTACAACGCTTCAATGCGTCATCTTCAGGCTGTTGTTGATATGATCCCTATATATATCACATCAGTTGCCAGCATTACTGGATACGCAGATAATGTGTCAGCACGTCAATTCTTACAGGGCGAAAATACAATCGAAGACGATCTAAAATTGTCGTATTAAATATACTAAAGTCTTTTAGTGATCTGGCCAACATCCTAGACGCCGAGAATAGCATAAATTTTGTATAAGTGACAAAAAATCTCGTTGTATTTCTGAATCGACTATATTCCGTATTACTCGTAACTGTGCAGTAACATGGTCAGAATCTCGACATGGGAGCTCGTGTTTTGATTCTGCAAGAAAGGGATGTAAATGGAAACGGAAATCTACGGAATTTGACGATTTTGCCTAAAAGTTAGTACGTAGAATTGTACTTCGATACTACAACAGAGGAGAGTACCAGACGATTAGAAAAGTACAGGATGATCTCCACGAAAAAAAGAAAATAATTATTCTGGGTCAGACATCAGTTTTTGTCTTCTCCGTTTACTTGGTTTTTGATTCAAGTATAGTGATGGACGAAAATTTTTAATGTAATGCAGAGACATTCCAGCAGTACAAACGAAATTTTATGTATAATGCACGTGTTACGAACTAATGACAGTATGCTTGTACGATATTTCGATAAAACTTGAGTTTCACGTAACCATACGTGCAATTATATTTTGCTCGACTCGAGCGGAAATATTGGCATGAATGTACCTACTGTTACTTCTGTATAGTGTGTATTGGCGGGTTGGGTGATGCGTGCTCTGACGAAGGATCAGTAAGAGCTCCAAATAAAAACAATTCGAGAGGTGGGGAATACTGGCGATCATATTAGGGTTAGCCGTCGAACGAGGCGATGTGGAGAAGTGGTTAGCACACTGGCCTCGCATTCGGGAGGATGATGGTTCAAACCCGCGTCAGGCCATCCAGAGTTAGGTTTTCCGTGATTTCCCTAAATCGCTCCAGGCAACTGTCGGGAAGGTTCCTTTGAAAGGGCACGACCAACTTCTTTCCCCACGCTTGACACATTCCGACCTTGTGCTCCGTCTCTTATACCTCGACAGGACGTTAAGCCCAATCTTCCTTCCTTTTTTTGAGTCGCCGGAACTAAAATCCAGGCGGGGGCGTGCAAGTAGTCGCGCGCACTGAGTCTTTCGTAAGTAAAATGCGTTCATTGGTGATGTGCTACAATAAACACGTCTCAGATGATACCAAAATTAATTTTATGGGTTTCTTAACAAGTTTCTCGCTGGAAGTTTCTCCAAGCTCCAATAAATTGCAAATTTTTCCTTACGTAGACGGAACAAATGGTTCAAATGGCTCTGAGCACTATGGGACTCAACTGCTGAGGTCATTAGTCCCCTAGAACTTAGAACTAGTTAAACCTAACTAACCTAAGGACATCACAAACATCCATGCCCGAGGCAGGATTCGAACCTGCGACCGTAGCGGTCTTGCGGTTCCAGACTGCAGCGCCTTTAACCGCACGGCCACTTCGGCCGGCTAGACGGAACACTTTCACACCTCTTACGGTATTTTATTTCCTATCTGTGATTACTTTTATGTTTTTACGGTAAAACTTGTATCACATGCAGCTATGAACTTTAAGAAAGTTCATTTTTTTCTAAGTCCATGTATGTCAGTGGTTCTGTTTTTTTCTACAGGCTTAAGTGAAAAATTATTCTTCTTTGAAATTTCTTGAAACGCTAGTTTTCCTTATCCGTAGCAGCTGACAAGAATTTTCTCTGGAAAATACTTCTCCTAGACTAAAAATATAGCTGTTTAATATTTTTTCGGCATTGTTTACTAACATTTGAAATTATCACATACTGATAATGCTGTCAGACGTTGACATGACCTTGCGGTGCCTATTTTTGTGAGGGCTCCTATAGTCATTTCCTTTCCTGTTGGATTCCCAAATGCTGTCGCACGAGTCCTGATTTCTGCCTTCGGGGTCCTTAGGCGAGATGATGTACGAGGGATATCCGGAAAGTAATTTCCGATCTGTCAAGAAATGGAAACCACTGTGAAAATCTAATAAAGCTTTAAACATACACTACTGGCCATCAAAACCGCTACACTACGAAGATGACGTGCTACAGACGCGGAAATTTATTCGACAGGAAGGAGATGCTGTGATATGCAAATGATTAGCTTTTCAGAGCATTCACACAAGTTTGGCGCCGGTGGCGACACCTACAACGTACTGACATGAAGAAAGTTTCCAACCGATTTCTCATACACAAACAGCAGTTGACCGGCGTTGCCTGGTGAAACGTTGTTGTGATGCCTCGTGTAAGGAGGAGAAATGCGTACCATCACGTTTCCGACTTTGATAAAGGTCGGATTGTAGCCTATCGCGATTGCGGTTTATCGCATCGCGACATTGCTGCTCGCGTTGGTCGAGATCCAATGACTGTTAGCAGAATATGGGATCGGTGGGTTCAGGAGGGTAATACGGAACGCCGTGCTGGATCCCAACGGCTTCGTATCACTAGCAGTCGAGATGACAGGCATCTTATCCGCATGGCTGTAATGGATCGTGCAGCCACGTCTCGATCCCTGAGTCAACAGATGGGGACGTTTGCAAGACAACAACCATCTGCACGAACAGTTCGACGACGTTTGCAGCAGCATGGACTATCAGCTCGGAGACCATGCCTGCGGTTACCTTGACGCTGCATCACAGACAGGAGCACCTGCGATGGTGTAGTCAACGACGAACCTGTGTGCACGAACGGCAAAACGTCATTTTTTCGGATGAATCCAGGTTCTGTTTACAGCATCATGATGGTCGCATCCGTCTTTGGCGACATCGCGGTGAACGCACATTGGAAGCGTGTATTCGTCATCACCATACTGGGGTGCCATTGGTTACACGTCTCAGTCACCTCTTGTTCGCATTGACGGCACTTTGAACAGTGGACATTACATTTCAGATGTGTTACGACCCGTGGCTCTACCCTTCATTCGATCCCTGTGAAACCCTAAAATTCAGTAGGATAATGCACGACCGCATGTTGCAGGTCCTGTACGGGCCTTTCTGGATACAGAAAATGTTCGACTGCTGCCCTGGCCAGCACATTCTCCAGAACTCTCACGAATTGAAAACGTCTGGTCAATGATGGCCGAGCAACTGGCTCGTCACAATACCCTAGTCACTACTCTTCATGAACTGCGGTATCGCGTTGAAGCTGCATGGGCAGCTGTACCTGTACACGCCATCCAAGCTCTGTTTGACTCAATGCCCAGGCGTATCAAGGCCGTTATTACGGCCATAGGTGGTTGTTCTGGGTACTGATTTCTCAGGATCTATGCACCGAAATTGCGTGAAAATGGAATCACATGTCAGTTCTAGTATAATATATTTGTCCATTGAATACCCGTTTATCATCTGCATTTCTTCTTGGTGTAGCAATTTTAATGGCCAGTAGTGTATGTGCTCGACAGTGTCTGTAGTATGCCTGTCGGTTACATCACTTCGCTCTTTTCAGTTCTGAGCGCATGGTGAGCACATAAAGATGCGTAGAAAATAGTGTCTCCGGCCAAGTATGAGGTCCTGGTGAGGATTTCGCCTTACGTTATGCAGCCCACATTACAGAACTGTCATACGGTCGCAATTTGCAGGGGCAGTGAAAATGCTCCTGCAGCTTTTTCGATGGGAAGTGTTTGATCACCCGCACTACAGCCCGTAATTGGTTCCCTCCATGTTTCATCTCTGCTGACATTAACTACTGGTTATGAAGACAACATATTCGCACAGACAACAAGCAATAGATGACCGTAGAGAATTGCCGGGAAGTACAGGTGGCTGCCTTCTATGACGAGGGTGTTGGAAACTCTACGACAAATGTCTAAGTCGGAATGGTGACTATGTGGAGCAGTGGCTGGAAGCTGTAGCTAACATTTGCAGATAAAATATTTCTGATTTTCAAAGTGGTTTCCATTTCGCGATCAATCGGAACTTACTTTCCGGATATTCCTCGTATCTTAGTGGCAGTAGGATCATTCTACAGATGTCTTAAATGCCAGTTCTCTAAACTTTCTCAACAGTATTTTGTAAAAAAAAAAGCGTGTTCTAACCTCCACAGATTCCCATTTGAGTTCACGGAGCATTTACGTAATACTCCCGTGTTGACGGATCCCACCTGTAACAAATCTAGCAGTAAATCTTTGAATTGCTTCCGTGTCTTCCTTCACTCCGACCTGGTGGGAATCCCAAACACTCGAACAGTGCTCAAGATTAATTACCGGCCATACGTGCTCGTTCCATTTAATGCCACTTTGAAATGTTACCACTACAAATTTAATCGATGTGACTGTGTGAAGTAGCAGTTCCTGTTCCATGTCATGTCGCTGTGCAACGTTACGCCTAATTAATTCGTGTGACTTTGTCAAGTAGCATACCACTAACACTGTATTCCAACATTACAGGATTGTTTTTCCTATTCATCTGCATCACATTACATTTTCCCACTCTTAGAGCAGGCTGCCATTCTTCACACTAAACAGAATTTCTATCCATATCGTCATGTACCCTCCTACAGTCACTCTAAAACGACACTCCCTCGTAAACAGCGTCATCAGCAAACAGTCGCGGATTGCTGCTCGTCCGACCCAACAGGTCTTTTGTGTGTACAGAGGACAACAGCAATCCTATCACATTTCCCTATAGCACTCCTGACGATACCCTTGCCGCTGATGAACTCATAAGTTTTTGAGCCACTCACATATATTTAGAGTAAGACGGCATAAATTTGTAACATGAGATCAAGCTTCGTTACAGACTTTTCCTAATAGTTACCCTGGAACATTTAGTCTTTGAAAGATACCCTTTCGTCCACCCGTTTAATATTTTGTGGTTCAAAGGGAAAATAGAAAAATTTGTATTAAGAATAATTTGCAAAGTTTCCTTTGCATTAATATACCACAAAAATGATACGAGGATATTAAAAGTGTAAATATGTTATTTCTAACAAAATTTAATTCAGGAAACTAATTTTAAAATTCTTGAACATAATTGCCGAACAAGGGAGGCATGAAATCCACTTTGAAGCAACGGAAGGTGCGAAACAGAAATAAAAGAAAGTTCGATACGTATTATGAGATAGAATTCACAGTGCATGAACAGTAGTTGAGGATAGCAATGTAGATGCTTCTTCGCCCAAGTACCCTTGACTGAAGACTAGGGGGCGTGAATATCTGTAATCGACTGACTGCGAAGTATAATAGTTACGACGACGAAAAGAAGAAGAAACAGCTATGGCAAGCAGGAAAACTAGAACAACAAATATAATACCGAAAACGGCATTATGTAACAAATAGTGAAGTAACTCAAACAATAGAAAATCCAGGATGGAATGTAACACTATATAGATAAAATGCTGAGTCGCAGATAGGCACAACAAAATGACTGTCACAAATTATTTAAATTAAATTAAGTAATTTAGTTATCTGTGAAGCAAATTTAAAAAAAAAAACAGTTCTTTTCAACAACAGAAAGCCACTGGTTACTAACATTTACCAAGATCACATTCTATTTATCATCAGCGAAAGAAATAAGACACACAAGGAACAGCGACAAATCACATTTAACTCTGAAGACAGTTTTCAAGTCTGTTTAGTCGAACTGCTTTCAGTATTTTGATTGAGGGCATAAACATGTTCGTGCATTTAAAGGTTTTACACAACAAGAATGGACTAATCTTCGAAAAAAAGAACTTCCAGTTGTGCCAGTAGCATTCTGCTCCTAAGGAAGCTTTTCCAAACATTTTCCCACAAACGTTCTCCTCATTTCCAGGTTCGACTCTCATCTTCCTGGCATTACACATGCATCATGACTTACTACACAGAATAAATATTGAATATTCTCTTTTTTCTACTATTTTTTAATTTTTTATGTCCATTCAGATTTATTTATTCTTTTACACTAATTGGCTTCAAAACCAGAGGGCTTCATCCCCAGACAACTGCAAGTAGAGTAAACAATAAGTACAGTTTGTTAGATACAAAAATGCAGAACAATAAAGGGAACTTTAATAGTGGCAACTATTTATTTAAAGCTCGTACAAAATAGATACGTGTTTCGAGGTCTTACTGACCTTCAAAGTAGTCACCAGCATTATTAATAACCCGTTGCCAGTTATGTGGAAGTCGTATGATACTCTTAGCAGTGCCAGTTGTGATGACAGTTCGAGCAGCGCGGTCTATATTGCCCGACGAATTTGTGGCAGTTCTGAAGCAAATACCGTGAAGTGTTTCCTTCAGTTTAGAAATCGAGCTGAACTTACGAGGGCTTAAGTCAGGGGAGTGAAGCAGGTGGTGTAGCGCTTAGCAGCCTCATCAGTCAAACAAATCAGTAACAGTTTGCATTATACGTGCTTGAGCAATGTCCTGCAAAATGATGGTCAGGTCCTGCACAAAGTGTCATCGCGTCTGTCCCTAAGCTGATCATTTTTGAAACACAACCTACGACCAGCTTAGAGACAGAAGTGATGACTCTTTCTGCCGCTCGATCTGTCAACACATCTGGCACTACTAAGACTATCCTACGACTTCCAGATCGCTGGCAACGTGTTATACACAATGCTGGTGACTATTTTGAAGATCAGTGAAACTTTGAAACATGTATCTATTTTGTACGAGCGTATATGGTCTATCAGCTGTGGAAGCAACAAGACATACACCATGACGCCAGACTATTCGTTACACCAGGGGCGGCCAAGAATTCAGCCCACCAGCTGTGTCCTGGGGTAAGTGCGCTCAAACTTTCTGCACACTTCCCGCCTGCCGCTGTGGCCGAGCGGTTCTAGGCGTTTCAGTCCGGAACCGCGCTGCTCCTACGGTCTCAGGCTCGAATCCCGCCTCGGGCATGAATGTGTGTGATGTCCTTAGGTTAGTTAGGTTTAAGTAGTT
The DNA here is from genome assembly GCF_021461385.2 of Schistocerca piceifrons. Lineage (NCBI taxonomy): Eukaryota > Metazoa > Arthropoda > Insecta > Orthoptera > Acrididae > Schistocerca > Schistocerca piceifrons. Next base: position 1,009,021,871 of record NC_060139.1, read on the forward strand.
CTAAATCTAGGGGACTGATGACCTCAGATGTTAAGTCCCATAGTGCTTAGAGCGATTTGAACCATTTTTGCACACTTCCCCCACTCCCACGCCACGCTGTCTCAGCAAGAGGAAGGGGGTAAAGGGGGGAAGGGCGGGGGGGGGGGGGGGGGACTGCGAACACATAGCATTTAAATGGCAAATGCAGACACATTCTGGCCGAGCGGTTCTAGGCGTTACAGTCCGTAACCGCGCGACCGCTACGGTCGCAGGTTCGAATCCTGCCTCGGGCATAGATGTGTGTGATGTTCTTAGGTTAGTTAGGTTTAAGTATTTCTAAGTTCTAGGGGACTGATGACCTCAGAAGTTAAGTCCCATAGTGCTCAGATCCATTTGAACCAGACACAATTCCCACCACTTAATTTTGTATTTCACATTTGTCAACAATACAAATAACAAATGAAACAAATCAGTATTATTTAATTATTTTTGGCTCGCTAAAGACATAATATAGTTTTCATTTGGTACAAACTGTCGGCATGCGGACAGACGTAGACAATTTCAAACATTTTCGCACTCAAATTACCACATAATTGTGACTTTTTTATAGTAGTTTTACAATGGAAATTTTCCGATTGGAATATTTTAGCACTTTTTCAACCTCGTTATGGAGACGTGGAAACTTTACCTGATCCACTTGTTGTTAGACATCCTGGACAGTTTTAGCGTACAAGGCTTTGTCATTAAAAGAGGAATTACGTTGCAGTTCAGTCAGGTACACTTACACACGCACAGGGGTGCTTCCAACTGAAACGGCAAATGGTCTCGCAAACAGATCGAAATCGGATGTCAGATTGACGGTGTTCTCATAGCGTTTAGGGTCTCCATGCTATTCGTTCAGCTTCATTGGAAACTGTTGCAACAGTGGAACAATGCCTGCAACTTCAGCAATTTTACCACCAATATCTTCACGTGGTGCATGCCTGCAAATTTGGCACAAAGTGTTTCTTGATGTACTGAACAACGAATCCTATCCGTCGATCACTGTAATTTTTTGCTCTTTGATTGTCAACTTAATATTTAAATTCTTTCTGTATGATACTGAAATATCGTTTCTTAGCAGATTTGCAGTTCTTGTCATTTATGTAACTGCGTAATGTATATACAAAAGTCTCATCCATCTCTTCTGGCATTTCCATTCATTTTTAACGTCTTGAGACGATATACGCTATGTGATATAAAGTATCCGGACACCCCCAAAAACATAAGTTTTTCATATTAGGTATATTGTGTTGCCACCTACTGCCAGATACTCCATATCAGCGACCTCAGTAGTCATTAGACATCGTGAGAGAGCAGAATGGGGCGCTCCGCGGAACTCACGGACATCGAACTTGGTCTGTTGATTGGGTATCACTTATGTCATACGTCTATACGCGAGATTTCCACACTTCTAAACATCCCTAGGTCCACTTCTTCCGATGTGATAGTGAAGTGGAAACGTGAAGGGGCACATATAGCACAAAAGCGTACAGGCCGACCTCGTCTGTTGACTGACTGAGACCGCCGACAGATGAAGAGGGTCGTAATGCGTAATAGGCAGACCTCTATCCAAACCATCACACAGTAATTCCAAACTGCATCAGGATCCACTGCACGTACTATGACAGTTAGGCGGGAGGTGAGAAAACTTGGATTTCATGATCGAGCGGCTGCTCATAAGCTACACATCACGCCGGTAAATACCAAACGACGCCTTGCTTGGTGTAAGGAGGGTTAACATTGGTCGATTGAACGGTGTAAAAACGTTGTGTGGAGTGACGAATCACGGTACACAATGTGGCGATCCGATGGCAGGTTGGGGTATGGTGAATGCCCGGTGAACGCCATCTGCCAGCATGTGTAGTGCCAACAGTAAAATTCGGAGGCGGTGGTGTTATGGTGTGGTCATGTTTTTCATGAAGAGGGCTTGCACCCCTGGTTGTTTTGCGTGACACTATCACAGCAAAGGCCTACATTGATGTTTCAAGCACCCTCTCGCTTCCCACTGATGAAGAGCAATTCGTGGATGGCGATTGCATCTTTCAACACGATCGAGCACCTGTTCATAATGCACTGCCTGTGGCGGAGTGGTTACACGACAATAACAGCCCTATAATGGACTGGCCTGCACAGAGGCGTGACCTGAATCGTATAGAACACCTCTGGGATGTTTTGTAACGCCGACTTCATGCCAGGCCTCACCGACCAACATCGATACCTCTCCTCATGCAGCACTCCGTGAAGAATGGGCTGACATTCCCCAAGAAACCTTCCAGCACCTGGTTGAACGTATGCCTGCGAGTGTGGAAGCTGTCATCAAGGCTAAGGGTGGGCCAACACCATATTGAAATCCAGCATTACCGATGGAGGGCGCCACGAACTTGTAAGTCATTTTCAGCCAGGTGTCCTGATACTTCTGATCACATAGTGTATCGCTAGATTGCGTCTTTTTTGTGCAAACAGCCAGTAGACCGGTGAGGTAAACAGCGCTGAATGTTCAAATGTGTGTGAATTCCTAAGGGACCTAACTGCTGAGGTCGTCAGTCCCTTGACTTACAGACTACTTAAACTAAATTATGCTAAGAACAAGAGACACACCCATGCCAGAGGGAGGACTCGAACACCCGGCGGGAGGGGCCGCGCAATCCGTGACGTGGCGCCCCAAACCGCACGGCCACTCCGCGCGGCAGACAGCACTGAAACTACCATTCTGTCGATCTGAAGAGAATTGTGCCAATCGAAAAATGCGACACCGCAGCCGGCCGAAGTGGCCGTGCGGTTAAAGGGGCTGCAGTCTGGAACCGCAAGACCGCTACGGTCGCAGGTTCGAATCCTGCCTCGGGCATGGATGATTGTGATGTCCTTAGGTTAGTTAGGTTTAACTAGTTCTAAGTTCTAGGGGACTAATGACCTCAGCAGTTGAGTCCCATAGTGCTCAGAGCCAGCCACACCGCAGTATTAAATGAAATGTCGCGCTGTACCGTGTACTTCCGCAAGGGAACGAGCAAAGCCAAGATAGGAACAGCCTTGGCTCGCACGCTTTCCACTCACTCGGCCCGTTTGAAGTTTGGCACAGAGTGGCCGGCCCTGCCCTACAGTAATGCATCTAGTCTGTGCTCTGTTCTTTTTCCCTTGTCTTGTTCCCTGGCTCTCGCACGGAAGAGATATCGTATTGCTAAAGCTATGTAGCGAGTCGCAAGCCTGTAACAGCTCCCCCCCGCCCCTCCCTTAAGTCTCAAAGCACGCCTATATGCGCCCTACCGGTCAGAAATTTTAGGAAATTGCCACTTTAAAAAGGGCTAAATGGATAGCATGCGTCATAGTCATCGATAATTTACACCGCTTTGTTTTTCGCGGCCGGAGTGGAGGGGGTGAACAAGGGGTTAGCGCCCTACGCCCTCACTGCGTTTCGAACGCTTCTAAATCTTCAGCGAGCGCCGAGGAACGGACATCCACCACAGGCAGCAGGGGGAGCGTGGTGTAAGCCCGCTGCCGGCCCACATAAATTGCGAGCCCTGCAATTGGGCCCCGAGACGGGCCGAATCGCACGGACGTGCCCCCGCGACGTCACGCACGGAGCCAGTCTGGTGAAAAACTCACTGCACTCGCTGCGGCAGTTCCGGCCAATTCACTGCGATCAAGGGGGGGGGGGGGGGGGGGGGGGGAGCGGCCAGCGGGTGACGTACCTCTGCAGAGGGAAAGGTCGCCCTACAGTTGAGCGGCGACACGAGCAAGACGTCACGGTTCTGCCTCTGACAGTGGCTGAAAAAGCTTCCGTCCCAACTTAGATGTCATCGTGCTTACACACGAGACTGTTCAAAATGGTTCAAACTGCTCTGAGTACTATGGCGCTTAACATCTGAGGTCATCAGCCGCCTAGAACTTTAACACGAATTGCACCAAACTTATTCTACCTTAAACGAGTGATAGTTAGCCGCTCAATATGTTTTTCAAGATAAATTACGTTAGTATCTACAAGGTGAGCATATTTCATTTGTATATGCAGAGTTAAGAGTTGTATAACTACCATAGGCTACCGAAGACTGACATGAGTAAGCGTTGTCTACGGCACTACAAATGAGCGGACATAACAGCGACTCAAACGAAGAAAGAAAAACTAAACTGGACAAGGCATACAAAGTACAGTAAAAACTCGATCAACCGTCACTCTTTAAACCGTCACTGCTGTAACAGCATAATGATACTGTAATAACAGAATGCTCTAAGGTGCAGTGACACGTTCGCTTTGTTTGTTTACTCTATTTTGGTGGGAAGTGAATGTACCCGCCCGCCGTAGAATGGTACATAAAATATGACCTTCAGTCGACGTGCTAACACATCTCCCCCTTTTCTTGTCTTTGTCTCACTTGTGAGTCAACAATCACCACTGGATCGGTTTCCAGTTGTGGCGAGAAGACTGTAATTGTCGCAGTGTATCTAGCGGGCTGTGCCGTGTTACGTGTTTTCCACTTGAATAAGCTTTATTGACTAATATTTTACACTACCGCATGTAGTGCAGGTGTGTGTGGTACAGTGACTTGATAAAATGTCTGAAAACCGTAAACGTGTTGTTTTAGGACTTAATCAGAAACTTGAAATTATAAAACGCTGAAGAAAGAGCGAAACTGCGACTAAGTGTAGCGCTGATTTATGGTATTGGAAGAACATCAGTTAACGATATAGAACGTGATGCTGATAAAATAGAACAACATGTGTCAACAATGCAGAGCATGGATGGAGATGTGAGAACAAGAAAGACAATGAAACCTGCAAAATATGATGAATTGGACACTGCAATGTACCGATGGCTTATACAAGCAAGAAGTCAGGGGATTCCACTTTCAGGGCCTATAATAATGGCCAAGGCTGTTGAAATGAACAGCAAACTTGATGGTGACTCGTCTTTTAAAGCAAGTATCGGATGGCTCGACAAGTTTAAATTTCGTCATGGCATTCGCCAACTTGCTATCAGTGGAGGAAAACTCAGCGCGGATAGCTCAGTAATTGCTGAGTTCCGGGAACAATTTAAAGAAAAAATGGCTGAATTGAATCTTGTTAGGGAGCAAGTTTACAATTGTGATGAAACTGGGCTTCATTGGAAGGCTTTACCACAAAAGACATTAGCATCACTCTCTGAAAAAGCTGCTCCAGGTTCCAAAGTACAAAAAGATCGCATCACTGCTGTGGTTTGCGCAAATGCGACCGGCAATCATAGGCTACCCCTGCTTGTGACTGGGAAATCAAAAGAACCTAGTGCATTCAAGAATTTGAATTTGAATGCTCTCCTTGCACAATACTACGCCCAGAAGAGTGCTTGGATGGATCAATCAATTTTTTCTGACTGGTTTCACCAACAATTTCTACCTCAAGTTAGAGCAGATTTGGCTAAAAAAAATTTGCCACAGAAAGCGCTATTGCTGTTAGACAATGCCCCAACGCACCCTACTTGTGAAATGAAAAGTAATGACAGCAACATAACATGTCTCTTCCTTCCAGCAAACACAACTTCACAGCCCATGGATCAGGGAATGATCGAAAACATGAAACGTCGTTATAGAAAAATATTTATCGAACTTTTGCTCTCATCTGATGAATCAACATCTGTAAAACAGTTTTGGAGGTCTTACAATATTAAAGATACCATTTTCAATGTTGCCAGTGCATGGAGTGATTTGTCAGTGTCAAATCTCAAGAACGGCTGGAATAAACTTTGGCCTCAACCTAGAGGTGAAGAATCGGAGGAACCTGAGTGTGTTACAGTTGACGAGATGGTCAATTTGTGCAATAATTTACAAATTAGCACAAATTTGACGTCAGAAGAAGTATCAGAGTGGTTAGAGTATGACAAAGTGGACGGGGGTTTTCAAATTTTGAGTGATGACGAAATTGTTGCCAGCGTAAATGCCACGAAAGAAGAAGAAGAAGGGGCTGATGAAGACGAGTGTTCAAACCATGAAGAAAAACAAACTATTAGCCATTCAGAGGCCGAAACAATGCTGTCCAAGTGTATAGCATGGCTTGAAAGTCAAGAAGAGGCTAATGCAACGCAGGCACTACTGCTCCGAAAAATACGAAATATTGCCGCGGTGAGAGCTCGAACATCAAAAGGGCAGAAGAAATTGACTATTTCCAAGCGAGATAAACTACTTCACCTGTAAGTTTATAGTACAGTACAGTACTGTACATTACGTATTTTGCAACTTTTGTAGCTACTCTACGGATGTTTTCACCATGTAATAAATAGTTTTATTTGCTATTACAATCGTGTTTAATTTGTTTTCGCTCCGAAATATTATTATATTACTGTGAGAGTGATATGTGTCTATACATAAAATAATTGGTTGAGGTTATGTTTTGGAGGAATACAGTGTTTCTGTTATCCGTCTATTCGCTCAACCGTCACGACCACGGTCCCGAAGATGACGGTTAATCGAGTTTCCACTGTAGTGTGGAATCATTACAACAAGAAGTCTATCTCACAAAAAGCCAAATTACGCCAATACGACACGGTGGTGCACCCCGAGGCACTACATGCAGCACAGACTACACTAATCCTAGGGCATACACGTATCAGACAACTAGAAAAAGTAGAACGGAAATTACACTACTGGCCAATAAAAACTGCTACACCACGAAGATGACGTGCTACATACGCGAAATTTAACCGACAGGAAGAAGATTCTGTGATATGCAAATGATTAGCTTTTCAGAGCATTCACACAAGGTTGGCGCCGGTGGCGACACCTACAACGTGCTGATATGAGGAAAGTTGCCAACCGATTTCTCATATACAAACAGCAGTTGACCGGCGTCGCCTGGTGAAACGTTGTTGTGATGTCTAGTGTAAGGAGGAGAAATGCGTACCATCAAGTTTCTGACTTTGATAAAGGTCGGATTGTAGCCTATCGCGGTTTATCGTATCGCGACGTTGCTGCTCGCGTTGGTCGAGATCCAATAGCTGTTAGCAGAATATGGAATCGATGGGTTCAGGGCGGTAATACGGAACGCCGTGCTGGATCCCAACGGCCTCGTATCACAGGCAGTCGAGATGACAGGCATCTTATGCGCATGGTTGTAACGGATCGTGCAGCCACGTCTCGATCCCTGAGTCAACAGATGGGGACGTTTGCATGACAACAACCATCTGCACGAACATTTCGATGACGTTTGCAGCAGCATGGACTATCAGCTCGGAGACCATGGCTGCGGTTACCCTTGACGCTGCATCACAGACAGGAGCGCCTGCGATGGTGTACTCAACGACGAACCTGGGTGCACGAATGGCAAAACGTCATTTTTTCGGATTAATCCAGGTTCTGTTCACAGCATCGTGATGGTCGCATCCGTGTTTGGCGTCATCGCGGTGAACGCACATTGGAAGCGTGTATTCGTCATCGCCATACTGGCGTATCACCCGGCGTGATAGCATGGAGTGCCATTGTTTACACGTCTCGGTCACCTCTTGTTCGCATTGATGGCACTTTGAACAGTGGACATTACATTTCAGATGTGTTACGACCCGTGGCTCTACCCTTCATTCGGTCCCTGCGAAACCCTACACTTCAGCAGTATAATGCACGACCGCATGTTGCAGGTCCTGTACGGGCCTTTCTGGATACAGAAAATCTTCGACTGCACTTTCTCCAGATCTCTTACCAATTGAAAACGTCTGGTCAATGGCGGCCGAGCAACTGGCTCCTCACAATACGCCACTCACTACCCTTGATGCACTGTGGTATTGTGTTGGAGGTGCATGGGCAGCTGTACCTGTACACGCCATCCAAGCTCTGTTTGACTCAATGCCCAGGCATATGAAGGCCGTTATTACGGCCAGAGGTGGTTGTTCTGGGTACTGATTGCTCAGTATCTATGCACCGAAATTGCCTGAAAATGTAATCACATGTCAGTTCTAGAATAATATATTTGTCCAATGAATACCCGTTTATCATCTGCATTTCTTCTTGGTGTAGCAATTTTAATGGCCAGTAGTGTACTTAGGATAATATTTGGTGCAACTAACAACAATGAAAGATGGACCAAGAAATCTACAGATGAACTACACAAACATACAGAGACAATCACAGAAAAGATTAGTAAACGCATACTACAATTCTATGGACACCTATGCAGAATGCCATCACTCAGACTGAACAAACAGATCTTTGACTGGGTAACCACTAGAAACAACAAATGGGTGGCAGAGGTAAAAAAACGACCTGAACGAACTCAGCATCACACCAGACATAATAAACGACAGAATAAAATTCAGAAACATCTTTAAGAAAAGTAAACTACATGAGATACACAGTGACAAACTAACAGGCGTAAAATGGACCATAGAACGCAAGCAAGATCACAGCCGGAAGATGAAAGAAATATGGACAACCAAAAAGGAAACCAAGATGAAGCCGAAGACACGAAGCCGACAAGAAGCATGGACAGAGGACCGGAAACAGAAACACAGCGAGTGAATGAGGGAAGTTGGGCAGCAAGGAAGGCAGCAAAAGGAATTTGCCACGTAGTTTAGTCCAACTGCGCTCTTTAAGGGAAAACACCAATAATAATAATAATAATAATATACATAACGTCTGTGCATGTAAATTGTACTGGCATTAAAAGTAATTGCTTTGGTTGTACAAAAGCGCAGAAGTTACGTGATCAACAAATTTTATTACTTATAAAAGGCAATTCATATTCTGTAAGAATATGAAATACACAATGGACTTACACTGAACGACGTGCGGCTCTAATTATGTGCAAAACAAACAACCTACCAAACAAAAACAAAAAAAAACATAGTCGGTGGCTCCAATTCTCTCTCTTACACTTTCATTTCTATTTCATTACCTACCAATACTGCCAACAAAATCGGTAATCCTACCATTTAAAATGTCATTTATGTGGTGTACCAAAACTACCGAAACTTAATTTTGCTAGAGTGCAACTCTACGCACAGTATATCATTCTGTATTTTACATATGATTCCGGATGTCACCATTTTCTGAGTCAATGTTTCGAAATTACGTTCTCGTATCACTAAACCAAGAGTATCCATCGAGTTAGGAAATAGAGCTACAAAATATTCATAAATTATATTGCTATTCATACGAGGGTTGTTCAAAAAGAAACCGAGCTTTTGCTGTAACGCCCTTATTGCTTATCGTACAACATCTGAAGCAATGTCCCCCACAAAATAGTCACCTCTACCTGCAATCCAATGTTTCAAAAAATGTTCAAATCTGTGTGAAGTCTTAAGGGACTTAACTGCTAAGGTCATCAGTCCCTAAGCTTACACACTACTTAACCTAAATTATCCTACGGACAAACACACACACTCATGCCCGAGGGAGGACTCGAACCTCCGCCGGGACCAGCCGCACCGTCCATGACTGCAGCGCCTCAGACCGCTTGGCTAATCCCGCGCTCCAATGTTCCCCTCGTTGCTTCCACTTCTGGAAAGCCTCCTGCAACGCATTTTCTGCGATAGCGCGCAGTTCACTGGTCGCATTGTCCTGAACCTCCTCTGGTTTGGAAACGACGTCCTTTCAAGTTTAAGAAATGGCTAGGTCCAGACAATATGGTGGATGGGGCACGATGGGTATGTGATGTTTTGCTAGACAGCTGCGGACAAGCAGCCACTCGTGAGCCAACTCACTGCCACGAGGCGGCATCCAAGTCACAGAACAGACAGGATACAGTTATTCGACCGGTCCTTTTCTGCGGAGGACTTGACAGAGGAAACTTTGGGGGACACTATTTCGGCACAGTTGCGTGAAGGTTCTCAACAGTCTTAACCGTAAGAAAGCGTTGAAAGTGTCATCGCAGCAAGGAAACTGCACAAGTTCTCGTGGATACCCTAAAAGATATGCAAAGCTAATTTATCAAGTGATTACTGAAGCCACCGTATTGCTCGTTCCGCTCATCAATGTTGAACCTACCGTTTAGTGGAATTGCACTCAGTTATTCCTAGATGTACTTGGGAACTCTGTTAACAATTAAAATCTGTACCTCCAGATTCCAGACGAGGGAAGTGCCTCCCCCAGCCATTTCTTGCCATCGCCCCTACCCACTTGCAGTCGCCTACGGACCCGACGGAGTCCATTTCAGTTAAATTCTTCTGGGTGTGTGACCGCGTCAAAAATTGGTAGAACTACCGACATTTCGCCCTCGTTAATAGGTGCAATTGGCACAGTTCTTAATTTTAAGTATCTCCGTGAGATCACTCACTCGAATGGACTAGAGAAAGATGCGAACTATCGAACAGCCTAGAGAAGAACACCTATAGTTACGGTCATCTCACCAAGTTCAGATATGGCGAGCATCATTAAGGAGAGAAGTAAATTGTGCAATAGCAAAAGCTGAACTAAAGGATCAGAGGAAAATGCGAGAAAAAGGTTCCTGAAGTAAGAAAGACATTATCGTCAGACTAGCATAACAGAAAAATAACATTCATATATTAAATATATTTATGAACATCGAACATCGTCCATAAATTAAGCAAGATGTCTCTAAAAATTATACATGTTGTTGTTGTGGTCTTCAGTCCTGAGACTGGTTTGATGCAGCTCTCCATGTTACTCTATCCTGTGCAAGCTTCTTCATCTCCCAGTATCTACTGCAATCTACATCCTTCTGAATCTGCTTAGTGTATTCATCTCTTGGTCTCCCTCTACGATTTTTACCCTCCACGCTGCCCTCCAATACTAAATTGGTGATCCCTTGATGCCTCAGAACATGTCCTACCAACCGATCCCTTCTTCTGGTCAAGTTGTGCCACAAACTTCTCTTCTCCCCAGTCCTATTCAATACTTCCTCATTAGTTATGTGATCTACCCATCTAATCTTCAGCATTCTTCTGTAGCACCACATTTCGAAAGCTTCTATTCTCTTCTTGTCCAAACTATTTATCGTCCTAGTTTCACTTCCATACATGGCTACACCCCATACAAATACTTTCAGAAACGACTTCCTGACACTTAAATCTATACTCGATGTTAACAAATTTCTCTTCTTCTGAAACGCTTTCCTTGCCATTGCTAGTCTACATTTTATATCCTCTCTACGTCTTCCATCATCAGTTAATTTGCTCCCCAAATAGCAAAACTCCTTTACTACTTTAAGTGTCTCATTTCCTAATCTAATTTCCTCAGCATCACCCGACTTAATTCGACTACATTCCATTATCCTCGTTTTGCTTTTGTTGATGTTCATCTTATATCCTCCTTTCAAGACACTGTCCATTCCATTCAACTGCTCTTCCAAGTCCTTTGCTGTCTTTGACAGAATTATAATGTCATTGGCGAACCTCAAAGTTTTTATTTCTTCTCCATGGATTTTAATACCTACTCCGAATTTTTCTTTTGTTTCCTTTTTTCTTTTGTTTCCTTTACTACTTGAGCAAATTATACATATGGCGCAGTATTAATATTGAATATTTATGTGAATATGTAACACTTAAGAACTGGGGAAGGAAAAGAAGATACATCTCTGATGTCGTAGAAGGGTTCTACAGGGAGATTTGAGTGCTGAAGAGGTAGACAAAGGAAGAATTCTGTGGAGCGTCCATATTGTAAGGGAAATTTTCACAAACCCATGCTAAGACTTGGAGATGGAGAAATCTGAAGGTAGTGGCAAAGTTTGGAATGTACTAAACCGATCTTCAAAGACACAGACTAAGCAGTACAGGATATAAGGAAACATTAAACTACCACAGACTAAAAAATCAGTAGTGGATATAAGGAAACGTTAAACTAACTGTAAGACTAATTAATAATAACCGAGAAATAGATTTTTCTGAGTGTTCAAAAGCATGCTTGCGTTACCGAAAGTACAGCATGGTTGTAGTAGAGATGGAAAACTGAAGATTTTTTTCACAAGCAGATAGTATGTCACAAATATAAACAACACAACGACTTGTAATTTTTCGATATTGTCACGGATTTTTCCTTTTAGTGGTATCTGCTCAAAATTGGTTTCTATTTGAGCAGTCCCACTGAGTATGGAGGAGGTATTATCTACACACTGTTTTTCTTTTTTTTGTGGCGTGAGCTCTTTCATATCCTTCGATGCAAGTGTTTAAGTTGCAAGGTAAACATTATCTGCGCTACACGCCATAATGAGGAAGTCTAATGCAATTTTTAGTGGTTAGACTTCAAATACATTTTTTTTTACCTGAGGACTGCTAATGCAATAGACTGGTTCCCGTGATTTTAATCTGTGACATTGCTTTGTGTGTGAGATACAACATTTTTCGAATTTCTCTTTAAACTCTACTTACCCTACGAACGTCGGTGCTCAGGCCAAAGTATGGCAACGTCATAATGTGTACAAGTATTCTCAGTAAAATGGTTTCATACAAAGCATCAACTTATTGTTCACAAGGAAAAAATAAATAGGAATGCTTCAGTTATCAAACTGTGTAGAGATAATGTGGGTCGTCCAGTTAACTTGGAAATAGCAGTTAATAATTACTTCTGGTATCCTTACTGGAACACCTCACCATCCAGGTCGCCTACTGGAGACACCAACATACACTGAAGAGCCAAAGAAACTGGTACTCCTGCCTAATATCGTATAGAGCCCCCGCGAGCACACAGAAGTGCCGCAACACGCCGTTGAGTGGGCTCGATTGATGTCTGAAGTAGTGCAAGAGCAAAATGACACAATGAATTCTGCAGGGCTGTCCATAAATCCATAAGAGTACGAGGGGGTGGAGATTTCTTCTGAACAGCACGTAGCAACGCATTCCAGAGATGGTCATGTCTGGGGAGTTTGGTGGCCAGCGGAAGTGTTTAAACTCAGAACAGTATACCTGGAGCCACGCTGTAGCAATTCTGTACGTGTGGGGTGTCACATTGTCCAGTTGGAATTGCCCAAATCCATCGGAATACACAATGGACATGAATGGATGCAGGTGATCAGACAGGATGCTTATGTACGTGTCACCTGTCAGGATCGTATCTGGACGTATCAGGGGTCCCATATCTCTCCAACTGTACACGCACCACATCATTGCAGAGCCTCCACCAGCTTCAACAGTTCCTTGCTGACATGTTAGGTCCATGGGTTCACGATGTTGTCTCCATACCCGTACACGTCCATCCACTCGATGCAATTTGAAACGAGACTCGTCCGACCAGGCAACATGTTTCCAGTCATCAACACTTCAGTGTCGGTGTTGACGGGCCCAGGCAAGGCGTAAAGCTTTGTATCGTGCAGTTATCAAGTGTACACGAGTTGGCCTTCGGCTCCGAAAGCCCATACAGATGATGTTTCCTTGAATGGTTTGCACGCTGACACTTATTGATGGCCCAGCAATGAAATCTGCAGCAATCTGCGGAAGGGTTGCGGTTTTGTCACGTTTAACGATTCTCTTCAATCGTCGTTAGTACCATCCTTTCAGAATTTTTTTCCGGCCCAGTGATGTCGGTGATATCATGTCTTGCCGGATTTCTGATATTCACGGTACACTTGTGAAATGGTCGTGCGGGAAAATCCCCACTTTATCGCGACCTCGGAGATGCTGTGTCCCATCGGTCATGCGCCTACTATAACACAACGTTCAAACTCACTTAAATCTTGATAATCTGCCATTGTAGCAGCAGTAACCGATCTAACAACTGCACCAGACACTGCTGTCTTACATAGGCGTTGCCGACCGCAGCGCCGTATTCTGTCTGTTTACATGCCTCTGTATTTGAACAAGCGTGCCTATACTAGTTTCTTTGGCGCTTCAGTGTAATAATGCGCCCAAAGACTTGGTTCGACATCGAGGTATGAAGAAATCTTGTGGGAAAGAACTCATAAATGCTCAATCATATTTTACGACATTGTCAAAGGTTCAGATAAAAATAGCTACACATTACCTTATGTTGATTACAGAGGATGAGGAAACACGGGGGAGAGTGTTCAGTTCATCAGATGGTTAGGTAATGATTGGAGGTTCCCTTATCATTTTTCCATATTAGTACGTTATGTACCAACTCTGGGTTTCATCCTCCCTATTTTTGTCATTTTAGCCTCATCCATATAACATGGACAAGTTAGCACATTTTAATAGTATTACAGATACTCTCTGTATCTGTATTAGTATTAAAGATACTCTCTTAGCACTGTAAAACAGGTCAGAGGAAAACAATTATAAGTGAGACCTTGATCAAAATATTACCATGTTGTTTCGATATATTGCAGTACTCCCACTTACCTTCATTTCCTACAACGTTTCAAAGTAATGGGGGATTCAATAACTTCTGTGAAGGAATGTTGGTGAAGCTCTAATATAATAGAATATTTCTAATTATACACTATCTCATCAAAAGTGTCTGGGCACCAATTAGCATCCACCTGTAATGTGGAAGGGTAATATTTACCACCCAACGTGTTAATTGTCTCGTTAGGTTGATTCTACTCGTTAAGCCGATTTGTTTGATGTGCCACAAGCCACACTTTGAACGCAATCAGGTAATTTGCTTAGTATGAAGTGTAATAAGAACATATGTGGCTTGCATGTATGCAGTACTAACAGTTCCTACATCTTTAGTATGCAGATAAATACGTAACATTTTGGTTATAAAGTGGAACTGAAGTGAAAGAGGTTTTGCCAGTTGACAATGCAGTAGTGCGACAGGGAAATGCACTCAGCGAATCATAACACAGCGATTCTCACAGCAGGAGACCAATTAATGGACAGTGGACGCAGCCCTTGGATTTGTGAGAGACGAAGGCAAAAATTGCAGCGTCATGGGCCTTCAGTAAACAGTAAAATCACATTATACTACCGAGGATAGTGCGTGTGCTTCGCAGGCTGAGCATCTGGCCTCGTTTCAGAGATCCTCATTGGTCGAGTAAGTGATGACTGTCATTGGCCGATACCAGTTGTGGAAAGAAGCGAAGCTGCAGTACAGTGAGGGAAATTAGCGACAATATAGTCAATTACGTAGGAATAATTGAGGGCTCTCTCTCTCTCTCTCTCTCTCTCTCTCTCTCTCTGGGGGTGTCGTGTGTTCCACGGAGCACTTCACGTTCTGTTGTGACGCCGACAGAGGTATTTTTCTGTGAACACTTTGCTGATTCACGAAGCTCTGAGCCATCGGAATTTGTGCTGGATTCCTCGTACGTCTCCGCAGTAGAGGACACGAGAAGAGCTGTTGACGTTCTTGTGAGCATTTTTGAGGGCAACATAGTGAACGTCGTCCAACCTTGACGAATGTACAAAACCATTTGTCTTAGCCGGGGACGCATACAGTTTTCCGATTCACGAAAACACCCGGACGCTTTAGACTTTATAAATTCAGTCAGCGGGTACGAGAGGCGACTCACGTAACAACCGACCGCCGCCGAGTTTATCGCTGCATTCTGCGAAAGGTAAATGACGCATTCCTCAGGCGTTTAATGTCGAAGGGTACTTCAGGTCCATATTACACTGGAGTAATTATTTGCATTCGCTCGTATCCATGTCAGCCACGTAATTCACGTGTGATATTGAGGTTTAACTTTGAGGAAGTGATCCGGCAAATAGGAATCACTGCCTAGCTACAGCAGTTCAGTTTATATCGTGTCAGTATACAGTTTTGGTTTTGATAACAGTGTCAATTGAAATACCTTTAGTAGATTTTCGATACGACCTCACTCAATATTGGCGTTTATCTGATAATAAATATGCTACCAGTAGCTTTTTTGCGATTTATTCAACCACGAACATGTTTTCGAGCCACTGCAGGCTCATCTTCAGATGGAGGTGTTACAGAAACATTATCTTGTGGGCCAAGTGTAGCTACAGAGAGTGGTCCACTGATCGTGACCGGGCCAAATATCTCACGAAATAAGCGTCAAACGAAAAAATTACAGAGAACGAAATTTGTCTAGCTTGAAGGGGGAAACCAGATGGAGCTATGGTTGGCCCGCTAGATGGCGCTGCCATAGGTCAAACGGATATCAACTGCGTTTTTTTTAAATACGAACCCCCATTTTTATTACATATTCTTGTAGTACGTAAAGAAATATGAATGTTTTAGTTGCACCACTTTTTTCGCTTTGTGATAGATGGCGCTGTAATAGTCACAAACGTATAATTACGCGGTACCACCTAACATTCCGTCAGTGTGGATGCCATTTGCTGGGTGATACATTACCCGTGTTAAAATGGACCGTTTACCAATTGCGGAAAAGGTCGAAATCGTGTTGATGTATGGCTATTGTGATCAAAATGCCCAAAGACATCATCCAAGTGTGCGGACCGTTCGCCGGATAGTTACGTTATTTAAGGAAACAGGAGGTGTTCAGCCACATGTGAAACGTCAACCACGACCTGCAACAAATTATGATGCCCAAGTAGGAGTTTTAGCTGCTGTCGCGGCTAACCCGCACATTAGTAGCAGACAAATTGCGCGAGAATCCTGAATCTCAAAAACTTCGGTGTTAAGAATGCTACATCAACATCGATTGCACCCATACCATATTTCTGTGCACCAGGAATTGCATGGCGACGACTTTGAACGTCGTGTACAGTTCTGCCACTGGGCACAAGAGAAATTACGGGATGATGACAGACTTTTTGCACGCGTTCTATTCAGCGACGAAGCGTAATTCACCAACAGCGGTAACGTAAACCGGCATAATATGTACTATTGGGCAACGGAAAATCCACGATGGCTGCGACAAGTGGAACATCAGCGACCTTGGCGGGTTAATGTATGGTGCGGCATTATGGGAGGAAGGATAATTGGCCCCCATTTTATCGATGGCAATGTAAATGGTGCAATGTATGCTGATTTCCTACGTAATGTTCTACCGATGTTACTACAAGATGTTTCACTGCATGACAGAATGGCGATGTACTTCCTACATGATGGATGTCCGGCACATAGCTCGCGTGCGGTTGAAGCGGTATTGAATAGCATATTTCATGAAAGGTGGATTGGTCGTCGAAGCACCATACCATGGCCCGCACGTTCACCGGATCTGACGTCCCCGGATTTCTTTCTGTGGGGAAATTTGAAAGATATTTGCTATCGTGATCCACCGGCAACGCCTGACAGCATGCGTCAGCGCATTGTCAATGCATGTTTGAACATTACGGAGGGCGAACTACTAGCTGTTGAGAGGAATGTCGTTACACGTATTGCCAAATGCATTGAGGTTGACGGACATCATTTTGAGCATTTATTGCATTAATGTCGTATTTACAGGTAATCACGCTGTAACAGCATGCGTTCTCAGATATGATAAGTTCACAAAGTTACATGTATCACATTGGAACAACCGAAATAAAATATTCAAACGTACCTACGTTCTGTATTTTAATTTAAAAAGCCTACCTGTTACCAACTGTTCATCTAAAATTGTGAGCAATATGTTTGTGACTACTACAGCGCCATCTATCACAAAGCGAAAAAAGTGGTCGAGCTAAAATATTCAAATTTCTTTACGTATTACACGAATATGTAATAAAAAATGGGGGTTCCCATTTTTTAAAAAACCAGTTGGTATTCGTTTGACCTATGGCAGCGCCGTCTAGTGGGCCAACCGTAGTGCCATCTGGTTTCCCCCTTCAAGCTATACGAGTTTCGTTCTTTGTAGTTTTTTTGTTTGATGCTTATTTCGTGAGATATTTGGCCCTATCACTATCAATGGAGCACCCTGTATACAGTTCTGATGAGTGCACTGCCTTGTGTATTCACATCAGATTGCTTCTTAACGTCCATTATTAAGCTACTTACACAAATAAACACAGTATGTAGCTACACTTGGTTTTACACTGGCACACAACAAAACGTAAGTACAAATATGAGCACCACACCGTTACAATCCATAAAAACAGGTGACATTAGTCACAAGCGTCACACAGTAAACAATATTGGTCGATGTAGAACATATGGGCGTCTAATATTAATGGAAACTATTACTTTCATCGCTGAACAGAAAAAAATTTTACGTCAGAGATGTGTGGTGCCCTCTGTTGAGACACCGGTGAATAATTAAATACTAGTAAAGTGATATAACTTTTAAATTTTTTTAAAATTTTCTGGGCAATAAAACAACAAATAATGGTTAAACTATGGGGAAAAAATCACATATGTGGAGCCACAAGTATAGCATGCTCAATAACAATTAATTCAGGATAGCATGTAATTTATTTTTGCATTACAAACTAATGGAAGAACATCCATTTACAATTCGATACACTCCAAAAGAACAATATTAAAAATAGTGTACCAAAATAATTAAAATTTAAAGGAATGAAAATAGCACAATAAAATACGTTGTGCCCTTCCTGGGCATAAATTAACATCATAGAGATCGTAAAAATACATTATCACCATCTGTGAGCTTACAGTATAAACACTACAATAACTGCAGCTGTCTGGCTAGCCAGTGGCGCATAAAAATGAGCAAATAAGTAAAATAAAGGCAATAAGATAGTACAATAAAACATCATGCGCCCTCCCTGATCATAATCATACAGATTGCAAAAACATATTAACGCCATAATTCCACTGTTATTTAGCTATTCCCCAATCCTTCAATAGAGGGCGCCACACATCTCTGACATCACATTTTCTTCCTATTTAGTGATGTTAGTATCAGATTTAGTTCCTGTTACACTCCTGTACGATCTACATCAACCAATATTCCACAATGTCGTGCTTATGTTTGCATTTAAGTTTCGTTGCTCACTATCTTATATTTGTTCCAGATGCTCCTGTTGTGTAATTTTTAACACTGAAGATAAAATATATATCTGTTGTAATAAAACGACGGGTTTCGCGATCGATAGCTGTTTTGTTTTGTTTTTCTCTCTCTCTCTCTCTCTCTCTCTCTCTCTCTCTATTGTGTACATTCAGTGATCGCTGCATGTAATGGGACCATACGGATTCCAATCTAATTATTACATATCTTTCCAATGAAACAACCTTTCACACTCTTAAAACTGCTTACCATGCTCATTTGCCCAGTGTTTTTCAGCATGAAATTTTAACCTCAAAATCATACTGTTGGGAAGAATACCAACTAGGCTAGATATTTTGTAAGAATAAAGAAGACAGTATTGAGAGCAATACATCATTTTCAAGAAAGTGAAACCAGCATAGATCACTTGATTCTGCACATTTGTGCAATAGCAAACAAGTGAGTAAAAAAAAAGAACTTGGATCTTCATGAGCATGATACAAGACAAGGTAAAAATTCCATGCCAATTCAGCTCATACATCCTCTGTTACAATTTTTGTTGTATGATTTTAGAGTGGTTTGGCATATAAAACAAAAATATTTCTTGTTTCTTGCTGTACAGTAAAATCATAAACCATTTTTTGTAGGTTATTGATTATGTTAAAAGCAAGGGTTTTTAGAAAGTATAAATCCAAGAAATATTTTTTCCAGTTACCTAAATAGTTAAAAATTAATTTCTTTACTTCATTACTGCTTAATGCCTTGTAAATGAGAGGTCAGTTTCATTTTCCATTAAATTCTTGCAGTTTTACTTCTGTTATCAAAAATGTGTCATATAACCTGTCACAGTTTGTTGTTGGAATAAGGAAACGAAGTGTTCTGCAGTGGCTGTCATCACCTGGACAGTGTTGCACAGCAAAAAAGTATAGGAGTTCCAGCAGAACCACACCATAATGTAATTCACATACCAGAATGCCTCTCCTACTTATTTCTCGTGATATCACCTTCACTGTGACTAGAGCATGTTTTCCATTTTTATCCTTATTGTTTCAGTAAACTTTCTTTTCCAAACTCGTGAAGTTTTTGTGTCACTCAGTGTAACTTGATTGCTACTTCCTTTCTCTTTGTGTTTATTCCCTGTAGTGTCGTTATCAGTGTTAGTCTTGAATTGGTATAAAATCTTATTAAATTTCTGACAACAGCTTATGTGTCATATTTCATTTATACCCAAAAAACGAACTATAGTTGTTTACATGAAAGAGTGAATTTCGCAACTATGTTTCAAGAGCAAGCAAGCAAGCAAGCAATCACTCAAAAGATAATTTTTGAAAGAAATTTCTGCCTTTGACTGTTAATTTTTCATTTATTTTACACAATCATGTTTTCGGATTTGTAGCCATTCCCAGGTGCATATTTGTCAGTTGATGAAAAGAGTGACAAATGCAGGTCACGAGAATGCATTGGCTGTTAAATACGCTATACTGTGAACAATGTCAGCCATATTACGTATCTTAGATATGTACTCACATCCTGTAATACGACAGCTGGTCTATAAAACCATAAATCTGTTTTTTTCAACGATGACATGTTGCAGACGGGTCAGATTTATATTGACTTCTCAATGTGCACTTGCGAATGGCTATAAGCTAAAATCATGATTGTGTATAACAAATGAACAATTAAAAGCCAAATGGCGGAAATTTCTGTCAAAAAAATTCTACATGAATGTGGTCCACCACGAAGGAAAGATCATTAACTTGGAAGACAATTTAACAGGTAACGCATAGATCGTATCACACTTTGCAAACGTCAGCACATGGCGAGAGTTGAGTGTCTCTACCTTTACACTCTTTGCATGGACGGCTCTCTTCTGTGTCAAAGCCAGTGCAGCAGAAAGAACGCCCACTCGGATGCGAGCTCGCTCGTCTGTCGTGATTAATTCCGTGGAAGTCGGCGCACAAAGAGATAAAACCCCAAGTAATCGTTTAGCTGAATTCAATTTCCATCTATCGTCCGGCCCTCGCGCAGTCCGACGAATCGCCGGCGGGCAGCCAAGTGTAAACAAGTCCGCATCTTCAAAGAATAAGCTAAGCCGCAGGGCCAAGTCAGAAACAAATTGAATTAGATCGTTTATGCGATGTAGAAAGGGATCGCGGAGAATCGTAGTTTAAATGTAAATGGGACTCCCTCGGGGCCTGACGCTCTTTCTAAAACTGCCCACATGAGCAAAACCAGTGTTCGGGAAACATCGTCGACTGAAGGACCGGCTTATATCTCGGAAAGAGCTTGTACAGCACACGGTGAATTGCATGTCCGTGGCAATGGCAGATCTCTGACAATTTTACCGAACTTGCCAGAAAGAAATTGTGTGATTAAATTCATCATGCGCCGGTGAATGACATTTTGTCCATCTCGACGCTCTTGTCTTTTTACCACATGAAAACCAGTCTCAGTTAGTTCAGTTGCACATTACAGCACAGCAAAATGGCGATTTCCCGTAGTTGCGAGACTTAGGTTGATTTACTGGGTCAGAAATAGAAAGAAAAATTCTGTGTTTGAAAATGCAATTAACCATAACGATCCAACCACTACATACATCGAGTCCCACGTGCATTCTCAAATGGGAAATACTGAAATAAGGTCAATTACTATTGACAAACAGTCCGCCTCCGTAGCGTAGCGGTAGCGTTACCGCCTACCACGCAGGGGGCCCGGGTTCGATTCCCGGCAGGGGACGGGTGTTGTGTGTCCTTCTTCATCATTATCATCATCATTGACTCGCAAGTCGCCGATGTGACGTCAAATAAAGAGGACTTGCAATACGGCGGCCCAACTCCCCCGGATCGGGCCTCCCGGCCAACAATGCCATACGATCGTCTCATCTCTCTCTATTCACAAAAAACTTGCTTAGACTGCTCAGGGCTAACAAGGCGCCAGTACGACATAATTTCGATTACTTTCTATAATCGAACATGATGTCGAATTAGCCCCTTTCCAAACTCAGGCACATCAAAGATCTATAATGCAGCAAACAATCTAACGCAACTGGAAAAAAACGCTGGTGCATTACGTTTAAAAGTTTAGGGCGTATACAAAGAAACACATATACCCAAACGTATATTTCTTCCAGAATCCTAGAGCTTATTCTAAGTTTAATGGTGTTGCTCTGAAAGAAGTCCCTCCTCTGACAAAATAAAAAAAAATGGCTCAAATGGCTCTAAACACTATGGGACTTAACATCTGAGGTCATCAGTTCCATAGACGTAGAACTACTTAAACCAAACTAACCAAAGGACATCACACACATCCATGCCCGAGGCAGGATTCGAACCTGCGACCGTAGAAGCAGCGCGGTTCCGGACTGAAGCGCATAGAACCGCTCGGCCACATCTGACAGAATCAGCTTTGACTCAGGAAACACAGCTTTTTCACGCGCATCATTTTTCAAACAGAATAGCTACGTTTCGTCTGCGTACACTGCTCAAAGGCGTTTCCGTTGCGACACACTGGCGTCTAATAATGAAAATCTGATCATATGGAGAAATTTTTGAAATTTATAATTGTTTGGAAGAACTTTTGACTCTTCAAAGCCAGTAAGTTTGACTAGATGCGAATGTCGACCACAAACGAAAGCAATATTGCATGTACTCCAACAAAACGTAACAGTGTACATATAGAAGTTATCAGGTCTGATCATCAAGAGCCTCAGACTGATCCTGATGCTGTCGTATAGTGAAAAGTACCATCTCTAACTAACTGTAGAGAGGTAGACAGAAAGACTTCTCGTTTTATAGATCCATGACATGTATAGATTCACAGGAATGTAGAACATGTCATAAAAAAGTTACGTAATATAAATTTACAAAAGAACAGATACTCTACTGCTTCCTTCAAAGATCTTAAGTGACGTGGTCCTCCTTTGACTCACTTGATTCATGTAATAGGTCTTATTGTGGTCAATTAAGCATTCCTGTAATTTGAGCTGTGGCATCAATGACATGTCTCTCTGTGCTGAAAATGTAGTTTTATTGAACCTGTCTCATCTGTTGGATTTTGAATTCAGGAACGTACTGAAATAACTAGGTACACTAACTACTGCTTTTAATTTTAGCAGGGCCAGCGGAAAAGTAATGTGAAAACTCGTAAAGATTTTTTAAATGAAACAAATTTTATTAACATTTACATCTTTATTCCTCACATCTACATATTTGTCTCTCGACATAGTCACCCTGGCGACGAACAGATTTCTCACAACGAGATATCTGTTTGCTAATACTATCACTGCAGAATGCTTGACTTTGATGACCGAGTCACAACCTCGCCTGTGCTTACTATCAAAGTGAAGTCCTCGAAGGCGTCCTTTAACTTCTGGATCGGTTCTAGGCGCTACAGTCAGGAACCGTGCGACCGCTTCGGTCGCAGGTTCGAATCCTGTCTCGGGCATGGATGTGTGTGATGTCCTTAAGTTAGTTAAGTTTAAGTAGTTCTAAGTTCCAGGGGACTGATGACCTTAGAAGCTAAGTCCCATAGTGCTCAAAGCCATTTGAACCATTTAACTTCTCGAAACAGATAAAAATCGGATGGAGCCAAGTCGGAACTGTATAGAGGATGATCGAAGATAATGACCCGAAAGCGTCGGATTATTGCCGATGTGATAGCGCTCGTGCGTGGTCTGGCATTGCCATGCTGAAATTGAGGGTCTTCCATGTGTGGACGAACTCTTCGTGTTCGTAACTCAACTACAGCACGCTGTTCCTCGCGCACCGACCCGACATAGATTCATTACACACCGCCATGTTACACGCTACAGTTCGGAGCTCTCTAGCGGTAGAGGACTGGAAATATATAGAACTGAACAACAAAGATATATTATAGAACGATAGCAAAAATTCTTTATGTAATGAGTCGTATGTGTTTTCACATAACAAATTCCGAAAGATTACTTTTCTGCAGGCCCTCGTACTTCTTCCTTAATGAAATTTGCAATAGTTGGTGTATCTCTCTCTTTCAACACCCTCAAACATCATCATCTCTCTTTCAAATAAATAGCTCAGTTCACAGAATCCACACATATTATAAAAGTGGATATATGTATGTATGTATGTTCTACATGTCCTCCTAAACCAATGGTGTGAATTCAACTAAACTCGGGACCCACATCACTTACTGTCTGGAAATAATCTCTGTGGCGCTAAGAACCACCTACCTATCAAAGGGGTTGGAGCACGGGCAAGGGTGGGAGTGACGATTTAAGTTATTATTTCTTTACTAATAACTCTATTCGCAACACATTTCGCCAACAGTAGCCAAATGTACCACTGGATGTACCTGCAAAATGATATCATTGTGCAGCACACAGCCGGCCGCATTGATGTGTGTGATGTCCTTAGGTTAGTTAGGTTTAAGTAGTTCTAATTCTAGGGGACTGATGACCTCAGATGTTAAGTCCCATAGCGCTCAGAGCCATTTGAACCATTTGTGCAGCACTCATTTCAGGAAATATCACGTCATAAACATTCAGGTACCTGAAAACAAAATTGCAGGATGAAATATTTTAATTATAATTACACATGAAATACATTTGATGTGTGGGTACGCGGGAAAATCCATGGGTAAAGAGCTCATCCTAAACCTCTGGAACGATTTCAGTCAAATTTGGCACACATTTATTTATGGTGTGGAAAGAAATCCTATGGGATTAGAAACATCAGCCTCATATTGGAGTGAGCATGATAGCGTGGAAAGAGAGGGGCGGAGGAGGAGACGGACAGAGGGGGGAAAGTAGGAGGCGAACTAATAGCAGACTGGAGTAAATACATACCCAGTCAATGCTGAGTACTCAGCTTGCCATTAATATAAGTATGTATAATCATAATGAGATCGACAGGAAGTGCAAAATGGCTAAGCAGGGATGGCTAGACGACAAATGCAAGGATGTAGAGGTTTATCTCACTAGGGGCAAAATAGATACTGCCTACAGGAAAATTAAAGAGACCTCTGGAGAAAGTAGAGCCACTTGTATGAATATGAAGAGCTCAGATGGAAACCCACTTCCAAGCAAAGAAGGGAAAGCAGAAAGGTGGATGGAGTACATAGAGGATCTATACAAGGGCGATGTACTTGAGGACAATATTATGGAAATGGAAGAGGATGTAGATGAATATGAAATGGGAGATATGATACTGCGCTAAGAGTTTGATAGAGCACTGTAAGAGCTAAGTCGAAACAAAGCCCCGGGAGTAGAAAACATTCCATTAGAACTATTGACGGCCTTGGGAGAGCCAGTCCTGACAAAACTCTACCATCTGGTGAGCAAGATGTATGAGACAGGTGAAATATCCTCAGACTTCAAGAAGAATATAATAATTCCAATCCCAAAGAAAGCAGGTGTTTCAGATGTGAAAATTACCGAACTATCAGTTTAATATACTAACGCGAATTCTTTACAGACGAATGGAAAAACTGGTAGAAGCCGACCTCGGGGAAGATCAGTTTGGATTACGTAGAAATGTTGGAACACGTGAGGCAATACTGACCTTACGACTTATCTTAGAAAATAAATTAAGGAAAGGCAAACCTACGTTTCTTACATTTGTAGACTTAGAGAATGTTTTTGACAATGTTGACTGGAATACTCTCTTTCAAAATCTAAAGGTGCCAGGGGTAAAATACAGGAAGCGAAAGGCTATTTACAATTTGTACAGAAACCAGATGGCAGTTATAATAGTCGAGGGGTATGAAAGGGAAGCAGGGGTTGGGAAGGGAGTGAGACAGGGTTGTAGCCTCTCCCCGATGTTTTTCAATCTGTATATTGAGCAAGCAGTAAAGGAAACAAAAGAAAAATTCGGAGTAGGTATTAAAATCCATGGAGAATAAATCAAAACTTAGAGGTTCGCCGATGACATTGTAATTCTGTCAGAGACAGCAAAGGATTTGGAAGATCGGGTTGAACGGAATGGACAGTGTCTTGAAGAGAGGATATAAAATGAACACCAACAAAAGCAAAACGAGGATAATGGAATGTAGTCGAATTAAGTCTGGTGATGCTGAGGAAATTAGATTAGGAAATGAAACACTTAAAGTAGTAAAGCAGTTTTGCTAGTTGAGGAATAAAATAACTGGTGATGGTCGAAGTAGAGAGGATATAAAATGTAGACTGACAATGGCAAGGAAAGCGTTTCTGAAGAAGAGAAATTTGTTAACATCGAATATAGATTTAAGTGTCAGGAAGTCGTTTCTGAAAGTAATTGTATGGAGTGTAGCCATGTGTGGAAGTGAAACTAGGACGATAAATAGTTTGCACAAGAAGAGAATAGAAGCTTTCGAAATGTGGTGCTATAGAAGAATGCCGACTGTTAGATGGGTAGATCACATAACTAACGAGGAGGTATTGAATAGAATTGGGGAGAAGAGGAGTTTGTGGCACAACTTGACAAGAAGAAGGTACCGGTTGTTAGGACATGTTCTGAGGCATCAAGGGATCACAAATTTAGCATTGGAGGGCAGCGTGGAGGGTAAAAATCGTAGAGGGAGACCAAGAGATGAATACACTAACCAGATTCAGAAGGATGTAGGCTGCAGTAAGCACGAGGAGATGAAGAAGCTTGCACAGGATAGAGTAGCATGGAGAGCTGCTTGAAATCAGTCTCAGGACTGAAGACCACAGCAACAACAACAATCATAATAAGTATGTACAATCTTCAAACGCTTACATCAGTCCAGGAAAGTGTCCATTATCCAGAAATACACTTCTTAGTTATTTGTCAGCAACCATAAATAGTTTAGCCACTAATATATGTTGCTGAGTCTCTGTACTCTATTGATATCTCTCTTAGCAGAATCAATTCAGGCACGTTCACTATATCGCGTGATATGAAAGATGTGTTATGACTGACTTCACCAGAGATGCAATGCAGAAATGTAACGTTTTCAAGCAAGTCTTGCAAACACCTCCTGTTTCGACGGTGCTTGGCAAGGCTAGGAGTTATATTATGAACTTTAAAATGTATATATTTAGACGTTTATAGTAAACTTCTTGATTAATGTTTAAACGAAAAAAAAATGTTTGAAGTGTTTTACGTTTTCCATATTCTTGAGATCAATTTCACTCAGAAGATGTGGAAGGAGGATCAGCGTAAATGTACTCATTGCTTGTAATTTAAAAATTGCGGATAAAAATTACCTACAGTAACTAATCTCATGCGCAAGTGCAGTGTAACTATTAAATATTCCATGGGTGCTGACAAATTGCGCCTCATATGTGAGGGTGGTGAGAGATGACGCAACTATGGGAGACCGCTGAGTGGCAATAATGGCTTAGGTTGGTTGTAGTTGCCAAACACAGGGCTATACTGAAGCGGTACTGGAAGGATTAGGACATTCACGACGTAGAACGGCAGTGGCAGAACAAAGTTTCTAACACGGCCACTAACAAGTCGAATAGTTGCCTCTATTCATGACAACCTCGAAGCCGACGGAGCTGTTACAGTTGTCCAGTAGCCAACACGTGGTAGATTACTAACAGGTACAACTCCAGCGTCCAGTATGCGATGTTGCAGAAATTATATCTCATCATCACAAAAATTGTTGAACCAACGGGGCTCGTGAAAGTGGCATGATGTAGCCAAGTGTAAGAAGCATTCTTAAGGATGCAAAGTGGAACCTGTGAATTCCAAGACTGCTACACACGATGGACGAGGACGATTCGGACCGAAGTATGAATACTGCGAAATGTTTCCGCACATGGTTCGCAAAGGTGTGGACTTTGAAGAAAATGTGTGTAGTCTGGCGAGACACAGGTCATATATATATATATATATATATATATATATATATATATATATATATATATATATATATGTGTGTGTGTGTGTGTGTGTGTGTGCCGGCCGCGGTGGTCTCGCGGTTCTAGGCGCGCAGTCCGGAACCGTGCAAGTGCTACGGTCGCAGGTTCGAATCCTGCCTCGGGCATGGATGTGTGTGATGTCCTTAGGTTAGTTAGGTTTAAGTAGTTCTAAGTTCTAGGGGACTGATAACCACAGCAGTTGAGTCCCATAGTGCTCAGAGCCATTTGAACCATTTTGTGTGTGTGTGTGTGTGTGTGTGTGTGTGTGGGTGTGTGTGTAAATCTCTTTTCACCTAGACGAAATAACGGCCAATGGCTGTGTTTTCGTCATCTCGTTGATAACTCACTGTACACCTGGGGTTGACAAGTAACGGATGTATTTGGCTTGCTCTGGTCTCAGATCATGAACAAGGTATTTTGTGAACTTAAAGGGGTTGGACAAAATTATGGAAACACTGTGAGAAATACATGCTTGAACATAAACGCAGAATCTACCCAAGCCTTCATTTTGTACTGTTCCATTTGACCACAAACAGCACCTGTGCAATATTATCAATATGTTTCAAGTGTCCGTCGTAGTAACTGTTCTGTGCATTATGTTGGAGCTAAATGAATTCGAATGTGAGCGAATTGTTGGTACTCTTATAGTGTGTGGTCCCATAACCAAACTAGCTGAAGTGTTCAGTATATCAAAAGAAACCATATCAAATGTTTGTAACACATACTGGGAAACTGGAAAAACATCGTCCGCTAAGTCGTAATGAGGTCGAATGTGTTTTTTACGCGCTTGTTGCAGATGATCTTTCAAGACAATTGTGACGAAAAGTAAGATGAAAACTGAAAAATTAGCTACAGAACTGAATGACGCACTCACAAACCCTGTCAGCACAAAAGCAACACGAAGAGAGCTTCATAAGCAGATAATTGCAGGCTCGCCTGGTTTTCTAAAATCAGACATCAGTAACGCAATAGCTGGTAATAGGAAATGTGGTTCAAAGCTGTACAATTTGGGCTATAGAGCAATGGAAGAAAGTCGCTCGGATGAGTCTTGTTTCACACTGTTTCCATCTTCTGGTCGAGTTTGCATCCTGAGAGTGAACAATGGCGGGGGTTCGGTGATGATTTGGACAGCCATATCATGGTATCCCATGGGCCCCATGATTACTCTGCATGATCACATTACTTCCAAGGGTTATGTGACCATTATCGCTGGCCAGGTCCATCGCATGGTACAATGTTTGTTCCCTCATGGTGATGCTGTGTTCTAAGAAGAAAGATGACATTACTTCCAAGGATTATATGTCCATTTTGGCTGGCCAGGTCCATCGCATGGTACAATGTTTGTTCCCCCATGGTGATGCTGTGTTCTAAGAAGAAAGATGACATTACTTCCAAGGGTTATGTGTCCATTTTGGCTGGCCAGATCCATCGCATGGTACAATGTTTGTTCCCCCATGGTGATGCTGTGTTCTAAGAAGAAAGATGACATTACTTCCAAGGGTTATGTGACCATTATGGCTGGCCAGGTCCATCGCACGGTACAATGTTTGTTCCCCCATGGTGATGCTGTGTTCTAAGAAGAAAGATGACATTACTTCCAAGGATTATGTGTCCATTTTGGCTGGCCAGATCCATCACATGGTACAATGTTTGTTCCCCATGGTGATGCTGTGTTCTAAGAAGAAAGATGACATTACTTCCAAGGATTATGTGTCCATTTTGGCTGGCCAGATCCATCGCATGGTACAATGTTTGTTCCCCCATGGTGATGCTGTGTTCTAAGAAGAAAGATGACATTACTTCCAAGGGTTATGTGTCCATTTTGGCTGGCCAGATCCATCGCATGGTACAATGTTTGTTCCCCCATGGTGATGCTGTGTTCTAAGAAGAAAGATGACATTACTTCCAAGGATTATGTGTCCATTTTGGCTGGCCAGGTCCATCACATGGTACAATGTTTGTTCCCCGTGGTGATGCTGTGTTCTAAGAAGAAAGATGACATTACTTCCAAGGGTTATGTGTCCATTTTGGCTGGCCAGATCCATCGCATGGTACAATGTTTGTTCCCCCATGGTGATGCTGTGTTCTAAGAAGAAAGATGACATTACTTCCAAGGGTTATGTGACCATTATGGCTGGCCAGGTCCATCGCATGGTACAATGTTTGTTCCCCCATGGTGATGCTGTGTTCTAAGAAGAAAGATGACATTACTTCCAAGGGTTATGTGTCCATTTTGGCTGGCCAGATCCATCGCATGGTACAATGTTTGTTCCCCCATGGTGATGCTGTGTTCTCAGAAGAAAGATGACATTACTTCCAAGGATTATATGTCCATTTTGGCTGGCCAGGTCCATCGCATGGTACAATGTTTGTTCCCCCATGGTGATGCTGTTCTAAGAAGAAAGAGTAGCTGTTCACACAGCTCGCATAATCCAGGTCTGGGTTTGTGAGTTGTCCCATCTCCTCTGGCCATCATAACTCCCATATGTCAGTATTTTTGAGTCTTTGTGGTCTACTTTGGAGAGGGAGGTGCGTAATCGCTGTCTACGTCCATCATCGTTCTCCGAAATTGTCACTGTTTTGCAGGGAGAATGGTATAAAATTCCCTTGAAAGGCATCAGGCCTGCATTTAACCGAGGCGTCTGGAAACTGTTCTGAATGCCAACGGTTTTCCTGCTCCACATTATGGGTTGTAATGTGTTGTATTTTTAGTGTTTCCAAACTTTTGTACGCCCACTGTATCTTACTTGGTATTTCAGTTAGTTCGTATAAGTCGTTCAATAAGTCGTTCATTGTGAAAATTTGTACTATTCGCGAATCGTGGTTATTCGGCATTTTCGGTGTAAATTCATATGACTGATCGTATCATGCTTTGTTGTAAGAAGTGACCGTTAGACCCAAGGGTTGTGCTAGAATCTGCAGCGTAAAGATGTAGCAGTGCATTGCATTGCAAATTGCATTATTATTCATTCGTTTGGTCCCAATTCTAGCCATCAGCCATCGCGCGTACTCAGAGTTCATGCTAATCCACTTCAGCTAAGTTTGTCCCACAGATCTTTTCTTTCTGGATTCATTGAGTCCCTGCACATCTGCCTAAAAAGAATTTTGACGATTTTATATGATGTTATGCAACTGATAGGTTCTGGCCATCAGCACCACATGTTCCCAAGATTCCTGCAAACTCCTTTTAACTAAGTTTATAAGACAGATATTTTCTTTCGGAGTTCAGTGAGTCCCCGTATACCCATCTAAATCGCATTTTGACGGCGCTGTAATATTTTTACGCACCTGAAAGATTTTGGGTATCAAACACCGTTTATACTCCAACTACACGCTATGTCATTTTAACAGTGTTTCTTACGCGGACCCACATTTTCAGCGGTCAATGAATCCCCATATGCCCCACGTAAATCGAATTTTGACGGATTTATGAGTTCTACGTGACGTGCATTTTGTCCATCCACCACCAAGTGCCCTATGGTAAGTGTGCCCGTTCCCATAATATTAATCGGGCCATGTTTTAAAGAAGAGCTAGTAGGAAGTTGGTTACGCACATATGTGGAAGGTTCGTGCCCTTTTTGTACTTCAGTATGTGTCAGTGACAAATTCGCGAACAACGCAAACCTCTTTGTTGCACCGCGGTGTGCTCTAGGTCATATCATAAGTTCCAATTTAGTCAGATCACAGAAGCATGCATCTCTTGTGTTTGTCACACGTGTGGCTCTGATCCTGACATCCGCCTCGTCATCGACACTCTGATAAATCGACCTGTATCTGATTAATTTATAGCCCAGCTGTTTCATTCCGAAATGTATATGTCGTTTTAGGTAAATGATAGAGTCCACTTGACACTAGTAATAGATATTTGTGAAGTAGTGAGAGGATCATGATGTGTGGAGTAATAAATCAACAATATAATCATGCAATTTAGTAAACGTTCGCTAAACTTCTTCGCCATTTCTTTGTCCCAGTCTTTTTAATAAAATCCCGAATGAGAATAACAATGATCATGAGCTTTGTAGTTACTGATAACTGAAGGAGGATTGTCCCCTCACCTTGTTACTATTATTTGCACTGCTCACGAGATTATCTTCCATTTGAGCCTGTATGCCCATAGTGTATTCACGCGTTGTAAAGTCATTATCCATTGGGCTACAGAAATTCAATATAATCATTTTACTGGCCTCCTCATGCCACCTATTGCCAAGGGTTGGCACACGAGCTACCGAAGAGAGTGCACATTAGCCACGTCTTGCTACAACAATAGGTTAGAGCCAGTAGCTAAATCTAACAAGTGACCCTGAGATTAATTTCCCATCCAGTACGAGGGCTCTCACATGAGGACAGCCTTTCACAAGTACATATAATTCTGAAACGTAAGGACATTCCAAAGTCTTCTGAAACTTGCTCCACTGAGATGCTTTGTGATAGGAACACGAGGACCCGCCATTCCCTCACTGCACCTCAAATACAGGGAAGAACTATTGGCATAAAGTCGAGATTAAGGAAGCGATATTGTTCTGAGGTGCGTGTCAGGAAAATAGAATGGTATCCTGGGACTGTCATCTGCAAACTGGCTGCAGATGGCGATGTCCCTTGTGAAGTCATCACATATGCTTTGAAGGGGAAGAAGGATTCGCAGAACTGCAGCCATCAATAACTGCTGTTGCCCACCATGAATGGAATTTATGGTGTTGGAGCCTAGCCGGGATAATTCTGAAGTCGGGATGGAAATGGACCTCATCTGCGCATCATACTGGCTGCAGAAGAACAGGCTTTGCCTCTCTCCCTAGGGGGAATGTGGGGGGAGGGGAAGGGAGGAAAATTGTGACCCACATCACAACCTCTAGTGCATAGACTATCCGGCAGCCACAGGTAACCACTTGGCTGCATATGCATCAGGCGGAGCTAGGACGGCAGTATTCTGGCTACTCTGCGCAGAGGTCGCCAACGGCAAGTGACTATGTTGCACATGGTACGTCTCCACTCAAAGTATAGAGATAAGAAGGTAGGAAACAGTGAACTAGAATTTTTTTTCTAGTCTATACAATGGGATCGAAGACGGTATAGTAAGAAATACTTGTTATGGGTGGCCGTATTTATGCCATTTCGTTGGGAGCAGCGGGCTAATGATGGTACTGAGATATACAGCACCGTATTCTATGCCACTCATACCCTTATCTCCCCGTGAGAGTACATATATAGTCATGATGTTTTTACTATCATCTCCAAAAAGTCTGCAGTAGTGGAACACTTTTAAACCGCTGTGACACAAAACTGCAGCAGGCCAGTAGCGAAAACTACACTACTTGCCATTAAAACTGCTACACCAAGAAGAAATGCAGATGATAAACGGGTATTCATTGGACAAATATATTATACTGGAACTGACATGCGATTACATTTTCAAGCAATTTGGATTGCGCATAGATCCTGAGAAATCAGTACCCAGAACAACCACCTCTGGCCGTAATAACGGCCTTGATACGCCTGGGCATTGAGTCAAACAGAGCTTGTATAGCGTGTACAGGTACAGCTGCCCACGCAGCTTCAACACGTTACCACAATTCATCAAGTGTAGTGACTGGCGTATCGTGACGAGCCAGTAGCTCGGCCACCATTGACCAGACGTTTTCAATTGGTGAGAGATCTGGAGAATGTGCTGGCCAGGGCAGCAGTCGAACATTTTCTGTATCCAGAAAGGCCCGTACAGGACCTGCAGCATGCTCTTGTGCATCATCCTGCTGAAATGTAGGGTTTCGCATGGATCGAATGAAGGGTAGAGCCACGGGTCGTAACACATCTGAAATGTAACGTCCACTGTTCAAAGTGCCGTCAATGCGAACAAGAGGTGACCGAGACACGTAACCAATGGCACCCCATACCATCACGCTGGGTGATACGCCAGTATGGCGATGACGAATACACGCTTCCAATGCGCGTTCACAGCG
Organism: Schistocerca piceifrons; assembly: GCF_021461385.2. Lineage (NCBI taxonomy): Eukaryota > Metazoa > Arthropoda > Insecta > Orthoptera > Acrididae > Schistocerca > Schistocerca piceifrons. The sequence continues at coordinate 1,009,055,354 of NC_060139.1, forward strand.
ATGTCGCCAAACACGGATGCGACCATCATGATGCTGTAAACAGAACCAGGATTCATCCGAAAAAATGACGTTTTGCCATTCATGCAGCCAGGTTCGTCGTTGAGTACACCATCGCAGGCGTTCCTGTCTGTGATGCAGCGTCAAGGGTAACCGCAGCCATGGTCTCCGAGCTGATAGTCCATGCTGCTGCAAACGTCGTCGAACTGTTCGTGCAGATGGTTGTTGTCTTGCAAACGTCCCCATCTTTTGACTCAGGGATCGAGACGTGGCTGCACGATCCGTTACAGTCATGCGTATAAGATGCCTGTCATCTCGACTGCTGGTGATACAAGGCCGTTGGGATCCAGCACGGCGTTTCGTATTACCCTCCTGAACCCACCGATTCCATATTCTGTTAACAGTCATTGGATCTCGACCAACGCGAGCAGCAATGTCGCGATACGATAAACCGCCATGGCGACAGGCTACAATCCGACCTTTATCAAAGTCGGAAACGTGATGGTACGTATTTCTCCTCCTTACACGAGGCATCACGACAACGTTTCACCAGGCAACGCCGGTCAACTGCTGTTTGTGTATGAGAAATCTGTTGAAAACTTTCCTCAGGTCAACACGTTGTAGGTGTCACCGTCGGCGCCAACCTTGTGTGAATGCTCTGAACAGCTAATCATTTGCATATCACAGATCTTCTTCCTGTCGGTTAAATTTCGCGTCTGTAGCACGTCATCTTAATGGTGTAGCAATTTTAATGGCCAGTAGTGTAACAAACCGGGCGCAGCCCATTGAAATAACGGAGTACTGTGCGGTGATTTGGTTTCTGTATCAGAAGGGGAAAACACAGCAAATATCCATACCGAGTTCGTAGAAGCGTACGGTAACAATACGTCATCATATGACACCCTACTATGGCGCCGCAGACGTTTCCAGTATGGTCAGACATGTCTGAAGGACGAATAATGAAGTGGCAGACCATCTCCTTGCGGAGAAGTTGATGCCCAGGTGCTGAAAGACCAGTGTATCACAATCGAGGTAATAGTGGGAAAAAAGGAAATCAGTCAAGGGTAAGTTTTCAGTGTTTGGCATGACATTTTGATCATGGATAGGTTGTTGTCATTTGTGTACCGTGACTGCTCACACCTATTATGAAAGCCCAGCGATCCACAGCAGCAGTGAAAATGTGGCTGTGTCAGGCCAATCCAGATGACTTTTTTTAGTCGCCTACTCATCATGGACGAGTACTGAATGTATCACTATGGCTCTGAGACAAAGAAACAAAGCAAGTAGTGGAAACATGTTGAGTCACCGTGGAAAAAGCACAGCATCAACCATTATCATGCAAGGTAATGCTGAGTGGTTTTTGGGGCGTCTATGGCGTGGTGCTCACAGATTATGCTAGCCAGTGCAAACGAAAACAGGAGCATACTACCAGAATTCCCTGGCGAAAATAGGAGAGGCTGTCAAGACGAAGACTCACGGGAGATTGTCGAAGGTGATCCTTGTGTTCGACAACAAACCCCAGCCCATTATGCACGTACACAGCCGCACATGCTGCTTGTCTGAGCTGTCAAATTTTGCCTCGCTACCGTGTCCTCCAGACATGGCCCCCAGTGACTTCTTCCACTTTCCTCGCATGAAGAAATCATTGCATGACTGATATTTCCATGTTGAGAACGAGTCCGTTTTAACGCGTAACGCTTCTCGAACAGGCAAAATGCAGACTTACAGAACAAAGGTCGCCGCCAAGTCACCTGCCGTTGGAAGAAAGTGTATCACATTGAAGAGTGAACATGAGGAGAAGGGCTGATCATCAGCAATTTTTATGGTTGTAGCTTGATTTTTTTCGATCTCTGTTGATCCAACGTGAGTTCAGGACAGTGGCCGGTCAGATATTTACCAAAGAAAAATCACCAACCACCGTATGTTTTCATAAATTGTTATTTTATTTACACGACCAGTTTCGGCATCTCTTTAATGCCATCTTCAGGTGAGGTGATAATCAGAGCTTTACGACTACCCATCATAGTGTAACTGCTTTTCTTAAAATGGTGCTATACACTACAGCACAACAACAAAACGAACTGAAATATTTCATGATGCAGGACAAGTCAAATGCTCTGAGCTATCATCTCCAACAACGGATTACTGAAGAATAGTTGGTGGTAGTACAACCTATAGTTAGTTCCATGCCACATGAGTTCACTTAGAACGTACAGGGTGGTCCAAAAAACATAATAGAAAGTATGTTAAGTCCCTGAGTTCACATGTGTTGATATAATTCTTTCATATTTTACTAACGCATATATTGACATTTCAGGTAAATGTATGATCATCAGAAATAAAGGGGAAGCAATATGGAATCACTGACCTTGAAGGAACGATTATTTATCGTAAGAAAATTTTATGAGAAAAGTCCCCCTGCTTAGCTGGATGGTAACGTACTTCGCTTCCATGCAACAGGCCCAGGTTCGATTCCCGGCCGGGTTGGAGATTTTCTCCGCTCGTGGACTGGGTGTTTTGTTGTCCTCGTCATCATTTCATCTTCATCACCGGCATGCGAGCCGTCCAGTGTGGCGTCCACAGGAATAAGATTCGTACTCGGCGGCCGATCTTCCCCGGATGGGGCCTCCCGGCCAACAATGCCATACGATCATTTCTTTTTTTTTTTTTTTTTTTTTTGTGAGAATAGCCACAGTAATGTCACCGTTCGACGGACATGTCTCTCAGAATTCGGAAAGAAAAGAGCACCTAGTGAAGTGGCTATCACGCGGTAACATATAGCACTCGAAAGTCGCAGTAATTTTGAAGCCATCAGATGGTCGACGTTCTGGTCCTCATCTCATAATGATTTTCTTTGTTGACAGGTTGATGGCCAGATCTAAATCTACCGGGAGTGTTTGGGATGCAAGAAGCAAGGCGTCGTGACGAAAATCCACAGTCGTTACCGATGACAACAGGGAGCATGTCCGCGCAGTCTTTGAGAATCAGCCAACCGCATCCACTCGACAGGCGTGCGAACAGTTAAGCATATCCAAAATATTATTACAAAGGCTCGCGAATGCGATGTTGTTGCGTCCGTACAAGATCCAAATGTGCCGGGCAGTCAATGAGGCGGACACTGTGCGGTGGAGAGACTCCGCAAACCACATGATCGAGAAACTTGGAAACGATGCTATCAGAGACCACAAGACTTGGTTCAGTGATGAGGCCCATTTTCAGTTGAATGCTTACGTGAACAAACAAAACTGGCGCCGTTGGGGTATGGAAAACCCTCATCTCAGTGTCGTCTCACCAATGCATCCTAAAGGGTGACTGTGTGGTGTGCCATATCGTCATTGGTCCGATATTCATTGGCAGTACGGTCACAGGAGTGAAGTATCGAGAGTTGTTGGAACGGTACTTTGGCCGAGAAGCGGGTCGTCTCAACATGACTGTCCGGAACTGCTTCACGTAGGATGGGGCTCGTCCCCATAGAACTGCTGACGTCTTCAGGTGGCTTGAAATGACATTCGATGAACGTTTGATTTCATTGCATGCAGAGAAATTCACAGGGCACGGGATAGAATGACGCTCATACAGTCCAGGCCTCAATCAGTGCGACTTCTTACGGGGTTACATCAAGGACAGACTCTATAGGAGTCACCTTAAGTAACTGGAGGACCTGAAATCGTCAATTAGATATTTGGAGCATCTTCTGCATTAAATGTCGTTCATATCTATATTCAGTAAAATAGGGTTCATGTTATTGCGTGTTGTCTTTTTTCCACAACGACTGCTTACTTGCTTTTTTGGGTCACTCTGTACTCATAGACAATCATCGAGAAAAACAGAAGCGATATCTGGCGCTCGCCAAGGTAGTGCTTGTGCCATGTACGCGTGACATCCTGGTGCTAGGTAATAGACTGCACATGCCCTGTGTGCGTGCGTCTCTACCCGATTGCGGGGATACCAGAGAACGGCTGCCCAGAAGAGGGCGTTTGAGCAGCGGCGGACAGTGATAAAGGTGCGTTATTTTTATTATAAAGCGTTTTATTATGAGAGCAGAATGAATGACTCTTACAGCTCAAAGAATTTTTTAAAAAAAATTGAGGGATTGAGAGTGCTAGTTAGTGAGTAATAATAATTTAGCAAAAGACTTCTCTGTTAAATAGTATAAGCAAATGAGAAATAACTTAAAAACATTGAGAAATTAGTAACATAATTACAGGAGGCAGATGCAGGTGAAATTTAATTAGTCGTATTCTTCGCGGCCCCTTTTTCAATCTATATCAGACAAACAGTACTAAAACAGAGAAAAATATTACATAAGACCTATTAATGAGAAGCAGCATTCAAGAAGGATCAAGAATAGACCCTGATCAAACAGTGAGCTGTCATAACCAATGACTATAACAACAAGTGGGCGCAATACAGTTTATGAATACGATTAAGTGTACATATTAAGATGGTACCAGGAGCTCAGGTGGGTACAACGTTCATGAAAACTGGTTATGAGCGCGGAGCGAATCGCACATGGTACGGAAAGAGCACTTCGCCCTCAAAAGGAAGAACTGGTGGACACGTCCAGAGGGTAAGGAAGCTGGCAGGCAAGAGAGCGACCGGCTGTTGAGGCCGCTACCTCGCCGACGCTCTTGCGTACATCACGCGGCGGGTTTGTGGCAGAATGTTGGCGTCTCTCACACAGCAATACCGTGGTGGCGTCCCTAGCTCAGCGTAACAGTGTGGGAGCCGGCCACAAGTACTGCGGAGTAGTTTACGTAATTGCTCACGCGAGTGCCTAAGGCTAAATTAGAATGATGAAAGTAGAATACAATAAAAATTTTGACCATTATTACACGTTACCATGTACATAAGAAAATGGGACCCCAGCTATTGCACGAACAAAGATACTGAGCTTCAAATGAAGCCCACACTACACATTCAAGAAAGTCTTTTCAATAAACATAAACTTTAAGCAAATAACAACATTACACGAAAAATGATTTTTCAGTTTAAATAATACTCAAACAAATGAACAACCGATTAAAATAAGGTATCAGAGACATAACTGACTGACGCTTAATAAAACCACTTCACCTCCTCCAGCGACCACAGACCACTTCAATGAGCTAAAAAATTAAATAAAATAAAATAAAACATTAGAAAGCATGAGCTTGCCCGTGCACTACACACATGTGGCAGACACAAAGTCAAGTGCTGCCGTTGCACGTCGGTAAAAGAACCCAATAACGCCACAACTGGTACACCTGCATAACGACTGACCACAAGCACGCCACAGGACCAAGCAAGATGCTCACCAAACAAATCCGTATGCGTCTACGGCTCCACTCTGTCCGTATACCCACGGGCTAAGCAACAGAGGCGAACCAAGGCCGCGTTGAAACTCGAGTGTCGTGTTTCGCAGCCAAGTGTGCTTAGCAGTCCAAGACAGCGCAATGCCGAGAAATGCTCGTCGGTTTTCAGACCCACGGAACAACCACTTGTGGCTGCTCAGGAACTTCCTTCTCCAGTTGGTGACGAGACGGTCCTCACCAAGAGCTGATGCAGCTCGGAGTTAAGTCACCGCCGCTGATCGCGCGCGCCCTCTCGCGAGACGTCAGGAAGGAGGTTGCTTAAGCCGTCGGCACACGGACCGTGCGGTCGAACGTTAACGTTGAGCGTGCCAAATTCAAAGTGCTGCTGAACGCTCAGGAACGATGCGACTTGTGCATTCGGTACGTGAGCCCCACCAAGGTATACGCGATCGCAACGCACTCCAGCGGCAGTTGAGGGGTGTTTCTAGTTCGTAAATCCCACGTTAGCTCTATTAAAACGCACATTTCCTCCATCGTCCACGAAAAATAATGTACCATGTCCAATCAATAAAGACACAGGCTTTCAAAAGTTCCATTACGCACAGTGCGGTACGAATTTGGAATACTTCTCCACATAAGATAAACATTATTTCATCATTCCCACATTTTAGTAAAAATCCAAGGTCAGTCTTACTTGATCACTGTTCCTACCCAGTAGCAGAATCTTTGCAACATGTGAATTACAGAGCGTAAAAGAAAATGGAGCAAAATATCTTTATACAATTAGCGCAAGCTGTCCTGTAGATCAAGCCAATCGAACAAGTTAACCCTCAAAGAAAGGGTGAACTTGTATTTACATAACATCAAATATTCTAGCATATACTTATATTAAACTAATAATAAAGTATCAGAACCTAATAAAAGCGCGAATGTTAGGAAAAATAATTGGTAGTGTTAATACGCGAACCCCCCCCCGCCCCAACACAATAGTGGATAGTGACACTACTCGTTACGGTACACCAACAACACACGCTTTGTATCTAATCATATTATGTTACCCCTTGCTGAAAACGTTAACATAGATAATTATGTTACTAATTGAATTTTAATTCTAACAAATTGTACCAAGAACAATGGTTTTGGGTGGATCTTCAGTCGTTGTGCCATCTCATTGGTCAACGCTCAGACGCACGCTCAGAATATCTGACATGCCAGATATTGCTCTGCACGTTTGGGAAGACTCCCGAACATGCCATTCCACGCTATGACGTTAGAAAGTCGGCACGCTCAATGGTCGGATGCACGGTCCGTGTGCCGACGGCTTTAGCGACCGCCAAAGGTGTAGCCTCGCGCAATCGATAAGGAATCAATAGTTTCCGCGGCTCAGAGAGGTAGTCTCGATACAAACAAATGGAATGTTCGGTCCACAATTGCAGTCTACACACGCAATCCGCAGGCTTGCTGTTGTCGAAGTCACAACTACACGAAAAGACATAAAATTCGAACTTAAAGAACGATAACTATACCAGTCCATAGAGAGAGTTTTGATTCAGCATAATAAAGACGAACTTCAGGCGTAGAGTCACGAATGAAGGTAAAGAGTCCTGAGTAGAAACAAACTGCATGGCTTTGATAAAAGTGCGAAACTGTTCAGTCGCCTTGCCAACCCAACATTTGCATCTTAAACATGGTCGGCTTGGCTGTCAGCATTCTGCTTGATAAAAATTGGCCTTAATTCTGCAGGGCTGCTTTCAATGTCGTGGAAACTAAGACATGAATTGCAAAATTGCAGTTAGAATCATGTGACTATTCATCACGATGCAAAGCCTACCAAGTAGTGCAACGAACTGTTGCGAGAGCGCGTCTCTCAGCTGTTTTGTAACATCGTATCAATGCACACTGTATGCTTCAAAAATGGTTCAAATGGCTCTGAGCACTATGGGACTTAACTTCTGAGGTCATTAGTCCCCTAGAACTTAGAACTACTTAAACCTAACTAACCTAAGGACATCACACACGTCCAAGCCCGAGGCAGGATTCGAACCTGCGACGGTATCGGTCGCGCGGTTCCAGAATGTAGCGCCTAGAACCGCTCGGCCACTCCGGCCGGCCTGTATGCTTCCTCTGACAGCAAAAGGTCCCTGTTGCCAATATGAGTGGGGACAGGAATGCCGTTGGTCACGCTTTCAGCCGAGGGCCACCCAACCCGCCCACACACAGGTTGGTGTTACTGGTGTGGCACCAGGCTACTGTCAGCCATGGAGGTAGGCGTCCCTCCTCGCAACCGTCGCCTTGGCTTGGATTTTTTAAACCAACAGCATATTTGCGCATTTGGAGGAATTTATGAATTAACTGATTGGTGATCATAGAAATTTCTCCATTCATCTACATATATACTCCGCAATCCACCATACGCTGCGTGGAGGAGGGTACCTCGTATCACAACTAGCATCTTCTCTCCCTGTTACACTCCCAAACAGAACGAGGGAAAAATGACTACCTATATGCCTCTGTACGAGCCCTAATCTCTCTTATCTTATCTTTGTGGTCTCTCCGCAAAGTAAAATTGTACTGCAGTCAGCCTCAAATGCTGGTTCTCTAAATTTCCTCGGTGGCGATTCACGAAAAGAACGCCTCCTTTCCTCCAGAGACTCCCACCCGAGTTCCCTAAGCATTTCCCTAACACTCGCGTGATGATCAAACCTACCAGTAACAAATCTATCAGCCCGCCTATGAATTGCTTCTAAGTCCTCCCTCAATCCGACCTGATAGGGATCCCAAACGCTCGAGCAATACTCAAGAATAGGTCGCATTAGTGTTTTATAAGCGGTCTCCTTTACAGATGAACCACAACTTCCCAAAATTCTACCAATGAACCGAAGACGACTATCCGCCTTCCCCACAACTGCCATTACATGCTTCTGCCACTTCATATCGCTCTGCAATGTTGCGCCCAAATATTTAATCGACGTGACTGTGTCAAGCGCTACACTGCTAATGGAGTATTCAAACATTACGGGATTCTTTTTCCTATTCATCTGCATTAATTTACATTTATCTATGTTTAGAGTCAGCTGCCACTCTTTACACCAATCAGAAATCCTGTCCAAGTCATCTTGTATCCTCCTACAGTCACTCAACGACGACACCTTCCTGTACACCACAGCACCATCAGCAAACAGCTGCACATTGCTACACACCCTATCCAAAAGATCATTTATGTAGATAGAAAACAACAGCGGACCTACCACACTTCCCTGGGGCACTCCAGATGATACCCTCACCTCCGATGAACATTCACCATCGAGGACAACGTACTGGGTTCTATTACTTAAGAAGTCTTCGAGCCACTCACATATTTGGGAATCAGTCCCATATGCTCGTACCTTAGTTAGGAGTCTGCAGTGGGGCACCGAGTCAAACGCTTTCCGGAAGTCAAGAAATATGGCATCCGTCTGATACCATTAATCGATGGTTCGCAAGATATTATGTGAAAAAAGGGCGAGTTGCTTTTCGCAGGAACGATGCTTTCTAAAGCCGTGTTGATGCATGGACAGCAGCTTCTCTGTCTCAAGGAAATTCATTATATTCGAACTGAGAATATGTTTGAAAATCCTGCAACAAACCGATGTTAAGGATATTGGTCTGTAATTTTGAGGATCCGTCCTTCTACCCTTCTTATATATAGGCGTCACCTGCGCTTTTTTCCAGTCGCTCGGCACTTTACGTTGGGCAAGAGATTCGCGATAAATGCAAGCTAAGTAAGGAGCTAATGCAGTAGAGTACTTTCTGTAAAACCGAATTGGAATCCCATCAGGACCTGGCGATTTATTTATTTATTCCCACCATTTGACAGTCCTGTGCTCAGGCAAGCTGTCTGCTGTTACAGACGGCTTGATAAAATCACTTTTAATGCGTAACCAAGCAAATTTAATTCGTCGTATTTTTAATTAAAGTGTATGCAGTCCTGCGCCTACTGCCACTGAACTCATAATTTTACAAACAACCCGAATCTAAAATTGTCAAAGTAGCTGTAATTTTATTTTATTCTCTCTCTCTTTGAAAAGGGGCTGAGTTGAACAGCTATAGAGACTTCGACACATGCTCTAAACGTCTCTGGCAAGTCTGTGTGTTGCAATAGGTTTTCATTCTGGAAGAGAACCACGAGAGGAATAAATAATGTGATGTAGGATTACGACTAATCCTGTCACAAGGAACATTGTATCTCACTTAATTTCATCCCCGTTACCACCACTCATTTCACACCAGTGACATTAATTCAGTTGATATGTATATCTTCGTGTTAGCCACAGTTTTCTGCCAAACCTGCCTCTCTAGTGGTCCTATTCCTGAATGGAGTATCCCAGTAGCTTGTTCAGAAGCAATAACTGGAAATCCTGTGAAAGGGAAAGGTCATTAATGCCTCGAGCTGTCCCAAGATACCATTGTCATCTACCGTGGTGCACCGGCTATAATTGTAAAATAAGCTGGTGTCTTGCAGGTTCACACCCATAGCAGTTATTTATAAGCACGTAATGTACTGTTATTGGCTTTCTGTTTATGGATGCTAAGGCTCTTCCGTTTTTGTGTGCAATCTTGAAACGCTGTAAATCGTGAAGTTTCCACCTGCTACAAAAGGCATAAAACACCAACAGTGTGTTACTGTAGCATACATTAACAACAGAGTAATTGGTAAAGACCGGCCTTGTCAAGTGAGGTCGCTAACGCACGCCTCTAGAGAGGCGCTCATTTAGGAAGTAAATTAACTCCGTGAGAAAAGGCCTCTGAAATCCCGAAGTACCGACAGACCGCAGTGTCATTCTCACACCATAGATGTCCCCAGAAGCGGGTAGGGAGGGCCGTATGGTCAGCACACCGCTGTGCCGGCCGTCGTCAGTTTTCGTGGCCTGAACTGCTACTTATCAAAGGGGCTCACAAGGGCTGATTGCACCACGCTTGCCAACAGTACTCGACAGACCCGTACGGTCACCCCTCCAAGTGTTAGCCAAGCACGACAGCACTTCGGCGCTCTGGCGGGAATTGGTATTACCATTGCAGCATGGTCATAGTCTCGGTCGGAGATACGCAGGTTTAAATCCTGGTGGTGGAACATGCTCACTGCCAATATTTGGCCAGCAAGGAGAAGATATGTAGTGGCCTAAAGTTCCTCATCACCAGTATTTGCGCCAGTCTTTCCGCAGTGCCTCATGACGTGAAGGCATGCGACACTATCGATGGTGATCCATTCGTCGGATGGGGACCTCCTTGGTGCGATGCGAGAGGAGCAGCTATGTGCCAGCACAGGGTGTCACCCTTTCCCTTCCCTTCAGGCATAACAACATAAGACCAACACCACACTGTTCGTCGCATTTAGGCACAAGATAGCGATACACATTTGACACCTGATAACAGGTCGGAGACAGGCAACAGCAAACCACCACCACTAAGGCCGTGCCAAGAGCGACGATGCAGGCTTAATGCCTCTGCCCCCTTGCGCTCGTTTGCTGAACATTACACCACATTGAATGGAAAAGGCACTTGGTTTTGCGCAGGCCGTTGTGACCGAGCGGTTCCAGGTTCTTCAGTCCGGAACTGCGCTGCTGCTACGGTCGCAGGTTCGAATCCTGCCTCGGGCATGGATGTGTGTCACGCCCTTTGGTTAGTTAGGTTTAAGTAGTTCTAAGTCTAGGGGACTGATGACCTCAGATGTTAAGTCCCAGAGTGCTTAGAGCCATTTGAACACTCGTACTAAACCTCCCTTGTTAAATGTAGACGCTCTCGTAGTTTTATGACCCTTGTACAGCCCTTGCAGCGCCATCAGATTCTGAAAGTGCAATACTACTGTCTATGTTTTACGTAATGAAGCGAGAAATAGTTCTTTTTCTTGTACAAATAACTTTTACATGGGATGCCATTATGGTGCGATTATTTAAGAAACACCATAAAATGAATTTGTTCACACTGATTATAAGCTAACTATAAACGGTACGAGAGCATAGTCTACCACATGACTAGATCGAAGGGCATCCTATCCACAACTGCCGACTATGACGCGCAGTCTGTAACTTGAGTGTAGACTCGGTATAGTTCGTATAAGATCGTATAGCTTTCATTATTCCAAAGTTATTCATTTATTTATTAATATCAACGTTTCCTGGCATTTTAAAATTATTGAAAGATATAATTTATGACCCGTAGACTGCTCCTAAGGTCTGAGTGGCAAAAGGCAAGTTTTGTTAGTATACACTTATTATTAACAATTACATGATTCGCGCCAGAATAAATACAATTTCCCTACGTATCTCTTTGCTGACGTAACGAGTGATTTCTGCATCGACATCTCATCCCACTGGCTCTGAAAGTGCTGATACAGCCACTTCACGTATGTGAAATAGTAATACTGGAAATGAAGTAAAATGCACTCTTATCTGCAAATACGAGATACTTTACAGCCTCTAATAGGCAAACGACTGCGTTGGTTAGCTGTTTCCTTACAGTAGCCTTGCATTGCTTGTAACACAACTGCGAGTATACAGTGCCTCACGTATTTTAAAGTCACTTCATTCTATAATTTTAAAACCATTTTTAATTAAGTGCATTTATGAGCTTTGTCAGTAATTTATGTTTACGGAACCGTATATGAAGCTAGAAAACAGGTAAGAAACAATTATGTCAAAGATTTCTACTAAACAAGCTGCCAATGTCAGGGAAATTCATAGTGTACAGAGCCCAAAGAATCTCTTTTACGGAAGCAATAACATCGATGGCATGAGCGCACGCAGTCGTTGTAATGGAGGCAAAGGAGTGAGTTGTGAATCATCTGTGGTGTGTTATGGACGCGAAGTGCTGGCGCACTAATGACGAATGGAGATTATTTTGGAGTTGGTTTTGTAATATGTGGCAAAGCAAAATGTGTAAGCGAGTGAGCATGTGTTTGGGAGCAGTACATAGCTATAAGAAGATATGGTAATTAAGGAAGATTACTGCATGAACCAAAGTTATTCAAGCTGCTGGCTAACAAGGAAGAGCCTCTTGCCAATAATCGATATCATAAAAAGTATTATGTCGCACCACAGCCACCTCGTCGCAAAATAAGCTCAGGCCAGTTATTTTGTAATTGCATACAAGGCTTTCCAGCCTAGTAGCTTTTTTTATACTATAGTGTTGTTTAGTCAATTCATAAACTTAGTGATTCAAATCATTACCCATCAGCAGTGTTCTGCCCTTTCATCAAACCTTCCGAGAAAGTCACAAGTGAAAGAAAAATTAAAAGAAAATAAATTCAATTAATTTTAAAGTTAACTTTCATTCAAATAATTATTGGAATCAGAGGCAGTAGTAATTATAATTCTGCATTACTACTTCAGACAATCAGTCAAACCAAAAGTTATTTAAAAGCCGTTTATATTTCAATGATAGTCGTATATAGACGGTACAGCAGTCAAAGTAATTTTATGATTTTACACTACTGGCCATTAAAATTGCTACACCAAGAAGAAATGCAAATGATAAACGGGTATTCATTGGCCAAATACAGGGTGTTACAAAAAGGTTCGGCCAAACTTTCAGGAAACATTCCTCACACACAAAGAAAGAAAATATGTTATGTGGACATGTGTCCGGAAACGCGTACTTTCCATGTTAGGGCTCATTTTATTACTTCTCTTCAAATCACATTAATCGTCGAATGGAAACACACAGCAACAGAACGTACCAGCGTGACTTCAAACACTTTGTTACAGGAAATGTTCAAAATGTCCTCCGTTAGCGAGGATACGTGCATCCACCCTCCGTCGCATGGAATCCCTGATGCACTGATGCAGCCCTGGAGAATGGCGTATTGTATCACAGCCGTCCACAATACGAGCACGAAGAGTCTCTACATTTGGAACCGGGGTTGCGTAGACAAGAGCTTTCAAATGCCCCCATAAATGAAAGTCAAGAGGGTTGAGGTCAGGAGAGCGTGGAGGCCATGGAATTGGTCCGCCTCTACCAATCCGTCTGTCACGGAATCTGTTGTTGAGAAGCGTACGAACACTTCGACTGAAATGTGCAGGAGCTCCATCGTGCATGAACCACATATTGTGTCGTACTTGTAAAGGCACATGTTCTGGCAGCACAGGTAGAGTATTCCGTATGAAATCATCGTAGGTGGAAGAACATGGGGCCCAATCAAGACATCACCAACAATGCCTGCCCAAGCGTTCACAGAAAATCTGTGTTGATGACGTGTGGCACAATTGCGTGCGGATTATCGCCAGCCCACACATGTTGATTGTGAAAATTTACAATTTGATCACGTTGGCATGAAGCCTCACCCGTAAAGAGAACATTTGCACTGAAATGAGGATTGACACATTGTTGGATGAACCATTCGCAGAAGTGTACCCGTGGAGGCCAATCAGCTGCTGATAGTGCCTGCACACGCTGTACATGGTACGGAAACAACTAATTTTCCCTTAGCACTCGCCATACAGTGACGTGATCAACGTTACCTTGTACAGCAGCAACTTCTCTGACGCTGACATTAGGGTTATCGTCAACTGCACGAAGAATTGCCTCGTCCATTGCAGGTGTCCTCGTCGTTCTAAGTCTTCCCCAGTCGCGAGTCATAGGCTGGAATGTTCCGTGCTCCCTAAGACGCCGATCAATTGCTTCGAACGTCTTCCTGTCGGGACACCTTCGTTCTGGAAATTTGTCTCGATACAAACGTACCGCTCCACGGCTATTGCCCCGTGATAATCCATACATCAAATGGGCATCTGCCAACTCCGCATTTGTAAACATTGCACTGACTGCAAAACCACGTTCTTGATGAACACTAACCTGTTGACGCTACGTACTGATGTGCTTGATGCTAGTACTGTAGAGCAATGAGTCGCATGTCAACACAAGCACCGATGTCAACTTTACCTTCCTTCAATTGGACAAACTGGCGGTGAATCGAGGAAGTACAGTACACACTGACGAAACTAAAATGAGCTATGACATGGAAATTAAGCGCTTCCGGACACTTGTCCACATAACATCTTTTCTTTATTTGTGTGTGAGGAATGTTTCCTCAAATTTTGGCCGTACCTTTTTGTAACACCCTGTATATTAAACTGTATATTACATTTTCACGCAATTTGGGTGCATAGATCCTGAGAAACCAATACCCAGAACAACCACCTCTGACCGTAATAACGGCCTTGATACACCTGGGCATTGAGTCAAACAGAGCTTGTATAGCGTTACCACAATTCATCAAGTGTAGTGACTGGCGTATCGTGACGAGCCAGTAGCTCGGCCACCATTGACCAGTCGTTTTCGATTGGTGAGAAATCTGGAGAATGTGCTGGCCAGGGCAGCAGTCGAACATTTTCTGTATCTAGAAAGGCCCGTACAGGACCTGCAACATGCCGTCGTGCATTATCCTGCTGAAATGTAGGATTTCTCAGGGATCGAATGGAGGGTAGAGCCACGGGTTGTAATACATCTGAAATGTAACGTCCACTGTTCAAAGTGCCGTCAATGCGAACAAGAGGTGACCGAGACGCGTAACCAATGGCACCCCATACCATCAAGCCGGGTGAAACGCCAGTATGGCGATGACGAATACACGCTTCCAATGTGCGTTCACTACGATGTCGCCAAACACGGATGCGACCATCATGATGCTGTAAACAGAACCAGGATTCATCCGAAAAAGTGACATTTTGCCATTCGTGCACCCAGGTTCGTCGTTGAGTACACCATCGCAGGCGTTCCTGTCTATGATACAGTGTCAGGGGTAACCGCAGCCATGGTCTCCGAGCTGATAGTCCATGCTGCTGCAAACGTCGTCGAACTGTTCGTGCAGATGGTTGTTGTCTTGCAAACGTCCCCATCTGTTGACTCAGGGATCGAGGCGTTGCTGCACAATCCGTTACAGCCATGCGGGTAAGATGCCTGTCATCACGAATGCTAGTGATACGAGGCCATTGCGATCCAGCACAGCGTTCCGTATTACCCTCCTGAACCCACCGATTCCATATTCTGCTGACAGACATTGGATCTCGACCAACGCGAGCTGCAGTGTCGCGATATGGTAAACCGCGATAGGCTACAATCCGACCTTTCTCAAAGTCGGAAACGTGATGGTACGTATTTCTCCTCCTTACACGAGGCATCAAAACCACGTTTCACCAGGCAACGCCGGTCAACTGCTGTTAGTGTATGGGAAATCGGTTGGAAACTTTCCTCATGTCAGCACGTTGTAGGTGTCGCCACCGGCGCCAACCTCGTGTGAATGCTCTGAAAAGTTAATCACTTGCATATCACGGCATCTTCTTCCTGTCGGTTAAATTTCGAGTCTGTAGCACGTCATCTTCGTGGTGTAGCAATTTTAACGGCGAGTAGTGTATGTTCCATTTTACAAATAATTTCATGTGCTTATATTCTCATGCCACTGGCACTGCCAAATGATTATTGCTATAAGTGAAACCATTTAGGAAATTAATTTGAGAAATGCCCGTTAAGGAATAGTCATTAGTTTTGGTCATTGAAATGTCGGTGGACGGCTCAGGACAACTGAACAGGCAGGGGAGGGAGCAAGCCATAAATCACAATTCATTTGTTACTTCACGCAAGTTCAACTATATTTTATTGCACAGATTGATTCAGCTGCCTGACAAAACAAAAATGGTTCAAATGGCTCTGAGCACTATGGGACTCAACTGCTGTGGTCATAAGTCCCCTAGAACTTAGAACTACTTAAACCTAACTAACCTAAGGACATCACACACATCCATGACCGAGGCAGGATTCGAACCTGCGACCGTAGCGGTCGTGCGGTTCCAGACTGTAGCGCCTTTAACCGCTCGGCCACTCCGGCCGGCTGACAAAACACATCCCCATTGAATCCTGTTATCTAATCTTACAACCACAAATATAGAGCATTGTTCAAACATACAATAAAAATGGAAACTCTTCAATTCAGATTTACAGGTAAACAGGACACCAATAAGTTCAATATAAATAAATAAAAAGTTGTTTATAACACTGGCCAAAGATAACTCACAATTCTGAAATTCTATTTGATCAATCAGAAAAGGCTACCTGGCAAAACAGGTTTCTTCTGAATTTTTTTACTCCATCTTACCATCATAAATACACAGCATTTCTCAAAAACACATAAAAAAATAGAAACTGTTCAATTGAGATTTACAGATAAACAGCACGCAATAGGTTCAATATAAATAAATAAAAAAGATAAATTGCTCATAACCCTGGCCAAAGTGAATCACAAAATTTTAAGAACCTATTTACAATTAGGGAAGAGGAGCCTGATAGTCAAGGAAGGCAGGATTCGGTTACGATTGTGGATGGGGCAGTAATCAGTTACTGTTGGTTCCCTTTTGCAATTACACACAATTATTTTAAATCGGTAATTCCATAAAAAAATTTAACAAACATACTGTAAAACAACAATGCTATATCAAGGCTAATTTTTAAAGGACAAGCAACTGATCAAACAGGTGAGACAAAATGATGTTAAACTTGGTAGCACAATCATTTAAACCTGCTGTAACGCCAAGAACGTCAATTATATAAAAAAATTTAGAAACATACACTAAAACAGCAAATACAATAATAAAACACAAGGGCCAGTCTCACAAGATGGTAACTCAGACTAGTGGCAGTCTAACAAATGACTAACGATAACCTTGCTGAGGCTATCTGACGTCCAATAAACCAAACGCAAAGATGTGATAATACGCCAAAGCCGGAACCGGTGGTCTTGACTTTGCCCGCAGAATACAGTGCTTAGAGCGCCCAGAACGAGAAAGGAATCACTACCACCAAACTAGAAGAATCGCCTACCAACCTACAATCAAGAAAACTGTCAAAACTACGCCCCTCACAGGACAGCAGCGGCAAGGCGAGGCAACGTACCCTGCTGTTACATACACTAACACCCAGGGCAGGTAACTGGGGCGTTAGCGGCCATGAGGTAGGAAAAATACCGCTGGTTGAACTTAACAAATAGTAAAAACTGAATGCAATAAATAGTAATTAGAAGTCTAGGAAAGCTAATCAGATCCGCCTTCCAAGCACTCCACTCGCCCCTCTTCACCTCGGCGACACTACGAGCAGCAACACGGACCCAAGTCACTGGAGAAACGCAAAATCTCACACTGGTGGAGGTTTCTCTACTTGAATCCAAATGCATTCAACTCAAAACTTGCAGGATCCGGTTACGACGACGTCGTGCACCCTCGTGACCTCTGCCTTCGATCTGGCAGTCCATGTGCGCCGCCAGCGATCCCGGCGTGCTTCCGTACTGCGGTGACCTCACTCCTCTTGAGTCCCCAACCGAACTGCACACTGACACGACCCAGAAGAAGCACGACGTCGCCCCAAAGATAGGGCCACAGTTACTACATATCGATAAACGCCGCTGCTGCCACTAGCGGACAGGCAACGCTTGCGAAACCAAGTGGCGCCAGTCAACTCGAGAAGAAGACAAATGGCTCTGAGCACTATGGGACTCAACTGCTGAGGTCATTAGTCCCCTAGAACTTAGAACTAGTTAAACCTAACTAACCTAAGGACATCACAAACATCCATGCCCGAGGCAGGATTCGAACCTGCGACCGTAGCGGGCTTGTGGTTCCAGACTGCAGCGCCTTTAACCGCACGGCCACTTCGGCAACTGCAACCATGTCAACTAAACGATACGGTCTGGCCTCCAACAGAGGACAGAAACCTACAAACAGCACCATCACTAGCCGCAGCACGGCTCAGGAAGGCTCTTCACCATTTTCAAGATACTGGCGTGGAAAAATAATAATAGACAATTTAACAACTAAGCATTGCATCAATATTGAGCATACATGTGTACATAAAAAAAAAGAACTTCAGACAGGAAAACGACGGAAGGAACAGAAGCGACAGGCCGGGTCTAAATAAGATGGAAAAATAACTGGCACTTTTTTTTTTTGGTCATCAGTCTACTGACTGGTTTGATGCGGCCCGCCACGAATCCCTTTCCTGTGCTAACCTCTTCATCTCAGAGTAGCACTTGCAACCTACGTCCTCAATTATTTGCTTGACGTATTCCAATCTCTGTCTTCCTCCACAGTTTTTGCCCTCTACAGCTCCCTCTAGTACCATGGATGTCATTCCCTCATGTCTTAGCAGATGTCCTATCATCCTGTCCCTTCTCCTTATCAGCGTTTTCCACATATTCCTTTCCTCTCCGATTCTGCGTAGAACCTCCTCATTCCTTACCCTATCAGTCCACCTAATTTTCAACATTCGTCTATAGCACCACATCTCAAATGCTTCGATTCTCTTCTGTTCCAGTTTTCCCACAGTCCATGTTTCACTACCATACAATGCTGTACTCCAGACGTACATCCTCAGAAATTTCTTCCTCAAATTAAGGCCGGTATTTGATATTAGTAGACTTCCCTTGGCCAGAAATGCCTTTTTTGCCATAGCGAGTCTGCTTTTGATGTCCTCCTTGCTCCGTCCGTCATTGGTTATTTTACTGCCTAGGTAGCAGAATTCCTTAACTTCATTGACTTCGTGACCATCAATCCTGATGTTAAGTTTCTCGCTGTTCTCATTTCTACTACTTCTCATTACCTTCGTCTTTCTCCGATTTACTCTCAAACCATACTGTGTACTCATTAGACTGTTCATTCCATTCAGCAGATCATTTAGTTCTTCTTCACTTTCACTCAGGATAGCAATGTCATCAGCGAATCGTATCACTGATATCCTTTCACCTTGTATTTTAATTCCACTCCTGAACCTTTCTTTTATTTCCATCATTGCTTCCTCGATGTACAGATTGAAGAGTAGGGGCGAAAGGCTACAGCCTTGTCTTACACCTTTCTTAATACGAGCACTTCGTTCTTGATCGTCCACTCTTATTATTCCTTCTTGGTTGTTGTACATAT
Organism: Schistocerca piceifrons; assembly: GCF_021461385.2. Taxonomy (NCBI): domain Eukaryota; kingdom Metazoa; phylum Arthropoda; class Insecta; order Orthoptera; family Acrididae; genus Schistocerca; species Schistocerca piceifrons. The sequence goes on from NC_060139.1 coordinate 1,009,074,576, forward strand.
TGTATATGACCCGTCTCTCCCTAGCTTACCCTCTACTTTTTTCAGAATCTCGAACAGCTTGCACCATTTTATATTGTCGAACGTTTTTTCCAGGTCGACAAATCCTATGAAACTGTCTTGATTTTTCTTTAGCCTTGTTTCCATTAATAGCAGTAACGTCAGAATTGCCTCTCTCGTCCCTTTACTTTTCCTAAAGCCAAACTGATCGTCACCTAGCGCATTCTCAATTTTCTTTTCCATTCTTCTGTATATTATTCTTGTAAGCAGCTTCGATGCATGAGCTGTTAAGCTGATTGTGCGATAATTCTCGCACTTGTCAGCCCTTGCCGTCTTCGGAATTGTGTGGATGATGCTTTTCCGAAAGTCAGATGGTATATCGCCTGACTCATATATTCTACACACCAACGTGAATAGTCGTTTTGTTGCCACTTCCCCCAATGAGTTTAGAAATTCTGATGGAATGTTATCTATCCCTTGTGCCTTATTTGACCGTAAGTCCTCCAAAGCTCTTTTAAATTCCGATTCTAATACTGGATCCCCTATCTCTTCTAAACCGACTCCTGTTTCTTCTTTTATCACATCAAACAAATCTTCACCCTCATAGAGGCTTTCAATGTATTTTTTTCCACCCATCTGCTCTCTCCTCTGCATTTAACAATGCAACTCCCGTTGCACTCTTAATGTTACCACCGTTGCTTTTAATGTCACCAAAGGTTGTTTTGACTTTCCTGTATGCTGAGTCTGTCCTTCCGACAATCATATCTTTTTCGATGTCTTCACATTTTTCCTGCAGCCATTTCGTCTTAGCTTCCCTGCACTTCCTATTTATTTCATTCCTCAGCGACTTGTATTTCTGTATTCCTGATTTTCCCGGAACATGTTTGTACTTCCTCCTTTCATCAATCAACTGAAGTATTTCTTCTGTTACCCATGGTTTCTTCCCAGCTACCTTCTTTGTACCTATGTTTTCCTTCCCAACTTCTGTGATGGCCCTTTTTAGAGATGTCCATTCCTCTTCAACTGTACTGCCTACTGCGCTATTTCTTATTGCTGTATCTATAGCGTTAGAGAACTTCAAACGTATCTCGTCATTCGTTAGTACTTCCGTATCCCACTTCTTTGCGTATTGATTCTTCCTGACTAATGTCTTGAACTTCAGCCTACTTTTCATCACTACTATATTGTGATCTGAGTCTATATCTGCTCCTGGGTACGCCTTTCAATCCAGTATCTGATTTCGGAATCTCTGTCTGACCATGATGTAATCTAATTGATATCTTCCCGTATCTCCCGGCCTTTTCCAAGTATATGAATACCTTACCCGCAAGGACAGACCAGACGGCATTAGAAAACGAACAGCTCTCCAACGCCCGAATCAGCAACTGTGCTTCCTTAATGCAGGGTGGATCGGCTACGTCGAGCTTTGGCTCAAGTATTGGCGACCAACAAGACTTTAGTGACGACCGGCCGCCCAGACAATCGTGCGCCAGTAATCTCCGTCCACTGCCCGCCTACATCACACGTCTCTCTCCCCTGACTACCACCGACCGAATCCAATGTCGTCAACACGCTGCCCAAGGAACTACAACCAAAGACAACTGCATTGGGCAGCATTGCTTCGACGAGAGGGTAGCTAACTTAACAAGTATTGTTCTTTGTAGCGAAAAAAATATTTTGCAGAATAAAGATTTACAAGATAACACCACTTCATATGTTAGTAAGGAAAATATTAATTGAGTAGTAGTTGAAACTAAAATGGCATGCGAAGCGGCTGGGGTGACGAAATTAGAAATTGCGGACACAGCTGTTAATATCAATAAAGCTTTATCTGTTTAAAATGTTTCTTGTGAAGTGGTGAATCACGAGAGCCATATTTTAATGGGCTCAATATCAAGTTGGAGAAGGAGAAAACAACGGTCATTCGAGCTGACAAGTGGAATACGGCAGTTCTTACACACACATCAAAAAGAGTTTTGCATCACCTCGGTTCCGAGAGTTCTGGAACCTGTACAGAAAATTGTAATAGAGACCAACATAAACATCACTTCCACCCTTTTTATTGCTCATGTAAACCACACATTGCGTGTTGTACCAACACACTGCGAGACCTTCAGAGGTGTTGGTCCAGATTGCTGTACGCACCAGTACCTCTAATACCCAGTAGCACGTCCTCTTGCATTGATGCGTACCCGTATTCGTCTTGGCATACTATCCAAAAATTCATCAAGGCACTGTTGCTCCAGTTTGTCCCACTCCTCAACGTCGATTCGTCGTAGATCCCTCAGAGCGGTTCGTGGGTCATGTCGTCCATAAACAGACCGTTTCAATCAATCCCAGGCATGTTCCATAGGGTTCATCTCTGGAGAACATGCTGGCCACTCTAGTCGAGCGATGTCGTTATCCTGAAGGAAGTCATTCACTAGATGTGCATGATGGGGGCGCGAATTGTCGTCCTTGAAGACGAATGCCTCGGCAATATGCTGTCGATATGGTTGCGCTGTCAGTCGGAGGATAGCATTCACGTATCGTACAGCCGTTGCGGCGCCTTCCATGAACAGCAGCGGCGTGCTTCGGCCCCACATAATGTTACCCCAAAACATCAGGGAACCTCCACCTTGCTGCACTCGCGTGAAAGGCGTTCAGCCTGATCGTGTTGCCTCCAAACACGTCTCCAATGATTGTCTGGATGAAGGCATATGCGACTCTCGTCGGTGAAGAGAACGTGATGACAATCCTGAGTGGTCCATTCGGCATGTTGTTGGGCCCATCTTTACCGAGCTGCATGGTGTCGTGGTGGCAAAGATGGACCTCGTCATGGACATCGGGAGTGAAGTTGTGTATCTTGCAGCCCATTGCGCACAGTTTGCACGACGTCCTGTGGCTGCACGAAAAGCATTATTCAACATAGTGGCGCTGCTGTCAGGGTTCCTATGAGCCATAATCCTTGGGTGCCTTGAGCGAGGCATGTCATCGACACTTCCTTCCTACCTGTATTTTACATTACATTTACATTGATACTCCGCAAGCCACCCAACGGTGTGTGGCGGAACAACATCGCTTTGGTTCACTCCGAGACGCCTGGACACTTCCCTTGTTGAGAGCCCTTCCTGGCACAAAGTAACAATGCGGACGCGATCGAACCGCGGTACTGACCGTCTAGGCGTGATTGAACTACAGACAACACGAACTGTGTACCTCCTTCCTGGTGGAATGACTGGAACTGGATGGCTGTCGGACCCCTGTAAGTAGGCTGTTTAGGTTCTTATATTGGTAACGCCACCGTCACGTAGCGCTCTGTATCAAAATCACTGGCTGTGCTGTGTGCAGTCTGTGGCTGGGTGGCATTATAGTAATATTCGCTATTGTAGTGTTGGGCAGTTGGCTGTTAACAGCGCGTAGCGTTGCGCAGTTCGAGGTGAGCCGCCAGCAGTGGTGGATGTGGGGAGAGAGATGGCGGAGTTTTGAGAGCGCATGATCTGGACGTGTGTCCATCAGAGACAGTAAATTTGTAAGACTGAATGTCATGAACTGCTATATATTATGAACTTTGAACACTATTAAGGTAAATACATTGTTTGTTCTCTATCAAAATCTTTCATTTGCTAACTATGCCGATCAGTAGTTAGTGCCTTCAGCAGTCAGAATCTTTTATTTAGCTGGCAGTAGTGGCGCCCGCTCTATTGCAGTAGTTCGAGTAACGAAGATTTTTGTGAGGTAAGTGATTCATGAAAGGTATAGGTTATTGTTAGTGAGGGCCATTCGTTTGTAGGGATTTTTGAAAGTCAGAGTGCGTTGCGCTAAAAATATTGTGTGTCAGTTTAGTGTTGATCAGAATAAATAAAGAGTGAAATGTCTGACTACGTTCAAATAACGTAAGGGGTTTACCAGCACAGTAATTCATTAATTTTTCTAAGGGGACGTTACATATGTCGACCCTTAGCCGAGGATACCTCACTGGAATCTTTTGATTTTTTCTTGTAGTTTGTGTAATTAGTGTAGCTATTGTTTATTGCTAGCGCGTAATTATAGAGAGAATTTCCTTTGTAGTTGTAGTTTTTCATTGTTGTACAGTAAAACACTTGTGACATGCATGTAGATTTGCACCAAGTATTTCGCAGCTGCGCTTGCAATTAACTAGCTATTATTTTCAGTGCTATTTTAATGTGTTTTCTTACTTTTGCTCTTCAAATTCTGCTTTTCTGTGTTATCGTGTGAAATATTGTGACAATTATGGCGTGTGAAAAACTTAATACTAGGCTCCAAAGTAAACTGAGAAATGACACTGAAGACGAAAGCAGTGTGTTAGCGCCACCGAGTAATGAATTAACTAATGTTCAAAGTAGTAATTTGGTAATTGTGCATAGGGAAATGGAGCGGGCTGCAAAAGGTGTAGACAGTGAAACAATTAGTGAACAGGGAAGCTCGCCTCCGGAATCCGAAATGACAGGACACAATCTTGCAAATACTGTAGATTCTGGTTTTGCGTCCTCACCGTTTTCTCAAATAAGTCAAGACACATTTTCTGCTTTTCAAAATGCGAATATTGTCGGTTCAAATGCACTGCCGAATAGCACTGAGGAACATGTTTCAGACACCAGTGCATTGTTATTACAATTAATGCAACAAATGGGACAAAAGCTTCAAAAGTTAGACACAATGAAACAAAATCTTCAAAAGTTAGACACAATGGAACAAAATCAGAGACAAACACAGCAAAAGTTAGACACAATGGAACAAAATCTTCAAAAGTTAGACACCACGCTTGAACAAACACGTGAAGATTTAACTACTGAGTTACATAACATCGAATCGAAATGTCAAAAAGTTTGTAATGATGTAAAAACACAAATTTGTGAACGTTTTCAACCTATTTTTTCGCGGCATGAAAATGCATTACAGAAACACGAAGCAGCCATAAAAGAACTACAAACTATTGTTCATGAAAATCACGAGACCTTGCGGTCCAAAATTGACTCAGTTGCATCTACCGATTCGGTTACGCTACTTGCGAAAACTCAGGAAAACTTAAAGGACACAGTAGATACTCTGAAAATTGGTTCAGAAAGACACATGGAGGACGTTAGTTCATTATCAGAGAAAGTAGTCGAACTTTCGGATCAGCTAAATAATTTATCTACGAAGGTAGATGATAATCTGAATGACACAAGACCGGTAGTCTTTAATGATACAGAAGAGTACGAACAAATTAGGAAATTCAAACAAAATCAGAATCAAATTAATACGCAACACCAAAGAGAAATCCGCGAAGTACAAGATCAGTTGATACAGGTAATACAAGAATTACATATTTCAGAGGACACTCGTGCTCCAACACGGGGAGAGGGACATAGAAATACGGAACACCCACAAAATAATAACACAGGGCACTTCGGAAATTATGAAAGAAATTGGCAAGGTACGCCGAATTTTGAGATGGAACCGCCGAAACGCGGTAACAATGACCGATATGCGACTCGCTGACATGATGATATTGACTACAAGCTGTTCATTACTACACATAAATTCAAAACATTTAAGAATTCCAGCAACGACATTCATCCACAAGCGTGGCTTCATCAATTCTCTCATTGTTTTCCTCCCAACTGGTCATTAGAGCACAGATTAGAATTTATGTGTGGCTACTTAGAGAATGAACCAGCTGTCGGAATGCGATCGGTCATTCACGATTGTGACAGTGAAGGAGAATTTTATCATGCCTTCCTCTCAGCATATTAGTCTCAAGCTACACAAGACCGAGTAAAACATAGCATCATAATGATGAAACATTTCGAACAATCTGAATTTTCCAGTCTTGTCAAATATTTCGAAGACATGTTACATAAGAATCAGTATCTTTCAAACCCATACAGCCCCTCAGAACTCATCCGCATTTGCTTAATCAAATTGCCTGAACATTTACGACATATTATTTTGGCGGGACGTTGCAAAGACGACAGTGAAGCTTTTCAGGGACTGTTACAAGAATTGGAAATTGACACTGACAATCGCGGGACGCGAAAACAGGAGCACAACAATTACAGGTCACATCCCTCACAATTCCGCGATGACAGAAATAATAAATGGGCACGACAAGGCTATTCTTACAACGCAAATCGTGAAAAAACAGACACCACCCATATGACAATCACTGGCAGAGTAATAGTTACAGAGAAAGAACGCATTTCCGTAGTAATGAATATGACAGAGACAATCATAGAAACAGACAATATGGCAACCAGAACTTTTATCATCACGGGAGACAGAATAACTTCAGATGCAACGGTCCACTGTGCAGTGATAATTCAGGGAGAAATTCTCCACCACTTAACCGACAAGAAAGAAACTACAGGAACTACCGACATGACGACAGACGATATAATCATAACGACAGACCTCAATTTCATCAGAACTGGCGGGATTCAAACAGGGCTGCCCCTCTCGGCAAGGTGAATTTGTAGAAGTTAGGTCTCCTAATCCCAATAACAACGCACGCCAACAAAGAGATAGCAGACAATGACTCGCACCACAGGCAGCCACGTGCGCTGGCTGGCTCAGAGAAAAATAACATAGACGCTAACCTTGAGAAAAATTTGAGCATTCTTTATCGATGTACCATATACCACATGATAATGCCGCTGAAGTTGAAACTCTGCGTACTAGGAAGAGTAAAGGTTTACACCACTTTTCACATGTAAAACAGTTTATTGAAAGATAATCTGCTTTTTAACTTTGTCTTTGCCATAAGACGTTTCACTTCACGTTACTAGTATGCTTTGTCAGACATAGAAACATGCAACCATGTTTGAAGTTAAATATCCGGTCAAGAACCTAGGGAACATATTTAGACAGTAATTACGAATGCATTGTTATATTGAACAGACGACACAGTGTTATTGTGTGTGTACATTCTTGCTTGTTATTTGCACGATTACGTAACGACTATAAGGCTGACATACTTAGAACATATACCAGTACTGCTAACGAGATTTTTATGCAACATTTTGGTTTACTTGAAAATACGCTATGGATTTAAAGTGCTTTCTGAGAGATACCAGATGACACAGAGGTTAGTTTATTTGACAGCTACACGACTATATCATGACGCTACTAATGTGTGACACAATTTACAATTGTTGCTTTTACGGTGTATCTGCTTTATATCTTCACAGTTTTTCTGAATTCTTCTGGAAAGTAAAACATGTTTTAGTAGTAACTTTTGTGGTATAGCTACAATGAGACAGCTTTTTTTGTAGCACAACAATACATTGCAGTGTAGTACTTTCTTGATCACGGTAATGTACGTAATAACTATGATATCTACGTATACGCACAGCATTTCACTTGTGTTTATGATGAGGTAAGTAAATTGACTTTTGCAGAACTTAGATTTCGGAGGACGATAATTACGACACTTCCACAGAATTATCTTACAGCAAGACGCACATTTAGCGCTAAAGGAAACGTATTTGAGTAATTAATTTTTTACTTAAAACATTTATTTTTAAAGGTTTTTGAATTAGAATGATACAAAGGTTTTCTGTGACATATTTCATTCGATTGCTGTAATCTGTAACACCTGAGGGTATAATTACATTAATCCTCAGGGGGGTACACGCTTACTTTGTGTACCATGTGTTTGGCAAGCACAAGGAGCCCTAGCTAATATGGTATTTGCTTATACAACTTTACACATCGGTACCATATTCCTCTAACACATAAATTACACAGTTATCTGATCATTTAACAGAGAGAGACAAACAGTTTTTTTTTTACTACATCAGTGACACATGTTTACGCAAGTACGCAGTTGGATAACTTCACACTTATGAAATTGTATTTTGTCTGTACTTTGTGAACTGTTCATTTTTTTTTCGGAACCATTGTGATACTATGAGAGCTTTGAATGATGTATTTGGTATGAGATCATGATTTTTAAAGAACGTTTGAGGTAGATGACACTATTGAAATGAGCAGAGAATATTTTTTAGATTTTGAAATTATTGGAGGAAGCTACGACGATTTTGAGATTTGGCTGAGGTTTTATGACGTTATTATTACGATGACAATGTGTATTAAGCTGTTGAGGTATGTTTATGATCAATAAGCTGATGCTATATGATGAAATATTGAAGTGTCGACGAATATGTATATAGGTAATAAGGTAAGGAATAATGAGTAGTGGTTAGGGACCTGATTTGAGAAAAAGGATGTTGGAAACCAAGAATCGTACTTTAAGAGTTATTAAATGTGTGTAAATGCGTGAATGTATCACAATGCCGGCGAAAATTTTTTGGACACTGTTATATTTATAAGATTTTGTTTCTATACATTTCTACTGTAATTTCTCGACTTGTGAAATTTTATTTGTATCAAACTGTCAATGTAGCGGAAACTTCTGTTGTAAATTTCGGTAAGAAAGCTAAGTGACCTTGACTTAATGCATCGTTGACTCCCAGCTGTGCGTCGCCTGGAGAAAAAGCCATTAGGTGGAGAAAAAAGAGGCCATTAACCTCGATATTGACAGTTCTTTCTAGACAGCATCGCAAATACGACACGCTCAAACTTGAAAACATGATTACCCTGTAGAGCTCTTAATTTATGATATTTATTGAAATGAAATGATGAGAAACATTGCACGTCTATTGTCTTTCTAGTTTACTGCATTATGAAATGCCATGTGAATGAGGTTTCACGCCTTGCTTTGCCAATTTTGTTTAATATCTAGATTCTAGCTGCACTGCAGCATTGGTTAAAGTAAAATTTAATAGATGTACTAATATAGATATTTTATGCCTACAGATCCAGTAAATAATAATTTTATGATCTACTTCCAAAAAAAACGAGGGAGCACAAAAAGACATTTCCCTTCACAAGAATTGCATACATAATTTTTGTCAATGGCTGGGTAACTTGTTTTGTAGAGTAAGTCAAGGTGATGCATCACTGTAGTATTAAGATCTGACATAGGTATTACACATTTCCTATCTTTACTGTAATATTTTTTCTGCTTGAGCTTTGTCATGTTTAGGTATAAGTTACTGCATTTGCTGCTGCTGTTTGTCAGGCATTGTCCTACCGAATTTTACCTTGTGTTAAGCCAGTTTTACTACTGATTTATTTTTCTTGTTTGCTGCATATTGCCTTATATTAGTTGTAATGTTGCATTTGCTCAGCTAATTTAAATATACTGCTGCTTGGTGGTCATAGTATATGCACAATATATGAAAAAAGGGACTGTTAGTGCTCACACATGTGTTGATAATTCAGCAAGGGCTGGTTAACAGCACTGCTGGTTCTAAGGACAATTCCAAAAACTATGTGAGTGCACAAGTGGTGGTTTATGGACTTGCTATATTGTCCGCAAGACTCTTCGATGGTGATTGTGCACCTGCACAGTCGCAACAAATGGCTGCTGGCCGTCTCTACAAGGACTACAGTGGGTCTGCATCTTTGGTAGCCCACCAATACCATAATCTCTACCAGGACTACAGTGGGTCTGCTCTGTGATGACCTACCTATCAATATTCTTCAAAACTTCGACTGACTCTGCTGTGGGTTTGCTCTGTTGTGGCCCATTACCTGTCTGCATAACAAGAGTCAGCACTGTCTTTCCTTTGGAAGCACAGCACTACTTCTTCAAGACTGCATGGAAATCCACTACATCCATGTGCATTTTCTTTTACTGCTCAGACTTTGAGAAAAAAACTGCAATTTTATTGTGATGAACGATCAGGACTGTCTTTATGGACTGTGAGAAAATTTTAACTTTTTACCAACATCAATTTCTTTGTTATTGTAACTGTGAAAAAATTTTTACAAATATGTATTGGCCAGTGCCCAAAACAATTTGTAAAATTTTTTGTGGGGAGCATGGGGGCTTTGTAAGTAGGCTGCTTAGGTTTTTATATTGGTAACGCCACCGCCATGTAGCGCTCTGTATGAAAATCACTGGCTGTGCTGTGTGCGGTCTGTGGCTGGGTGGCATTATTGTAATATTCGCTATTGTAGTGTTGGGCAGTTGGCTGTTAACAGCGCGTAGCGTTGCGCAGTTCGAGGTGAGCCGCCAGCAGTGGTGGATGTGGGGAGAGAGATGGCGGAGTTTTGAGAGCGCATGATCTGGACGTGTGTCCATCAGAGACAGTAAATTTGTAGGACTGGATGTCATGAACTGCTATATATTATGAACTTTGAACACTATTAAGGTAAATACATTGTTTGTTCTCTATCAAAATCTTTCATTTGCTAACTATGCCGATCAGTAGTTAGTGCCTTCAGTAGTCAGAATCTTTTATTTAGCTGGCAGTAGTGGCGCCCGCTGTATTGCAGTAGTTCGAGTAACGAAGATTTTTGTGAGGTAAGTGATTCATGAAAGGTATAGGTTATCGTTAGTCAGGGCCTTTCTTTTGTAGAGATTTTTGAAAGTCAGAGTGCGTTGCGCTAAAAATATTGTGTGTCAGTTTAGTATTGATCAGAATAAGTAAAGAGCGAAATGTCTGAGTACGTTCAAATAATGTAAGGGGTTTACCAGCACAGTAATTCAATAATTTTTCAAAGGGGACGTTTCACCCCTTCCGTGTAATAGGCGCTGTGGACGCGTGTTTGTTTACATGTTTGGGCGGGTTTAGTGACATCTCTGAACAGTCAAAGGGACTGTGTCTGTGTTACAATACCCAGAGTCAATGTCTATCTTTAGGAGTTCTGGGAACAGGGGTGATGCAAAACCTTTTTGATGTGTGTATATGAAGATGACTACGTTAGGAAAATGGAAGAGCTTTTTTTTTTTTTTTTTTTTTTTTGCAGAGAACGATACTATAGAAATTCACAAATATTCAACTGAGAAGCTTCAGACCGGTTCCCGGAGAAAGATTGACAGCTTCCGGTCGCTTGTTAAGGGATATGAAAAGAAACCGCTTAAAATTATGAATGTTAAACTTCTCCAACTTATATTTCAAGATGAGATTCACAAAGATGGAAATCCGGTTCGTCCGATTGTGAACAATATGTTAGCTCCATGCTATAAACTAAATAAGTTTCTTAACAAGAAACTTAAATCAGTTTACACTTTCGGTAATTATTTATGGTCAAAATCAAGTCTGAGCTAGCAAATGCAATCAAGGATATACATATACCAAATAACGTGACATTAGCATCCTTGGATGTAAAAAATCTCTGTAATATTGTCCCAATAAAAGGAACTATTGGCATTATTAGACGTAATCTTCTATCCCATAACAAGATCAGTACTGCAGAGTGTACAGAATTAATTGAATTTCTAGATTTTGTATTAGCTTGCAATTTTTTATCTTCAATGATAAAATATATTATCAAAAAGATGGGATTGGGATAGGTAATAGTCTAACTGATATAGAATGTAAACTTTTTGCCAAGTTTCCACGTAAAAGATAAAACGATTTATTATAAACGGTATGTTGACGACATTTTATTACTGATAGAAGACGACACCAGTGAGGTCAACGCACTTGTCCAAGCAATAGGTAGCATGCACCCAAAAATAACTTTTACTACTGAAGCTGAAAAAGAGACATCCGTTAACTACCTTGATGTTACTATTAGGAAAATTGACAACAAACGTATGTTTTCGATTTTCAGAGAACATACTTGTACAGATCAATGCCAGTTCATGCCCTCCTCCCGATACAAAATGGCCTTTTTCACCTCCATGACTCACCAGCTCCTTCGTCTTCCTTTGACCGAAAGCGAAATACGTGAAGAGCTCAGCATTTTAAAACCAACTGCTGTAGCTAATGGCTTTTGTGTAAATGCCGTCAAGCGCCCTTACAGTAGACTAAAGAAACGTATAACAAATAGCAGGCACACACACACACACACACACACACACACACACACACACACACACACAGAGAAAATAGAATCAGCAAAGAAAGAACGAGAGCCATTCCCATGAAATTAAACGACAAAATGTCCCTGCCAGGTTAACAACACCCAAAAATTGCGAGTAAAATATAAACTGTAAAGGATGTATGACAAATCTAATGGCTCTGGAGTATACAGGATTGGTTGTAGTAACTGTGACAAATAATATATCGGTAAAACTGGCCGCTCTTTTAATGTAAGGCTTAAAGAACATTCACAGCCACAGAACAGAGCTGCTTTGGGACTGCATTTCTCTGAAGCTTGCCATCCTGCAGAGAACACTGAGAATAGTACGCGTGTTTTCCACAGGGTGAAAAGAGCCATGCTCTTCATTTTTTAGAAGAGCTTGATATCCATAATTCGAAAAAGCAAGAACCAACAAAAGTGCTTAATTGGTAGAATGATTACATCCCCTTAATTTGCTTTGTGTGACAATGTTGTACTTTATTCACTTATTTGTCCTTTATTGTAATTGTCATTCCCCATCAGGGATGGGTTGGCAGCAGCATAAGTGCTGTTCTTCAGCCAAGAGATATAAATTGACAGGAAGACATTTAAAACAAAAAAGTGTGTGAAATCTTATGGGACTTAACTGCTAAGGTCTTCAGTCCCTAAGCTTACACACTACTTAACCTAAATCATCCGAAGGACAAACACAAACACCCATGCCCAAGGGAGGACTCAAACCTCCGCCGGGACCAGCCGCACAGTCCATGACTGCAGTGCCTTGACCACTCGGCTAATCCCGTGCGGCATTTAAAACAATATAATGAAGAAAACATGGCGGAATATAGAAACAAAAAAGGAGGAACATGAGAAAAGAAAGCATACAAAATGGTGACTGTAAATCGGAGATAAAAATCTAAAAAAATTATTCTACACAAAAACACACTCTAGATTAAAAGGCACCAGGCAAAGAATGACCTGAGCATTAAAAAGTCGGAGAGTGATTAAAACAGCCACTTGACGGACGTCGTAGCACTGAACAGTCATGGACAATAAACAGGTCAAACACACAGTTAAAACCACATCACTAGATGACAATGTATAACAGAACCAAAACACGACATGAATGCAGCACACCGATAACGAATAAAAACCTGGGAGGATCTGTCAGGGGAGGGACAAGGGGAAAAGGAAAAGGAGGCAAGGATGAGGGGAAAGAAACGGAGATGAGGTGGGGGGCATTCCGAAGGAGGGCTGGGGAAAGAAGGGGTGGGAGAAGAAAACAGCTGAGGAGAGGGTGCAGGGATTCAGGGGGAAAGAGGAAAATCTGCTCTGAGAGGAGGAGGGGAGAGGAAAATGCGGGCCCTGGGGAGAGGGGGGGGAACAAAGACACTTGGAAGGGGGAGGGAAATCTGCTCTGGGAGGAGGAGGGGAGAGGAAAATGGGGGCCCTGGGGAGAGGAGGGGAACAAGGCCAGGTTATACTTGGAAGGAAGGATAGAGGTCACAGCAAAGTTCAACATCCAGGAGGGGGAGGTTCTGGAAATTTCCCTGATGAAGGAGATGGTGGGTGTGGGGGTGGAGAGAGGGAAGGATACAGTGGTAGAGGCGCGGCAACAGGTGGGGGTGGAGAGTAACGGGGAAACGAGGGGGTGGGGGGATCAAACCTGCGGACAGTGTAAAGAATGAGGATATGTTGGAGAAAAAGGAGGAGGTAGGGGATGGGGATGAGGTCATACAAGAACCGTGTGGGGGAAAGAAGGCGGATACAGAAGGCAAGGCGGAGCATGTGGCATTCCAGGATTGGCGGGCCTTATAAAAGGGGTGTGGGGTGGAGATCCAGGCAATACTGGCATAACATAGGATAGGATGGATGAGGTATTTGTAGGTGTGGAGGATGGTGGAAGGATGCAATCCCCATGTCTGGCCAGACAGGAGTTTCAGGAGGCAGAGGTGGGAATGGCTTTCTGCTGGATTTTAATAATTTTTTTTTCTTTATTGAGTTTCGATTCCCCCGAAGGAGGTGGGCTAGCAGCAGCTTAGTATGCCACTCTTCAGCCTACAGAATTTGTTTTAAAAAAATGAAGATAATAAATAATAAAAACAGGCGATAAAATCGGAGACTTAAATGGTAACATGGCGACAAAATCGTGGAACTTAAAACATAGAACAAAGGGATGATGATGCTAATAAAATACATATGAAGCAGACAGGTAAAATAATAGACAGACAATTAAAAAATACGGCGACAGTCTGGTTTCTGTTCACAAAAGACATAAAATTCACACCCAGTGACAACATGATTTCTGTTCAAAACACTTCGGAAAGACAAACAACACTGAACATTATCTTGAACACTGCACTAAAAAGTTGTCAAATATGACATACCACAGCCGAGGGAAGGTGTGGGGAAACTGGACACATGATGCGAAAATAAAAAGGGGGGAAGGAGAGGAAAAACGAAGGGGGAGGGGAGAGAGGGAAAGGAGCCGATGGAAGAAAGGAATGAGGTTATAGAGGATCCACGTGGGGGACGTGAGGCATATACCGAAGGCAAGCCAGAGTGCATGACCCTCAAGGAGCTGGAGGGACTTATAGAATTTGGGGGGGGGGGGGGGCGGATATCCAGGCGGGACTGGCATAAAAGAGGAGACTTTAATCATGAACGCTTTTGTTTTATGTATCTTGCTGATAGTTTTACCTAGCATAGAGTACCTTACATATTTACTTTGTTTTCTTACGTAGTCACATAACTCTAGTGTTTTCTTGTTCTTTCTCTGTTTATATAATATACTTCTTTAACTAGATAATCTTTCTCATGCACTCGTACGGGGTTTTATCGTTCTTTTCTTGGAACGGCGTGTCGCATGGTACAAGGGGCCCTTTGGCGGTCAAGTTCCTCTAACCACTTCTTGCCTATGCGGCGTTCTGGCGTTAGCGCCAACAGAGGGCACTGATTACGTGTGGCAGTCTGTTTCCATTCATTGGGTTTCTTTAGCTATTTGTTTTGTAATCTTTATATTATTCTGTGTACTCGGAAAAGCTGTTTATTATTTATGTCGTTATCTAGAATATCGCCACTTGAGAGTATGTCAATTACTGTCTCTTCACTTTTTCCTTTTCAACAATCTAACTTCCGTCGTGCTTCATTTCTTTGCTTTTGTTTAATGTAATGCCTTTTACATCTTATAAGACCATCACAGGCTCCACTGATTGTATCCCCCTTTATTATACTTCGCACAATTATCACTGAAGAATATGTGTACGCCTACAATAGCGACATCTGGCGAACTTGCAACATAAACACTTTGTGGCCACTGTACGGCAGTTTGTTTTGAACAGTAGTGCTGCTGGCAAGATGACTCTTGTGTATATCATTATTTATGTATGTTTGACGATGCTGGCGCAGATTATGTGTTTAGCATTTGACGATGCCACTATGGCTCCAGTAGATTAGGACATGTTTTTACAAAATAGGTATGCCTCATCATATTTACAGGCACAAATGCACGTCTATGTCAGTAATACTGTTCAACTATTTTATTGTTCTAAGCCGTAGAAAATCTGCTAGTTGTATTTGTGTTTTTCACATATTTTGCTGCAGATCTGAGGATGGTCATTATAGGACGAAACCTGTAGTCTGATGACATAAAAATTTGTAACCACAGACGTGAAGCAAAGGAAATTTATACAACCAACGGGGCCTCCAAGGCGCTCCCTGGCGACTAGACGGAGGCGGATGTGCTAGTAGGCAAGGACGTAAAACACAGAACGAGCCATCACTGCTCAGTCATGTTTCTGAAAATTTTCAAACGAACAGCATTACAGTGCGTTATGTAAATCGGTATAGTTTTCATAAAGTGTTGCTGCTCATTACCTATTATTGGTGATCGTAACGATATCAGTGTATGCTATGAGGGCTATTCAGAAAGTAGGGAACGTTTTGGCATTAAAAAAAATAAGTACATGAAATGTTGTTGTTGTGGTCTTCAGCCTTGAGACTGGTTTGATGCAGCTCCCCATGCTACTCTATCCTGTGCAAGCTTCTTCATCTCCCAGTACTTACTGCAACCTACATCCTTCTGAATCTGCTTAGTGTATTCATCTCTTGGTCTCCCATCACTAATTATTTTGATCCCCAAAAAGCAAAACTCATTTAGTACTTTAAGTGTCTCATTTCCTAATCTAATACCCTCAGCATCACCCGATTTAATTCGACTACATTCCATTATCGTCATTTTGCTTTTGTTGATGTTCATCTTATATCATCCTTTCAAGACACTGTCCATTCCGTTCGGCTGCTCTTCCAGGTCTTTGCTGTCTCTGACAGAATTACAATGTCATCGGCGAACCTCGAAGTTTTTATTTCTTCTCCATGGATTTTAATACCTACTCCAAATTTTTCTCTTGTTTCCTTTAGTGCTTGCTCAATATAAAGATTGAATAACATTGGGGAGAGGCTACAACCCTGTCTCACTCCCTTCCCAACCACTGCTTCCCCTCTCATGTCCCTCGACTCTTATAACTGCCACCTGGTTTCTGTACAAATTGCAAATTGCCTTTCGCTCCATGTATTTTACCCCTGCCACCTTTAAAATTTGAAAGAGAGTATTCCAGTCAACATTGTCAAAAACTTTCTATAAGTCTACAAATGCTAGAAACGTAGGTTTGCCTTTCCTAAATCTCTCTTCTATGATAAGTCGTACGGTCAGTATTGCCTCACGTGTTCCAACATTTCTACAGAATCCAAACTGATCTTCCCCGAGGTCGGCTTCTACTAGTTTTTCCATTCGTCTGTAAAGAATTCGCGTTAGTATTTTGCAGCTGTGACTTATTAAACTGATAGTTCGGTAATTTTCACATCTGTCAACACCTGCTTTCTTTGGGATTGGAATTATTATACTCTTCTTGCAGTCTGAGGGTATATCGCCTGTCTCGTACATCTTGCTCACCAGATGATAGAGTTTTGTCAGAACTGGCTCTCCCAAGGCCGTCAGTAGTTCTAATAGAATGTTGTCTACTCCCGGGGCCTTATTTCGACTCAGGTCTTTGAGTGCTAGAAATACTTTTTATTATATACATCTTAAACAGTGACTGACGTACTACTTTTCCACATAATCACCAAACACAATGAGGTACTTATCATAGCGGTGGACGAGCTTTGAAAGACCTTCGTCGCCATATTCTGCCGCCTAAGAGTTCAGCCAGTGAGTCACGCCCGCCTGGAGTTCCATGTCGTCATCAAAGCGCTGCGTTGCAAGCCGGTTCTTCATCTTGGGAAACAAGTGGAAGTCGCTTGGTACAAGATCGTGGCTGTAGGGTGTATGAGGGAAAATTTCCCATTGTAATGAATTAAGGAGTTCTTTAGTGCGGTTTGCCGTGTGAGGTTGGGCATTGTCGTCCAACAACAAAATTTTGGACGTCAGCTTTCCTCGGCGTTTGTTTTGAACTGCTCTTCTAGGGCTCTGCAAAGTCTGACAGTGCCTGGCAGGATTTATGGTTGCTCCAGTTCGAGAAAATCAATAAGAAGCACACCTTGCCTATCCCAAAACACCGTCGCCATCAACTTCCTTGCAGACAAGGTTTGCAAGCATTTTCTTGGTTTTTGGGAGGACCATGTATGCTCCTACTCCATGGACTGTAATTTTGTCTCGCAATTGATGTGTTTCACCCAAGTCTCGTCACCAGTTACGATTCGATCCTGTAATGAATCACCATGTTTGTGGTAGGCCTCCAGAAATGTCAATGTTGCCACCATTCGCTGTTCTTAAGCATTTTGGGCACCCATCGTGCACAAAATTTGTGGTAGCCTAAATTTTGAGTGACAATTTCAAATAACAAAGTCCATGAAACTTGTAGAAAAGAAAGCGAAAGCTCCGTTATTGTGAAGCGGCGGTTTTCACGAATCGATTCATCAACTTTAGCGACAAGATCGTCAGTCACAATGCTCGGGCGTCCACCATTCTCTTCATCATGAACGTTGGTTCGGCCATTTTTAAACCAAATGCACCATTTTCGGACGGAACATTCACTCATTACATTGTTTCCGTGCACTTCGCACAGTTCACGATAAATTTCTATAGGTTTTAGGTTTTTTGCCAAAAAAAAAACGCATATCACAGACCGCACCTCACAATTGGCGCGATTTTCGATTGTAGCGCGCATTTCAAATTCGAATATCGAAAAAACCAGACGCCCAGAGACGTTCCTGCTGTCAGGGATGGATGCCGACTGAGCTGCCGAGCACGCACATACCAAAATATACGCGATCGGCGCGCGCCTAGCGGCGTCAGACGGAAACGTTCCCTACTATCTGAGTTGCCCTCGTAAATCATTATCATTTTATTCATGTTACCAGTGTTTTTAACATCTGAGCTTGCACGAGTGCTTTTTTGTTCCGTGGTTCCATTATTATTCGCTCCCAGTTAGTAAGCGGATTCTAAGTCATGTCAGTCATTAACCAAATTTTGCTTCTGCTCATTTTTGAGTTGACGACAGCAGTAATTCTGCAACCTAAATTATTCAGAATTATTGATACACACTGTTAATCATTAATTACATATTTCGATCGTTGTTGTAGTTAACAGAACCTATACGGTAACTATCAGGATATATCAGAATGAGATTTTCACTCTGCAGCGGAGTGTGCGCTGATATGAAACTTCCTGGCACATTAAAACTGTGTGCCCGACCGAGACTCGAACTCGGGAACTTTGCCTTTCGCAGGCAAGTGCTCTACCATCTGAGCTACCGAAGCACGACTCACGCCCGGTACTCACAGCTTTACTTCTGCCAGTATCTCGTCTCCTACCTTCCAAACTTTACAGAAGCTCTCCTGCGAACCTTTCAGAACTAGCACTCCTGAAAGAAAGGATATAGCGGAGACATGGCTTAGCCACAGCCTGGGGGATGTTTCCAGAATGAGATTTTCACTCTGCAGCGGAGTGTGCGCTGATATGAAACTTCCTGGCACATTAAAACAGTGTGCCCGACTGAGACTCGAACTCAGGACCTTTGCGTTTCGCGGGCAACTGCTCTACCATCTGAGCTACCGAAGCACGACTCACGCCCGGTATTCACAGCTTTACTTCTGCCATGTCTCCGCTATATCCTTTCTTTCAGGAGTGCTAGTTCTGCAGGGTTCGCAGGAGAGCTGCTGTAAAGTTTGGAAGTTAGGAGACGAGATACTGGCAGAAGTAAAGCTGTGAGTACCGGGCGTGAGTCGTGCTTCGGTAGCTCAGATGGTAGAGCACTTGCCCGCGAAAGGCAAAGGTCCCGAGTTCGAGTCTCGGTCGGACACACAGTTTTAATGTGCCAGGAAGTTTCATATCAGGATATAACTGCTTGGATTCTTTGGTTAAACATTTTTCTTCGGAACTTAAGCCTTGTTTCCATTAATCGCGGAATGTTAGGTACACATATCAAAAAAGCCTTTTATCCAACGGAGAGTATACACTGATCAGCCAGAACATTATGACCACCTACGTAATAAAGCCGGCATGTTGACCTCTGGTCCGGATAAAATAGTCGACGCGTCGTGGCATGGAAGCAATGAGGCATTAGTAGGTCGATGGTGGGAGCTGACACTACATCTAAACACACTATACACCTAGTTCCCGTAAATTCCGGGGAGGGGAGCGATGAGCTATGACGCAACTTTCCATCACATCTCAAATGTGTTCGATCGGGTTCAGGTCTGGCGGGTTGGGGGGCCAGCACATCAATTGGAACGCGCCTCTGTGTTCCTCGAACCAATCTATCACACTCCTGACCTTATGGCATGGCGCATTATCTTCTTGAAAAATGCCACTGCCGTCGGCAAACATGGTCATCATGAATGGGTGTACGCGGTCTGTTGCCAGTGTTTGATATTCCTTAGCCGTCATGGTGCCCTGCAAGAGCTCCACTGAACCTATGAATGCGCATGTGAAAGTTCTCCAGAGCGTAATGGAGCCGCTGCCAGCTTGTCTCTGTCCCGCAGTACAGCTCTCAAGGAGCTGCTCCCCTGGGAGGCGACGGATTCGCGCGCTCCCATCAGCATGATGAAGAAGGTATCAGGATTCATGGAAATGGAAATGAGCGTTTGGCATCATCGGCCGGGAGGCCCCTTGCAGGGCAGGTCCGGACACCTTGGTGCAAGCCTTATTACATTCGACGCCACATTGGGCGACCTACGCTCTGGATGGGGATGAAATGATGATGAAGACAACACAAAACCCAGTCCCTGAGTGGAGAAAATCCGCGACCCAGCCGGGAATCGAACCCGGGCCCGTAGGACGGGAGTCCATCACGCTGACCACTCAGCTCTCGGGGGTGGACATTGGAATTCATCAGACCACGCAATGCTCTGCCACTGCACCAAAGCGCAGTGCCGATGGTCACGTGCCCATTTCAGCCGTAATTGCTGACATTGTGGTCTTAACATTGGCACATGCATGGGTCGTCAGGTGTGGAGACCCATCGTTAGGAGTGTTCTGTGCACTGTGTGATCAAACACATTTGTACTCTGCCCAGCATTAAAGTCTGATGTTCCACCACAGTTCACTGCCTGTCCTGTTTAATCAGTCTGACAATCTTACGACGTCCGACTTCTGTAATGAGGGGTGGCCGCCCAAACACAGGACTTCTGGACGTGTTTTCATCTTGGTTTCGCCACGTCTTGAAGACACTCACCACAGCAGTCCTCGTACACCCGACGAGTCGTGGCGTTTCCGAAATGCTCGTACCAAACCTCCGGGCCATCACAATCTGCCCCAGGTCAAACTCAGATAGATCGCGCGCCTTCTTCATTCTACTCACGGACAGCACACTCGTACTACATTGACTGTTCGCTTGTCTGACTAACAGTCATCCCTCGCAAGGTGACGTTGCTATCGCCTGGACGGGCTTATATCGATAGTAGTCGGTGATCGTAATGTTCTGGTGGATTAGAATAGGTACGTTATAGGCTCTGCCTGCAGTATAAAAGGATTAGCAGTCGGATCCACGGAAGTTCACTGACATCATGTTGACCACGCATATAGACGGAGAAGGAGAAACCGAGGCTGAAGAAAATGTTAACAAAATCCTGAAACGATGCAAAACGAATTTTGTACCCGATAACAAGGGAATGCCAGTCCCAGTCTACCATACAAACGTGAATGCCAGGCTCTGCATCCCCATACACCAGAAAACTGCGAGGACAATGAAGAAGATGGAATTTTTGAAGGAATTTATAACATACCAAGGTATTGTGAGCTCTCTCGCTTGCTGATAATTAATCCTCACCTTGTCCTTTATGGATTGTTTCTTAGTTAGCATTGTTTGATGACTGGTCAGGTGGCGTTAATTAAGCCCAGAACTAAGATTGAAACGTCCCCTTAGAAAAATTTATGAATGACTGTGCTGATAAACCTCTTACATTATTTGATTTTCCAACAGCCGAGCAGAACCGAACATACTCAGACATTTCGCTCTTTACCTATCCTGATCAACACTAAATTGACACACAATATTTTTAGCGCAACGCACTCAAGACTTTCAAAAATCCCTACAAAAGAATGGCCCTGACTAACAATAACCTATACCTTTCATGAATCACTTACCGCACAAAAATCTTCGTTACTCGAACTACTGCAATACAACGAGCGCCACTACTGCCAGCTAAATAAAAGATTCTAGCTACTGAAGGCACTAACTACTGATAGACATAGTCATCAAATGAAAGATTTTGATAGAGAACAAACAATGTATTTACCTTAATAGCATTCAAAAGTCATTATATATATATATATATATATATATATATATATATATATATATATATATATATATATATATATATATCAGTTCATGACATCCAGTCTCACAAATTTACTCTCTCTGATGGACACACGTCCAGATCATCCGCTCTCAAAACTCCGCCATCTCACTCCCCACATCCACCACTGCTGGCGGCTCACCTCCAACTGCGCAACGCTACGCGCTGTTCACATCCAACTGCCCAACACTACAATAGCAAATATTGCAACAATGCCGACCAGCCTCAGACTGCACGCAGCACAGTCAGTGATTTTCATATAGAGCGCTACGTGGCGTTACCAAAATAAAAACCTAAACAGCCTCCTTACAAGATGTCGTAATTAGTTTACTATATCCTTTGTCGAAAGTTTCTATTGGCTTATAGTAACACAACCATGCCGCAAGATTCGAAAAAAGAACTTCAACTTTTGTGAATGTTTCAATCTTGGACGACATTCACTGCATGGAATTCTTCCAACATGAGACCGTAATATACAGTACACTACTCGGCTACCGTTGGAATGCTTCCTCCCGACGACTGTTCCATGATTGTCCACATCTATTGACCCCACTGTAACGACTGCTGTGCTGGTATACGCCCAAAGTAAAGCAACAGAGCTTAATTTTTGGACCTAGAGATGCTTAACCTAACAGGTTGTACTCGTATAAGATCTCATAAGATGTGCCAATTACCATTAACAATTTTTCATTAATTGCTGCAAAGGACCACCAGCAGTAAGAACAAGATTAGCCACTGCAAAGAAGAGTTAGGCAGTTTGGAGCTCTTGTTTGGGAGCCACATAATTAAGAACTTACTAGTATCAAATCTTTCCTGTTCCGTTCCTTTTACTTGTTATCTACATTTTCTCATTTACGTTTTCTTATAAACATAACTTCATGAATCTATTAGGCTGGAGAATTAGTTCGTGGCGATTTTGTTTTGCCTGTTGCTATTCCGGTTGCTATGGATTTTTATTCTAGTTCAGTGTTGCTGTTTGAGTTCACATACTGTCATTTTGTCGTTTGGAAATAGTGAGTGGAGCTGTGGGTGTTAGAAAATGGAGTGCCAAGTGAAAAAATCTGAACATTTACGACATATTCTCCTGTTTGAGATCAGTAGATGGGTGACATAGGCAACCAGAAACATTTGCGCAGTATATGGGGATAATGCCATTGGGTAGTACACCGCAAAAAAAAAAATGGTTTTCTCGTTCTAAGGAGAATCATCTTGACATTAGTGACTCTGCACCTGCAGGAAGACGTTAGGGGTTTGATGAAGATCGTTCAGATGCATTAATCTATCATGATCCACGTCATTGTACTCGTGAATTGGGAAATGTGATGAACTGTGATCATTGCACCATTGTGCAACATTAGCATGCACTGGGGAAGGTTCAAAAATCGGGTGTATGGGTACTGCATGCTCTAAGCCAAAATCACAAAAATCAGCAGGTGACCATTTGAGCATTTTTTCTTGCTTGTCGTCAATTGGCTCGTGAACAACACCGACCATTCCCAGCCTGCATCGTTAGTGGACAGGACAAATTGTATCTTTATGCTAAAATGAGGAAGAGAAAGGAGTAGTTTAGCCCCAACATAGCACCAGCATCCCATACAAAGACTGCGAGCATCCACGAAAGACAATGTTGTGCATCTGGTGGAACAGCGACTGTGTGCTGTACTAAGAATTGCCCCCCCCCCCCCCCCCCCCCCCCAAGATGTTACCATCACTACTGACATTTATTGTCTACAAATAAAGAGACGTCTTGCAAACGCGTTCCAAGAACAACGGCCAGGAAGACTGGTTGAGGCGGTGCTACTCCACGATAATATCCGCCCACACTCTGATAGACTGAGCCGGCCGTTGTGACCGAACGGTTCTAGGCGCTTCAGTCCAGAACCGCGCTGCTGCTACGGTCGCAGATTCGAATCCTGCCTCGGGCATGGATGTGTGTGATGTCCTTAGGTTAGTTAGGTTTAAGTAGTTCTAAGTCTAGGGGACTGATAACCTCACATTTTAAGTCCCATAGTGCTTAGAGCCATTTGAACCATTTGCTAGACTGACAAAAAAACACTGTTCTGTAGTTGGTTTGGGAAGTCATTCCGCATCCACATTATTCACCTGATCTTTCGCCCTCATATTTTCAGCTTTACTGATCTCTATAGAAAACCTTCAAGGAACTGCCGTCGGGATGAAAATGCGCTCCGAATATGGCTCTACGAGTTCAAAACCACGTGATTTCTACTGTCGTGTAATCGAAGAGCTACCCCAGCATCAGCCGATTGTTGTAAATATTGAAGGAGTATATATTATTGATGACTAAAGCCTCTGTTACTTGTACCTGTTGGGTTTATGAAAAGACGCTAAGAACTTGTGGACCAACCCAATATTGTGACTTCTGAAATTTTCCCGGCGTATTTCTTCTTCTAATAATTTCCGGGTATGCAGCCGGATCCCGTCGACAGTCTGCCACGATATTTCGGCCCAGAGACGTCCGGCCATCATCAGGTGAGTACACAACTACTGAAGAGCCCAGGTGCAGTCGCGGTATTTATGCCGAATCTCGCGCATGCGAAATGTACTGGCATCCTACAGCGCATGCGTCAGGTGTTGACATGCGCGGCTTGGCCAAGTTGTACGTGCTGCCCTCGGTGGTGAAAATAAAGGTTCATCTAGTCATTGAGTATCGAATGACACTGTCGATTCCGCTGTGATTGTATAATTTTAATAACAGGATTCCAATTTTTATCCAGCTGAAAGCCGTTGTCACGATTTATAAGATTATTCAAAAATGGTTCAAATGGCTCTGAGCACTATGGGACTTAACTGCTAAGGTCATCAGTCCCCTAGAACTTAGAACTACTTAAACCTAACTAACCTAAGGACATCACACACATCCAAGCCCGGGGCAGGATTCGAACCTGCGACCGTAGGGGTCGCGCGGTTCCAGAATGTAGCGCCTTTAACCGCTTGGCCACCACGGCCGGCTATAAGATTATTGGCAAGACGTATTTCCACTGATTCCTTGATTACGGAATCCCAAAAACCGGAAACCGGGGCTAAAATTTTTGTTCCATTGTATTCCATTGAATGTCCCAATGAAATACAGTGCTCTGCTACCGCCGATTTTGACGGTTGCCGCAGACGGGTGTATCTTTCATGTTCTATACATCGTTCATGGACAGTTCTTGTCGTCTGGCCAATATATGCAGAGCCACATTCACAGGGAATTTTGTAGACGCCTCCTTTCTTCAGTTGTAAATCGTCTTTAACGGATCCAACTAGGGCCCGGTTCTTTGTTGGTGGACGGAAGATACCCTTGATTTTATTTTTCTTCAGTAATCTCTTATGGAGAACTTTGAGGAGAAAGCACTTGAGTCTGCTGTTTTAAAGCCTACGGTCTTCTGGCGGTACGTAGATGATACTTTTGTTGTATGGCCTCATGGCAGACAGGAACTGGAGAAATTCCTTCATCACTTAAACTCATTACATGAGAACATCAAATTTACGATGGAGATTGAAAAAGAGGGCACTTTACCATTTCTAGACGTGCTAGTACGCCGTAAAAATGATGGGTCTTTAGGACATTCTGTGTACAGGAAACCGACTCACACAGATCTGTATCTCCAGGCGTCAATCTGCCATCACCCAGCACAAACAGCCGGTGTTCTCAGTACCTTAATACATCGAGCGCATATAATATCGGATGATGAAAACCTCCACGCAGAATTAGAACACTTGGAGAAGGTTTTCAAAGAGAATGGTTACACTTCTCGCCAAATAAGGAAGACCATGCGAAACTATCATAACAAGAAGCAACGCACTGAGGACGCGGATGACGACTTTAAATCAACTGCATTCCTTCCATACGCCGGGAATTTGTCATCGAAAATAGGCCGATTACTGAAGAAAAATAAAATCAAGGTTATCTTCCGTCCACCAGCAAAGAACCGGGCCCTGGTTGGATCCGTTAAAGACGATTTACAACTGAAGAAAGCAGGCGTCTACAAAATTCCCTGTGAATGTGGCTCTGCATATATTGGCCAGACGACAAGAACTGTCCATGTACGATGTACAGAACATGAAAGATATACCCGTCTGCGGCAACCGTCAAAATCGGCGGTAGCAGAGCACTGTATTTCATTGGGACATTCAATGGAATACAATGGAACAAACATTTTAGCCCCGGTTTCCGGTTTTTGGGATTCCGTAATCAAGGAATCAGTGGAAATACGTCTTGCCAATAATCTTATAAATCGTGACAACGGCTTTCAGCTGGATAAAAATTGGAATCCTGTTATTAAAATTATACAATCACAGCGGAATCGACAGTGTCATTCGATACTCAATGACTAGATGAACCTTTATTTTCACCACCGAGGGCAGCACGTACAACTTGGCTATGCCGCGCATGTCAACACCTGACGCATGCGCTGTAGGATGCCAGTACATTTCGCATGCGCAAGATTCGGCATAAATACCGCGACTGCACCTGGGCTCTTCAGTAGTTGTGTACTCACCTGATGATGGCCGGACGTCTCTGGGCCGAAATATCGTGGCAGACTGTCGACGGGATCCGGCTGCATACCCGGAAATTATTAGAACAACCCAATATTATTCATTTATACAGCAGCAAAACATTTCTGATTTTAAATTTTAAACATTATTCTTATTTCTTTTACAAAGTGGGAGACCGAATGTTGGAGTAGTCCCCTTAAACAGGGAGAAAATTCAAAATTTCCTCTGTAATAAAGTAGTCAATAACTACGAGGGTAATCCCAAAAGTAAGGTCTCCTATTTTTTTATAAGTACATAGACCTGTTTATTTCTACAGTGGTTTACATCAGTTTACAGCTTGAACATTTAGCTGTTTTTCGACACAATCACCATTTCTGTCGATGCATTTTTACAGACGCTGTTGCAGTTTTTATATGCCCATGTCATACCAGCTCGCCGCCATGCTGTTCAGAAAGTTTTGAACCTCTTCTTTCACCTCGTCGTTGGAGCTGAATCGCATTCCGGCCATATATTCTTTTAACCTAGGGAACAGGTGATAGTCAATGGCGCCACGGCAGGACTATAGGGTGGGTGGCTGATTATGTTCCACTGCAGGAGAGCAACGGTTTGCTGAGCGTTGTATGGGCGAGCGTTGTCATGGAGAACGTGTACGCCCTTGCTCAACATTCCTCTTCTCCGGTTCTGAATTGCCCGTTTGAGTTTTTTCAGAGTCTCACAGTACACGTCAGCGTTAATTGTGGTCCCAGCGATTCAGCTCCGACGACGGGGTGAAAGAAGAGGTTCATAACTTTCTGAACAGCATGGCGGCGAACTGGTATGACATGGGCATACAAAAACTGCCACAGCGTCTACAAAAATGCATCGACAGAAATGGTGATTGTGTCGAAAAATAGCTAACTGTTCAAGCTGTAAACTGATGTAAACCATTGTAGATATAAACAGGTCTATGTACTTACAAAAAAATAGGAGACCTTACTTTTGGGATTACCCTCGTATAAACGTAGGCTTCTGTGGCCATTGTCACAATCAATAAAACTTTAATGGGTTTGTGACCGCATTGTCAATATTTAAACTACCGACGTTTTGATCACTATTGCAAGTGACCCTTCAGAGTGTTTTTGTTTACAAACACAGCCTGAATAAGGTCACTTGCAAAAAATGGTTCAAATGGCTCTGAGCACTATGGGACTTAACATCTGAGGTCATCAGTCCCCTAGAACTTAGAACTACTTAAACCTAACTAACCTAAGGACATCACACACATCCATGCCCGAGGCAGGATTCGAACCTGCGCCCGTAGCAGTCGCGCGGTTCCAGACTGAAGCGCCTACAACCGCTCGGCCACATCGGCGGGCAGGTCACTTGCAATAGTTACCGAAACGCCGGTAGTTTTACATAAACCGAGAGCCTAATGCTCAAGTCAGCTTCACGCGAAAAGGAGGAAATCCGGGTTCGTGACCCGGTGGGGCTCAGATTGTCAGTTGTCATGAAATTTTCAGTCTTAGTTATTTCTTTACGCAGAATTTACATCTAGGAGATAAAACTGTTCCAAAATGTTCCTGAGTGTGATTAGTCTGAGGAATTTTCGACTAAGGGTGAAAGGTAAAAAAAAAAAAAAATAATAATAATTTCGCCCGCCTTCCGCCTAAACTGAAAGGCTGCTAAGACACAGTGTTGGGGGGCCGGGAGGAAAGAACAAGTTCAGAGAGTGGTGGTTTCCGGTTATTGGCGGACTTTTACCTGTGGGAAGGTGGACAGGAGCGGAAGGCGGAGGCGCCGTCGCGCGCCCCTGTGTAGGGAGAACCCCTAATTGCCAGATTCCTGCCGGCAGGGGGCGCCAGGGTTGGAAGAACAAAGGACGGCCGAGAACGAATGCATAAAGGGCGCGCCGCAAGTGTGGGGGACGAGGGCGATAAGGGGTGCTGGAGCTTAGGCCCCGGGGAAACGAACGCTGCGGAGGGGGCGATTTAGCGCCGCCAATGACGCGAAACCTGACGCCGCTGCGGAAGGACAGAAGAAAGAAACTGCCGAGACCGAAACGAGTTTTACGCCGCATTAAATGTTGTTTCCTTCTACCTGCGGTGGCATCAGCTCGTCCTCGCTTCAGTACCAACGAGCTGTTCTGTGTGTGAATTTTTATAGACTGCTAATGCTATAGTACACGGAGGTGACGAAAGTCATGGGACACTTCCTAATATCGTGTCGGACCTCTTTTGGACAGCACAATGCAGCAACTCGATGTGGCATGGACTCGATAAGTCCGCTGCAGAAATACTAAGCCATACTGCCTCTATAGCAGTCCATAATTGCAAAGGAGTTGCTGGTGCAGGATTCTGAACACGAACTGACCTCTCGACTATATCCCATAAATGACATTCAAGTCGGGCGATCTGGGAGGCCAAATCATTCGCTCAAACTGCCCAGAATGTTCTTCAAATCAGTCGCCAACAATTGTGGCCCAGTGACATGGTGTATTGTCCTCCATAAAAATTCCATCGTTGTTTGGGAACATGAAGTACATGAAATGACTGCAAATGGTTCAAAAATGGTTCAAATGGCTCTGAGCACTATGGGGCTTAACTTCTTTGGTCATTAGTCTCCTAGAACTTAGAACTACTTAAACCTAACGATCCTAAGGACATCAAACATATCCATGCCCGAGGCAGGATTCGAACCTGAGACCGTAGCGGTCGCGTGGCTCCAGACTGTAGCGCCTAGAACCGCTCGGCTACTCCGGCCGGCTTACTGCAAATGGTCCGCAAGTAGCTGAACATGACTATTTCTAGTCAATGATCGGTTCAGTTGAACCAGGGTATCCAGTCCATTCCATGCGAACAAAGCCCACACTATTGTGGAGCCACCACTATCCTGCACAGTGCCTTGTTGACAGTTTTGGCCCATGGCTTCATAGGGTCTGTGCCACACCCGGACCATACCATTAGCTCTTACCAACTGAAATCGGGGCTCATCTGACCAGGCCGCGTTTTCCAGTCGTCTAGGTCCAAGTGGTATGGTCACGAGACCAGGAGAGGCGCTGCAGGCAATGTCGTGCTGTTAGCAAAGGCACTCGCTGTGGTCATCTGCTGCCATAGCCCATTAACGCCCAATCTTGCCGCACTGTCCTAACGGATACAATCGTCGTACGTCCCACATCAGTTTCTGCTAGTTCACTCAGTTTTGCTTGTCTGTTAGCACTGACAACTCTACGCAAACGCCGCTGCTCTCAGTCGTTAAGTGAAGGCGTCAGCCACTGTGTTGTCCATGGTAAGAGATAATGCCTGAAATTTGGTATCCACATTGTGGATCCCTAACGATTTCCAGAACGAAATGTCCTATGTATCTAGCGCCAACTACCATTCCGCGTTCAGAGTCTTTTAATCTCGTCATGCGGCGAAAATCACCTTTTCATGTGAATCACCCATGACCATGTGATAGCTCCGCCAATGTAGTGCCTTTTATACCTTGTGTACACGGTACTAACGTCATCTGTATATGCGCATATCGCTATCCCCCTGTGTAATGAGCGAATAAAATATCATGAACCTCTGAACTTACATATATCTTTTGATAGAATGCATATGTGATTGTACAATTAAATACAGTAAGAAGTAAGATAAGGACACCAGATACAAAATTATCAACCCCAGGAGATATCTTGCTAATACCAACGCTGTCCTTGATATTGTTGTGGTCTTCAGACCGATGACTGGTTTGAAGCAGCACCCCACGGCAATCTACCCGATGTAAGCTACATCATCTCTGAGTAACTACTGCGACATACATTCATCTGAACTTGTTTACTTTATTCGTGCATTGGTTCAAATGGTTCAAATGGCTCTGAGAACTATGGGACTGAGGTCATCAGTCCCGTAGAACTTAGAACTACTTAAACCTATCTAACCTAAGGACATCACACACATCCATGTCCGAGGCAGGGTTCGAACCTGCGACCGTAGCGGTCGCGTGGTTCCAGACTGAAGCGCCTAGAACCACTCGGCCACACCGGCTGGCCGTGCATTGGTCTCCCTCAACTTTCCTCCATAACCAAACTGTCGATTCCTTGACGCCTCAGGATGTCTGCTGTTAACGGATCCCTTCTTTTGCTTGACTTGTGTCTAAATTTCTTTCTTGCTCAGTTCGATTCAGTACCTCTTTAGTAGTTATTTGATTTATCCATCTAATCTGCAGCACTCTTCAGTAGCACCACATATCAAAATCTTGTAGTCTCTTTTTGTAAGAACTGTTTATCCCCCACATTTCACTTTCATACGAGACAACATTCTGTACAAATACCTTGAGAAAAGATCTGCTTACTTGTCAACTTATATTCGATGTTAAAAAATTTCTCTTTTTGAGAAACGCTTCTCTGGCTATTTACAGGCTGTATTTTACGTCCTCTCTAATTCAGGCATCATCAGATATTTCAGAGCCAAAGCAGCAAAGCTCTTATACTACTTTAACTCTCTCGGTTCCTAATCCAATTCCCTCAGCATCGACTGATTTAATTTGACTACATTTCAATACCTTTAGTATACTTCTGCTGATTTGCTTTATAGGGGGGTCCATTGATAGTGACCGGACAAATATCTCACGAAATAAGCATCAAACGAGGAAACTACAGAGAACGAAACTCTTCTACCTTGAAGGGGGAAACCAGTTGGCGCTATCGTTGGCCCGCTAGATGGCGCTGCCGTAGGTCAAACGGATATCAATTACGTTTTTTTTTTTAAATAGGAACCCCCATTATTTTACATATTCGTGTAGTACGAAAGGAAATACGAATGTTTTAGTTGGACCACTATTTTCGCTTTGTGATAGATGGCACAGTAATAGTCACAAACGTATAAGTACGTGGTATCACGTAACATTGCGCCAGTGCGGACAGTATTTGCTTCGTGATTCATTACCCGTGTTAAAATGGACCGTTTACCAATTGCAGAAAAGGTCGATATCGTGTTGATGTATGGCTATTGTGATCAAAATGCCCAACTGGCGTGTGCTATGTATGCTACTCGGTATCCTGGACGACATCATCCAAGTGTCCGGACCGTACGCCGGATAGTTACGTTATTTAAGGAAACAGGATGTGTTCAGCCACATGTGAAGCGTCAATCACGACCTGCAACAAATGATGATGCCCAAGTAGGTGTTTTAGCTGCTATCGCGGATAATCCGCACATCAGTTGCAGACAAATTGCGCGAGAATCGGGAATCTCAAAAACGTCGGTGTTGAGAATGCTACATCAACATCGATTTCACCCGTACCATAGTTCTATGCACCAGGAATTGCATGGCGACGACTTTGAACGTCGTGTACAGTTCTGCCACTGGGCACAAGAGAAATTACGGGACGATGACAGATTTTTTTGCACGCTTTCTATTTAGCGACGAAGCGTCATTCTCCATCAGCATAATATGCACTATTGGGCAACGGAAAATCCACGATGGCTGCGACAAGTGGAACATCAACGATCTTGGCGGGTTAATGTATGGTGCGGCATTATGGGAGGAAGGATAACTGGCCCCCATTTTATCGATGGCAATCTAAATGGTGCAATGTATGCTGATTTCCTACGTAATGTTCTACCGATGTTACTACAAGATGTTTCACTGCATGACAGAATGGCGATGTACTTCCAACATGACGGATGTCCGGCACATAGCTCGCGTGCGGTTGAAGCGGTATTGAATAGCATATTTCATGACAGGTGTATTGGTCGTCGAAGCACCATACCACGGCCCGCACGTTCACCGGATCTGAAGTCCTCGGATTTCTTTCTGTGAGGAAAGTTGAAGGATATTTGCTATCGTGATCCACCGACAACGCCTGACAACATGCGTCAGCGCATTGTGGATGCATGTGCGAACGTTACGGAAGGCGAACTAGTCGCTGTTGAGAGGAATGTCGTTACACGTATTGCCAAATGCATTGAGGTTGACGGACATCATTTTGAGCATTTATTGCATTAATGTAGCATTTACAGGTAATCACGCTGTAACAGCATGCGTTCTCAGATACGATAAGTTCACAAAGGTACAGGTATCACATTGGAACAACCGAAATAAAATGTTCAAACGTACCTACGTTCTGTATTTTAATTTAAAAAAACCTACCTGTTACCAACTGTTCGTCTAAAATTGTGAGCCATATGTTTGTGACTATTACAGCGCCATCTATCACAAAGCGAAAAAAGTGGTCCAACTAAAATATTCATATTTCTTTACGTACTACACGAATATGTAATAAAAATGGGGGTATCTATTTTAAAAAACGCAGTTGATATCCGTTTGACCTATGGCAGCGCCATCTAGCGGGCCAACCATAGCGCCATCTGGTTTCCCCCTTCAAGCTAGACAAGTTTCGTTCTATGTAGTTTTTTTCGTTTGACGCTTATTTCGTGAGATATTTGGCCCGGTCACGATCAATGGACCACCTTGTATACACTGCTTGACAGTTGCTGAGGAATAGAGACATCGTTGGACGAGGATAATCACAGGCAATGACGGGCGCCATGGAACATACTACATACGTAATAAAGGTGGACTGGTATATTTATAATGACAAATGGTACAGAATTCACCACTTGTGAAAGCAGAATAAGAAGCATTTACAACGTTCATGTTAGACATAGATCATTGCCAACATGAAGTTCGATATCGGACTCCCAGTAAGGAATACTTTCTTCCGGGGCACTAGTGCACATTTTGCAGAAATTAGTCTGCTGGCTACCAAACTGTTGAGTCCTTTGAGGATATTGTCGCACTCCCGTCTCAAATCGATTTCAATGCATGCGCTTTTCAGGGGGAGGTGTTCGTTGACAAACGCGTCTGCCAAGAGCCTCCCAGAAATGCTCTATAGGGTTTAGGTTCTGGGAGTACACAGGACGTCCCATACGTTCAGTATCTTCACCTACCTCAGCGATCCTGTATGGGCGGGCATTGTCTTCCATAAACAGAAAGTCGGGATCTGCCGCACCCTTAAACAGACGGACATGATGGAGAATAGTCTCCCTGTAATGCCACTGTGCTGTAACGGTACCTCGCGGGAAGATAGGTAGCAGTGTTCGGCCATTGTGCATACTGTCCTCACCACAACGCCTAGGCCATAACGATGAAATCATGAATTGTTTGTGGTATGTGACGTATTCCCCTCTCTTTCCGCTCTAACTGGTGGCCAGAATCACCTAGCCATAATGAAGCGGGATTCGTATGGCCCATAGTTGTCGACCCCATCCTCTATGCTCTCTACACAAACGAACTATTTCTCGACGAGGGTAAGGTTGAAGTGAGATACATTTAACTGGCTTTGAAGCTTGCAAACCAGCCTGATATAATCGCCGCGAAATGGTCTTGGCAGAGACGCGGGTACCTGTAGCAGTTTCAAGGTTGCAGCGGTCTGCCTAGGGGTGAGATGTCTGTTACTATTCGCCACTAGGACTACATACCGACTTTCTTGAGGTGTGGTGATCCGTCTACGACTACCGGCCACTTTGACCGGCTTCAGAGAAGTTCACCTACTCGTCCATGAATGTAAGCACTCAAAAGACGTCGTACACACTTTTTGCCGTACAACGCAAAATGTCGCACTAATCGGTTCCACAATAACCCTCGTCACACACCGTATGGCATGAACTGTCGGATGCATAAGGAGTATTTGTGCACGGGTTTCGCCGCAATGAACACATCCCGTCTTTTACATTTCCTTGGTCGGGTTTTCTGTAGCAATTGCAGATTGTTCCGTAGCAGCTGGATGACAATGGCATTGAAACAGGGGATGACACGCGTAAAGCTGAAATACTAAACACCTTTTTCCAAAGCTGTTTCACAGAGGAAGACCGCACTGCAGTTCCTTCTCTAAATCCTCGCACAAACGAAAAAATGGCTGACATCGAAATAAGTGTCCAAGGAATAGAAAAGCAACTGAAATCACTCAACAAAGGAAAGTCCACTGGACTTGACGGAATACCAATTCGATTCTACACAGAGTACGCGAAGGAACTTGCCCCCCTTCTAACAGCCGTGTACCGCAAGTCTCTAGAGGAACGGAAGGTTCCAAATGATTGGAAAAGAGCACAGGTAGTCCCAGTCTTCAAGAAGGGTCGTCGAGCAGATGCGCAAAACTGTAGACCTATATCTCTGACATCGATCTGTTGTAGAATTTTAGAACATGTTTTTTGCTCGCGTATCATGTCATTTCTGGAAACCCAGAATCTACTCAGTAGGAATCAACGTGGATTCCGGAAACAGCGATCGTGTGAGACCCAACTCGCTTTATTTGTTCACGAGGCCCAGAAAATATTAGATACAGGCTCCCATGTAGATGCCATTTTCCTTGACTTCCGGAAGGCGTTCGATACTGTTCCGCACTGTCGCCTGATAAACAAAGTAAGAGCCTACGGAATATCAGACCAGCTGTGTGACTGGATTGAAGAGTTTTTAGCAAACAGAACACAGCATGTTGTTCTCAATGGAGAGACGTCTACAGACGTTAAACTAACCTCTGGTGTTCCACAGGGGAGTGTTGTGGGACCATTGCTTTTCAAAAATGGCTCTGAGCACTATGCGACTTAACTTCTGAGGTCATCAGTCACGTAAAACTTAGACCTAATTAAACCTAACTAACCTAAGGACATCACACACATCCATGCCCGAGGCAGGATTCGAACCTGCGACCGTAGTGGTCACGCGGTTCCAGACTGAAGCGCCTTTAACCGCACGGCCACACCGGCCGTCTATTGCTTTTCACAATATATATAAATGACCTAGTAAATAGTGTCGGAAGTTCCATGCGGCTTTTCACGGTGATGCTATAGTATACACAGAAGTTGCAGCATTAGAAAATTGCAGCGAAATGCAGGAAGATCTGCAGCAGATAGGCACTTGGTGCAGGAAGTAGCAACTGACCCTTAACATAGACAAATGTCATGTATTGCGAATACATGGAAAGAAGTATCCTTTATTGTATGATTATATGATAGCGGAACAAACACTGGTAGCAATTACTTCTGTAAAATATCTGGGAGTATGCGTACGGAAGGATTTGAAGTGGAATGATCATATAAAATTAATTGTTGGTAAGGCGGGTGCCAGGTTGAGATTCATTGGGAGAGTCCTTAGAAAATGTAGTCCATCAACAAAGGAGGTGGCTTACAAAACACTCGTTCGACCTATACTTGAGTATTGCTCATCAGTGTGGGATTCGTACCAGGTCGGGTTGACAGAGGAGATAGAGAAGATCCAAAGAAGAGCGGCGCGTTTCGTCACAGGGTTATTTGGTAAGCGTGATGGCGTTACGGAGATGTTTAGCAAACTCAAGTGGCAGACTCTGCTAGAGAGGCGCTCTGCAGCGCGGTGTAGCTTGCTGCTCAGGTTTCGAGAGGGTGCGTTTCTGGATGAGGTATCGAATATATTGCTTTCCCCTACTTATACCTCCCGTGGAGATCACGGATGTAAAATTCGAAAGATTCGAGAGCGCACGGAGGCTTTCCGGCAGTCGTTCTTCCCGCGAACCATACGCGACTGGAACAGGAAAGGGAAGTAATGACAGTGACACGTAAACTGCCCTCCGCCACACACCGTTCGGTGGCTTGCGGAGCATAAATGTAGATGTAGATGTAGCTGGCTGTTGTTCCTTAGCAAGTATCGGTTGTCCCTCAGCAGTTGTCAAGCATTGTATTATTATAGTGTTGATGCTCTATAGCAGTGTTTTTCAACCTTTTTGAATACGCGACCCCTTTCCAAGTAAAAATTCTCTGGCGACTCCCAGAACCATAATAAAAATATGTCAGCGATTTCAAAAGCAACGTATTTAATTATCTTTCTATTGATACTATACTGATCGAGAAATCAAGTGTAATGTGAAAAAAGGTCACAGTGCTCTGCGGGCAGAGATATAATTATATTCTTTGCCGCGGTAGAAGCGTGGGGGTGAGAAGAGGTCAGCGGGGTCATAGTCGCGCGTATTCGGTCACTACAATCAGTTGTCCTAGTACGCCAGCAAGGACGGACGCGATTATTGTCTTTGTGTTTCGCTCTGAGCGAGCATAAAATGAACAAGGTTCTTAAAAGATCTGTGCAACCCTCCACGTTTGGTGCAAGTGGCAGTGGCGGAAGCGAATCAAAATCGGAAAAAATAGACTTTATGACGACAGTTATAAGTATGGTTTTACTGTCATGAACAATAAACCTCAATATGTGATTTGCGGCAAAGTATTGTCACGTGAGAGTATGAAACCATCAAAGCTTCTGCGTCTCCTCTCAACTAAACATTCCAAGGAAGCTGATAAACCGTTGCATTTCTTCTAAAGGAACCGGAAAACACCTATCCAGCAGCAAACTACTATGATTCAGGTAATAAAATAGTAATGTTATTTGTTTATTTAAAAAAGTATTAAGTTTTCAGAGTTTTTATTCGTTTTTCTGATTTAACGATTTTTTGATCTGGTTTTGCGTATCGAATGTCAACGAGAAAGCGTTCCTAGCTAGCTACCGAGTCGCATTCCCAGTCACTAAGGCAGGGAAGTCGCATAAAGATGCAGAGAATCTTATTTTGCCAGCAGCCCTGGATATGGTTGAAATTATGTGAGGTAACAAGAGGCAAGCGAGCTAATAATCATACCACTTTCTGATAATACCACTGAACGCAGAATAAACGATATGGCCGGTGAGATTCGAGAACAGTTAGTCGAAAAATTAAAGAAGAGCCCACATTTTGCTTTGCAGTTTGATGAATCTACTGATGTTTCAGACTGTGCTCAAAATGGCTTTACTTCTGAGGTCATCAGTCCCCTAGAGCATAGAACTACTTAAACCTAACTAACCTAAGGACATTACACACATCCATGCCCGAGGCAGGATTCGAACCTGCGACCGCAGCGTTTGCGCAGTTCCAGACTGTAGCGCCTAGAACCGCTCGGCCACCTCGGCCGGCCAGATTGTACTCAATTTATAGTATTTGTGCGCTTTGAAGCAGAAGAAAGTATCACAGAGGACATTTTATTTTGCAAAGCACTCCCTGCGAACACTACTGGCCACTGTTTGTGCGACGTGTTTTTAGAAAGCACTCGCAACTACGAAATTGATTGGGATTTTAACTTCTGGTTTAAATGATGTGCTTAACGAGGTGATCAAAGTTGTAAACTGTATTAAAGGTAAAGCATTGCACACTCGACTGTTCAGGATCGTTTGTGAAGACATGGGTTCGCTCCATCTAAATCTCCTTTATCAGACAGAGGTCAGGTGGCTTTCCAAAGGAAAGGTATTGACACCAGTTCTGGAACTACTGCAAAAGGTGAATTTTAATGTTCTCACAAAATTCTAAATCTGGATATGCGAATTAATTTTGTGGCCCTGTTTGGCTATTAAAACTAGCATTTCCCGCGTATCTTTTTAACCACCTAAATATTTTAAACAAGAGCCTCCAAGGGAAAGAAGAAAACATTATAACAGCTAAGGCTGAAATCAAAGGATTCCTCGCAAAACTTAGTTTGTGGTCAACGTTTTTACAAAAGATGATGTTTGACTCTTTCCCTTGTATTCATGCGATTGTCGAAGAAATTGCAATGGACCAGTCGGTGGTATTAAGTTCTCACATTCCTTACATGATACAGAGCTTGCAAAATTTGGAAGAGAAACTGTTAAGTTACTTTCCAGAGCCGAACTCTGACACTGACAACGGTCATAGATAGATACTAAATCCTTTTATAGATGTATCAGTACAACTGGCTGATCTGAGCACAATGACGAAAGAAACACTTGTAGATTTAGCAGATGATGGATGCTTAAAATGGAATTTAATTCGAAAAAAATTGACGTCTTCCTGATGAAGAGAAAAGAAGAGTATCCACAGCTGGCAAAGGAAGCTTTGAAATTATAAGTGCCATTTGTCACTTCCTACCTTTGTGAATCAGCGTTCTCTTCAAAGGTGAACACAAAAACTAAGAAGTGAAATACACATCAACTAGAAAATTGTTTGGTGATCTGTGTCTCAAAAATAGAACCACGATTTGACAAATTATTAATAAATAAACAGGCACAGCCTTCTCATTGAAACTGTTGTATTCTCATTGTAGTCTAGTACCTATAACCCGTGCTTACTTTCATCTGGCTAAGTGGAACCCTTGCAGATATCGCTGGTGTCACCCAATGAACGAAAACTGTTCAAAACAATAAAATCTTATTAGGTGTCAAGTATGCTTTTCAATAATACAAATGAGAGACATTAATCATCAGGCATCAAATTGCAGTTGTGCAGATAAAGCGCTGTGCATTTGCGTATAATAGCTGGATCGTAACATTATTGTTATTGACTTTACTCTTGACGGTATGGCTTATGTTACGCAGGAAAGAAATGACACTGAAATAACGGAAAACGCGGAGGAAACAAGAGCGTGTAATGTTTTACATCAGTGTTATAATAGTAATAATAATTATTATTATTACTCCGAACAAAGAACATTAGACGTTCCGACAAAGACATCGCCTCCGTCAATGCAGTATTCAGCTGTACTGTTAGCGACAACCCTCACATTGCAATTATTGTAGCCGATACCTCCTCAAAGAAAATTGTACACATGGAAGAATCCTGGAAATACTAGAAGGTATCGGATAGATTATATAATGGTAAGACAGAGACTTAGGAACCAGGTATTAAATTGTAAGACATTTCCAGGGGCAGATGTGGACTCTGACCACAATCTATTGGTTATGAGCTATAGATTAAAACTGAAGAAACTGCAAAAAGGTGGGAATTTAAGGAAATGGAACCTAGACAAACTGATTAAACCAGAGGTTGCACAGAGTTTCAGGGAGAGCATAAGGGAACAATTGTCAAAAATGGGGGAAAGAAATACAGTAGAAGAAGAATGGATAGCTCTGAGGGATGAAGTAGTGAAGGCAGCAGAGGATCAAGTAAGTAAAAAGACGACGGCTAGTAGAAATCCTTGGGTAACAGAAAAAATATTGAATTTAATTAATGAAAGGAGAAAATATAAAAATGCAGTAAATGAAGCAGGCAAAAAGGAATACAAACGTCTCAAAAATGAGATCGACAGGAAGTGCAAAATAGCTAAGCAGGGACGGCTAGAGGACAAATGCAAGGATGTAGAGGTTTATCTCACTAGGGGCAAGATAGATACTGCCTACAGGAAAATTAAAGAGACCTTTGGAGAAAAGAGAGCCACTTGCATGAATATCAAGAGCTCAGATGGAAACCCAGTTCTAAGCAAAGAAGGGAAAGCAGAAAGGTGGAAGGAGTATATAGAAGGTCTATACAAGGGCGACGTACTTGAGGACAATATTCTGGCAATGGACGAGAATGTAGATGAAGACGAAATGGGAGATACAATACTGCGTGAACAGTTTGACAGAGCACTGAAAGACCTGAGTCGAAACAAGGCCCCGGGAGTAGACAACATTCCATTAGAACTACTGACGGCCTCGGGAGAGCCAGTCCTGACAAAACTCTACCATCTGGTGAGCAAGATTATGAGACAGGCGAAATACTCTCAGGCTTCAAGAAGAATATAATAATTCCAATCCCAAAGAAATCAGGTGTTGACAGATGTGAAACCGGATAATCAGTTTAATAAGTCACAGCTGCAAAATACTGACGCGAACTCTTTACAGACGAATGGAAAAACTAGTAGAAGCCAACCTTGGGGAAGATCAGTTTGGATTGCGTAGAAATACTGGAACACGTGAGGCAATACTGACCTTACGACTTATCGTAGAAGAAAGATTAAGGAAAGGCAAACCTACGTTTCTACCATTTGTACGCTTAGAGAAAGCTTTTGACAATGTTGACTGGAATACTCTCTTTCAAATTCTAAAGGTGGCAGGGGTAAAGGCTATTTACAATTTGTACAGAAACCAAATGGCAGTTATCAGAGTCGAGGGGCACGAAAGGGAAGCAGTGGTTGGGAAGGAAGTGAGACAGGGTTGTAGCCTATCCCCAAAGTTATTCAATCTGCATATTGAGCAAGCAGTAAAGGATACAAAAGAAAAATTCGGAGCAGGTATTAAAATCCATGGAGAAGAAATAAAAACTTTGAGGTTCGCACATGACATTGTAATTCTATCAGAGACAGCAAAGGACTTGGAAGAGCAGTTGAATGGAATGGACAGTGTCTTGAAAGGAGGGTATAAGATGAACATCAACAAAAGCAAAACGAGGATAATGGAATGTAGTCGAATTAAGTCGGGTGAAGCTGAGCGTATTAGATTAGGAAATGAGGCACTTAAAGTAGTAAAGGAGTTTTGCTATTTGGGGAGCAAAATAACTGATGATGGTCGAAGCAGAGAGGATATAAAATGTAGACTGGCAATGGCAAGAAAAGCATTTCTGAAGAAGAGAAATTTGTTAACATCGAGTATAGATTTAAGTGTCAGGAAGTCGTTTCTGAAAGTATTTGTATGGAGTGTAGCCATGTATGGAAGTGAATTATGGACGATAAATAGTTTGGACAAGAAGAGAATAGAAGCTTTCGAAGTGTGGTGCTACAGAAGAATGCTGAAGATTAGATGGGTAGATCACGTAACTAATGAGGAGGTATTGAATAGAATTGGGGAGAAGAGAAATTTGTGGCACAACCTGACAAGAAGAAGGGACCGGTTGGTAGGACATGTTCTGAGGCATCAAGGGATCACCAATTTAGTACTGGAGGGCAGTGTGGAGGGTAAAAATCGTAGAGGGAGACCAAGAGATGAATACACTAAGCAGATTCAGAAGGATGTAGGTTGCAGTAGGTACTGGGAGATGAAGAAGCTTGCACAGGATAGAGTAGCATGGAGAGCTGCATCAAACCAGTCTCAGGACTGAAGACCACAACAACAACAACCACCTCCGCTTGGGTCTTCTCGACGATGTTGCCAAATTCTCTGTGACGGTGTTGCAAGCGAGACTCGTGTTACTTCATGGCCTTGATATACATCTACATGAATTCCATTTCAGATATGACGTCGTTAACCCACACGAATTCAATGAAGCTGCCCATTAACCAATACGTAGGCAGGTATTTCATTCAGCTAGCCGTCTTCTGTGTTTATGACTCATTTTGAAGAGAAGGTAAAAACGAATGTCTTTAGACGACTTCTTTTAAAAACGGATGAACGTTTTATAAACGTTTTTGTATTTTTTCGGAGTGGAATGCATTATCCTTTTTTTTACGTGAATTCCAACACAAAAATGTGTTTCGCATAACGAGTGTTTCGCAATGTTGGTAAGACTCAGAAATGAATTGTCCTCGTTAAATGAGGTCCCACTGTATAGTCAGTTTGTAAACAAGAAGATCTTTTTTCGAATTTCTCACAGTTACTTATGGGATGTTCCTCATTTAGTTATCAATCGGTTCCTGAAAACGGTTTTCCAGTTTTGCGTTTATTTATCGTTAACACGATGTATTTACTATAAAACAATCTACATTATGCTTAATTGAGAATTAATGTTAAACAAGGAAGTACAATTTTAATACAAAACAAATACCACTTTCCATACGCCTATGTTTTTGTAGTACAGAACCCCTTGTTTTGAGACATGTAGCGGGATGGTTATTTCATTTACTTTCATTCAGTTTCAAAAGAAGACAACATTTCTTTTTAATTGATTGCGAGAATACGTAGTATATATTTCTACAAATGATGGTACAAAATTGTTTGTAAGATATTTTTCAGCTCATTTATAAGGCACTATCAAAAAATCAACTACATGAAAGAAATGAGAAATGAACCAGGTGACCAGCAACGACGATTTTGTGGTAATCCTGATGAAGCCACAGAACTAAGAAAATAGAAACAACGTCAACATGTAGTGCGTGAATTTAAGTCTGAGTTGAGCTCAGGCATCCTAGATCCGCTCGGTAGAAATTGCTGTACTTTGTGCCTTCCTCACTGCTGCCAATCCTAGCGATCTGTTGTTTGGTTGGAAGCTTGTTACTGAAAGGCATTCTAGTAACCGTGGTGCCAAATCTTGCAAGTGAGCTGTATGAGTGTTGTTGCAGCCATTTTGTATCACATTTGAACGTGAGCATCTTTTAAATACGCTTTCATAAATTGTTCTCGTTCCGTGTGATATTTTTATCACAGCATGTGATTTACACGTAAATTAAGTTGTCAGTAACACATAAACCCTGCCACTGCACCGCCGTTCCAGCCCGGAAGTTAATACGGTCCTTTCCCTCTCCCTGCAAACCTCTCAGAGGTAAATACTATCTGTACAAGACTTAGTGACTCTTGCCGCCCTAGTTCCATTCCGCAGAGTGGTAAGAGATCGATAGACATCGTGTTGCTTCTGACTGCTGCAAGTGTTTGCGTATTTGAACTCTTCCACAGGTTTAAATTCAATTCGTATTCATTATTATAAATAAGTACCAGGTCTGGACCTGAGCGAATTTGCAAGGTGCCTTCACAAAACATTGTCACTTCCGTGTGACATTTATACCATAGCAGATGATAGTCATGAAACATACGTTACCAGCAGCCATGGTGCAACTGCTTTCTACTGCGACTGCGACTCCCTGAACAAGGCTTTGCCAACCCCCAGGGGATCGCGACCCATAGGTTGAAAAACACTGCTCTATAGGATTTGCGCAGCCTCTCTGAGCAACCGTGGAATCTTAGAGAGTAGAGTTCGTTTTCATCTAGAAAGTACTGAAGTGTAAGGTGCTTGTGATGTATCTCCTTTCTCTCGGGGAAAGGATGTATTCAGCTGTTGCCTCCTTCCCTACAGAAACGGGGAAGAAGTGGTAGCATTCTCCTCCCGACATAAGGTTTGCTTAAAGCAGGAGAGAGGCCTCTCCTGTTCTTCTGCCGACGGCACATGTGTTTAAGAATGTGACAGCTCACCAGAATAAATTTCATACTGTAAGAGATGTGGAAATCTGCCCAGTCTTTTTCTAATGAGAACAAAACGGCTTATAAGCTTCGTAAAAATTGAACTGCTGCCTGGAACACTGTTTAAGTTTTTAAGTTCAAGAAGATCTTCCGCTGTTTTATCCTTGAGAGCAGTCGCCCTTATATTTCTACTGTTTCTCTCATGAAATTTTAACGTATGTTTAACTATCAAATCAAACTTTATTACGCATCTACCGCACATAAGTTATACAAAATATACCGGTTCGTCTGATACCGGTTCTGATTGCAGCAATACGAAATTATGGCATCAAAATTTAAGAATACTCAATACGAATCGCGAAACACCGTGTTTATTTATTTATTAAAGTTGATTTTTCCAAGGTCTGATGCACAGTGTAGAATCTGTTAAAGACAATACGAGAGTCACTCTGAAAATAGTAAGAAGTCCGTTGTTAAAATACCAACTCCAACAATGTAACAAAAACGATTGCAGGATCGAAATCTACAGCTTGTCCGCCACATGTTGCCAGATTGTGATCTCATTAGCGTCTACCACGGAACCACAGACAGTACTTCCAAAATGGCGGATATCGATGATTCGCTTCGACAACGCGGTATCATTGAATCTCCTAATGAAGAAGGAAAGTTTGCTGCTAAAACCCACCTCTGACTTCAACGTTCCTATGGTGATGTCTGAATTGATGCTAGCAGTGTTTCAAAGATAGGAATACGGGGATATCCAAGATGGGCCTCGTAGCGGTCGCCTGCGAGCTTCCTCGAAAGAATGCAACCAGAAAAGAGTGAGCTCATTAGAGATGACAGGTGTATCACATTGAATGAAATCGCCGCTAAATAGGACACAGGGCAGAGCAAGATATTCAAAGCTTAGGT
The DNA here is from genome assembly GCF_021461385.2 of Schistocerca piceifrons. NCBI lineage: Eukaryota > Metazoa > Arthropoda > Insecta > Orthoptera > Acrididae > Schistocerca > Schistocerca piceifrons. The sequence continues at coordinate 1,009,118,454 of NC_060139.1, forward strand.
AATCGAAAAGTTTGTGCCAGTTGAGTCCCACGTTTATTGACTGAATACCACAAACTTCAGAGAAGAACCATCAGCCAAAGCCTTCTTCAGAGATTTCAAAATGAAGGTGATGGCTTTTCGATGAGAATTGTGACAAGCGATGAAAGCTGACTCCATCATTACTAACCTGATACAAAACGCCAGCGTATGGAACAGCACGCACGACCGCTACGGTCGCAGGTTCGAATCCTGCCTCGGGCATGGATGTGTGTGATGTCCTTAGGTTAGTTAGGTTTAAGTAGTTCTAAATTCTAGGGGACTTATGACCACAGCAGTTGAGTCCCATAGTGCTCAGAGCCATTTGAACCATTTTTTTTTTTTTTTTATGGAATAGCATCATTTGGCTTCGCCATAGAAGAAGAAAGGAAAGACAGTGCATTCTGCTGGAAAGGCTATGGGTAGTGTCTCCTGGGATACACGGGGCTGCATTCTGGTCGATTTTCTTGAACCTGGTCAAACCATAAATGCTGCCCGCTGGATGCAGACACTTAGAGAGCTTAGTTGTGCATTGCGCGATAAGTGCCGTAGAAAGAAGACAATCCTGCAACACGATAAAGCGCGTCCTGACACTGCCTGTGTCACAAGGGACAAGATCAGAACATTTGGGTGGGAAACTCTCCGACATTCTCCCTACAATCCCGACTTGGCACCCACCGACTACTCTCTTTTTGGTTCTGTAAAGGAACAGATGTGAGGCGAACACTACGACACGGTGGAGCATATTCAGAATGCAGTGCATCAGTGTCTCTGTGCAAACATGCAAAACGATGGGAAAAATGTGTGCAATGAAATGGAGACTATGTTGAAAAGCGAGAGAAAAGTCTGTAGATTACGATGATCTACTTGCTTTCTCCAAAAAAAAAAAAAAAATTAAGATATTTATAAACTTTTAGTCACTACTTTCAGCACGACCCTCATACATTGTTTGAATGCACTAACCTACGTATCAGATGTCAATGATTACTTCTAGTACTTTGGAATGTATGTTCTGTAACCTGTAGGATTTTTATTATACATTTACCAGGATTATTTTCAAAACTTTATAAAAACCGTGGAAAAGGAAGGACCTATGACTGATAATCATCCAAAACAATGATTCTTGAGGGCTAAATCATGGTGATCCTTTCCAATCTCATGGACCCTCCTACATCCAGATTCATGAAAATTTAAAATTCAACCAGAAAATTTAGTTAGACGAGACAGGTAACCCATCGATACTTCATGTCTTTCCGAAACTCGCCTAAAGTCTACAAATCACTTCTCTTTGTGGTATTAAGTGGTCTGCACATCTGCCTGTGTAGAAGAGATGTTGCGGTAGGGCAAGGCCTGCTTTCGCACTCTAGACCTACCACAGGTACAGTCACACAACACAGCCATTCTAACATACCACGTTCTATTCCCTCGCGAGAATTCCAAACAAAGACTGATAAATTGATTTCTAATGTTACTTGTCAACAGCATATAATGCTTCTTCGGAGAATACAATCGTTATCACAGCACTGTCCTACTTGTGTTTGTAACACGCCTGAATAATCCTACAAATTAGTTGACTAAAATAAAAAAGAGAAGTGTTTATCTTAAATTTATTGATAATTTTTTGTCTAGGAGAACAACCACTTGTTGTAAAAGGTACGGGGCTGGATTTTTCCAATATCGATTTGTAAATAAACTGCTGATACATTTTCTATTATCTCACATTCAAATTTATTTATCCAATTATCGAACTATTATTCATTTTAACATCAAATTATACTGTTGCCAACCTTCATAAATTCTTAAATATCATAACATAGAGTGCAAGACGTAGATGTCCCTACCACACAGTGTTTAGAAATGAGTTCAATCATCATACATGCTCATAGGCACTCTTGAAAACTTGACTGCTTGTACAATGTAAGTTTTAAATGTAAATTTCTTATAGCAATAAATATCGTTTGAATATGTTTCACATGTGTGTAAAGTTACGTATTCCCTTTCAGGTAATTTTAATATAAAAGTTAAGAACTGCATTATGCAGTCCACATCTGTAACGGTATACTTTATTAGGGACAGTCGATTTCGGTCTAGGATCAGACTATCACCAGGTCCGGAAACTATCTCAGCTATGCATTGGCGTAACTGGAATAAAAGTTATCAGATGTAAATTCTTTCATCGTTGATGTTAGCTGTTTACGCATAACATCATGTCCATTTATCCTCATAGACGTTTATCAAGTTAAATGGGCAAAATGTTACGTAAATACGGCGAATATTAATGATGGAACGATGTTCATCCGACAACTGTTGTTCCAGTTACGCCAGAGCATAGCTAAGATAGTTTTTGGACTCGATGATGATCCGATCCTTGACCGAAATCGATCTTCTCCAATCAAATATACCGTTAAAGCTGTGTGTTGCATAATGCAGTTCTTAACATCGTTAAAGCTAGCCGGCCGATGTGGCCGTGCGGTTAAAGACGCTGCAGTCTGGAACCGCAAGACCGCTACGGTCGCAGGTTCGAATCCTGCCTCGGGCATGGATGTTTGTGATGTCCTTAGGTTAGTTAGGTTTAACTAGTTCTAAGTTCTAGGGGACTAATGACCTCAGCAGTAGAGTCCCATAGTGCTCAGAGCCATTTGAACCATTTTTTTGTTAAAGCTATTTTTCTCATTTCCTCTACAACTATTACGTAATCTGCATGAAATATACAATGTACGATGGTTTAGACGTTTGCACCAAAATGTCACACTAAAATCGCACAGCCAACCGCTAGCCCAGTAGCTTCTGTGCCTGTGCGTAGCGTTCAGACCGTGACGTCACTGGAGGCAGTCATAGACCTCCCTGCACGTAGGTCTCGACTCTACCCGCGTAGACCACTACGGCTCCATAACAAGCTATAAACGGTGTAACATGAAATCATTGTTGACAGAGCAGTTATTGTAGTCGAAGTATTCAAAATGAAAAGTTATATCAGTATAACTTTGGTCCCAAACGAATAATCTGTGTCTAAATAATCGCGAGTGACAAAATGACAAATGTAAATAAAGTGTGTCACGGCACTGAAATTGCAGACATTAAAACGTCAATACAAATAATTAGCTAGTGTCAACCATTAGGAATTTATCATAAACTACATTTTTAGGCATAAGTAAAAATGGTAAAATTCCATTACACTGCACAGAAATTAACGTATCTGGAAAATCACTTCGGCCTATCGTGCAGTACAGCCATATCAGAACAGAACATTCAGGCAACACCAATCGTGCATTCATAACATCCGTCCCATGATTACACGATTGGCGATGCCTTAACTCGAAAAATAGAGCGTGGGGCTGTCGTTCAGAGACTGTAAGTGGACGGAGGATGTTTAGACTTGTCAAGAGACGTGCCACCTTTTGACGTCATTACGCCCGATGAGCCTACACGCATACCTCTCTATTCGAGAAAAAAAAATCCAAACGTTTCGGGTATTTTCGTGAGAAAATGTTTGGTTTTAGACGCAGCAGCCAATGTGCGCTATGGGATGGATTCCGATCAAAATCCGGTCGTTCTGGACTCAGCCAGTGTAGAAGATGGAGCCGGGAGGGTGTCGAAAACACAAATCATAAACCACTGGAGGAAGAACATCCGGAGGATATCCTACTGCTGCAGACTGAAATTGATGTGAACTCGATAGTTGAGTATTTGACTGGATACTCCACTGTACGATGAACAAGAAGTTGAAAAATAATGGCTAAATCACTAGAGCTGTAATTCTCAGCACATGTCAGCGACGTTGACGCCATTGTCAAGAAGGCAACAACAGTATTCGTATATGTACTTATAACTCACAATCAGATAAGAAAAACCAGGCCAACAGTTACAACAAGCCGTCACTTTTGGTGTTTCTGTTAGGTAAAGTAAGTACAGTGCGAATTACACTGCACTGGCTGTTATCCCCCTGCTTCTGACATTTCTTCGAGAGGAACGTGTTGTGCTTTTTCAGCAGAACAATGCACGCCCACATACGGCTGCTTCGTCGCAATGTGCTCTTCATTGCTTAGACTGCCCTAGCCAGCAAGATCACCAGATCTCTCGCTAACTGACACGCACAGATCATTATAAAGCAGGAACTTACTTGTTCTCCAGAGCCTGCAAGAACCAATGTCGAACTGCAACAGAAGGTGCAAGGTGGTGGAGCCGGCCGAAGTGGCCGTGCGGTTAAAGGCGCTGCAGTCTGGAACCGCAAGACCGCTACGGTCGCAGGTTCGAATCCTGCCTCGGGCATGGATGTTTGTGATGTCCTTAGGTTAGTTAGGTTTAACTAGTTCTAAGTTCTAGGGGACTAATGCACTCAGCAGTTGAGTCCCATAGTGCTCAGAGCCATTTGAACCATTTTTTTGCAAGGTGGTGGGACAATCTATCGCAGGATGCCACTCGGCATTTTTGTGATCATTTTCATGCGAGAATACACGCCTGCGTTGGCGTCAGGGGAGGAAAGGGAAGGGGGATTCATTTTTTATTGATGCGACTGTCTGGACAGCCTTTACTTCGATGTGTGTGTTTCATTAGGTCTGAATTTGCCATGGTATACTCCTACAATGATGAACTATGTCACCTCGCTTGTGTGAAAGTTGACCTTGTCCTAGAGGATGTTGAATCTTTTTCCGGTCTTGTACGACGTCTGTTCAAACAATAGCGGAACGTTCGTAGTTTAGCGCCAATGGTGTGTTGGAGCGAAATGCCGTTGGTATCCCTGCACACGCCTGTGTTTAATATAACTGCCGGAAGTTTCACCGATGTATGTCTGTTACTTATTGTTCAGTGCTGTATTGGATTGAACGTTGTGTCGCACGGTTTGCTATTTTCGAGACGACAGAGTTAGAGGAGCAACGCATCAAATTTTTGCATGAAACTCAAGAAAACCGTTACAGAGACACACCAAATGATGCAGGAAGCCTACGGTAATGAGTGCTTAAGCCCTACTCTGTGTTACAAATGGTTCACATGGTTTAAAATGGCTGGACGGAAGTTAAAGATGACCCTCGTTCAGAAAGCCCTTTGACGTTTACAGATGAGGCTCACGTCAGGAACATCAACGAAATTGTGTGTGCCAATCGAAGACTGACTGTCCGAGAGATTGCAGAAGAATGTAACATTTCAGTTGGATCATGACATAAAGTACTGACACAGCATCTTGGAATGCATCATGTTGCCGCTGTTGCCGCCTACTTCGTCCCACGGCTCAAGAGTCAAGACCAAAAAGATCTTCGCCTCGCAAATCTGTGAAGACCGTAAAGAGTACGAAGTTTTTATATAAATTTGAAATCATCATATTCTTCTATATAAGTTTTGTGATGTCCCCGTTTCTTCTCCTTCCTCATTCTAACAAACAATCTTCTCGTCGCTCATTCTGTAACTATTCATTCCATTGACAAAACTTATTCTCCAGTTAACTTCACTAACCCTGCGAAAATCATCGGTTTAATTATCCTGTGTATACCCTCCGGTTAGGCGTTATTACGTGTTCGTACAAAGCGTTTTCCGCCGTATTCCTAGAACAGAACTTAAGCTGCTACCAACCAAGGACTAGCCCTTAGCAGTGTAGCTATCTGGCAAAAATTTTCTGTCACGATTTCATTTTATTGGACACATCGAGAAGATAATATGTAATCTTTCTTACCCGTTATTCCTGTTAGTCGTTTAGTTTCACTCTGATAGTCTGAATTCATGGGTTTCGTGAGTTGTTATAACAACGCTGATCATTTGCACACCCAATCAACCGCATAAACAAACAGCGATCAGCATTCGCCTCAGTTCGTATATAGTCCCGTCCCGTGTTGTTTGCGGTAAAGTTTTGTTATTTCAAGATGCGACGGTGATTCCCCTGGCAGAGACATCACGTACACTAAGCACGCATTGAAAAATCGTCTTATGGTTCGTTCAGAAATCAGCTTACAATGTGTTCAAAAATGTTCAGAAACCAACAGAGATGCGTTTCAAAATAATATGAATAATCAATAGACACACGTGTGCTGGATGCCATATCCTTTGTGCATCAAGATTTTATTTTTTTTTTCTTCGAGAATATGAATTTGGCGCACCCTTAAATTGCCGCTCGGGGCAAATACTCTGGTTTGCACCCACCACCACCACCACCACCACCATACATCCGGGCCTGCTTCCTGGCAGATCAACACTGTGCAACGGACGGGGCCTCGAACCAAGGATCTTGCCTCTCAAGAGCATTTCTCTTATGAATTGAACAGTCCATGCGTGACTGGCCTAACAGTTTCAATTCTGCGAAAATCACTTACCTAACTTCCAAACTTCACAGAAGGTCCTGTACATTTTGCTGAACTGGCGCTACTTTCTCCCAGGAGTATTTCTTTATGTTCCGATTTTGTACTTCATCATCACTGAATCGTATAATGTTGCCAGATTTACTCGAACAGATAACAGATGGAGGTGGCAGTTCTAATATACGTTATATTTCCTCTCAATAGGCGAAAAAGCTCGTGTAACTCAAAGAATGTGCAACAAAAGGCTTGACGGGAAAATAAGAAGTTCAGTGTGTAGTTCTCGCGGCAAATTACTGCCATTAATGAGAAATTTCACGGAATGAGGAAAGGAAGCGCTGTCTGCCGTTAATGAGTGTCTTTTAGTTCTATGAAAGCAACGAGGGTCGTGAGCTCCGACTGAAAGAAAAATGAAAGGCCGGAGCAACTTTCCCCACAACTGTCGTTCCTCCAGTGCACAAATCCTCCCCTTACCCCATCCTCCCATCTACCTCATGGATCTTTTAGAGTCGCTTTAAATATTCATCTTCCACCTCCCCCCCCCCTCCCTCCTTCCCTCTCAGACGCATAACTATATCGAGGGCATTAATGAGTTTCTTGTTCTGATATTTTCTCTTCCATAACGCCCCAAGTCCTTTCCTTCACAAAAGTTGTATCGGTCATTATGTTATGAAGACTTGTAACTTTTTGGACCAATATTGTCTGTGTGTCGTACTGTTCATGGCTACAAATCTCAAAACTTACCAGTCCATACCTTTCTTTCACTTCGTCAGTATAGCTGGTAACAATGACGGCAGCCCGTCGTGTATTAGGTAAGCACTATTAATCAACAAAAATTAGTCGATGAAGAACCACGTTTATTTCTGTTCGCCTTTTCTTCGTTCTATTTTTCAGATCCCTCACTCTAACCGGTGAGCGTCCGCAGTATTTTATTCCAGAGCGGGCAAGACTTTGAAATTGCCATTTTTTGTCTAATTGATTCAGTGCCTTTGAGAATGTGCCGTGCCCAAGAAGTAATAGTTAAACATTCAAAATGGCTTTGAAGCTAAATTACTTCCTTGTATATGCAAAATACATTTTTATGTTATTAATGTGATTATGGAAGACACTTGTTTTTGTCAATGGACTAAAATTATATCCTCATTTGATTCAATGCAGTGTATTCCAACGAGCTATTAAATTAAGTTAGAAAACAATCACAAAGATATTTTATTGATTACTGACAATGTTGGATCGACACCGAAAATCCGATTCATGAAATCCTGTTGGATATCAAAAAAAATAAACATCAGAAGATTCTTCTGATTAACACTCTTCACAGTGGAGAGACAGGAAAGGAACTTCAGCAAAAGCTTATTCAGCTTTGAAGCTGTCTATAACTATGTTTGCTTACAAAACTTTGCATCTGATCATGTTAATAGAGGTACGAGGGTGGTTTGAAAAGTTATCGGAACGGAATAGAAAAAAAGTACTTATATCACTGAAACTTTTTTTTTACTTTTCAATGCAGTCTCCTTGTAGAGTAATGCACTTGGTCCAATGATGTTACAGTGCCTTGATCCCATCTCGATTATGGGTTTCCTCCAGGCCAATAGTTGTCAACTCTGGCAATCAATTCTTCGTTTGAAGTAAATCTTCGTCCACCAAGAAAAATTTTCAGTATTTGGAAGAGATGGAAGTCTGACGCACCCGTATCAGGTGAATAAGGCAGGTTTAGCAACAATTTATACCTTGGTTCGTGTAATTTTGGCATCGCGATGGCACATGTGTGCGGGCGGGAATTGTCTTTGTTTCTTTTGGTGGCGGAGAATCAGCATATTTCCACTGCTTTGACTGTTGTTTTGTCTCTGTGGTGTAGTAGTGCACCCAAATTTCATCTGTGGTCACAAACTGGAGCAAAATATCTTGCTCGCTTCTCCTAAAATGGGCCAAACATTGTTGCAATATGTCCATTCTCTTTTTTTTTTTTTTTTTTTTTTTTTTTTTTGATCCAACGTCAAGAGTCGGAGCACCCATCTTGCAGATAACTTTTTCATTTCCAGTTCTTCAGTTAAAATGTGATATACCCTTTCAGATGACATCTGGAAAGCGTTAGCAATTTCACACTCTTTCAATTGGCGATCCTCCATAACCATTTTGTGCACTTTTGCAATGATTTCTGGAGTAGTGACGCATCTTGGGCGACCATTGCGCGTATCGTCATTTAAGCTCTCCCGACTAAATTTAAATTCATTTGTCCACTTGGCAACAGTTGAATGGGCTCTACAATGCATACTGTAAGAGCAATGATCACTTGTTCACCTTTGATGCCTGCACACCTTTGATACCTGCATGTGAAACACATCTCTTTCACACGTCATGTGCCCATAGCCCTTAAAGGTATGCATTTAGAGCATATATTTACAGGACTTTCTTGTTTTAGTCCATACTACCACCTCTGAAAGTTATCTACCCTACAATCTCAGAAACAACAGTACCATTGCTTGTATTTCACTGTCAAAGGTATCAGAACAGTCTTCACTTACAACTTCCACTCAGTCATTTCCACACCACGGTCCCTTACCTCAAATTCATACATTCACCCTTCTCCACCATCCATGGAAGTTTCCATCATTATCTCAGAATCACCCTGTATAGTGAATAATCGATTGATGATGGGGGACAAAAGTGGCCAACATCATGCACCCCCTCCACTCCCCTCCATTTCATCGTGGAATTCACTGCTCACACCACAAGAAATATTGTCATGAATACTTCTCTGGGGTCTCCCACAATCGCAATGACAGTTTTCTACAAGTTTTGTGTGCAGCACCTCTCAACGTGTAACGGATAGCCAACCACTAGCCTCCACAAATCTCAACACATATGCTTGACCTGCGCATGTGTAGAGGCATTGTGAATTACGTAAGACCAGACAACTGTCTCATCGCCTGTGGCCATTATGCCACTTTGGGCCCTATGTTGTCTGCCACTATCATTTACACTATTTGACAAAGAGCAGCAGTAAATGCTTACCTTCTCTCAACACTTACTATTATGTTGCTGGCCCTTAAAATTGTCACACCATAAATGCAGCGTGCAATCCGTCAACATAGCATGCCATTTTCTTCACATAGTAACACTCCCTTGCAGTCTACATGGATATGAACCTTTACAGAAAGTACTTGGATATGCAAATATTGGCAATGCTCTGCAGCCCCACAAAGAAGATAGGACAGATAAGAGTAACACCATGTGCATTCTGTATATAAGGAATGATCACACAATAGGTTTTTCATCTAGCACTACAAAATGTTGGTTGTTTGTGAAGGGATAGTGTTATGTCTTGTGTAAGATGGCAAACCGTCTACTACCAGCATGTGTCAGACTCCTAAAGCAGCAGGATCGTGGCCTATCAAGACTGCAGTATTGCTGCTTGAGCTAGTCAGGAACCCACAAATGCCATGCAAATATTCAATTGGTGGGTTCAAGAGGCTCACACACTATGCCACACAGGATCGCAATAGCTGCAAATGATTAGCGCGCAGTAGGACAGACATATTGTTCACTCAGCTGTGCAGGATCATACAGCCATGTCACGTACCAAGTCCTACCAGCAGACAAGCATCCACTTGGACAGTGTGATGTCTGTATCACCGCCGATTGTCAGCACAGCGACCACTGTTGCAGCATTCCACAACACAGCAGCAGAGACAGGTGTGCAGACAGTTGCACTTAATGACAACACTGTACACTGATGTGACAACATTTCATCTTTTCAGATGAGCTGGTTCTGCAATAGTGTCATGCTGTGGGGAGGACAAACATGGCAGATTACATTCGTCATATTCATATGGTCCTTGCAGCAGTCATGATGGTATGGTATGCTGTGGGATTTACAATGACACAAGACCCCACATGGCTTGTGCTGTCCTTACCTACTTCAAGACAAGCATGTTTGACTTTTGGCCTGGCCAGCATATTCTGTGGACCTCACACACACTGAAAACATCTAGACAATCATGGGTTGCCAAGATACCGGCATGCCACAACTCACCAGCTGCTACAATTAATGAACTCTGACAAATAGTTGAAGAAGCATCAAATAACATACTGTAACATACCAGACAGATTCCTTCAGTTTATCGCTTAATATCAACACTGAAGCAACTGATCCTGTGTTGTAAACACCACAGTTTCGCAAACTTATGGTAAGTGCTTTATAAGTCAGCACCCAATTTTATAATTACCTGCAAAAATCATTATTTAACTTATAATGCATTTTATTTATTCTAAATTTGTGTCTCAGTTGAAAAAATACCGTGATCTTTCTTACACATTCAAAACCAATTTATTTTATTTTATTTTTTTATTTAGAAAGTAAAGGTTACAACACATTAAATATTCACTTTTGTCTTCAAAAATATATCAGAAAATTATATATTCATGTAATTAAAATGTATTTTATGTCTAAATTGAAAATATTGCTAAACATACTAATTTTGTAAATTTTAAACTACAGAAAATTGCCTTCAAAAACAGTTTTTGTAATAAACTTTGCCAGATGGTTTGTAAAAAGTATCACTGTAACTCATGTTCTGTAACACTATAATTTGTAATTATAAGTCCAGTTAACTGTGAACTCAAACAATGTAATATAATACCTGATTTATTGCCATGTTATATATTTCAACAAAAGCACTAGGTACTAACTACTGTATTGTATGAGTACATTATTCTTCTTGCACCTGTCAAATTTAGTGCAGTTAATACAGAGAGTGTTAAGTGCAATGTAGTTGGAAAGATGTATGGATTTGTATAATGAAGAAATATTGTTTTAATTAAATTGAAATGACAAAATGGCTAAAAAAAACTGTGTTCATCATTTAGTGACGTGTATGGAAGAGATCCTAGATGCAAGAACTTTCAGGCTTTCTATTTGCAGTGAAATCACCACCACCAACACACCGTTAATGTAATTATCAAAATTTATATATCCATTGTGTAACATTCTCCTACTATTTTATTGGAATCTGTGATAAACTTTTAAACTCAAAAGAACCAAAATAGAATATTACTGGATTTTAATTTTAATGAAACTATCATTTGTACTGGAATGCTAGAATCATCATCATCTGACTGATTTTCATTAGTTTCCCACTACAAGATTGTACAACCAGGGCCAGCCTTAGGCATGTGCAAACGGAGCAACTACACCGGGTCCTGCACTTCTAGGGCCTCACATAAAACATTATAAGGTATTTTTAAAACAGTCACCTGAAATTTTGTTATTACAGAAAAAAAGTAAGATGTTCCTGAAACCACTTTTGGTGTAACTTAATTCAATTATATACCCATTGTGACGTGACTATGGCCACTGGAGTATATCTTGGAAAATTGTGCCTGCATTGGAGTCGAGGGAATCAGGGGCTAAGATACTGATGTGCTACAGTAATAACTACTGTCAATACGACTATGGCTCAAGCGTAAATTAAGAGGTTTGTAAGCCATTGTTTCTCAGCACCTCTCCACATCCTTTGTACTCATTTTTGTGACTAATAATCAAGCATTACATTCCTCTGCCAGCAGGTGTTTCCCACAGAATGATTTGTTCATTGTTGTCAGTTTAAATGTACTGTACTTTTCCAGTTCACACAATTTCACATGTTGTGTGTGCACTCTGTGTGAAGAAATAGTATTTCTGCCTGTCCTATGCAGTTCAAAGTGCCAGTAGGGAAATGTCTCATGAAAGGGTCATTTAGAAAATATGATTCAGATGCTCAGTAGATAAGGAAAAAGCTACAACATGAACAATTTTTGAACTTACTAAAAGGCATTTACAAAAAATTTCTTCGACCAACAATTTCAGACTAAAGGATGATGTCATTAACAGTAGCCTCTCATCATATGATACTTTAGATACAAGTGAACATGTAGAATTGGAATGTGGACCTCCTGCTATCCCACATTCAGGCAGACCTAGTAGTAGCAGTTTTGAAATAATCACAAATTTGGACCCATGCACTTGGCCTAATGTGTTAACATCCTCCATGATAAATGAAATTGTACAGAAAGGTGCTACTAAAATTCTAAATTTTGAGTATCCATTACATGAGAGCAGAAGAAAATTTTTTACATAAGAACTTTACCAAATGGAGAAAAAAGGGATTGGCAGCGGCCTGCACTATTCAAAATCTACCGATAAAGTTATATGTCTTTTTAGTATATGTTTTGGATCTCCTTCAAACAAGCTGTCAAGTGAGTGACTTTGTGATTAGGTTCATTTAAAAATCTGCTTCAAGAGCATGAACAATCATTTAACCACAAAAACTGTACAAAAAATGGATAGAATGTTAGATAGTTTGAAACAAAAAAAGTGGTACTGATGAAATTGATCTTGAGCTACTGGAAAAAGAGAAGGAACACTGGCATCAGGTTGTAAAAAGAATTATTCTCACCATCAGGTACCCAGTTCAACCCAATATGGCCTTAAGGGGAACCAGCGACCAGCTCATATCAAGAAAATAATGGTAATTTTCTTGGTTTGATAGAAACGATAGCAGAATTTGCCCTTGTTTTGTAGGAACATTTAAGGTGGGCAAAAACTCAAGAAATTCATGAGCATTATCTTGGGAAAAACATTTAAAATGAACTCAGAAATTTGCTTGCCAATAAAACAAAAAACAGCATTGTTAATTTTGTAACAGAAAGTAAATTTGTTCTGTCATACTTGATTGTACTACTGATACAAGCCACAATCAACAAATGACAGTGATTTTCAGGTTTATAAATTTATCATAAGGTACAGTGACTGTAGAAGAACACTTCCTCTTCTTTCTGAACATCACGTCAACAACAGGAGAAAGTTTGACTGAAACCCTTCTGTCAAAACTAGATCAACTACAACACGATATTCATGATTGCAGAGATCAGAGTTATGATAATGGCACAAATATGAAACGTTATCGAAGTGGTGTTCAAGTCAGAATCCTAAACTGCAAACCAAGAGCATTATGTATGACATGTGCCAGCCACAGTTTTAATCTTGTATTATTGGATGCAGCAAAATCTACAGTGAAAGCACTCACGTTTTTTTATGTAATTCAAATAATATGCACTATTTTCACTGCATCCACACAGAGATGGAAAATATTATTGAACAGGATACCAACAGTGAATAAGTTTTCATATACTCAATGGGAAAATAGGGTGGAGAGTGTCAAAGCTCTAAGGTACCAGACAAGAGAAGCCAGAGATGCCCTTCTTGAGATGAGCAGATGCGCTGTTGAATCAAAAGCAAACAGCAAAGCATACTAGCTTGCTGCGAACGAATTAGAAAGCTTTGAGTTTACTGTAGGCATTGTCATATGCTATGACCTCCTCTTTACCATTAATGCAGCAAGCAAGGCACTTCAAGCAGAAAACATGGATGTGAAAGTAGCAACTAAATCCCTCAGAAATCCAGCGAATTTTATTGAGAATTTCCATGAAGTAGGTTTCATTAAGGCACAGATAACAGCAACAGAGATACCGGTAACTGAAAGTTCATGGATTAAACCAAAACCTAGAAAAAAGAGAATTGGCAAGGCAAAGCAATTTCATTATGAAGGGGACAGCATGGTTTGCAGATATCAACCTTCAGAGGAGGAATACAAATTTTTTTTTTTTTCTACCCTGTCACTGACACAATGCTAAAATGTGTGAAAGAAAGATTTGGCCAAATAGCTAAGTATTTCAAAATATCAGACTTTTTGTTTTCTCCAGAAAGTTTAAAATACATACAGGATGATGAACTCAAAATGCTATGTACAAACCTTCAGGAGGAACTAAGTGTAAATGTAATGGTGAATATTTGAAAGATGGTGTTGCATCAGCCCTTCTGACAAAGTGTTCAGAAAAATGATGCCCAAGAATGTGAAAACTCCTATGTTAACACTGAAATACTTGAATGACATTGAAAACCCATTTCCTAACATTTATATTGCATACAGAATTTTGTAACCATGCCAGTGACAGTCACCTCTGCTGTACAATGGTTTTTGTAATAAACAGTTTTCAATGCCAAGTATTGCATTACAGTGACGACCTTGCTTTCAATTTGGAATTTACTGTTGTTGCTGTTGTTGTTGTTGTTGTCTTCAATCCAGAGACTGGTTTGATGCAGCTCTCCATGCTACTCTATACTGTGCAAGCTGCTTCATCTCCCAGTACCTAGTGCAACCTACATCCTTCTGAATCTGCGTAGTGCATTCATCTCTTGGTCTCCCTCTACAATTTTTTTCCTCCACAGTGCCCTCCAATACTAAATTGGTGATCCCTTGATGCCTCAGAACATGTCCTACCAACCGATCTCTTCTTCTAGTCAATTTGTGCCACAAATTTCTCTTCTCCACAATTCTATTCAATAGCTCCTCATTAGTTATGTGATCTAACCATCTAATCTTCAGCATTCTTCTGTAGCACCACATTTCGAAAACTTCTATTCTCTTCCTGTCTAAACTATTTATCGTCCACGTTTCACTTCCATACATGGCTTAACTCCATACAAGTACTTAGAAACGACTTTCTGACACTTAAATCTATACTTCATGTTAACAAATTTCTATTCTTCAGAAACGCTTTCCTTGCCATTGCCAGTCTACATTTTATATCCCCTCTAGTTCAATCATCATCAGTTATTTTGCTCCCCAAGTAGCAAAACTCTTACTACTTTAAGTGTCTCATTTCCTAATCTAATTCCCTCAACATCACCCAAGTTAATGAGACTACATTCCATTATCCTCATTTTACTTTGGTTGATATTCATCTTATATCCTCCTTTCAAGACATTGCCCATTCCATTCAACTGCTCTTCCAGGTCCTTTGCTGTCTCTGACAGAATTACAATGTCATCGGCGAACCTCAAAGTTTTTATTTCTTCTCCATGGATTTTAATTCCTACTCCAAATTTTTCTTTTGTCTCCATTACTGCTTGCTCAATATACAGATTGAATAACATCGGGGATAGGCTACGACCCTGTCTCACTCCCTTCCCAACCACTGCTTCCCTTTCACGCCCCTCGACTCTTATAACTGCCATCTGGTTTTTGTACAAATTGTAAATAGCCTTTCGCTCCCTGTGTTTTACCCCTGCCACCTTCGGAATTTGAAAGAGAGTTGTCAAAAGCTTTCTCTAAGTCTACAAATGCTAGAAACGTAGGTTTGCTTTTCCTTAATCTACATTTTAAGCTAAGTCGTAGGGTCAGTATTGCCTCATGTGTTCCAGCATTTCTACGGAATCCAAACTGATCTTCCTCGAGGTCGGCTTCTACCAGTTTTTCCATTCGTCTGTAAAGAATTCGTGTTGGTACTTTGCAGCCATGACTTATTAAACTGATAGTTTGGTAATTTTCACATCTGTCAACACCTGCTTTTTTTGGGATTGGAATTATTACACTCCTGGAAATGGAAAAAAGAACACATTGACACCGGTGTGTCAGACCCACCATACTTGCTCCGGACACTGCGAGAGGGCTGTACAAGCAATGATCACACGCACGGCACAGCGGACACACCAGGAACCGCGGTGTTGGCCGTCGAATGGCGCTAGCTGCGCAGCATTTGTGCACCGCCGCCGTCAGTGTCAGCCAGTTTGCCGTGGCATACGGAGCTCCATCGCAGTCTTTAACACTGGTAGCATGCCGCGACAGCGTGGACGTGAACCGTATGTGCAGTTGACGGACTTTGAGCGAGGGCGTATAGTTGGCATGCGGGAGGCCAGGTGGACGTACCGCCGAATTGCTCAACACGTGGGGCGTGAGGTCTCCACAGTACATCGATGTTGTCGCCAGTGGTCGGCGGAAGGTGCACGTGCCCATCGACCTGGGACCGGACCGCAGCGATGCACGGATGCACGCCAAGACCGTAGGATCCTACAGTGCCTTAGGGGACCGCACCGCCACTTCCCAGCAAATTAGGGACACTGTTGCTCCTGGGGTATCGGCGAGGACCATTCGCAACCGTCTCCATGAAGCTGGGCTACGGTCCCGCACACCGTTAGGCCGTCTTCCGCTCACGCCCCAACATCGTGCAGCCCGCCTCCAGTGGTGTCGCGACAGGCGTGAATGGAGGGACGAATGGAGACGTGTCGTCTTCAGCGATGAGAGTCGCTTCTGCCTTGGTGCCAATGATGGTCGTATGCGTGTTTGGCGCCGTGCAGGTGAGCGCCACAATCAGGACTGCATACGACCGAGGCACACAGGGCCAACACCCGGCATCATTGTGTGGGGAGCGATCTCCTACACTGGCCGTACACCACTGGTGATCGTCGAGGGGACACTGAATAGTGCACGGTACATCCAAACCGTCATCGAACCCATCGTTCTACCATTCCTAGACCGGCAAGGGAACTAGCTGTTCCAACAGGACAATGCACGTCCGCATGTATCCCGTGCCACCCAACGTGCTCTAGAAGGTTTAAGTCAACTACCCTGGCCAGCAAGATCTCCGGATCTGTCCCCCATTGGGACTGGATGAAGCGTCGTCTCACGCGGTCTGCACGTCCAGCATGAACGCTGGTCCAACTGAGGCGCCAGGTGGAAATGGCATGGCAAGCCGTTCCACAGGACTACATCCAGCATCTCTACGATCGTCTCCATGGGAGAATAGCAGCCTGCATTGCTGCGAAAGGTGGATATACACTGTACTAGTGCCGACATTGTGCATGCTCTGTTGCCTGTGTCTATGTGCCTGTGGTTCTGTCAGTGTGATCATGTGATGTATCTGACCCCAGGAATGAGTCAATAACGTTTCCCCTTCCTGGGACAATGAATTCACGGTGTTCTTATTTCAATTTCCAGGAGTGTATATTCTTCTTGAAGTCTGAGGGTATTTCGCCTGTCTCATACATCTTGATCACCAGATGGTAGAGGTTTGTCAGCGCTGGCTCTCCCAAGGCTATCAGTAGTTCTAAGGAATGTTGTATACTTCCGGGGACTTGTTTCGACTTAGGTCTTTCAATGCTCTGTCAAACTCTTAGCGCAGTATTATATCTCCCATTTCATCTTCAACTACATCCTCTTCCATTTCCATAATATTGTCCTCAAGTACATTGCCCTTGTATAGACCCTCTATGTACGCCTTCCACCCTTCTGCTCTCCCTTCTTTGCTTAGAACTGGGTTCCCATCTGAGCTCTTGATATTCATACAAGTGGTCCTCTTTTCTCCAAAGGTCTCTTTAATTTTCCTGTAGGCAGTATCTATCTTACCCCTAGTGAGATAGGCCTCTACATCCTTACATTTGTCCTGTAGCCATCCCTGCTTAGCTGTTTTGCACTTCCTGTCGATCTCATTTTTGAGACTTTTGTATTCCTTTTTGTCTACTTACTTTACTGTATTTTTGTATTTTCTTCTTCCATCAATTAAATTAAATATATCTTCTGTTACCCAAGGATTTCTACTACCCCTGTCTTTTTATCTACTTGATCCTCTGCTGCCTTCACTATTTCATCTCTCAAAGCTACCCATTCTTCCTCTACTGTATTTCTTTCCCCCATTCTTGTCAATCGTTCCCTAATGCTCTCCCTGAAACTCTGTACAACCTCTGGTTCCAACAGTTTATCCAGGTCCCATCTCCTTAAATTCCCACCTTTTTGCAGTGTCTTCAGTTTTAATCTATAGCTCATAACCAATAGATTGTGGTCAGAGTCCACATCTGCCCCTGGAAATGTCTTACAATTTAAAACCTGGTTCCTAAATCTCTGTCTTACCATTATATAATCAATCTGAAACCTTCTAGTACCTCCAGGCCTCTTCCATGTATACAACCTCCTTTTATGATTCTTGAACCAAGTGTTAGCTATGATTAGGTTATGCTCTGTGCAAAATTCTACCAGGCGCCTTCCTCTTTCATTCCTTAAATCCATTCCATATTCACCTGCTATGTTTCCTTCTCTTCCTTTTCCTACTACCGAATTCCAGTCACCCATGACTATTAAATTTTCATCTCCCTTCACTATCTGAATAATTTCTTTTATCTCATCATACATTTCATCAATCTCTTCGTCATCTGCGGAGCTAGTTGGTAAATAAACTTGTACTACTGTGATACGCATGGGCTTCGTATCTGCCTTCGCTACAATAATGCGTTCACTATGCTGTTTGTAGTAGCTTACCTGCATTCCTATTTTTTTATTCATTATTAAGTCTACTCCTACATTACCCCTATTTGATTCAGTATTTATAACCTTGTATTCACCTGGCCAGAAGTCTTGTTCCTCCTGCCACTGAACTTCACTAATTCCCACTATATACAACTTTAACCTATCCATTTCCCCTTATAAATTTTCTAACCTACCTGCCCCATTAAGGGACCTGAAATTCCACACTCCGATTCGTAGAACGCCAATTTTCTTTCTCTTGTTGTTATAATGTGATAATATCACATAAAAACTGCGGCATTATTCTGCCTCTCCTCCCTGCCTTACTTTGTGTGTCTTTAACCACTCTCTATTTCTTTTGACTAGTCCCACAACATTATCTATTTTTGAAAACATCGTTGGAGAAATCAGTGATCACTACATAATATTTGAAATTAATTATATAATAGTGTAGATCACAAGGTACATTTATTAAAAGTTAAACAGTTTTGATCATGCATGATATCTTCAAACCTACGGCGATAATGATGGGCAATGGCCGCTGAATGACAATAGTTCCATGCTCCATGCACACCCATTGTCCATCAGTATTGTTGTAGGTCTGAAGATCGTCTCATTATGATCAAACCAGGAGGTGCATTTTAATAAACATGCCTTGTGGTCTAGACTGTTTTATAATTAATTTCAAATACAACAACATTATTATTATTATTATTATTATTATTATCATTATTATTATTATTATTATTATTATCATTATTATTATTATTATTATTATTTGTTGTTGTTCAAAATGATTACATTATTTTCTGTGATTTCTAGGTGATGCTCACGTAAAAGCAGGCTTCATACTTGTGACTCATAAATGCTATGTAGAAAACAATACACTTATGGTTGCCTAATGTTAACTTATTTTCCAATAACTGAACCTCAAACAAGCGTTATACAAGTATACAAAAATTGCAAACCCACTTCAGAGTTCCTTAGTTTTTCAAAATTACAGTCTGTAATTTGATCAAACAACGGAAAATCCAGGATGGAATGTAACAATAATACTGTTAATGGAATGTAACAAGTGGACCACCATGTTGCTGAACACGCTGCCACACATGACATCGTTCATTTCAGTGACTGCTTCACAGCCTGCGCCATGTGGATCCTTCCCACCAACACTAGCTTTTCTGAATTGCCTGGAGGGAACTTTCCCTGCAATACATCCTATGTTCCCATAACCCTCCTGGCCTCAACCTTCATTTGTCACTGTCATCACCCATCCAGCCCCTTCCCTGTTCCCATTCCAGCACTACACAGCCATCATTCCACCATCACACTTAGTCATTTTACTTCCCTCCTTTCCACCCTAGCCTCTGCTTTAACTCCCATCCAGTTGCCACTCCCATCATGCACTGGTGCAGCTGCTTGCAGAGAGAGAGAGAGAGAGAGAGAGAGAGAGAGAGAGAGACTGTACATGTACACACATCTATTGTTGATGAAGGCCCTAATGCCTGAAAGTTTTATTTGTAACAGTCTTTTTGTTGTGCATATCTGCGACTCAGCATCTCCGCTACACTGTAATTTAACATATGTGTGTCTCTGAGATCTGACACACTTGACACTTCAGTACGTACTGTTCTCACAATTGCTGCCAACAAAGAAACTACTACTTCATAGTACTTCGTAATTCTTCTTCTTCTTCTTCTTCCTCCTCCTCCTCCTGATCTCAGTTACTATTTTTATCTGCTACTTCATAGTGTAACTTAACTGATTTAAGAGATCACTATCAGGTATTTATACACTGAAGAAGTCAATAACCTGTTTAATACGAATATTAATTCACCAGAATACGTGGATTTGGGAATGTGAATTACTATTAAAACCGTAGAAATGACCAATGGGTCATAAGGTTCTCTTTTACTGTGTTTTCAAAAATGAAAATTTTCAGTTTCCTGTCTGATGGCTATTGGCAACCTGTTTGAAACTTTTATGCCAGAATAGACAACTCCTTTCTGGACCTTAGATAAGAATTCAGAGTCTACAGGGTGCATCAGCAGCAAAGGTACATGCTTTGAGGAGTGTAAGTATTTGTGATACTGAACAAGAAACTTCATATGCCCTATTCCAAATTATTTTCATGATAGAACACCTTTATGTCAGTTTTGTTCATTTTTCTTGAATAACTCTTAAACTGTAGCCTCTAATGAACACCCATCAGTATACAAAATTAACTATGTTAACTTTCCTACAAGAAAGGTCCTATTCATTTTCTCTTTGGGGTTAATAGTATGCGTGGAGAGAACAATCAAAAATTTCACATGCCACACTTGGGCTGTAGCTTAAGTTTTTGTAGGCCAATATGTGATAGTTTCCTGACTTGATAGATCAAAAATGTCTTATACCAAATTGTTTGTCTCAAATTCTTGTACACTCATGTGGTACTTTGCAAACAATGACAATGAACTGAATAACATGGAAAATACGCCAAGCACATTAAATGTGTTCTAACTCATAAACTAAAGGAATTGGGCATATGTCCATATGGAGAATAGTCAACACTATCAGCCCTCGAAGCCTGTACCTTTCCTCCTGACTCAACCTGCAAATGGAAATTATTTTTACTTCTACTATTCTGATTGTGCTTTTTCCAATTCATCATAAATTCATTCTCTCTATTAACCACAAAAAATATTAAGGGGTGTATAACTGGCATTTTTAAGTTTAACAATGTCTACTTCCAAGCAGAGGTAACTGCAAGTTGTTCATTTATCAACTTTACCATTTATTATTGCAGATTTCTATAGAATAAACAATTTTGAACTTCAGCTGCACTGCAGTGTTACTTCTGAGCAAGGTACAGTAGGAATCCTGTCTGCAGGTCAATGCGCAACGACAGAGATTTTTAATTGTAAAGCACACACCGACTGAGTTACTTGGTTAACTTATCAATGTGGTGGTGCCACCTGTGTGTATTATCCATCTGGATGCCGAGTAATTTCACACGTGGAGCTTCATCCCATGTGTGCACATTGATCTCTACTTCTAGTTCATTCTTGCATGTTTGGAACATACAAATACCCATCAAACGGGGTGTTTTCGGATACCGGGGCGAATTCGGACAGTATGGCTTATTTGCTCTTTGCCACTGCATAGAAACAAAGAGTTACGTATTTTAACATCCGTGCGCCAGTTATTTTAAGTGCAAGATTGCATTTATTGCTTTCCACAACTTTTATTTTGCGTCAATTGTTTCCCTTGGTGAATAACTGACGAACAGTCTCAGTGTTAAAAATCCATGCATTATTGTAAAGTGGAAACTTTCTATTGTAGTGCTGAGCGGGAAGTTATTGTAACCGTAATTGTCAACGCACTCAGTAGCTAACAGCATTGAGACAATTTCTGTACAAGTTTGTCGAGTTTCTCATGCAAGGTTATAAAATAATGACCGTTTTTGTAAAATTGTGTACTGTGTGGGGTGATTTCGGACAATGCCAAGAACATATAAGAGCAGGAGAGGTGCTGCAGTACGGTGTAATTATGACCCGCAACTTTTAGATAAAGCCGTTCGTGATATTCAGAGTGGTAAATTATCATACAGAAAACTGTATGATTTGTATGGTATACCTAAACCAACCCTACAAAATAAATTGCAGGAAGCACATCCGAAAAAAATGAGAGGACAGCCAGTGCTAAATGAAGAAAAAGAAGAAGAAGAAGAAATGTTGAAGCAAGGTATCTTGAGAAATTTCGTAATAATTTGCCAGGAGAAGAATGGGTGCATTTATTCCTCAAATGACAGTCAGAAGATCTTTCCATTCGCTTAAGCACAAATATTAAACAAGCTCGTGCAGAAGTGAACAAAGAGGCTGTTAAGATGTTTTTCTCCAATATCAAAGCAAAGCTGGAAAATCTCCCACCTAGCAACATGATCAACTATGATGAAACCAACATGTCAGATGATCCAGGCACGCAGCAGATAATTACGAAATGAGGGAGTAACCATGCTGAAAAAGTAATGGACTCATCAAAATCTAGTGTCTCAATAATGATGGCAGCTAGTGCTGATGGTAAACTGCTTCCTCCATACGTCCTTTACAAATCCGAGCATTTGTGGGACACGTGGCAAGAAGGTGGACCACAAGGAACCCATTTCAATACAAACAAAAGTGGATGGTTTCACCTGCCAGTATTTGAAGACTGATTCTTTACAATTGCTTTGCCCTATTTGAAGAGGCAAAATGGGCCAACAGTCATGATTGGAGACAACTTATCCAGTCACGTGTCTTTATGTGTTATTGAAGAGTGTGAGCAGAACAATATTTCATTCATTCTCCTTCCCCCCAATAGCACGCACCTCCTCCAACCACTCGATGTAAGCTTCTTCAGGCCAATGAAAGCAGCGTGGCGAGCAGTATTAACTTATTGGAAGAAACACACTCATGGGACCAGTTCCAAGGCTGCTTTCCCATCTCTTCTGAAGCAGACACTGACTAAGATTTCGGCAAACTCCAAGGAAAAAATAAAGGGTGGATTTTGCGCCATGGGCCTAATCCCTTTTGATCCAGGTCATGTCTTAGGAAAATTGCCTGATAATGAGGAGACCCAGCAAAGCAACGCAGACGCATGGTCTTCCACTTTTGAAGAAATGCTCAAAGAAATTCGTTATCCTCCAAATAAGCTTGGTAGCTCCCGCCTCCACCGCAAACTAGACGTTCAACCTGGAAAATCAGTCACTAGCTGAAATTTTCAAGGAAACGAAAACAGTGCTGAAACAAGTAACAGTACTTCTAGCAGTAGTGAAAGTGAAAACGACACATCATCCAATGAAGTTTTACTGCTGAAAGAAGAGGCTTTTCTTGTTGCAGATTACAAATATAAACATGGAAACAAGGAGCAAACAAGGCAGTATGTTGGAGTGGCCACAAATCTTGGTGCTATGGAAGTAAGGGTGAAATTCTTGCGCCCACACGAGAACAGTTGTTTCCTAATGTCCCAGATGAAGACACAATACAAAAATTGCAAATTTCGAGAATACTTCCCACACCAGTTGAGAAGAGAGGAATGTTCATTTTCCGAGACGATGTGCTGTAGACTCGAAGACAATCATTTATTTAAAGTGTTTGCAACTTAATTTAGAATGATGAGTGAGAAAAATTATTTTGACCTTTTAGTTAAATTACTTTGTTTCTGTCTGTTTCTAATACTTCAGTTAAAATCTGTAAAAAAAATTTATTTAAATTCTTGCAAAATAAAAACTTATCTGTAATATATAAAATTCATTATATCATTCCATATCACTTACTTGTAACAAAGGACTGCCTTAAAATGTGTAAAATGTCACCAAAATCAAATAAAATGCATGTAGAATTTAAAAAAGGCAGTAACTGTCCGAATTCGGCCTCTACATACTGTAACTTCGGACAGAGATTTAAAAAATACGTGTCCGAAATCACCCCAATCCATGGGGTGACTCCGGACATTTTACTTAACTGCTTACACATACACTTTCTGGTTCTGTGATTTTATTCGTTACACATATACCCTACCACTTCCATAACAATCAATTTGATCTAACAATATATACGAAAGTTACAATCCCGAAATCACCCCGTTTGATGGTACCATAAAAATGGTTGTATATGTGCTCCATATCTCCTCCTAAACCACTGGATCAATAATCCGAATAGTAAATGTAACTGTTGGGGATGCTTTATTTTCTGTGATCAATATGAAGACCTAAAAAACAAGTTTAACAAAATTGAACTGATCCGTGGCATTATAGACACAATGTTTACCAATAAAACAAGTAACAACACAAAAAATGAAATTTTATGCAGTGATGGCAGTGCCTATGCTGCTGTTAGTTGAGAGAAATGGGATAGGGAGAGAAAGGAGAAGAGAGGTACTGAAATGGCAGAATTGAAATCCCTAAGAAGAACAAACAATGGAAAATCCAGGATGGAATGTAACAATATTATGGAAAGGATAGTTGCTACTCACCATATAGCAGAGATGCTGATGCGCAGATAGGCACAACAAAAAGACTGTCACAGAAAATAAACTTCCGGTCAACAAGGCCTTTGTTGAAATATATGACACACACACACACACACACACAAATGACCTCCACAGTTTCTGGCAGCTGAAGCCACACACATTGCAGCTTCAGCTGCCACAAACGGTGGTCATGTGTGTGTATGAGATGCATTTGTGTGTGTGTGTGTGTGTGTGTGTGTGTGTGTGTACATGCACTATTTTTGCCAAAGGTCTTATTGGCCGAAAGCTTATTTTGTGACAGTCTTTTTGTTGTGCCAATTTGCAACTCAGCATCTCCACTACATGGTGAGTAGCAACAATCGATTTCATAATATTGTTACATTTCTAAGAAAAACAGTTGGATATACCATCATAGACAAAATAAGAAATGAAAACATCAGACAGGAATTAAAAATATCTATGCTTATTACTAAATTAAAATCCACCACCATTTTATCTGCCTATAAGTGAAGGCTGATTTCAGGAAATATTTTAAGGATGAAACTGCTTGGCAGGTCAAAACTGTGTGCAGACCAGAATTTGAGCTCAGGACCTTTGCAAAGCCTCAGAGTTCAAGTCTTGGTCATGCACACAGTTTTAAACTGTCCGTTTCATGTCAGCTACTCATACTCCACTGCAGAATGAAAATTTCATATTTTAGGGATTTTGATATGGATTTCACCAACAGATATACTGGTTCACAAGGAAGGTTTGTGTATATTATTTAATACCACTTCACCAGATAAGATGTCCAGGCATAGATACTTAGTGTTACCTCTGTGAAACTATGGAAGATTGCTATTTTAATATAAATAATAAATATAACAAACACGCCAGTAGTATGAGCACCTACTACAAATGGAAGACAAAGCCAGCAGAAAAGGCTTTCCTCCACAGACATAAATGTCTTAGAGACGGACATCTGTGAATTCCTATTTGAATGGTGCATGAAGAAGAAGAAGCAGGAGGAGGAGGAGGAGGAGGAGGAGGAGGAGGAGAAGAAGAAGAAGAAGAAGAAGATGATGATGATGATGATGATGCAACGAACTATTTTTTAAGTGTCCTTAAACATTTTTAATATGTTGAAAGCTATTCCTGATCCCACATTCACTCATGGCAATCTACCTTCTGGGACCAAGTGTTTCCACAGCATCAAACAAAATAAAAAAACTGTATCTACATAGAATTTCAAATAAATACATAATACGGATAATTTATTTTTGGAAGAAACAAATTTCATCTCAATTGTTGAAAAACATTAATTGTGTTCATAGATGAATCTTCAATTAAGTGGCACACATCTGTAAATCAATAAGTAAAAGAGCAGTTACTGTTTTACTCAATCATGTGCTAGAAAAAGGAACTACTGTAAGTTTACAAGTCTTGGGTGATTCATAGCAAAACTTGTGTACAACAATTATTATGCAAACATTTTGTTGAACTCTATTACAAACCTGGTATCTGGAAAACATAATGAAAAAAATTGCTCAAGAAACTTCACATTATGCACAGAACAGTGATCCAGTTGGTTCTCAATGACAGACATGCCATACTTCTAAAACAACTGCAAAGTTTGTCATTAATTTTTTTCAGAGTATGGCAACATAATTAGTTTTAGATGTGTGTAATATCACCCAAAATAAAGTAGAAATAGTAAAGCTATCAGGATGCAACTAAACTATGTCCTGGCAGAAGCCAGAGTTTGTGGCCGGGCACATTTACTCAGAGGGGGTAGCGGAGGTGGTGAGAGAGAGAGAGAGAGAGAGAGAGAGAGAGAGAGAGAGAGACTGGAGCATGTGTAACCTCTTCCAATGAAGCCACGAACCAACAAAATATCTGAGTAGATTAGTTTTCAAGGTAATGGAGGAGAAAATGCAATTTTTCAGAGCCACACAATCAATCCATAAGTCACATGAAGGAAGTTGTTAAACAATTACGTTCATTAAAGCTGAAACTGGCAAGAAATAAAGTTGAATGTGAATTTACAATCAGTAAGCTATCTCAGGGGGACAATTAATTTACAAATAGCTGTAAGTCACAACAACTTTAACTGTATGTGAATCCCTCACAAATATGTGAACACATTAACTAAAAATGAGAATTAACTAGCTCCAGTAAAAAATATTATGATTGACAGGGAAGTATAAAAACATTCTGCAGCAGTTAAGTGATGCTGTGGTAGCTAGTTCTGCAATAAATGAATATTTCATGTTCTTAAGCTTAAGTCCAATTAGTTGAAAATGAGATTACACACAACAAACAAGATCACACTTCCTGCAAACCTTTTTACGCGTTAATATATGTGTTAATTCTCCTTCGCTACTCACCGCCCTCCACTAACCTATCCGCTTCCCTGCTCCCACTCTAGCACTACACATTAATATTTGTGTTAATTTTAGAGAGTTAAATGATCCAAACTTATGGCTGTCGGCCTACAGCAAAGCCATAACATAGGCATGAGAACTACTTATGGTCTCTTTAAAGGAAATTGCAGATAACATGATTGTTATCACTCATGATTCTTTGAAATAAAGTGAGTCTTGGTCAAAATAAAGACTTAATGCCATCTTCTTGCATTGTTAAGACACATCTTGTTGTACACCATGAACTGCATCTAAAAATGATTTTACATGCCACTCGTGAAGTAGAGTAAGATATATTTTAACAAATTCTTACGAGTTTTGCAGCACCAAACACACATTTACAAATTTTGCAATTGTAATATCAAGCTTATTCATAAACTTTAATGAAATTTGCACTTGACAAATTCCTTATAGTTTGCAGCCAACAGTGTTATACATAATCAACCACTGCTTATTATAAATTTCTAATCACAGGAATTGTTTTTATTCCCTTGATTTCTATAAACTGTGAATGATTATAATTACTTTTTTAATGATCTTAACAACTGTAATATCACAAATACCAATACTACTACTACTACTACTACTACAAACAATAACACATTTTCATACTGCAAGGCAATAATTAAGTATCTATTGGGGCTTTTTTTTATGAGGCTGTTGTGATGCCCCTGGTCTTGGAGTACTGTGTACCTTCTGCTTTCAACCTGCCTGGATTTATTTTGCTGTATTAATATATTATTCAGCTGAAAATGTCTTGATGCTTCTCCCAAAGTCACTATACATTGTGATGACACGCTGACAGGTAGAGATTAGAGATAAATTTTGAACCAATTACAGTTAGCCATATGATTTAGGGACGGACACACTTGCTAAACTTAACTGAAATTGTGTGAATGGTACATAAATCTGTTACAAAAATATTCTGTCAAAGACTTGTATTGTGTATCCACAAGTATTCAAGTGTATCATGCTCTGAAGACCACACGTGACATGTGCTCAGTCCCTCTCATCCTATGGTCTGAATGACCTGGCCTTCTTTTTTTAACCTCCAAAAACCTGTCAATCCCTCCTCTCTGACAATGGAACTATTCATTCTGAAAGCTACGTAGTGTCTCTCTCTCTCTCTCTCTCTCTCTCACACACACACACACACACACACACACACACACACACACACACACACACACTTTCATATATGCGTAATTTTGCATTCTGAAGATAAGTAATGGTCAGCAATTCTGACTCATAATTTATTAGTTTTATCGAGTGAATGTTCGTTTGATACAAGTGTGAAGACAAGGGGGAATAGAAGACATGACTTCCTAACAGTGGACATAATGTGAAACGGCCACAACCACTGTCAAATTTTGCCAGTGATTACTGAAAGAATTACAGCTATTGTAACTTAATTTTATTGAAACATTGTGAGCCTCATAGTATTTTATCAGAATTTATTCATCAGTATCAAATTTTCATTGTTACTAAAACAAATCACATATTCCTGTTGTGTTTATGCCCACAGTAACACACTTTTGAGGATTTTCACAATTAGACAGACAACCATATAACAATAATACAAATTATTAATTTTTGGCTACTTTACAAACAATTACAAAAAGCTGATCTGATGCTTTTATTTTTACCAACGGCTTCAATGGAAATTGTCAGAACACTGACAAGCACAATTCTGAAAACACAATTCTGCCATAAAAATTTATGATACACATTGTATACAGATCTACTGGTACGAAGAAACAGTCTTCCACCGTTTCCATATACCAAGAAAGCATGTACAGTGTTTATGATGTCTCTCACCCACAAATCTCTAACAATGAAAGAGGCAATATTACATCTCTATGTTTGGTGGAAAAACAATTTACTAGCTTTTAGGCAAAGTTAGAATAAAATTCCAAAGAATTCGAGTGTCAAAATTAAACCCAGCTTAATTTTGTGACAAGAATGCATTTTGTGTAACTTTGCTTTGTCTTACAGATTCCAAAAACTCACAGACTAATGGAAATAAATATAAATCTAAATGAATTGGTGAAGTGAAGTAAACATGATTTCATTTTCATCAATATACAAAATATTTTGCAGCACCATTAAAATGTAACACATATTTACAAACTGATGGTAGTCACAAAAAATTCTTTTCTTTTCCTTAACACCTAGTACAATTGAAAATGTCCTAAAAGTCTGCTGCTCTCAGCCCAACTTCATGTGGCATTAACTCCCTCCAGTTCCACACATGTACCATTTTATCCCCCTACTTTTGCATACACATGCAGATAGATACATGTGGAGAAAAATAATGGCTTTGTAGCTTTACTACAGTTCATTTAATTCTGTTGCTTGATTTTAGGATTACTGCAAGTACACATTCAGTTGCAATGCTGACTGAAGCAAAACTTTCAATCCAGGCATGAAACCAGCAATCTGTGAGAAGTCTGGTCCTGAAACCAGTTTTGTATGGAGTCCCAGGCCACCAGTGTAATCACCAATCTGCGTCATTTGTACCATCTGGTGTAAGTCCGTTAGAGTTGTGGGAGACAGCTGAAAATAAATGTGATATGAAAACAACTATTTATAAGAAAGACACACGGCATATAGTACAACCATAAACTATTGGCAACAATTTAAATTATCTGTAAAGATCTTGAGCTACTACACTCTTGCATAGTCAGCAAAAGGGCTGCCACTGTTTCAGTCACATCTCTCGGTCAATCAGCTAAGCTACACTAAGAGGATTCTTACAGGCAAACAAAATAAAATAATTAAATGGAACAATAAGTCCACTGTTACGAGTCAGTGTTTATTTATCTGCACAACACGTTTAAAAGGTTTAAACCTACATCATCAAGTAGATTTACATTTGTTAGTATGACATTTGTATGTGTGTTGTGTTACGAATTTTCTGAGGAGCTTGTGGCACTGTCTAGTGGAGAAAACAAAGCGCTTTTTCAGAACATGATTTTGGGTTTCTTTGGACAAAAAATTAAATGTATATCAACTGATAAACATAAAATAAGTAAAACAGGTTACCTCCAGTGGCCACAGGTT
This sequence comes from Schistocerca piceifrons, assembly GCF_021461385.2. NCBI lineage: Eukaryota > Metazoa > Arthropoda > Insecta > Orthoptera > Acrididae > Schistocerca > Schistocerca piceifrons. Next base: position 1,009,148,322 of record NC_060139.1, read on the forward strand.
CCTTTCGCTGTCCTAACACATCACATGTATACTGTCACACTTTATAAACAAATATGGTGCCTGGAAACTATTGGGTGCAAGGATCATATAGCAGAAGAGAGAACATTATCACAAATTACAAAGAATATATGTCATGACAACATTATAACAGAATTTTTTTAAGGTTTTGGAGGTGTTTGTTTTGATTGAGGTGTCAAATACATGCGCTGGAATAAATACTTCAGGTGGTGTATAAAGCCGATTTTGACAATTTAAAATAGCTTAAATTTTAGGAACTTAAAGTACAATAATCATATTGGCTACAGAAGTAAAATTATACATAAATAACAATTTTGATTGGGATTAATAGATAGATATGAATGGCTGCCTTTAGGCAGTTATTGCTATCATACAATCACTCTTTCCACCCTCTCTCTCTGTGTCATTTTCGCTTTCTCTTTCTCTCCTTCGGCCTCAAGCCTCTCATATCTATCTATTAATCCCAATCAAAATTGTTATTTGTGTACAGTTTTACTGCTGTAGCCAATATGATTATCGTACTTAAAGTTTGTAAAATTTAAGCTATTTTAACTTTTCAAAATCGGATTTATATACCACCTGAAGTATTTATTCCAACGCATGTATTTGACACCTCAGAAACACCTCCAAATCCTTTAAAAACTAATAATAATAATAATAATAATAATAATAATAATTCTGTAATAATGTTGTCATGATGCATATTCTTTGTATTCTGCGATAATGTTCTCTCTTCTGCTATATGATCCTTTCACCCAATAGTTTCCAGTATGATAGTACACATGTGATGTGTTATGACAGCGAAAGGAACCTGTGACCACTGGGGGTACTCTATTTTACTTATTTTACTTATTTTATGTTTACCAGTTGATATACATTTAATTTTTTGTCCAAAGAAACCCAAAACCATGTTCTGAAGTAGTGGTTTGTTTTCTCCACTAGACAATGCCCCAAGTACCTCCAAAAAAATTGTAATACAACACACATACAAATGTCATACTAACAAATGTAAATCCACCTGATGAGGTTTAAACCATTGAAATGCATCCTGGAGATAAATGGACAGTGACTGATAACAGTAAACTTATTGTTTCATTTAATGTCAGTAACAGACACAGTAAAGCCTAACCTAAAATTTTCACAATAAAATAATTTTTGTTCAATGCTACAGAACACATTTCTGCCAAGGGAATGAAGAGGGTGACAGAGGAGACTATCAGAACTGAACGATAAGTTTCCTCAATAATGTTATATCTTTTGATAACAACTGAGTAGGAAAACCACATTTTGGACTGGGAACACAGTTTTAATTGTCCTGCAGTGACTAAGCCTTTTTTGCACTTCTTTTGGCCGAGGGAGTATACAATAAGTGCGTGCAAGATTACAAATCCAGAGATCCTGGGCTCGATCCCCAGTTGGACACAGAATTCCTAATGTCACTTATTAGTTCCTTCATCACCGGCAATAATTCGTTGATGTGAAAAATACCAAGCTGCACCATAGTACAAAGTGCATGTTAAATTGTACAACGTCATATGATTTGCTACGTAAGTCTGTTCAAAGGTAGGATGAATGCACTAAGTGTCCTGCTTCTCCTTTCTAACGCTCCCCAACCCGTCCTCCTTTTCTCCCAAGGGAGCAACTAACAGTCCTGAAAGCTAGTATAGGTATTGTCAGTACTTAGAATTTCACCTCCTGAAGGCCTTCTTGTAATTTCATAATTTTCTCAAGTGAATTCATTCTCTCTCTCTCTCTCTCTCATTCTCGTATATAGGCACGCACTAACAGATTTAAAGTTAAATAGATTGTACTAAATGACCCAATCGAAGAGATGCCCTGATAAGTGTTACTGGCAGGGGAGGAAGTAACGCAAAAATCTGTGTCACTGCAGTACGTGCAGATGGTGATTTAGTCTTGACACACACACACAAGCAACATGTGGATGCAATCAGTTTCAAATAGTTCTCTGTCACCAGGACCTAACCTGCTGTAAATTCACACACAAATATAACTGTACCAGAAATAGAAAGAAACACTTACAGGTAGTGTGTGACAGTACACAAAATGAAAGGAGTAAAGACAGTAATAATCTAATTACGGAATTTTTTTCACTATCTATAAAATCAGAAATATTCAGTTCTGATCCTTAATAATTTCCACTTACCTTATGTTCCCTTAAACAATCATACAGGACTTCCAGTTTCCGTGCAACTTCCTCCAGTTTCCTTTTGGTTTGCTGTAACATATTAAAATTATTTCCGACTGTGTGGAAATTAACTCTAAGACTTACTATCCTCTATAAAAGAAATCTTTAGGAATGACAGGTAAGAATATAACTAAAATATAACCGTAACTGGTGGCTGTTCCTTCGGTAACAGTTGACAGGAGCACTCTCCGATTACAGAATTGTTCCACAGCTTCGTTCTAATGTCAGTTCTATGATACTTTTACAGGTACTAGTGTGTTGTGCATTCTTTGCTGCATTCCTGTCTTGGCATATTATGCAAAACTAATGTACTATAAGAAAATGCAGTACAGAAATTTTATAATATGGTGCTTAGTTGTGGTTGTCAACAGTGAACGAAAGATAGAAATTTAGTTACTTATACAGTCATTTCTCTGCATGAGACTCAAGTAACAAAACTACACAGTGAGCATTTGTGGTCAAGCATTATGTTTTAAAACAGCTGTAAGTAAACTGAAAAAAAAATTGGAGCAAAAGCATCCACAACAGTGTTAAAGACATGCTCAGTTAAAATATACAGTGACTGCTTAATCAACTATGACAAGTTTTGTTTGTGGCACTACTGATGATACCAAAAGACAATATAAATCAACAGACTCAAAGCTCTTCTGCACAAACTGATGATTACAAGTCACATGAATATGTGGCATAATCCACAAAAATTCTAACTACGAAAGTAATCCAACAGTCTGGTAGAAGAATCTAAACAAACTTCTTTCACAGTTATTCACAATGGACTTCCAGCCTTTTCCAGTAATCCAAGGAGGAAGTTTTATTGCATTTGGCAAACATATTGTTCGCTGAGCAGAAACACAATATCTGGAAATATGTTTCCACCAGAATACGAAAAGTGTATGAATGCTGTATGAGAATTGCTTCTTACAGCTGAAAGCATCTGGTCGATCACAGATACATGGATATCTGAAATAATGAAAGCTATGTAGCCGTAACATCACACTTCATAACAAAGGAGTTTGAATTCCAGCGAGTTTTGCTACAGTATGCCTCGATATAGGGTTATACCTAATTCATTTATGGGAGGGGGGGGGGGGGGGCAAGATTACTGGCTGTAATAACTCATAATGTGACAAACACGAAAAATGAAATAACAAATGAATCCAACTGATTCGCTCACATACTGAATCTCATTGTGCAAAATATGTTGGAAGAAGCAAAACTGGTTGCTTATTTGAAATGTCATACATCAGGTATGGGAACACTTGGTGCACCTCAAAGAAATCGGATTGAATCCACAAAAGCTCATTCAAGATTTTCCAACAAAGAGAGGCAATTTTCAGAACAGGCTTCATAATAAATATTTGTTGTACTCGTGCACAAAACATGTTAAAAAGTTGAAGAGATTCTGTTATTAAATGTGAACTACTACTTGTTGAAGGATACATGAATACGCTGTTTCGAATTTTCAATTAAGCTAAAATAAGCCAAAATTTAAAATATCTGCTTAACCACACACGTACTTAGAAAACATCACTGCATTATCATGAATTATTTCACTAGTTTCAATGTACTTCCCGGACTATGTGGAAAACCTGTTACTTGGCTGGAATTAGCATCTACAGTAACATTATCGACATGCTTTTTATCCGTTATCTTTGCTGCTTTCTCTCCCTTCTTCTATGCATGATAAAAACAAATACACACAACTAAAAGAATTCCATAACCATTGTGACAGAATCTGTGCAATAAAATAATACTTTTGGCTACAAAACTAGAATACTGTCCTTTACTTGCATTGGATGTTAAATTTTTTTGGGTACCACGTCCCTCTGAGATAATATTCAATAATAATTTGAACAAATACATAAAATCTACTTGCAATCTGTACTTCATGTACTGTCTGAAAAGAAGTCCATACCCTCTCACCTAATTGTACAGTTGATTGTGTATCACCTAATTATACAATTGATTGTGTAAATATGTATCTTACCTACCAATCACTAGTTCTCACTTGCATTGTGAAGTTGTGGGGGACTTCCACTATAAACAATCTTCCAGCTTTGATGAGCAGGTAGGAAATGGACACAATTTCACTGCTAGGTAGACTATAATAAAAATGAGGATAAATTTATCAATCTATCCAGGTGGTAAACTAAATTTCTTTTGTGTGATCCAGAATAGATAATCCTGGATTTGTTACATTCCTATTCCAATATCTAGTTGATAAAACCAGAAAAAATGCGTAATAAATCAGATGAGACAATGGATCAACAGACCGGAAAAAATGCCAATTTTCAAGAGATCAACAATTGTGACATTCTGGCTAAATTATAAATACTGAGAGGTATTCAAGAGAAACTGTTTCCTTACTGGATTTGTGGCGGTATTGTAGCATCTATTCCTCAGTTCATCAAAAACTGTCTGCAGATACATGTGCTCTTCCGGTATAGGTCCCTTTGGCTTTGGAGGCTCCACAGCTTTTGCAGTGACCACAGGGCCTGCAGCTGGTGGTTGTTGTTGTTGCTGCTGCTGTTGCGCATGAGGTGGTGCATTATATGGTACATACGGCTGTTGCTGACCCATATTTCCATATACACCATTCACCGCTGCCTGCAAAGGCAACAAACATCTCACTGTTGTTATACTGTTATTGATAGACGCTTCTCTCTCTCTCTCTCTCTCTCTCTCTCTCTCTCTCTCTCTCTCTCTCTCTCTCTCTCTCTCTCTCCCCCCCCCCCTCTCCCCCTCTCATCCCCCCCCCCCCACACACATTGTATCATTTTATCACTTCCAGACTGAAGCTGTCAAGCACTTATCAATATACTATCTCTGATATCCTCCTCTCTCTATTATCTTCCCCTTCATCTTTCTATTCTGTTTTCCTAATATATCACTTCTGTCAGGCCCAAGAGTCCTTTTGCCATGGTAAAAATTCAGCAGAACCTTAGGAAAATTCAATTAATTGAATGTTTGAGTTTGTAAGTATAGTTATTTTTGTATTACCAACAGGCAGTAAAGCAGAGAAACTGTTTATGCTGGCTCCATTCATATGGCTTATAAACCACTGAAATAAGCAAAGACAGAAAAAGCAAATAATACTGAATAAAAGAGTGTGGCTTAGAATCCTGTAGAAAGCAGATGCATTTTCAGGAATTTCTAACTTTACATGTAATATTGTTGTGTGATCAATATTGAATTACCAAAAAGCAAAGCCTGTGTTGGACATCATAAAATTGCAACTAGTGTACAAGAACAGAACTACATTTGTCTCTTTGAAGACATATTTTGAATGTACAATATTAGTAGTAATACGAGGGTCACTCCAAAAGAAATGCACACTACTTTTGTAAAAATACAGTTTTCATTCTGCATGTGTGAAAGTTTTACAGTGTGTAGATACATCCTTCTCACTTGTTTTCAAACTTAGTTCAACCTGTTCCCGTGAGTGGCGCCATCACAGCATGTCTTCAAGATGGCTGCTACACTTGACGTTCGTCAGAAGCAACGTGCTCTCATAGAATTCCTGTGCTGTGAAAACAAGACAGTGGGAAACATCCACAAGAGGTTGAAAAAGATGTAAGGAGATGCTGCTGTCGATTGCAGTACGGTTAGTCACTGGGCAAGCAGGTTACGTGATTAAAGTGGGCACGGCAATATTGAGGATTGTCCTCACAGCAGCAGGCCTGGTACTGCACACACTGCAGACAATGCGCTGAGAGCTAATGAATTGGTGACTGCTGACAGACGCATCACAGTGAACGATTTGTCACACTGCGCTGGGATAGGGGAAGGAAGTGTTCGCAGAATACTGAAAGTGTTGGCGTTAAAAAAGGTTTGTGCTAGGTGGCTTCCCAGGATGTTGACAGTGGCTCACAAAGAAATAAGAAAAACGGTATGCAGCGAACTTTTGGAACAGTACGAGAATGGTGGAGATGAATTTCTTGGTAGAATTGCGACAGGTGATGAAACATGGCTCCAACATTTTTCACCAGAGATGAAGAGTCAATCAATGGAGTGCCATCATGCAAATTCACCCAAGAAGAAAAATTCAAAACCACACCTTCTGCTGGAAAATTTATGGCTACGGTGTTTTTCGATTCTGAAGGACTCTTGCTTATGGACATCATGCCAAGTGGAACTACCATCGGCAAAAGCAGGATGTTTTGCTGTTGTACGACAACGGACGGCCACATGTCAGTCAAAAAACCATGGAAGTGATCACAAAACTCGGATGGACAACACTGAAACACCCGCCTTAGAGTCCTGACCTGGCTCCATGTGACTATCATCACTTTGGGAAACAGAAAGACTCTCTTCGTGGAACAAGGTTTGAAGATGATGACTCCCTTGTGCACGCTGCCAAACAGTGGCTCCAACAGGCTGGTCCAGAATTTTACCGTGCAGGTATACAGGCGCTGGTTCCAAGATGACGTAAGGCAGTTGAAAGGGATGGAAATTATGTGGAGAAATGAAAATATTGTTCCTAAAGGATGTATCTACACACTGTAAAATTTCAAACATGTAGAATAAAAGATGGATTAAAAAAAAAAAAAAGAAAAATTGTGCATTTGTTTTGGAGTGACCCTCGTACATATTACTAATACTTGTGCACCTGTGTTTCATGCTCGAAAAGTTACCTAGAACCTGTCAAGAAGGAAAAGAGATGAGCATTAAAGTAATGGAAGAAGAGCTTAAAGTAATGGAAGAAGAGCAATACTGAACTTCTGTGAAGACAAGTGCTAGTTGAAGTCGCACACGTCGACAGATTGTAAACTGGTATAAAAAGGCTTCCACTAAACAGTAGTTAGTTCGCAGTTTAGTTTTAGTGTAGTGTGTGTATTGATTATTTGTTATGTTGAAGCAGTGTCCAATATTAATTTTTGTTGTTTGATGGTGTCAATAACAGAAGCCTTAGTGAGCATGTGCAAGCTTGCATCAATAATTTGTTTCATGTAAGCAGCTTGAGAACAGTTGAGTGTCATTTTGTGTCAGGGGCAAGTATTTAAATTTTTGAGCTAGTTTAAGTGGTTTTTCTCTATTTTACCTTTTCCATAATTTATGTTTGGAATAATCTGACTTTGTGTATATGGCCACTATGGAATAATTCACTTTTTTACTAACTTTTTTCATGTTTACTGCTAAAGTAAATTTGTACATTATATTTTAACATATGATTTTAACAGTAACAAGTTTATTTAATATCCAACTTCCTAAATCATAATATAAACCGCAACAATGCAAATGTCTGGTCACAATGCCTGGAGACGACAGCGGCCACGTGTATGTCAATTCGAGTGTGTGTGTGTGTGTGTGTGTGTGTGTGTGTGTGTATACGTACATCTGATGAAGGACCTGTGCTGACAGCTTAGTAATATCCACAATCTGCTCATAAATGTGCCTGTCTGCCTTCTCTATGCTGTGAGCAGCAATCCATCCTAATTCTTCATTAATAAAATAAAAAACCCATTATTTATAGTGCTTTACTTAAAAAATACTCACATTTTGGAAGTTTGCTGCTGGAGGGTCTGGTTGCGCACTCCCATAAAGTGGGTGAGTTATTGGGTTCTGAGGAGCATATTCTGGCTTTGGCTGTGGGAGAAAAAAATTTTTAGTTCATAAGACAAAATAGTTTGACTCTCAATTAAACTTATACTAACAAACTTCCTGTTTCCAACTAATTTTATTTTCTATGTCATGCACAATGTATCACCATGCAAATTCATACTTATATATTCTTTTCATCGTAATATTGTGCATGATGCTGCAGTTCTTGTGAATATTCTTTAACAATTAGTCTGAAGTTCATCTGCACTTATCACTGATCTTTATTTTCAGCAATCATATGATTCAAAAGCTTACAACAGTTACGTTAGGTGTTTGAAATCAAACCAATTCTCTCAAACTCTAAACTGATGAAATACTAGGGAGATTCAATTACAGAAACTCATAACAGCTCACTCCTATTATCAATAGGAGGATACATTAACAGTGTACAAGCACCGAGTGAGTACTCACTTTTCTGGATGCTACACGAAAGCACAAATAGACACCAAGTCATGACGTGAGTGTCGGGTGTGTGGAAAATAAAAGTCCAAGAAACGCGTCAATCAGGTTGGAGCAAAATAAACATACAAACAGCAAACTGAAGAAATTTTGATACAACCAGTAGGCAGGCTGTCCTGGGACAAATGGTTAATATTCAGGGGTATGACAGCAACGATCATTCGAAGCAAAAAAGTCTAGTAAACATTGGCTCTAAAATGCATACCTTACGAGGTATGAGTAATTCTCCACCTTCGATACTGTGGAAGAATTTGCTTCTCCTATAGTGCATTGTCTCTTTCAAAATACCTTCCTCCACAAATGGTACACCACTCCCAATGCCATTTCCACTGCCAGAGCAGTTTTGGTATGCCCCTTGCTGGACCACGCAAAGCGCTATCTGAGAATTTTCTGTTATCTTGACTATCGTTGCAAATCTTGATCCTTTCAATGGGGTTTTCAACTTTGGGGGAGAAGAAGTCTGTAGGGGCCAGGTATGGAGGATGAGGCAGCACAGTGATTTCATTTTTTGGGCGATAGTCACGCATCAACAAGGATGAATAGTTATAATTCTCTTACGGAACATCTTGTTTTCATTTGCGCGATACAAAAGCTCTTCACAGATTGTGAGGCAAAGATCTTTCTGGTCTTGACTCATGAGCCATGGGACGAACTTGGCAGCAACACGATGTATTCCATGATGCTATGTCAGGATTTCATGACATGATCCAGTCTTTGACTGGCACACTCAATTTCGTTGAAGTTCCTGACTTGAGCATTGCCAACAGATGTCAAAGGGCTTCCTGAACAAGGGTCATCTTTAACTTCTGTCTGGCCATTTTAAACCGTGTGAACCATGCATAAGTATGGCTTAAGCACTCATCTCCATAGGCTTCCTGCACCATTTGGTATGTCCCTGTAAAGGTTTCCTCAACTTGCTCAGAAAATTTAATGCAGACGTGTTGCTTCTCTAACTCCACCATCTTGAAATTTGCAAACTGTACGACATAATGCTCTACTCAATATAGCACTGAACAATAATTAACAGACATACAGCAGTGAAACTTTGAGCAGTTAAACATTAAACACAGGCATGTGCAGGGATGCCAATAGCTTTTTGCTCCAACACACCATTGATACAAAATTACAAGTGTTTCGGAATTTTTTGAACAGACCTCGTAAAACATAGACTCTAAAATGGAGCTATGAGCCCTTGTTCAGTAGAAGCTTAATGGGCCTTTTTTTTCCTTGTTTCGATCCATACTACAAACTCTCAAAATATGCAAAGCAAAGAGCTTCCAGTAGAAGAGATTTGTTTCACAGTATCAAAGATGAAGAAGGGCACACAACTCTTAAGGTATGCATACTAGAGCCTCTGTTTACTAGGCTTTTTTTGCTTTGAATGATCGTCCCTGTCATCCCCCTGAATACTGCACATTCTTCCAGAGACACCTTGTATAAACTGGGGAACAAATTTTTCTAAAATGTCTAAAATGGAAAAGTGGTTTTAAACGTGGTAATGGAAAGTCTTTGATTGAATACAAATAAGTTTAATTATCTGGGCATAAAGGTGAAAACTCACCAAGTAGTTGAAGTGATGAGCCGTCAACAGTCATATAAAGATCTCAGTTTTGTATATGTACCTATTAATGACTCAGCACTTCAATTACTAAGTTAAAAGTGGTTTTTGTTAGTTGCACATTACAACCTCTCAACAGCATGAAATACAAAATTTAAGGAGAGCAAGCTAATGTAAGAAAACTGCCAGGGCTTTCTAGGAGAAAATTAAAGCTCAACCCCATGCACGGTGCACATAAATCTACACTACAGATGAATACCTGTAAATGGTTGACCACACTATTCCATTGCCTTGTACCAGAATGCACAGCAGACATTTGAGGAAGTATGTTATATTCGAACTGTATAGTAAATAGAAAAGAGAAAAAAAATCAGAAGTAAAATGTACTCTACTAGAAAGAGCAGGAGAGGACAACACAGAAAATGTGCATATCATCTTACGAGTCAGACACTATAGTGCATTCAGCACCATTTATTGGGAACACGGACAAATCTCAAGACAAGAAAGAAAGAAAGGCTGGAAGAGTGGACATTCACAGTCATGGTAAACAGAAACTTCACAGGATTGAAACAAAGTTCTCATTAAGCTGTCTCTATAAGCTACAACAGTTCTTAAACATCTAGTGATGGATCAATCTGACAGAGGCTCCATTTCAATTGCTTCATTGCGACTAATTAGCTGCCTCACAACATACACTCTTCATTGGTAACTGGAGTAGCTGATCAAGATAAAAGCAGTACCTGCCAAGAGACCCCAAACAACAGAGTACAAGCATGCATATTTTGCCTTGAAGTTTTCCCAGTGGATGGAATATTTCATCATTTTTCAGGAGAGCAACATGTATTGTTGACCTGACTCAAAAAAGCACACATACTTACCTTTTCCAACACGAACCAGGTTAAGTGGAATTCAGCATGTTTGTCAAAATTAGGAAATAATTTTCTCAAAATAGTTATTAACAGAAAACCTTGACATATAGTATTTGAGTACTTTGGCTGCCTAGTTGTACTATAATAAGCCCTAAATAAATTAAGGACTACTCACATAATTTTGTCTCTGAAAAACTTTTTAATTTCTCATATGTAGTGTTTGAAGAGTAATTATTCATAACATCTATTATCTATTTCATCAACCATTAGATGACTGAACAACTTATTGAATACTTTCATGTGAAATTTCTTGGTAACATGTTTGTTTGTTTGTTTTAATACACAAAATATTAGGAAATGAGCATGTGACTTGGATATGAGACAAGCTGCATCGTGTTCCAGTTTTCTGTAAATTTAAGTGCATTGAGTAAGGATTTTCTTCTGTCTATCATGAATTATGAAAGTTTATCTTTCCACCCAACTTAACTGTAAAGAAACTAAAAACTCGAATTCCCATATTCAAAATAAAAGTATCTTTAAAATACAAACAAAACAGAAATTTTTGTTAAAAATCATGAGAGACCCAAACTGTAACAAATTTAGTTTGTTATGTATGCAACCCCATGGTATGTGGAATGTGTCAAGAGTTGGAAAGAGTTAGTTTGACATCAGCAATTACACAATGTATTTGGCCTCCTGTATGCTCTACCAAAGAAGTTTCTATTGTCTCCAACTTCTTACTAATTTGTGTGTGGAATACTTTTATGCACTACAAAATGCGTGTTAGATGGCTGTCTAACTGCTTCATTATTTCACTAGACTGCATTTTTTAATATTGAAATAATAATAATAATAATAATAATAATAATAATAATAATGATGATGATGATGATGATGATGATGTGCTCTAATTATAACGATGAAATAGCAAACTGTGGTAATATTAGATACCTACTAATCCCAAGGTAAACATCACTTACAATGAAAAAGATATTAAAAACAATGATTGCACAATAATTCTGCTATTACAGGGCTACATCATTGTGTAATTGAGTGATGTGATCCTGGTGAGAAAAGGGAAATGTTGGGAGTGTGGAGCAAGGGGATATTTGCTTTTGTTTTGCTTTAGGGCACAAGAAACAACTGGGGTCACACACGCCGAACTCAAAAATATAGAACACGAAGACAGAGAGGAGTTTAAAAAATGATTATATGTCAGTCCCTATTGACATAATAGAAGACAGCTAAAAACAGGCACATGGAAAAAGGGCTAAAAAAAAGACATCATACTGAAATGGAGGTCAATAACTCAAAATTAAATGGCCATCGCCATATTGCTTTGGCAGATAAAAAGTAAAATGGGGTCGGCAGCCCGTGTGTCATTTGCTAAAATGGCTGATAACTCAGATGGCAAACCCAAGTGGGAACGTAAGCAGTTAAAAAATTGGGCATTCCATCAGGAAGTGGCCAACAGTTAAAACTTGGACACAATGTGTACAAAGTGCTGAGATAGTGCCACTTATCAAATGATGATGGCTAAAAAAGCAGTGCCCAATACGCAGCCTAGTTAAAATGTCCTCCTCCAGGCGGGAGGGCCGAGAGGAGGTTGTCCAAGCCGGTGGGAGAGGCTTCATAATCCTGAGCTTATTCCCATGAAGGGAGGACCATTGGCGATGCCAAAGGGACACCACCTCCTGACACACAGCAACACGGAGATCATCAGAGGGAACAGAGGAACTCACAGGCTGAGGAACGAGGACTGCAACCTTGGCAGCAGCATCAGCAGCCTCGTTTCCTAGCAGACCGACATGACCAGGAACAGCGCACAGACTTTGAAGGGCGAAGAGTGAGTCTGAGCAGAGAACACGATTGAAAAGGCTGTGTCTCCAGATGTACTCCGTGGCCTGATACAGGGCGAAGAGCTCGGCTGTGAAGACTGAGCAGTTTGCCAGACGCCGATATCGAAGCAATGGGTGATAATGACGAAGGCACACCCAACCACATGGTCAGTCCGAGAGCATCAGTGTGTACAAAGGTGCTATCGCGAAGTTCCATGCGAATGTTGTGAAACTGTAGGCGATAGACCGAGGATGGAGTAGTGTCCTTAGGAAGAAAATGAAGGCCAAAGTTAACATGGGCCCTTCACGAAGCCAAGGTGGTGAAGGGCTCACACCCACCAGGAAAGTTGCAGGTAGTGTGAAGTTAATCCACTGTAGCAAGTGCCGAAAGCGGACTCCAGGAGGTAACAGAGAACAAGGATGCACCCCATACTGGTGATCAAAGGAATCATCGAAGAAGGTGGCACAGAATGCGTGGCCACGCGTGGCATACAAACGGCATGCATACCTGCTGAGGAGAAAGTCATGGTGATAGGACAGTGGTAATTGAGCAGCCCCAGCATACAGACTGTCAACCGGGCTAGTGTAAAAGGCGTCCCTGGTCAAATGGATGTCATGATGGTTGATGGTGTTGAGACAACATAAGAGGGATGGACATCCAGACGCATAAACAGAGCACCCATAGTTGAGTTTCAAATGGACACGGGACCGGTACAAACAGAGGAAGGTGGTTTGATCAGCATCCCAGGAAGTACCATTGAGGACACATAGGACACTGAGGAACTGAGTACAGCGAGCTGCCAGGTAAGACACATGGGAGGACCAAGAGTGTTTCCTATTGAGCATGTGCCGCAGGAATTTCATAGTTTCAATGAACGGAAGGGCAACAAGCCCAAGATGTAGAGACGGCAAGAGAAACCATTTGCACCACCAGAAATTCATACAGATGACTTTGTCAGTGGAAAAGCGAACGCCATTGTCGATGTTCCAGGAGTAAAGATGATCAAGACAGCACTGAAAACGTCACTCAGTGAGACAGGTCTGTGGAGAACTGCAATGGTTGGTAAAATTGTCAACGAAAAGGGAGCCGGAGATGCCCGGCAGGAGACAGGTCATTATAGGGTTAATACTGATAGCAAAGAGGACGACACTCAAAACGGAACCCTGAGGCACACCATTTTTCTGGCTAACGGTGTCCAACAAGGCAGAACCCGCATGCACCTTGAAAACTCGGTCTTTTAAAAATACCTGAAGGAAACAGGGCTGGCGCCCACAGAAGCACCACGTGTAAAGAGTACGGAGAATACCAGATCTCCAGCAGGTGTTGTATGCCTTCTCCAAATCAAAAAACACGGTCGCAGTCTGGGATTTCCATAGAAAACCATTCATGACAAGGGTGGACAAAGTAATGAGATGGTCAACTGCAGAACGCCGCACTCAAAATCCACACTGTGCATTCATTAGTACATTGCAAGACTTGAGTCACCACACCAGCCAGCTACGGATCATACATTCCATCACCTTACAAACAAAGGTGGTAAGAGAGATGTGTTGGTAGCTAGAAGGAAGGTTTTTGTCCTTACTGGGCTTAGGTATGGGAATGACAGTGGTTTCACACTAGCATCTGTGAAATGTGCCCTCTGCCCAGATGCAGTTGTACGTTTTAAGGAGAAAGTGCTTGCCCACAAGAGAAAGGTGCTGCAACATCTGGATGTGGACGGCGTCTGGCCCTGGGGCAGAGGATTGGGATGAACTGAGAACATGATCTAGCTCCCTCATAGTAAAGGCGGCAATGTAGCACACACTATTCGGAGAAGAGAAGGGTATCACCCGAGCCTCTCTGCTTGCTTCCAATGGAGGAAGGCAGGATGATAGTGGGAAGAGCTTGAAACTTCCACAAAATGGCAGCCTAAGGTGTTGGAGATAGCAATAGGGTCCACGATGACATTGTCAGGCCAGAAATTGGGAAATGGATCTTGGTCCCAGGGAGCCATCTGAGGTTGGCCCACACAACAGAGGAAGGTGTGGAACTGTTAAAGGAACTAGTGAATGAAATCCAGCTAGCTCTTTTGCTATCCTGAAGAACGCAACGACACTTTGCATGCGTCTAATTGTAATGAATGCAGTTTGCCATCGAAGGATGGTGGTTAAAAAGGCAGACAGCATGTCTCCGTGCGCAAATTGCGTCGTGGCATGCCTTAGTCCACTAAGGGACTGGGACATGACGTGGTAAAGAAGAAGTGTGGGGAATGGAACGTTCCGCAGCAGTAAGGATAATGTTTGTGAGATAGTCCACTTGGTCATCATAACTGGGGAAATCTTGTTCTTCGAACATCGCCAGGGAGAAGTAAAGCTGCCAGTCAGCCTTACGAAACTGCCATTTGAGAGTGCACGTGAATGGGGTAGGAGTCAGTAAACGGGAAATGGTCACTCAAATAGGTGTCAGAAAGAACAGACCACTCAAGACGACGGGCAAGCTGGGCAGTGCATTAGGATAGGTCCAAATGGCAATAGGTGTGCGAGGAGTCGGAAAGGAAAGTGAGTGCTCCAGTGTTAGGGCAGAAGAGGTTAAGCTGGTTGAGGTTAAGCTGGTTAAGGTCAGCCAAGAGAGCACCTCTCTGACAGGTCATGGGAGAACCTCAAATGGGTTGATGCACATTAAAGTCACTGAGTAGCAAAAACATGGGGAGGTAGCTGCCGAATAAGCTGAAGGAAGTCTGTCCTGGTGACAGCAAATGACAGAGAGACATAAATGGTACAGAGGGAAAAAGTCAGGTGGGGAAGGAAAAGGCAAACTGCATCAGGTTGAAGATTGGTAGTCAGGAAGATGGGTGGACTATGAATGTCATCCCGTATGAGCAGCATGATGCCCCCATGAGATGGAATGCCATCCTCAGGGAGAAGGTCAAAACGAATCGGTAAGACATGTGAAAGCTCAAAGTGGTCGTGATGGCACAATTTTGTTTCCTGAAGGCAGAGTACAAGGGGACACTGCAATTCTAAAAGCAGCCGTAAATCCTCTTTGTGGGACAGAATGCTGTGAACATTCCATTGGAGGAGAGTCATGATGAGGATGAGATGTAGGGGTGGCACCTCGATGGCTGCCGAGTGACGGCTGGGGATGAGTCACTACTACAGGGCACAGAAGCAGGATGATCCTGCCCCATGGGGTCCGCAGAAACATCAGCTTGCTTGTGAGGTCAGTCTGTGGAGTCTGTGATGAAACAAGCTGGGATATTTTTACTTCCCCTCTTGTTTTGCCATCATTTTTTAATTAATTACCATTGACGTATGTGAATATAATCTGTATTTTCATAAACGAAAAAGGTTGGCCCCCAGTTTAAAAGAACATAAACACCAGATACAATTTTGTGCTTAGTTTTATGTATGTAATTGATTTTCTACTTTTTTCGACTACTCCCAGTTCGTATCTTTCTTTATAGGGTTAAATCAGTAATTGTTTCATAACTTAAATTCTACTGTTGGCATATAAACAAATATAAATTCTGTACTAATTATAGAGATTTGGTAGATGAAACAACAGCATTCTTAAAGGATACATTTGGCTCTATTCGAAAACATGTTAGCGAAACCAGCCCCTCATTAATTCCAAAGTAATTAACAGTTTTGTCAAAAGTATTGTTTATATAACTATGTATGTTAATTTCATCATTTAAACAAATAATTTGGCTTAACTCTTGTAGTAGAAGAAACTGTTAAAAAGACGGAATCTTTTGATGTATTTAGTTAATTTAATGAGTTAAGTTTTAATTTAATTTCTGTAAATTTAACTTCGAACACTGTGTAGTTTCAGCACATATTATTGTGAGGATATATAAGGACCCGGTTTTTGGTCACGAGACAGTCAGTCCATGACCGAGTTTCAGACGATGAACCTATGTTGGTTAGAATGATAACAATGCATCAACCTAACAGTGAAATAAGTGTTACACCAATAGGCCGTGTGTTAAAGCAGTGATAATGTCTGTTCCATAATAACTGATTATTCTGAAAGAACTGTGAATTATGGGGTTATGTTTTTACTGCTCATTGATGTTCAACAGGAAACTATTGTAGCAGTATGTGGATGCTCGCCTGCTAACTATTAATGAGGCTTACGGGAAGTTATAACAATAGTGCACTGGCCAAATAACTGTGTATTATCAGGGAGTTGTGCAAACGGTTCAAATGGCTCCAAGCACTATGGGACTTAACATCTAAGGTCATCAGTCCCCTAGGCTTATAACTACGTAAGCCTAACTAACATAAGGACATCACACAAATCCATGCCCAAGACAGGATTCGAACCTGTGACCATAACAGCAGCATGGTTCCAGACTGAAGCACCTAGAGCCACTCGGTCACAGCAGCCAGCCAGGGGGTTGTGAAAAGTGACGTTAACATGTGAAACGCAACTGTGTATCTGTCAGCTACATCATTTACAGTAGACAGTAGTTGCACATCCAACCCCTATTTTTTTTCAGCCAGTACGTCAAAACTGAGGACAAGAAATGAAGAATTAAAGAAAGTGGAAGGGGGGGGGGGGGGATATGACAACACAGCGAGTAACATATTTTTTACTCTTTTAAAAAACAATTCCTGCGCATCAGTTGCAGAAAAGACACCACTTTGCCAAAACGCATCCATATAATCCAATGAAACTGATAAACTCTTGAAAGCAAGAATCCATCAGTCAGAATTACAGAGCTGAAGGAGACAGTACAAGCTTTCAGAAATTTTAAAACCAGAAATAAGTGGCACATTCACAACTGAAACTATAAAACAAATGAACCAACATTTGACAAAAACTTTATACCATAACATTAGTGTTTCTTAAGTTTCTGTAGAAAATTAACAAATTTTTTTGTCTCTTGACAATGATGTGTACAAGGCAAACATGAATTTCAGAATTCCTTATAATACTGTATACAGATTTCACGTAAGTTCATGAAGTATTAGCTTGTTATATATATCTGACATACGTTAAAAATATGTATCTGACTCACCGGAACAGCCTCAAAGTAAGCTTGCTTAAAAGAAGGAACCCGTTAGTAGTATAATTAATTGGGATAAAATCAATAAAAAATACAATGTAAACACTCCTGAAAATATGGTTTTAAAAAACCCATTTCTTTCATGGCTCATTTCCACTTTACTGCTTTTTATATTTACTTAATAATCTCCCTTCTTGTTAAATAGAATAGGATTAACAAGAAATTCAATACTAATTTAAAGGAAAAACTTTTCTTTCTTTAGCAAAATTCTCTTACATAAATCACACTGACTTTCTAAAATAAATCAATATATCTTTTTGCATTATTTTTCATGGTAGTGATTAGCAACCATGTTATACATCTATAACTTACCAGTTACTGCTTAAAAATGGTGAAATATATTCAGTGCTAATACTGTCACTCATTTCCTTCTTCAGTTCACAAATAAAGTAATCAGATACATTCATGGGAATATCTTTACAGGCACTACTCTTTGTATAACTCACTTCTGATGCTAAAGTCAATGGAGCTCACTAAATACTAACTTTTCAGAAGTAACCATTTTCTAGATGTTCCTTCCTATAAAACTTACTTTTTCATAATTGTGATATTTGCATGACAGTTGCACAATAACTAATAATTCTGGTCTGTCTATATTACTGGCAACATCTCTCTGGAAACATTAACAACAATAAACTATCTGAGAGTGGCCATTTGGAGAAACTTACAGTTGAGTGACTACATGAAAATAATTATAACAAAAGCAGATACCAGACAGATTATGGGACAATCCAGCACCTGGAGATAGTGGCCATGTGTGTACACGTTGGGCTTGTATGAATGTGTGTGTGTGTGTGTGTGTGTGTGTGTGTGTTTTCTATTTCAGAAGGACTTCATTTGAAAGTTTAATATTTTAGCAGTCTTTTTCATTTTGCCTGTCTCTGTCTCAACGCTTCTTCTACGTAGTGAGTAGAAATCTATTCTTTCCACATTGCTGTTAATCGATCCAGGACTTCCCACTGTTTTACATTTCCTTAGAAAAATCATTCACGCATAAATTAGGTATCTTCCAAATTCTTTGTTTCACAAATTCTTGAGTAGTGTCACGCACTTTGAGACCCTTATCACACCAGATTAATACAAGATATAGAGAAGATCCCGTGGAAACTGGAACATTTTGTTTAGTAAATGCGAGAGCAAGGTGCAGTTGCTCATCAAACCCCTAAGGCAGACACTACAAGAGGGGCACTGTTCATCACAGAGAGATTTACTGTTAAAATTCCAAGTGCATATGTTGCAAGAAGATTTAAACAGCGTATTTCTTCCTACCTGCTTCACAAAATGACCATGACAAAAAATGCATCCAGAGATCCACTAACAGTTAACATTCCCACTCATCACTGAGACAGGTGATAAATCATAACTGCACCATAAGTACTCCCCACCACACACTGAAAGGTGGCTTGCAAAGTATAGATGGAGATGTGGATCAAGGACTAACCAGAATGGTAAGAATATATTCTTAATGAAACTGAAACTCTAATAGTATGTTACTGCAGGGTAACATGAGAAGGATATGAGTAAGAAGCCAAGACTTAATTAGTATTAACAACAGACTGTCTTCACAAGTTTGAGACGGCTGCAAGCTTCTGACACGTGCCATGATGAGGAGATGCACCAGCCAACTCGAGTCCTGTTTCAGAGCCACACATTTGGCATTACTCAAGTGGGAGATTCCTCATGGCAACAAACTTTAATGTTTGCAGCTGCTGTAAATTTCTGTGTGCTGGTGGGAAATAGCACAAAAGTAATGGGAACCAACAATGAAAAGCACTTAGAGGCAAACTAAGAATCAGTCAGATTATGTGTAACTGAATAAACACCTTCAGAGAAAATGGTCCTTTTATCACTTAGAGAAAACACATTCAGAATATGTATGTCACCACCATCACCATATGACATCTATGATTATTGTTTGAATGCATGTACATTCATTCCAGAGAAGGATAAACTTATTGACACCATTCCAAGCCACCTGGCACACAGCATTTAAAGAAACCAAGAACGGCAATTGCTTACAATTACATATACATTTACATACATGCTCCGCCTGTTCCACTCCAAATAAAGTGAGGGGGAGGGCAGTGGGGGGAGGGGGGGGGGGGACTATCTATGTGCTTCCATAAGAGTCCCTAATTTCCTTATGCAAAATGTATGTTTGCTGCACTACAATTACTCTGCAGCCAACTTCAAATGGCGATCCTCTAATCTTTGTCACTAGTGTTACCAGAAAAGAATGTTACTTTCCCTCCAGGGATTCCAATTAGAGTTCCTGAAGCATCTCCACAATACCTGCATATTGACTGAACCTACCAGTAATGAATCTAGCAGCCCATCTACAAATAGTTTCAATGTCTTCCTTTAATCTGACCTGATCGGGATCCCAAACACTCAAGCAGTACTCACGAATGAATCACAATAATGTTTGATGTGCGGCCTCCTTTACACATGAACCACATTTTCCTAAAACTCTCCCAACAAATCGAAGTCAACCATTCGCTCTTCCCTACTACCACTCTTACATGCTTATTCCATTTCATATCACTTTGCAATATTGCACCTGGATATTTCATCAATGTGAGTGAGTCAAGTAGCACAATACTAATTGCTGTATTCTAACGTTAAAGGATTGTTTCTCCTGTTCACCTGCAGTAACTTACATTTTTCTGCAGTTGAGTTAGCTGCCATTCGTCACATCAACCAGAAATTTTGTCTAAATCATCTTGCATCCTCCTACAGTCATGTAACGATGACACATTCCCGTACACCACAGCATCAGCAGCAAACAGCCACAGACTGTTGCTCACCCTGTCCATCGGATCACTTATGTATGTAGAGAAAAATTGTGGTCCTTACCCCACTTCCCTGGGGCACTCCTGACAATACCCATATCTCTGATGAATACTCACTGTTGAGGGCAATATACTGGGATCTGTTACTTAAGAAGTACACATATGCTTATTGAACACATTTCAGTGGTGCCTGGCCTAGTGTCTTACTAGAGCCATCACACTTCAATAGCATCCAACATAGTGCTCAACTAAATCAAAAAATCATTTCACTACACACATTGCAAAGCCACTATGAACTCCTCTATGACAACACTAAATAGGATGGGTATATGTAAGTGACCACTGATAGATATACACACCGATCAAAAACACCCACATACATAATTTCTGCATAGTTTAAGTCCTGTCACCAATGTGACAAACCAATGCTAACAGCATATGTGTTTTAAGCTAAATAAAATTCATAAGAGCACACTAATGTTACAATGCAAGTCACTGAAAGGATCTTTGTTAAATAAATGTGTGTTTATTACATGTGTGATGAAGGAATAAGCAGATGGCTAAGGTGAAATTATAATACTTATATCAAACAAAATTACATATGGTGATGAGATAATCAAGGGCACTAGTCAACTTCATAGAGAAACCAATGGAGAATGCAATATAGGACAGTAGACAACAATTGTAACATTTGTATTTAGTGTAGAAAAGTTTAAATTTTCTGGAAATATAGGTGTATTATGTAGAACTAGATTATTGCCCAGAGAATAAGCATGAAAAAAGAAGAAGGGGTAGAGAAAAAGCAATACCTACTTAGTTTTTCATTATCAAATAACATGTGGAAAACTTTTCTTAGTATTCCGTGAAAAGACTCAAAAGCTACTCAACTTTGGATTTGAAAGACGGAAAGATACTAGGAGAAAACAGAGGGCAGAATGAATGAAAGGTCAGGATTTAGATCATTACAGATGAAGCACAAGCTCAGACTGGGGAATGACTGAATAGGAATTTGATGTGTCCCCCTCAAACAAACAAGCACATCATTTGCTGTAAGTGATTAAGCAGAACCACAGAAAACCTAAATCCAGATAACTTACAACAGATCTGAATCTTACTTTCTCAATACACAGGCTTTTCAGAACTTACCTGGCTTTTTGCAAAGTTTTTCAATACAGGTGGGTCATTCCACCCTGGTGGAGCACCACCTGGAGGGACAGGGATTGGCTGAACTGGATTAAATACTGTCTTTGAAGCTGGTGGCTCTGTAAGTGGTGAAAGGGAATAGTGTTTAGTGCCTTACATTCACCATTTATATTGTCATAGTAGATCTAGTTTTGCAAAGCAAATTATTTCTATTTGCTCAGTTGTGTTTCATTAATATTGAAAAATTGTGAATGCTAAATATACATTACTGCAAGCAATGATGATAACCTCTCACCACAGAGGATATTTTATTATTTTACAGCCTCTTGTGACGTGTTAGACTGCAAGTGACCCTCACTATCCCCCACAAAATAAGAATGGGAACAGTTTCCTTGTGGAGTTCCCTTCCTGTTGCTCTCTCCATTGACATAAAAATGCCCAACAGCTCTCAACATTGTTACTGAATTCATTTATTCATGAAACTTTTCTTAAAACATTCATTCACTTAGCACCCCTTAACGAACCCATTTACTAAGAACATGCATACGCTGTACATAAACTGCTGGTAATTTTCTCAATTCATGAATTCCTGTCACACAAAACTACAGAATTAAACTGCTTATCTAGGCAGAGCTCTGCATGCCTGACTAATGTTAGGTAATACCCAAAGATTCCACACCAACTCTTGCCATCTACATTTGTTGCCCTGGGGTTAATAAGCATATTAATGATAAGTGGCAAAATAGACAGTTTTCTGCATGTTCCATGGATCATATTGTGATCTGTCACCACTCTGTTGAACAAGTGAGTTAGTTTAGAATTGCAATACAAGTGTGTTCAAACAGGGCCAAAGTAAGTGGATTAACTTCCTTTTCTGGTGTTGAATGAACACGTTTCATAACATATAAAATTACCCAAAATAAAACTTTAACCTAGGTACCTAATGTCAACACAATTGCAGCTTTGTTGCAGCCATAATTTAGTAACAGAGAAAGGAACTATCCAAAAATCAAGACGTTCACTGCTGCAGAGACATCAAATTATGTAGTGCCTAGGAAGCAAATTAAAATTATTACTACAGTCACAACAGCAGCTCTGGCATAACTCTGGAATGCCTGGAGCAGTGCAACTTGAAAACATAGCCTAGAACAACCAATTTTAACATGGAACTTGTGGTTTTTGCACTAGTTAGACTAATTTGTTACAATCCTGTTGACTTTTAAGTTCATATTTGATGAAATAGAAAGAATAGAGCTACAAAGAGTTGTTTGTGCAGGAATTCGTTTATCCAGTCTTTACATTCTGATAAATCCTTTCTACACATACACATAAAATCACTAGTATGGAGGTTGGAAATTTCAAAAGGAATGGGGGAAGTGGAAGCAAGAAGGGAGCACACAAAGAAGTAACCGGGCAACACCATGTAAGCAATTAGTAACAATTAATAGGTAAGTAATGTGATGAACTTCAACTGGTGGCTATAAAGGCAAATAGCAGCAGGAGTTGTTGGGGAAAAAAGGGGGGGAAGGGAGGAGGGGTGAGGGAGAATTACATTCTAATAGTGGAAATGCAGTTCATGTAGCCCAGAGTGTTCAGCACGGCACAGCAACTATCAGGAATCTATTACAAATGGATGTGTATGCATATATGTGCCAATACATAGCAGTGCACTCACTTCTCACTGATAAAGATTTGTCTGACAAACTCTCTCTTTGAACTGCTACTACTCTTTCTGAAAGTTTGCTTTAATATAAGCAGCAAATAAATCACCTACAGTTCATGACCATTACATAACATATGTAACCTTGAGGATTGTAGACATCTGCCTGAGGATAGGAGGCAACCGGCTGTGTGGTGAGAGGAGCAGCAGGTGACCCTGGATAAACCTGTTGTCCACCTCCATATGGTGCTGGCATCCCATATGATGACACATGGTTGCCAGACTGTACGGATGGATCAATTACATAAGGCTTATTTCTTGGTCCTGTTCCAGCACCAGTATTGCTACCTGAAAATATAGTAGAATGCTTTATTTTAATTAAATATTACGATCTTTACCAGTCTAAAAGACAAGCCTTACAAAACCAGGACACAGTAAGGATCATAGTTTTTTAAAAAAGTAAGTCTTCCTGACGTCTCTTCACTGAGGGACTCTAACAATAACAAAAGTCTTCTCAGTAGTTCATAACCTTAATGAGAACAATATGTCAACATTTATTCTTTATAATTATATTTTACATACTATTGCATTTTCATCATTCATTTAAGTAATATTTCCAGTCTATTAATGTAACTATTAATGCTGTGTTAATTTGGAAATTTACTTTTAGTTCACAAGCAACCTTAACTATAGAATACAAAATAAGCTTGCACAGGAGACATTGCTGCAGATTTTTGGTAATGCAAAAATTATTTCTACAGTATATAAAAGTAATAACAAATGTTTTAAAACACAGAAAAATAGACTTCTGGAATGTGTGGTTAATTGAGCATTTGTAAAATAGGTTGAAAGCTGGCCACCCGATAGATCTGATGAAGATGCACATGCAGTAAAAGAACAAGCAAGAACAAACTTGCAACACAAGAACTCAATGAGGAGTAATGTAAGAATATCAGCAGAATTTAGTATGGTATTTAAAAAATAATTGTGTGCACATGTAACACACATGGTAATTCAAAATATGAAACTTTCAGAAAATAAACACACAAAATAGAACTGAAAAACATTACTGTTTCTCAACAGGCAGAATAACAAAGTAGCCCAAAAATCCCAGTGAAAAAAGAAGAAGAAAAAAAAAACCCACAGAGGAAGAAGAGTACTGGACAGGAAATGCCATGACAAACAAAGTCTTTGGAAGATATACATTTGATTTTTTGACAAAGCTCACAACCTCCAGCTTTTCATATTTGCAGGCAAGCTCAGATTGTAATTTCTGGAACAGCTTAATAACTTTCCTAGCTGTATTCTCCAACTGCATCAAAAACAGTTTTCATATGCTCACTCTCTGTATTCCAGATGAACTGGAAATGCCGACAAGTCATATGTTACCTTTTAAGGACTAAAGTAATGTCAACAATGATTTTCCATTATGCATCTCGCACTGAGGTGGACCTCCTATCAAATTTATAAAATTTCTGTTGATGTCCAAGAAAACCGAAACACAGATCTCACAATTTACTTAAACAAAAGCCCTCACTGCCACTGATCAAATAATCGGACACACTAATGTTGAACATCTCCTAACGGATTATCTTTTAAGCCTGGTGCCTGCTTGTACTATCATATTTCATTTCCTGCTCACAAATGAGGCAGTGCTCAGCAACCAGTACCTTAGCAGCTTGTGTCAGTTGTAATAGTTAAGATCTTTGTTCAACAGTTCTTATAATAAGCCAATAGAAACATACAAAAGTAGGCAGCACCTACGCCTAGCTTTTGTAATAGTTACTTCTTTCCTCAGTGAGACTAAAGGGACATGCTGGGAGAGGCTGGAAAGGAGCAACGGGTCACTCTGACCACAAGCTGAGAAGGACACCTGAGGGGGTAAAACATCAATTCCAACTTCTCTCATCCTCACAACAGATTTACTTTCTTCCGTTGTTCCATGGACTTATGACTTCGGCAACATGTTTCCTGTTAGGGGAATTTGCACCACTGATGAGTGGTTTTGGAATACCAGCCTCACCCTACTTATGGAGCTCTCTTCACATTGTTTTGGTGCTGGCAGGGTTCAAGAGCACAGTGTTCAGCTCTGCGGTGATTTCTGCAGTTGTTCTTTTATTTTTTGTTGCAATCCTATTCAATGACCGTCTCGATCATTTAAGAGTAGAGTTGCATTCTACCAAAACTACGGTTTGACAGTTTTGGTACACTACATACATGACATAGCAAACGGTAGGATTGACACTAGCATTGGTAGGGAAAGAAACGTGAGTGATGTATAAGAGAGAAACTGGGAGCCAATGACTTCTCTTTGTCTTTTGTTTGTTTGGTTGTGTGTTTTGCGCACAACTAGAACTGCACACCATTCAGTGTTCGTCCATTGTGTATTTTATATCCTTACAAAATATAAATTGCATGTTATAAGAAATAAAACGTAGTTGATTGAGTAACTTCTGCACTTTTATGTAACCAAAGCAATTACTTTTGATGCAAGTGCAGTTTACATGCATACACTTAAAAAATACATTATTATTGTTATTATTATTATTATTATTATTATTATTATTTCCTTCACTTTCTCAGACGTTAAGTCCGGTTAAAAATGGAGTGACACGGACCTTGATCAAGCGTCACTTCCTTTTAACTATACGGTATGTGTTATATTGCATTTAGGAACTTTCGGGTAATTGAACATGTATCAATAATTACGGATTTCTGTAGCTGTATATATATGTTTGGATGTAGCTGTATTGCATTGATGTACTGGTGGATATTGTGTGGTA
The DNA here is from genome assembly GCF_021461385.2 of Schistocerca piceifrons. Lineage (NCBI taxonomy): Eukaryota > Metazoa > Arthropoda > Insecta > Orthoptera > Acrididae > Schistocerca > Schistocerca piceifrons. The sequence continues at coordinate 1,009,174,303 of NC_060139.1, forward strand.
TGACTCCTGTAGTTGAAAGTATAATTGGTATGATGTCAACTTTATCCTGATGCCACATGTCTGACTTCCTCAGCCAGTTGGATGTATTTTTCAATTTTTTCTCCTGTTTTCTTTTGTATATTTGTTGTATTGGGTATAGATATTTCGATTAGTTGTGTTAATTTCTTCTTTTTATTGGTGAGTATGATGTCAGGTTTGTTATGTGGCGTTGTTTTATCTGTTATAATGGTTCTGTTCCAGTATAATTTGTATTCATCATTCTCCAGTACATTTTGTGGTGTATACTTGTATGTAGGAACGTGTTGTTTTAAAAGTTTATGTTGTAAGGCAAGCTGTTGATGTATTATTTTTGCGACATTGTCATGTCTTCTGGGGTATTCTGTATTTGCTAGTATTGTACATCCGCTTGTGATGTGATCTACTGTTTCTATTTGTTGTTTAAAAAGTCTGTATTTATCCGTTGTGGTATTGGGATCTTTAATAATATGCTTGCTGTAATACCTGGTGTTTATTGTTTGATCCTGTATTGCAATCATGAATCCTTCTGTCTCACTGTATATATTGCCTTTTCTTAGCCATGTGTTGGATGCGTCTTGATCGATGTGTGGCTGTGTTAGATGATACGGGTGCTTGCCATGTAGTGTTTTCTTTTTCAAATTTACTTTCTTCATGTCTGTTGATGTTATGTGATCTAAAGGGTTGTAGAAGTGGTTATGAAATTGCAGTGGTGTAGCCGATGTATTTATATGAGTGATTGCCTTGTGTATTTTGCTAGTTTCTGCTCGTTCTAGAAAGAATTTTCTTAAATTGTCTACCTGTCCATAATGTAGGTTTTTTATGTCGATAAATCCCCTTCCTCCTTCCTTTCTGCTTAATGTGAATCTTTCTGTTGCTGAATGTATGTGATGTATTCTATATTTGTGGCATTGTGATCGTGTAAGTGTATTGAGTGCTTCTAGGTCTGTGTTACTCCATTTCACTACTCCAAATGAGTAGGTCAATATTGGTATGGCATAGGTATTTATAGCTTTTGTCTTGTTTCTTGCTGTCAATTCTGTTTTCAGTATTTTTGTTAGTCTTTGTCTATATTTTTCTTTTAGTTCTTCTTTGATATTTGTATTATCTATTCCTATTTTTTGCCTGTATCCTAGATATTTATAGGTATCCGTTTTTTCCATCGCTTCTATGCAGTCGCTGCGGTTATCCAATATGTAATCTTCTTGTTTAGTATGTTTTCCCTTGACTATGCTATTTTCCTTACATTTGTCTGTTCCAAAAGCCATACTTATATCATTGCTGAATCCTTCTGTTATCTTTAGTAATTGGTTGAGTTGTTGATTTGTTGCTGCCAGTAGTTTTAGATCATCCATGTATAGCAAATGTGTGATTTTGTGTGGGTATGTTCCAGTAATATTGTACCCATAATTTGTATTATTTAGCATGTTGGATAGTGGGTTCAGAGCAAGGCAGAACCAGAAAGGACTTAATGAGTCTCCTTGGTATATTCCACGCTTAATCTGTATTGGCTGTGATGTGATATTATTTGAATTTGTTTGGATATTAAGTGTGGTTTTCCAATTTTTCATTACTATGTTTAGGAACTGTATCAATTTAGGATCTACTTTGTATATTTCCAATATTTGTAGTAACCATGAGTGGGGTACACTATCAAAAGCTTTTTGGTAATCAATGTATGCGTAGTGTAGCGACCTTTGTTTAGTTTTAGCTTGATATGTCACCTCTGCATCTATTATCAGTTGCTCTTTACATCCTCGTGCTCCTTTGCAACAGCCTTTTTGTTCTTCATTTATAATTTTGTTCTGTGTTGTATGTGTCATTAATTTCTGTTTAATGACTGAAGTTAATATTTTGTATATTGTTGGTAGGCATGTTATGGGGCGATATTTAGCTGGGTTCGCTGTGTCTGCTTGATCTTTAGGTTTCAGATATGTTATTCCGTGTGTAAGTGTATCAGGGAATGTGTATGGGTCTGCAATGTAACTGTTAAATAATTTAGTTTATTATTATTATTATTATTATTATTATTATTTTGCACTCAAGAGAACATTCATCATCTTGATCAAAGGCAAGAGTTTCCTATCATTTTTGATAAACGTGAAAGTTGTTTATGAATAACAGAAATGTGTTTTATATAAGTTCAACAAAGGAAGAGAGGTTTGATACATTTTCATTTTCCAGTTTTTCATTTAACCTTTCTGTTGAGTAAATTGCCTTTTCTAGTTATGTTTGAATTAAATAAAGATTTTCAGAAATTAGCTAGAAGAGATAAAAATATATTCTTTAATGAACAGTGCAAGGAAGTTGAAGATAGTAATGTAATGGGGAAGACAAGAGATCTTTATAAGAAAATTAGAGAAATTAAAGGAAAATTCCAGGCAAAAATTGGAATGATAAAAGATAGAAATGAGAAAGATCTGAGTGAAGCAGAGGATGTTAAGGAAAGATGGACAGAATATGTAGAAGACCTATACAAGAAAGAACTGCATCATGACAGGGCTCCTACTGCTGATGTTAATGTTAATTTAGAACTAGAGCCAGATATTTTGGAGAGCGAAATCCAGTGGGCCCTTGAAAATATGGCTGATAACAAAACTAGTGGACATGATGAAATACCAGCAGAATTGTTTAAAGTCACTGGAAAGGATGCAGTGAAAGTGCTGCACTCAATATGTCAAAAATATGGATCACGCAGCAGTGGCCAGAAGACTGGAAAAAATCAGTATTCATCCCCATTCCAAAGAAGAAAAGTTCTAAAGAATGCTCAGATTACCAAACAATCGCACTTATTTCACATGCTAGCAAAGTTATGTTGAAAATCTTACAAAATAGACTTCACCAATATCTAGATCGAGAGCTGCCAGAAGAACAAGCTGGATTTAGGAAAGGAAGAGGAACTAGAGATCAAATTGCTAACATTCGGTGGATTATGGAAAAAGCGAGAGAATTCCAGAAAGATGTGTACCTCTGCTTTATTGACTACGCCAAAGCCTTTGACTGCGTCAATCACAACAAATTATGGAACAGACTGAAAAACATGGGTGTACCAGATCACCTCATTCATCTGATACGGAGTTTATACCTTGACCAAGAAGCCACGGTGAAAACTATGTATGGAACAACGAAATGGATAAAGATTCAGAAAGGGTTCCGGCAAGGCTGCATACTGTCACCGTACTTATTCAATCTGTATGCAGAACATGTCATGAGGAATGCGAGGCTAGATGAAGGAGAAACAGGAATTAAAATAGCTGGAATAAATGTAAACAACCTCAGGTACGCGGATGATACGATCCTGTTGGCAGAAAGTGAAGAAGAATTGAGAACACACTTACTGAAAGTGAAAGACGAAAGTGAAAAGGCTGGTCTTATGCTGAATGTGAAGAAAACGAAAATTATGGCAACTACACCTACCAATTCGTGGGATATAGCAGGAGAAACCATGGAGGTAGTGACCACATTCAGTTATCTCGGTTCCCAGATCTCTGCTGGCGGTGACTGCAGCCATGAAATCTGGAGATGCCTGTTGCTCGGTAGACAGGCGATGTCAAATCTTGACAAGGTTATAAGGTCCAGAGATATAACACTAGCAACAAAGATCCGTATTGTGAGGGCTATGGTCTTTCCAGTTGTGATGTATGGATGAGAAACCTGGACCATTAGAAAGGCTGAACGGCGAAGAATTGACTCCTTCGAATTGTGGTGTTGGAGGAAACTTCTTAAAGTTCCATGGACTGCAAAGAGAACCAACAGGTCAATATTGGAGCAAATTAAACCAGACTTCTCCCTGGAAGGTCTAATCTTAAAACAAAAGCTGACCCACTTTGGACACACAATGCGAAGGCATGCCTCACTGGAAAAAACATTAATGCTGGGGAAGATTGAAGGAACTAGAAGAAGAGGACGTCAGAGGATGAGATGGATCGATGGCATCACAGAAGCAATGTGTTCCAGACTGGAAGGTCTACGGGAGAAAGTGCAAGACAGGAAAAAGTGGCGTGATTTGGTTCATGGGGTCACGAAGAGTCGGAACCGACTAAACGAATAGGGGAGAGAGAGAGAGAGAGAGAGAGAGAGAGAGAGAGAGAGAGAGAGAGAGAGAGAGCATTATACTATAAACCTGTATTTGTTTTCTTTATTACTATAAAATACTTCTATTTCGTGTTAAAAATCAAGAAGTTTCAAATAAAAGCTAATTTAACACTGACTAGTTCAGTTTTGCTATAAAAATTATTTATTTTTGAGTATCAGACAGGGGGATAACTATGTAAAATAAAAATGTTCGGCAGGTTATGCGGGCTTTTATATATCCACATTCAGTTTCTAGATGGTTTATCACTTCCAGTTTTTAAGGGAATCTAGTAGGACTCTGATCACAAATGTAAAGAAAGCGATCATTACAAAGTAATGCCCGATAGGCAGTGAGCCGTGCGTGGCTCGTGTTCCTGCCATCATGTATTTTACACCCTGTTTTTAACATATTAAATTACTACTATCACTGAGTTGCTGCTTTGCCTGACCGTGAGCGGCGTTAGCAGTGCATATCGATATATTCCCTTTCACAGTACGAGGTGCATTCAAGTTCTAAGGCCTCCGATTTTTTTTCTCCGGACTTGAAAGAGATAGAAATATGCGCATTGTTTTAAAATGAGGCCGCGTTCATTGTCAATACGTCCCAGAGATGGCAGCACCGTATGGCAGATGGAATTTTACCGCCAGCGGCGAGAATGAGAACTGTTTTAAATACTTAAAATGGAGACTTCTTCCTTACTTGAACAGCGTGCAATCATTCGTTTTCTGAATTTGCGTGGTGTGAAACCAATCGAAATTCATCGACAGTTGAAGGAGACGTGGTGATGGAGTTATGGATGTGTTCGTGGGTGCGACAGTTTAATAAAGGCAGAACATCGTGTGACAACAAACCGAAACAACCTCGGGCTCGCACAAGCCAGTCTGACGACATGATCGAGAAAGTGGAGAGAATTGTTTTGGGGGATCGCCGAATGACTGTTGAACAGATCGCCTCCATAGTTGGCATTTCTGTGGGTTCTGTGCACACAATCCTGCTTGACGACCTGAAAATGCGAAAAGTTTCATCCAGGTGGGTGCCACGAATGCTGATGGAGGACCACTTGGCTGCCCGTGTGGCATGTTGCCAAGCAATGTCGACGTGCAACAACAGCATGAATGGGACTTTCTTTTCATCGGTTGTGACAATGGATGAGACGTGGATGCCATTTTTCAATCCAGAAACAAAGCGCCAGTCGGCTCAATGGAAGCACACAGATTCACTGCCACCAAAAAAATTTCGGGTAACCGCCAATGCTGAAAAAATGATGGTGTCCATGTTCTGGGACAGCGAGGGCGTAATCCTTACCCATTGCATTCCAAAGGGCACTACGTTAACAGGTGCATCCTACGAAAATGTTTTGAAGAACAAATTCCTTCCTGCACTGCAACAAAAACGTCCGGAAAGGGCTGCGCGTGTGCTGTTTCACCAAGACAACGCACTCGCACATCAAGCTAACGTTACGCAACAGTTTCTTCGTGATAACAACTTTGAAGTGATTCCTCATGCTCCCTACTCACCTGACCTGGCTCCTAGTGACTTTTGGCTTTTTCCAACAATGAAAGACACTCTCCGTGGCAGCACACTCACCAGCCGTGCTGCTATTGCCTCAGTGATTTTCCAGCGGTCAAAACAGACTCCTAAAGAAGCCTTCGCCGCTGCCATGGAATCATGGCATCAGCGTTGTGAAAAATGTGTACGTCTGCAGGGCGATTACGTCGAGAAGTAACGCCAGTTTCATCGATTACGGGTGAGTAGTTAATTAGAAAAAAAATCGGAGGCCTTAGAACTTGAATGCACCTCGTATCTTTGCTCGACTGCTATTCCTTTCCGGTCGTTGTCTGTTGTAAGCCAGTTCGGATATCAACATCGGGTCCGTCAGTCAGTTGGAACGCATCTGGAGTGCACCCCGGACCTGCCAGTCAGGGAGTTTCAATGTGGCACTAGTGCAGTCGGGTTGGAGCAGTGAGGTCTGCGCCGAAATGGCTCGCCCGACCATTGCCGCCATGCATCACTTGAGCGAGGTGGGCCATGGTCTTGGTGGATCGTCAGTCAGTCGTCCTACCAGATGACCCGTTTTGGCTCACCGATCATTCATGAGTCAGCTGTGTGTGTGTGTGTGTGTGTGTGTGTGTGTGTGTGTGTGTGTGTGTGCACGTGCGGAGTGTGCGCATCAACTCCTGATTTGTCTTTGTGCGTGCTTAGTTACTGTCGGATACCGTTCAGGTGTTCGTGGAAGTGTTTTTCAGGTTCTGTATGTAGTTGGTGTTATTTCCTTTGACAAGTTACTTTAAATGTTGTTGGCGTAGTGGCTCTGAGAGGTCAGTCGTCTCATCGGGCGAGGTGTAATTGGTTCTCCGAGCGCTTCTGGGCCCATCTTGTGGAACTTGGGTCAGTCCTTTCCTGGTGCAGGGATGTCGTTTAGCCAGTAGGCGTTTTTGCTCTGCATGGTTGGGTCCGCTGCCGGGCCCTGCACAGTGTCGCAGCATGTGTGGAGATGTCCGATCGCTACGAGCTTTGTGGTTCACCGACCCAGGATGTCAAAGTTGAGTAGTGGTTTCAACTACCCAAGCCACATCCATTCATGTTGTGTGATTCGTTTCGATGGTTCGCTGTTGGGAAGGTTTTCCTGTCAGCAACCTCGAGTGTTTGTATTGCTGAAATTTAGCTGCCATGCGGTGCAATTAACCAAGCTGTTGTGTCGGTCGGTCTGTGGCTGTCCCATGGTTGGGTTCCGACGGATCAAGTGTAGTTGGCCTCACCACCTGTCTCACCTAAGTGAACGAGAGTAGACCGACCTCCCTGGAGGCTTCCGAGTGCCACCAGTGTTTAATTAACTGTTTTTAGCTGCTTAAAATTTAAGGCTTATGGTTATTTCCTTTTATCTTAAAAAATGTTTGCAAAATTAATTCTTAAATTTATCTTTCAAGCTTAAACATTGCGGCCTTCTGCCTTTAAAAGTCTATGGTAATACACTCTAAAATTTTAAAACTTAATTGTGGCCTTCAGCCTTTGGTATTGCACCTTGCATATGTTTGTTCTATCTACTTTGCTGTGATGTTTTTTTTTTTTTTTCTGTCTTAATTGGAATTTTATCTTGTTGATTTGTTAAGATTTCCTGTTTGGAGGCCTTCAGCCGTGAAAGAGTTGCATTCGGTAAAGGTCCGGTTATGAGCCACTTTCGTTGTAAAAATGTTATTAAATTACGATAAATTACAATTAGAAGGTGAAACTGACCCCAACCTTATTTGGCCCTTTCCACAATCCTAACTACCTGTTCTGCCCAGCGGGTTTAGCGGGCACCTCAGGCACACCACACACCGAACGTACATGTAAGCAGGTAATCTTAATTGACCAAAGCTACTAGGAAAACTACATTTACACTTACTTATGACAGTCTATGGTGACCTAGAATAGTTTTACAACTCTACTCGATACACACCTTTGTACACGTTGTGACTTAGTGAATGATCTTTTAGCAAATTTCCTGTACTCTGTATAAATCTTCAATACGGTGCCTTCTGAAACATCAAATACTTCAAGCAACCATCATTATGGAAACACCCACCATATAAGCACCAACAATTTTCCCACCTTAGGATGCACTGAGCTCCAACATAACGCTCACTCAACTACACAGAAAAGTGGACAAATACAACAGGACAACCTGCGTGTTTGGATAGGATCTGCATTCATGTTCAAGCATGCACTACTCACAGAGTTTTCATATTTTTGTCCACCCTTCTAAATATCAGTCAATATGCCTAACTTTTTTGAGGTACCTTGTCATTAAGTTTTTGTCTTATACTGTGAATTTTGAAAGTGACATTTTCACATCAATAAAGTACAGGAAGTTCTGGTGGAATGAAAATAATTCAGAAGTAAAGGAGACCCACTCACCGAATAGCAGGCGAATGAGTCACTGAGAGGCATACATAAAAGAGAACGGAAACTTTTGATTGATTGATTGATTGATTTAACAGGAGAGGTAAAACAGCTTAGGTCTGAGCTGCCACTGCCCGCACTGAAACTAGGTTTATTGTGCGGTATCGCTCCCTGTACATCTAGTAAAGCCAACCAGTGCCCTTAATTAGTGCATGGAGTCCCTCTACCAGTTTTTGTTAGACACAATTTCTTCAGATGTAGTTGTCCCGAAGAGTCTGTATCTTTTACTCTCCAATGCCATGCATTCAAAAATTGTGTGTGATGCACGGAAACTTCAATACTGTAAACTCTTTATTATCTGTCCGCAAATGTCTGATTTGCGGAAAATTTTTCTTTAATTCAGAAGTGGTCATGGGTGAGCAATAATGTCACATTACAACACAAATGTAGCAAAGAATGTGCTGCCCGAACACTGTAAGCACTGAACTGTCATTGTTGCAGAAGATAGTCGCAGGTTTCTGTTTGTGCCAAACAATGTTTGTAATACAAAAATGTGTTTTGTTAGCGATATAGCAGAAACTGGAAATAATATACAAACTGAGAGAGGCAGTATTGGTACATGAAATCTGGTATTGATTTACAGTGTAGGTGAAACTACAACATGTGATAGTAGGAAAAACAAAGACAAACTAGCTCATTTGCTAGCAGTTCTGTTGCATCTCATAGTTCGTCTGAAAATATCTACGTAAGCAGAACAGGACAAAGCAATGTTGGAATGGTTTCAACAGTGAAGAGCAAAGAGCACACAAGCATCTGTCCCAATATGTGGTAAACAGGTCCAATTGTTCTTCAAAACCTTGTGGACTGAGGAGTTTTTAATGCATCTTCCAGCTGGTTAACAAAATTTAAAGATCATCAAGGTATTTGGAAGACTGTCATCCAATGGGAAAAGTTAAGTGGGGATAATACGGCTGCTTCTGAATTTTTTAATGATTTCCATGTTTATTGTATGAGAAAATTTAAAGCTAGAGCAAATATACAGAGGATGAAACCGGATTGTGTTGGAAGGATCTATCAACAAAGAATTTAGCTTCCGAGACAGAGAATTGTGTGCCTAGTTATGAATTAAGCTAGGAAAGGTTACCCGTGTTGTAAGTTAAGCTTGGTTTAATAGCTAACACTAAAAGAAACAAACTATTTCAATGGAAAAGAAGCACACAATTCAGCTGTCTATTATTTCCGCCACAAAGGGACATGGATGGACCGCACAGTATTTCAAACAAGGCTTGCTTTGTGTCTCAGGTGTGAGAACATTTAATGTCGAAGGGCCTACTTACAAGAGTTGTATAGTTACTGGATCAATGCATCAACGCATATGACCAAAAATGTTCTGAACTTGATTGTTGGAATGGAACTTGCAAAATATTTATCCCCTAATGTGACAGCTTCATTCCAGCCAAAGGATCAGATTGTCATTGCTGCCGTGAAGAAAATTTATAAAGGAAATCTCTACAAAAGAAGGCAGCAATCTTTAAACATTTTGGAAACAATTAACTGTGTTAGACCCAATTCACAGTGTCAAAAGTAGGGTAAAACAGTCAACCACAGCCAAGTCATGGAAACACATTAACCCTAAAATTGATATAATCTGTAATTCCGATGACAACCAAGACTGTTCATTAGCACTGTTAGCTGCTGTTTTTGAAAGTACTCCAGGATATGAAACTGTTGTCAAAGAAATTATTTGTGAATGGGTTGATATCAAGTACACAGAGCCACCTCATCAAACGTTGAGTGACAGTGCTACTGTTCGGCGAGTACAAGAGAAATCTGAGGTGGTGAACAACACTGATGAAGATGATAACATTCCTCTAATTCCACAAACAGTAATGGGCCATATATCAGCACTTCAATGAGCCGAAGGGTAACTGGACTCCCTTTCTGGCAAGTTGGTGATGTCTAAAATTCATAATGTGATATGCGAAAGACAAGCTTCGTCACTGAGACATAAATCAATTCAATGTGAAATTGGATTGTACTATATTCTTTGTAAGTACTGCATTTTCACATGGACTATGACAACTTAAGTAGAATTTATTACAAATATTGGTTAAGTGGTTTTTATTAGGACACTGTAGTTAATTTTTGTGCTTGAACAACTAACACATTACTGTGTACTTTAATTGCAGATTATCCATGAAATTCGATTATCCAAGTTTTTTGAGTTCCCAGTTACTGTGGACAATTGACCCTATTATTAAAAGAATAGATTGCTGCTCACCACACTGACAGGGCATTGAGTCAAAGACAGGCACACTGAAGAGACTACTAAACATTGAAGCAACATATGTTCATTGTGCCTGTCTGCAACTCAATACCTCTTCTATGTGCTGGGTAGCAATCTTTTTTATAATACTGTTGTTATTCCATCCTCGGCTTTCCATGGTTAAAGTTTTCATTTTCTTTTATGTATGCCTGTCAGTGATTCAACACTTATTCACTTATTCAGTGACTGGTCTCCTTTATCCAAAAAGTTTTTTCACATGAAGCATTATATCGGGTTTGAGATAGTAATCTCTCATAGCAACATTCAATTTTTAACAGAGTTTACAGCACTTAGAGCCCAGCTGTGCCTGAGAATTAACACTCATACACACAAACATTTGTGTCAATGAAAAAAAATTGACACGCCCAAAATAGCACTACAACAGCTGTACTCACCTGTAAAATTAACATGTCCAATGGGGTAATATCCTTCCTGAGAGAGAGAGAGAGAGAGAGAGAGAGAGAGAGAGAGAGAGAGAGAGAGAGAACTAATTTTTCAAATGACACTATCTAACTTATGAATAAAAGTAAATCTACATGTGCATATCACTCTTGCACACTACAGTCAACTACTACTTGTACCAGAAACTACAACTTCTACCAGAAACTACAACAGCAAATGTACCGCATTGTGGAGCGTTACTTACTCCACCTTGCACAGCTGTTGACCCTATCAGCCATATGAGGCGATTCCGAAAGCTTCTGGCAAAAACTGGGATCAGCTGAAGGGTATGATCTAACTGAACCTAAAAGCCATGAGATTATATTACCATACTGATACAATTATGCATGAGCTCATAATAGTTTAGCAGTGTTTATAGATGCTAACAGCAAATATTAAACAATTCTGGATGTATCAATTCCCAAGTAGCACAAAGGGGCTAATGGGTTTTCTATGATAAAAATGCCAAGCAAGTTAAGTTGAACAAAATAACAGTCCACAGTAACAAAAATAGAGCATAAAAAATCTGTACAAAGAGTTATTAGGCAAATGGCTCAATTGTCATGGCACACGCGCACAGTATTTTGACGAAAGACCCGATTATGACTAGCAAGTCTGTTGTTGAAATATTGTGCATGTTTACAGCAATAATCTGGTTATTCCTCCAAGAACTCACTGTATGATATACATGCTCTGAAAAACTTGAGAATCATATCGAAAGTACTTTTTCAGCCATTATATTTATTTCTTCTCATTCAAGTCTAGTGTTTTGCAAACATGAAACTGTATTAATCACAGAGAACACTGGTCTTGCAGATCAGAAAGAAAAAATGTTTATGTGGTATTTCTGCTCACCACCTATAGACTTTGAGGCTCACATGATTAAAATAGGATTCATGGGACAGACATTCATGAGACACTGTTTGGAATGTCTTTTCTGAAAGTTACCTTGAGTAATTAGTTACAGAACTTGCGTCATGAGAGCACTGTCTCATATCTCCTAATACTTAATAATACCGAACTTCTCAATTCAGTTAACACAGTATGACTCCTATAGCATAATTAATGACATGTTAAAAAGGAAGCTTAAGAAAAGTATATTTCTGCTTAGAAACTGTAACAGGAAATCAGATTACCTGAACAATCATCATCAAACATTTATCTCTTTGGATGAAGCTTTGGTACTTTCCATGGATATAATTGAAGAGAGTTATGCAATATGCTTTAAACTTATATGTGCTTAGTAAAGTTTTAATGAATGGGAATTTCATGGATTTGAACATCAAAATTTGCTTACTGATTTAACATGAAATCCTACAAAGTTTTCATCTTGTGTAAAGTAAATAAAGTGCAACTGTTTCTGCCACCCAGTGGCTATTAACTTATCTTGCACACTTCACAGCACTGCTAGCCACTAGACTCTTGCTTTCCATATGGTGTAACTACTTTGACAATCTTATCATAGGACTAAGCTGTTGAATGCTTATCTACTTTGATGTAAGCATTGTATTGTACACTGACATTTCTTGCTTGATTTTCACTTTGAATGTTGTGCATGGATTATTTGTCTACGAGCTAGGTTAAAAAAGTTTCTGGCCTGACTACATTTTTAAAGTTGTAAAAACAAAACAATAATGTTATTTTTCAATGTAAACAACCTTTATTCCAATACAATTTTCACATCTGTGAATTAACAACTCTATGCCTTTCAAAAAGTAATCTGATTCTTTATCTGCAAAATGTCCATTACAGCAGCTTTCACTACACCACCACCACCACCACCACCACCACCACATTATCATCGTCGTCATCGTCTTCGTCATCACCAAATTTCCTTCTGCGAAATTTGGAGATGAGATAGTAGTCACTTAGGGCTAGATCTGGACTACAGAGTAGGTGGTCAATCTCCTGGAAGCCACATTACTTTACTGCAGACTACACAGCTGCCACCATTTTCACTAACACATTGTTGTGGGGAAGACAAACACCATGTGACAAACTTCTTCGCCTCTTTAGTTTGATGGAGTCACATGATTTGTGCAGAAGTGAAGCATAGTATTGTGCATTCACAATGATATTCCTTTCTTTGAAAAGAACTATGATAATTCCTCTGTAACCACAGAAGATTGTTGTCGTGACCTCCTTTGTGGACTGAGTGACCTGTGCCTTTCTTGGTGGAGCTTCACTTGGTTTGTGCCATTCAAGCGATTTTCTTTACGACAGAGGATCATCATAAAGAACTATACTTTCCTCCCTATAGCAATGGATTCCAGTACTTCTTTCTAGTTGCCACAGTACAGCTCCAAAAACTTGGTGCAACAAGTCACACACTACTCCTTCTGCACTGCATAGAGACGTCTGTGCACCCATCTTGCACTGACATTTTTCAAGTGCAAATGATCATTCATTATCCAGAAAACAGTTATTTTAGATAACCTTAACAGTGCTGGAATTTCCTCAAGTTTCAACTGCCTGTCACTCACAACTTCACTTTTAACAACAGCAAGGGTTTCCTCAGTCACCGCCTAAACAGGTTGACCAACACGTGGATCAACAACAATTTTCTCTCTGCCTAGATAAAACTGTTTAGACCATTCCTTCACTGTGGAGTATGAAGTAGAAGCATCATCATTAACAACACCCAAATGGACTTTCATTTCATTTCACTAATGTAACCCTTCTTTTGTCAGGAACTTCATCGCTGCATGGTACTCTATTTTTTCCACTGCAGCTCGTAATGTTTTACTCTAACGAGTATCCTCATTCAGCTGAGGCAAGTACCAGGCTACAATTCATGTGCGCATCTACTTGCAGATGTCGCAAGCAGCCCTTCAAGGAATTTTAACCTTCGAGCTCATATTCAAGGTCATGCTGGAAACTTATGGAATCTACTTCTTATGTTACACACATATTTGATTTTTCTGACACATTACATCACTTGCCTTTGACAGCGGATGTTACTTACCTTGAACAGCTGCCACTGGTGGTGACTGCTGAACAGGCACAGGTGGAACAGGAGCAACAGGTGGAGCTGGTGAGAATGTTTTTGGAGGCCCATAATGCTGCTGTGTCATGACTGGTCCTGCAGTGTTGTATGGTGAAGTTGCAGAAGGTGACTGGTGTTGTCCAGGCAGATAAGAGGATTGTATTGGTGGAACAAGTTGCTGCTGCTGCTGTTGCACAGTTGGAGTGAAAGATCGAACAGGAGGTACAGGAGCAGTGGGTGTATATGCCTGGGCCTGAGGGCTGTTATAGGACTGCTGGGGTATCTGCTGAACAGGGGTTCCCAGATATGAAGGTGCGCTGCCAAGTTGCTGCTGATGCTGTTGTGGTTGTTGTTGTTGTAACTGTTGGAGAAAGAGAAAGAAAAACGTGTTTACTACTTTTAAGTTGGTTACAAAAAGTCAATTTAAGCTTATGTAAGTTACTTTTAAAACTGATGAGCATCATCTCTGGGACCCAGTAAGGATTTGATTGGTACGAATAACGATGTGAACTCTGATTGTTTGACTGCTACGTTAAGGCTGAATGTCAGAAGTCACTGAATAATGATACCATGTATCATTTTTTTGTTAAAAGCTGTCTCCATCTATAGTTTGTAGCTCTAAACCTTAAAATTTCTGTAATATTAAATGTCTATTTCAAGCAAGTCGCTTAAGAACTGACACTCATCTGCTGTGTGTCATGAACAGAAGTAACCATATACTACGTGAAATACGCCATTTCAAGAAGAAACCACATTGGTCCAGTATCAGTTGGTTACAGGAAGTACCTCTTTGACAAACAGAAATAAAAATGTATCTACTTATTTTTATAATATAAGTGGGTAACCAAAAAACTTACTCACCAAGGAGCGGCCCAACAAAACGCACACAAAAGTTAAGGTAGTGTGCAATCTTTCAGAACCAGTGGCTCCTCCTCCTGGCAGAAGGGTTTAAGAGAAAGGAAGACAGATGCAGGAAAAGGACTGGCCAGGTTTAGCAAATGGGGAGAGTCAGGGAAAAGTCACCCAGAACCTTGGGTCAGGGGAGACTTAACAGATGGAATGAGAAGGAAAGATTGACTGTTGGGAACTTCATCAGACAAGATTTGAATACCAGAGAGCTTAGAAGTGGAAGACAGAATAATAAACAAGATAAAGATTACTGCAAAACATTTTGCAAGAGTTAATAAGGGTGGAAAGTTAAGTGTACTATATGTGGTAGAGACAGTTGAAGGTTGGGGAGGGGGGGAGGGGGGGGGGGGGGAGAGAGAGATAAGACAAGTCAGAAAATTGGCTACGAAGTCTTTCGCGACGTATTTCCTGAGTAAAAATTTCTCGGTGTACATGCCGCGCCAAATCAGGATAAATCTCCAAGCTTTCGACCACTACCTCCATGGTCGTCGTCAGGGCTAAAACTGACTGTCGTGAACTAGCGAGGTTCCCACTTTTATATGCAAAAGACGGCTTCTTATTGGCTGGAATACGTCAGCGATATGGCGCATAGCGAAGTGGTGCCCTCTACTTCCATAGATGTAGTTGCTATCCCGCGTTGCTTGCAGCGCCATCCCTTAAATCAGGAGGTAAAGTGCGAGAAGTTTTTCTCTGCGATTTTTCTTTATCCAGTGCACTCTTCCAAGTGTTGCTAAGTGCATAGCCATTGTCTCTATTAAAGTTATTATCGCTAAGTCTAATTTCGACTGCTTCCCGGATGACAGAGTCCCAATAATTCGATGTGTGAGCTATTACTCTAGTTTCTTCAAATAAAATCTTATGCTTGTTAAGAAGGCTATGTTCAGCCACCGCTGATTTTTCCAAATACCTATATTTAAGGTGGCGTTGGTGCTCGATGCAGCGGTCGGCAACGGTTCTTACAGACTGGCCCACGTAATTCTTGCCGCATTCGCAAGGAATAGTATAAATTCCCGGCACTCTTAAGCCGAGACTATCTTTGACTGGTCTCAACATATCCTTAATTTTCCTAGGTGGTCGGAAAACTGGTTTTATTCCTTGCCTCTTCAGGACTCTGGCTATCTTGCTCGTTGTAGCACCGCAAATGGTTGATCTCGGGACCGAGACCATTTGACGACTGTTTTCAAGAGGAATGGTTATTCTGCCGGTGAAATTAA
Source organism: Schistocerca piceifrons (assembly GCF_021461385.2). NCBI lineage: Eukaryota > Metazoa > Arthropoda > Insecta > Orthoptera > Acrididae > Schistocerca > Schistocerca piceifrons. Next base: position 1,009,190,151 of record NC_060139.1, read on the forward strand.
ATCAGTATTGTCCAAGAAAGTAAGACACGATGCCGCCCACATACAAGAAGAGGACCAACACATAGCGCGGCTTCCTTTTTGCGGTGCTACAACGAGCAAGATAGCCAGAGTCCTGAAGAGGCAAGGAATAAAACCAGTTTTCCGACCACCTAGGAAAATTAAGGAAATGTTGAGACCAGTCAAAGATAGTCTCGGCTTAAGAGTGCCGGGAATTTATACTATTCCTTGCGAATGCGGCAAGAATTACGTGGGCCAGTCTGTAAGAACCGTTGCCGACCGCTGCATCGAGCACCAACGCCACCTTAAATATAGGTATTTGGAAAAATCAGCGGTGGCTGAACATAGCCTTCTTAACAAGCATAAGATTTTATTTGAAGAAACTAGAGTAATAGCTCACACATCGAATTACTGGGACTCTGTGATCCGGGAAGCAGTCGAAATTAGACTTAGCGATAATAACTTTAATAGAGACAACGGCTATGCACTTAGCAACATTTGGAAGAGTGCACTGGATAAAGAAAAATCGCAGAGAAAAACTTCTCGCACTTTACCTCCTGATTTAAGGGATGGCGCTGCAAGCAACGCGGGATAGCAACTACATCTATGGAAGTAGAGGGCACCACTTCGCTATGCGCCATATCGCTGACATATTCCAGCCAATAAGAAGCCGTCTTTTGCATATAAAACTGGGAACCTCGCTAGTTCACGACAGTCAGTTTTAGCCCTGACGACGACCATGGAGGTAGTGGTCGAAAGCTTGGAGATTTATCCTGATTTGACGCGGAATGTACACCGAGAAATTTTTACTCAAGTCAGAAAATTAATTTCATAGAAAACTAGGAGGAGAGTGAAGAAAGGAATATTTAAGGAAAAGAAATGCTGAAACCAAAGAAATTAACGTAAGGTTATGGCGAGGTGGGTGGCGACAATGAAAGACATCGTGTAATGCCAGTTGCCACCTGCAGAGTTCTTAGAAACTGCTGTCAGGGGGCAAAATCCAGATGGCACGTTGTGATGGGACAGGCACCAAGGTCATTACTGTCATGTTGTAGAGTGTGCTCTGCAACAGGATATTGTGTTTGCCAATACACACACACTGTCCACACCCATTAATCCTAAATGATAACTTGGTAGTAGTCATACCAACTAAAAGGTCTAACAGCTCTTACCTAACAGCTGGTACACAATGTGTCATTTCACAGATAGCTCTCCCTTTGATAGTAAATGTTTCATCAGTTACAGTGATGGTATAGGTGATGGTAAGTGGATACATCTGCTGACTTATAGCATGGTAGGGGCCACAGGGTAGGGAAATGGGTTCAGAAGGAGATAGGGTCTGACCAGGAAAAGTGCAGAGATTTGGTGGGGGGGGGGGGGGGGTCGAAAGCTATTTTATATATTTGGTGAGCAAAGTGGCATGGGATTCTTAACAGGACCATGTCGAATTTTATTGGGAGAATGAATATGCATCTGCCAAAAGTTTTAGCAGGTCCATCTCACTGTGTGTCCATATGGCAAAGACATTATCAATGTATCTACACCAAACAAGAAGCTCAAGGCTTATGGATCCCAGGAAAGCCCCCTCCAAACAACCCATGAAAAGGTTGGCATAGGAAGGAGACTTCCTAGTTGCCACCGCTATGCCGCCAATCTGATGATGATTAGTGTTTTAGGGCGCACAACAACGAGGTTATCAGCGTCCGTTCCCAAAAGAAATGTTGACGAGTGCAGCCAAGATCTGTTAAACAATGATCAATTCAGAGCCAATCTTTGCGAGAATTGTAAATGTTCAAATTGCAAGATTGGACACAGCACATCAAAACAGGTAGATAAAACTAAAAATAAAATAGCTAGCAGTACAAAACAGGTGAAAATAATTAACGGTGGCTGAGTGACCACTTACAAATAATGGGTGACCAAACCACTTTACAGCACATTAAGATCTCAATCTCAATATGTTGGGAAGAAGTCCAGACATCACACAAAAACATAAAACTCTAGCGCGACACTCGCCTCATTATTAGTTAAAATAGAGGGCAGGTCTGATGGGACACTAAAGTCTTCCCTCAAACCCGCATTTAAAACACACTCAGTTAAAATATGTCGTATCAACAGCTGTGTCCCACATGTCTGACATGTTGGTGGCTCCTCACAACGTAACAGAAAACAATGTGTCAACAGACAATGTCCTATTCTAAGCCGTGTAAGGGCTACTTCCTCAGCTTGTTGTTGTCGGAAGGAGGTAAGCCACGGTCGGACAGAATCCTTCACTACTCACAACTTATTATCCCTCACTTCCAGCCACTGAGCCTCCCACCAACACATGACCTTCCGAGTCACGAATGATGTTATTGCCTGCAGGGGGACAGAACAGCGAGCAGGAGGTGGGATGGAGCAAGCCTCCTTGGCAGCTGCGTCTGCAAGTTCATTTCCAAGAATCCCTATGTGCCCTGGAACCCAGCAGAAAATTACATCCTTACCCTGCTTTTGCAAGAGCAGGAGTGCGTCCTGCACTACTTGCACCATCCGATCGGCTGGGTACAGTTGTTCAAGAGTGTGTAGAGCACTTTGGGAATCGGAGCAGATGATGAATTTCGTGCCATGATGTCGTCGCATATGCTCTAACGCTTGCAGAATGGCAAACAGTTCTGCACAGTAAACTGAGAACTGCTCTGGGAGCCCTATCCTACAGACAGTATCGGGAAACACAGCAGAGCAGCCCATAAAATCCCCCTGTTTAGACCCATCCGTGTAAACAGTAATAAAATCTGAATGGCGGTCTAAAATCTCAGTAAATTTAATTTTAAAAAGGTGGTCCGGGGTACAATACTTCTAGTACGCAGCCAGATCAAGAAGTAATCTTGGCCTTTGTAGCAGCCAGAGAGATCCCCTACCCCATCCCTGGTGGAGGACCTTAATGCCCTCCAGGTGTACTAACTTGAGACTCTCCTTTGCACGGATGCCAAACGGCTTTGTTGCCTTCAGACGGTGGCGGAAGAGACGTTCCAGTGCCAGCTGTGAAATGGTGTTGGACACCAATGAAAGAGGAGTGGACTTGGCCCTGTATGCTAGCCGTACCATGAGGAGATGATGCCGAATGGACGGCAGAGGCTCTCCAGCCTCGACACATAGACTAGCAACTGGACTCGTGCGATAAGCCCCCGTTGAAAGCCTAATACCCTCATGGTGAATCACATCCAACATTTTGAGGTACGAAGGTCTTGCAGATCCATAAGCTTGACATTCGTATTCCAGTCGAGGTCGCACAAAGGTCTTATAAAGTTGGAGCAGATGTGCCCTGTCAGTGCCCCAGGACCTATGACTGACGCATTTAAGGACATTTAAAGCCTTGAAACAGCGGACTTTGAGATCCTTTAGGTGTGGCAACTATGTGACCTTCTCATCAAAAATAAGCCCGAGATATTTAACTTGTTCCATAAAGGTGAGACCAGTGTCTCCTAGTTTTAAAACAGGGAGATTAAAAAGAGTACGGGAACGGTTAAAATCTACACAAACAGTCTTCTCCAAAGAGAATTTAAAGCCTGTGGTTGTAGACCATTCCTCCAATCGCAGGATCGTCAGCTGTAATTGGCATGTAGCAGTTGTAAGGGAGGAAGACACACAGAAAATGCAGAAATCGTCCACAAACAAGGAGCACTGTACGGGCTGTCGTATTGTGAACGCAATACTATTGATTGCAATTGCGAAAGCTGTCACACTGAGGACACTTCCTTGACGGACACCGTTCTCCTGCTTAAAACGGTCAGACAGAACATTCCCAACCTTATACCTAAAGTACCTGTCCGACAAAGGATCTGATGACTGTGGGTAAACACCCACGGAAACCCCACTCATAAAACTGCCGCAAAATGTTATGCCTCCAGGTAGTATCGTACACCTTCTCCAGGTCGAAGAAAATCCCGATAAGGTGTTGCTTACATAGGAAAGCATCTTGTATCGCTGTTTCGAGTAGGATCAAGTTATCTAGGGTGGAATGATACCTCCTGAACCCACACTGGCAGTGGGTAAGTAAGGATCTGGATTTGAGAACCCACACCAGGCACCTATTGACCATATGCTCAAATGTCTTTCCTACGCAGCTCGTGAGACTAATGCTACGAAACTACTGGGATCGGTCCGATCCTTCCCTGGTTTTAAATGTGGAATTAAAATTGATTCTTTCCATGAACTAGGAAAGTCACCTGTCTTCCAAATTTCATTAAAAAGTTGAAGGAGGACTTCCTTTGACCGTAGATCCAACTGCTGCAGCGTGCTATACAATATCAGGTCTGGACCAGGTGCAGTATCCCGAGATACTGACAGTGCAGAGTCCAACTCCCACAAAGAGAAAGGCTGATTGTATTCCTCAGTGTTGTTTGAATGGAAATCAAAACCAGCCCGCTCCTGTGTACCGCGATAGCGATGAAATTCTGGGTCCTGGCCAGAATCGGCCATAATAGTTTGAAATGATTCTGCCACTGCCCGGGCGATGTCTCTTTGAGATGTTAGGAGACATCCATGCTCACGTGTAGCTGCTATTGGCGGCCAAGAGTATCGCTTTTAGATCCTCCTAACAGCTTCCCATACTTTGCTTGAAGATGTGGACCTATTGATGGAGTTCAGGAACTCTCACCAAGACCTCCGTTTACTCTCTCTAACGATTCTTCTCGCCCACGCCCGTGCTATTCGGAAAGTTGCCAGATTCGCATCAGTAGGGCACCGATGGAATCTTCTCAAAGCTGCCCTTCTGTCTCTGACTGCGGTACGACAGTCATCATTCCACCAACGGACAGGCTGCCTCACAGGTGTTCCCTTCGACTTTGGTATGGATACATCAGCAGCATGGAGCATCACTGCCGTAATGTGATCCATCCAATCCTGGACGCCTTCACACTGTTCAAAAACAGCCAACTGCCTGTACAGTGTCCAGTTTCCATTCTGGAACAACCATTTCAGCGGCTTGTCGACACGACCCATTTCAACTGGCAGATGGAGCCAGATAGGATAATGGTCGCTGCCATGAAGGTCGTCGTCTATGATCCACTGAGCAACGTCCGCAAGCACAGGCAAACAAATAGAGAGGTCTATGGCAGAGGACGAACCTGAAGTGGTGCTAAAATGCGTGGCCTGACCTGTGTTCAGCAGTATGATGTCGGAAGTCCTGATCGACTGCTCAATCATCTGGCCTCTGGGGCAGGTTTTGTTGGAACCCATAATGCATTATGAGCATTAAAATCTAAAATGAGAAAGGGACAGGGTAGCTGATCAATGAGCTGTGCGACGGCTTCACTCTCAATGAGCTCAGTGGGTGGTAAATACAAGGAGCACACTGTGACATTAACATGGGCCAGGATCTGAGCTGCAACCGCTTGTAGCATTGTGGTTAAGCGCACAGGTGAAGACTGTAATGTGTCCATAATGAACACTGCCACCCCACCCTGCGCTCTATTACCAGTCAGGTCGTCTTTCCTGTACAAGTGATATCCTGTAAGTACAGGTGTGTCATTCTCTTTAAAATGTGTCTCTTGCAAAGAGATGCAAAAGGGGTTTTCCTGTACTAACAGCCGCAATTCTTCAAAGTGAGTTCTGACTCCATTCAGATTCCACTGAAGTATGGGAGCCATATCAGCGTTTCGGTGTAGATTTCCCCCTGTCTTTGTGCTGCGCTGGTGAGACACTTGTGGAGCGAGTGGCAGCAGACGGGCTGCCAGGTTCTGGGGAAGAGGTGTCAAACTTGATGACGATTTCCTCCTCATCAGTCAGGGATGCCATGACGATATCCGATGCTGCCTTTGGCAGGTTTGACGCCAAATGTCGTGCCCCTATCCCTGGTCCCTTTTTCTTGATGGAAGTCGGGGATGGGGGAAGTGGAGAGGCACTCCGTTTCTGGAGAGCCTTCGAAGTCTTCACTGTAGCCTTCTCTGCAATAGCTTTTGGTTCAGTCGGAGCAGCCTGAATAGCTATATCTTTATTGGCTGTTCTCTGGCAGGTACAAACGCAGGTACAGGTATTGGTGGAGGATACTGCTACACTGGACATGGTCTGCATCGAAGCGTCTACTTTTGACGCACTTTTTTGCACCAAGGAGGCATAGGATGTGGCAAAGACAGTGGGTTTTGTCACCTTATACTCTTTTTTGGCTTCCACATAACGTATCCTCTTTGTCACCTTTATCTCCTGAATTTTTCTTTCCTCCGCAAAGATGGGGCAGTCTCTGCTCCAAACAGGATGGCTCCCAGAGCAGTTGATACACAGCACTGGAGATGTGCAGTTGGTCCCAGCTTCATGAGCTGCCTAGCCATATATACCACAGGTCAGTTCACCCCCACAACTCATCATTGTACGGCCAAATCGTTGACATTTGAAACATCACATAGGGTTAGGCATATAAGGCCTAACCCTAAGTCGGTGGTAACCAGCCAGAATGTATTCAGGCAAGACAGGCAAATTGAAAGTCACAATGAATGTGGCAGATTTCTCAACAACTCCATTATTCCTACATGTCCGTTGTTCCACGTCTACAATCCCGTGTTGCCCATTCTTGCTTCAGCTCTTCTACCTCAATATCCATTAAATCCCGGCAGGTGACAACGCCTTTACTGGAGTTGAGGGAATTGTGCAACTCGACAGTAATATCATACTCGCCTAACTTGGTTGACTTTCGAAGCAGCTCCACTTGCTTTGCCCTAGTAGTCTCAACTAACAGGGTACCATTCCTCAGGCGTTTGATAGATTTCAGCGTACCTGCAAGTCCTTCTAAACCTTTATGTATATAGAAAGGAGACACTTTTTCAAATGAGCCCTCGTTCCTCTTAGTCATGATGAAAACATTGTCATTTATGACTCCATGAGCCCTGTTACTCTGTTCTATCTGCTCATCTGAAGGACTAGCCTCCCTCATATGCTTTACTGATTGCGAAGTAGGTGAAGGGAAATACGTGGTTGCCATGTGCGCCCCACGAGCAGCTAGGGAACTAAACGTCCGCCCAGACAGAGCCCTGCATGGCTGGGTAAGCCTTATACAACGGAGGTGCGGTAGGTTCCTCAGTCACCCACTAGCGACTGTTCCACCTCCAACAGCCATGCATCTTATCGGCACGCAGCACACCTTAAGATAGAAGGGTTTTTTATAGAGCAAACCAGGCAATCAAGCCAAGTTCCCCAGTCCCTGCGACACACAACGTTCCACCATTGCGCCACATGGTGGTCGCTGAAGCATGTCCAGAACTTACGGTGTCAGAGGACTGGCGGCGCACACCAGTCCACAGCTCGGGGACCCCAGGTTCGCCAAGCCCGTACCCAGCAAATGAATGCTGAGTCTGCTGAGGGGACCCCAATCTGTTTGTATGTCTGTCCCTCAAAGGAAAAGTAGGGGTTTGTAAAAGTATAAAGTTGATTCAAGTAAGCAAGAAGGACATAATGTGCTTAGAATCAGCCGGATACTGGCTGAGCTAACATCAAGCAGCACACAGACCGTGTACACAGGAAATGTTGGTATAGAGGGAGGTAGCATCAATGATGTGAAACTTCCTGTCAGATTAAAACTATGTGCCGGACCGAGACTCGAACTTGGGACCGTTTGCCTTTCACAGGCAAGTAAGTGCTCTACCAACTGAGTTACCCAAGCACGACTCATAACCTGCCCTCACAGTTTCAGTTCTGCCAGTACCTCGTCTCCTACCTTCCAAACTTCACAGAAGCTCTTCTGTCAATCTTGCAGAACTACCACTCCTGGAAGAAAGGAGTCATGCTTGGGTATCTCAGTCAGTAGAGCACTTTCCCGTGAAAGGCAAAAGGCCCCGAGTTCAAGTCTCGGTCCGGCACACAGTTTTAATCTGCCAGGAAGTTTCATATCAGTGCACACTCTGCTCCAGAGTGAAAATTTCATTCTGGAAACATCCACCAGGCTTTGGCTAAGCCATGGCTCCGCAATATCCTTTCTTCCAGGAGTGGTAGTTCTGCAAGGTTTGCAAGAGCTTCAGTGAAGTTTTGAAGGTAGGAGACTAGGTACTGGCAGAACTGAAGCTGTGAGGGCTGGTCGTAAGTTGTGCTTGTGTAGCTCAGTTGGTACAGCACATTCCCCCGAAAGGTCTCGAGTTCGAGTTTCGGTCCAGCACACAGTTTTAACCTGCCAGGAAGTTTCATATCAGTGCACACTCTGCTGAAGAGTGAAAATTTCAGCATCAATGATGACAAGCAAAGTGTGTGAATGGAGTGGGCATGAACATGGCTGATGTCTTTAACAAAGGAGGGGAGTCATCGTACTATATGTTGCAGGCGTTGATCAACTAATGAAGATATACATTCAATGAATGCTTTGAATCCAGCAACTACAGGATGGCCAGGGTAATTAGGTTTGTGGATCTTACGAAGAAGGTGAAAGGTGAGAGTATGGGGTTTGAGTGGAGTAAGAAATTCTATAGACTGAAGTGTTAGTCCTTGTGAGGAGCAGAAGGTTTTAAGGAGGGCCTGCAGTTCAGTTTGAATCACAGGGATGGGATCTTAATGGCTGATGCTGTACATAGAAGTGTCAGATAGCTTGGGTGGATTCTCACTTACATACTTCCATTAGTGAAGTACAGCAATGGTAGATCCTTTGTCCACTGGGAGGATAATGATGGAGTCATCAGTTTTTGTGAAAAGATGTACCTATATTTCTGCAGAGCACAGGTTACAGTAGGGATCTCACAAAGAATTGTGAAGCAATGCAGCATGTTAGAATTTCTTGGAAGGCTTTTAAGAGGTGGTTTTGAGGTAATGGTGTTGGATTAAGTTGAGGTCATGGCGTAACTGTTCAAGGCAGGGTTCAGTGTCAGGCTCTCTGTTGGATAGATTTTGGGAATGGGCTGCAAAGAGGTATTTGCAGCTGACATGACATGTGAAGGAGAGCAGGTTGCTAACCAAAGCATCATGATCAAATGCATGTTCACGGCAGAAAATGAGGCCCTTAGATAATACAGATAATTTAAGAGAGAAGAGTGCCTTAGTTGAGAGGTTGAGAACACATTATCATTGCTTGGGGAGGCAGTGGTGAAGGTGGAGGGATATTTAGAATGTTGGACAAGCTCTGTTTGTAGGAGAGGATTGGGAATAGAAAGAAAGAAAGAAAGAAAGAAAGAAAGACTGTTGTTGCGTTTGAAGCTGACTTGATGATTTATACCAGCCAAGGAAACATGAGGGGCAAAGTATGAGAGAAGTCTGATGGAGTGGAAACTGGCAGATGAGGCACTTAGGTCACAGATCAGCTGGGTAACTGCAAGAGACGGTTAATTTGAAAGTGTAAAAGAGGATGGTGTAGAGTGGGATTACATCCAGAAAAAGGGATGTTCAATGCTCGGGCTTTTGGGGTACCTCCCATGGACAAGCAGGTTCAAGAAACAGAATGTGGGACTATAATTTAGATAGTGCAAAAGAATGTACTCGGAAGGACCAAATGTAATGTGTGATAGACTTCATCACAAGGTAAGGGGGTTTGGAGTGTTAGAGATGGTGGTAGTGGTGAAAAAGAAGCAGAGGGTGTAAAATGAGACAAAAAGGAAGACAAGACAGAAAGACAAGCAACAAAAAAGATCAAAAAATCAGAAAAATTTAGAAAAATTCACACAAAGATCATGGAAAAGACAGGAGTTAAAAGATGATCAGAGAAGGCCCTGCAATGTATAGTCAACCGTAAACAAAGAGTTGTATGCAATTTCATAAATAAGAAGTACCCATCTAAGCATGCAGAGATCAGTACTAGAAAAGATGTAGGGTAAGATGTCGGTTAGTAAGGGTGGTACAATTAAATGAATGGGTGAACTACCATAAAAGATTGAAAACCGATGACAGTTTGAACAAGGCTAATGATAACAAAGACTGACAAGAGAATGATGGCCACAAGAGCTAATATATAAACGAAAATAATCAAATTTTCAAAATATAATGTAACTGGAAAGATAAATATCTACTCACAAAGCGGCTGCAGGAGAACACACAGAAGTTACGGAAAGTGCAAGCTTTCGGAACCAGTGGCTCATTTTTCTTATAGAAGGGTTGAACAAGAAGGAAGAGAGGGCTGTAGGAAAAGGACTGTCCAAGATTTAGGAAATGGAGAGTGTTACACAGAAGTTATCCAGGACTCTGTGTCTGGGGAAATTTACCAGACAGGATGAGAAGGAGTGGGGTGGGGGTGAGGGTATGTAAACACTGTTCAGCCTTCTACATCGTTATGACTACCACCAATTTATCAGTTAGGATGAATGGCCATAGACAGAGGGTGCATACTTACTGGTAACACACAATATTCTGTTGCAGAGAATACCTTACAACACGACAGTCGAGATCTTGGAGCCAGTTTCACCACATGTACTATCTGGATCATCCCACCTGGCACCAGTTTCTTACAACTCCGCAGACAGGAACTGGCGTTACAACTTGACCTTTGTTCTTGCCACCCACCTGGCCTTAACTTAACGTTTATTTCTTTGGTCTCAGCATTTCTTTTCAGTAACTGTTTCTTTCTTCACCTCCTTCTAGCAGTCTATATATTTTATTTTCTGACCTGTCTACTTCTCCTTACCCCCCCCCCCCCCCCTCCTCCCCTCACCGTCACCTGTCTAGCACATATAACACACTTATATTTCTACTCTTATCAACTCTCATGTGAAACCTTATCAGTATCTCTATATTTCTTATTACCCTATCTTCCACCTTTAAGCTCTCAGGTTACCAAATCTCATCTGTTGCAGTCCCCAGTCAGTCAGTCTTTCGTTCTCATCCCTTTTGGTAAGTTTATCCTGACCCAGGCTTCTGGGCAAATCTTCCATACCGCTCACTATTTTGTAAACCTGGCCAGTCCCTTTCTTTCATCCTTCTTCCATCCGTTTCAACCCTTCTGCCAGAAGAATAAGCCACTGGCTCCGAAAGTTTGCACATATCCTTAACTTTTGTGTGTGTTTTCTCCTGCCGCCACTTCATGAGTAGATTTTTCATCTGTCTAATTATAATATATTTTCTGACTGTAATTAGTTATTTCTGTAGGAAATGTCTATGAATACGAGATTTATCATGTTTATGCCACATGTTGAACACTGTAGTTCTTGTATCATTTCTTCTGAGCAAATTATGTCACTTTTGAACAGACTTGCTGACTAAAGTGTGACAATATGTGACTTTTGAGTGTCCAGGCAGTGGATTTGACATTTAAAATGACTTTGTGGAACAAACAGTTAATGAGACAGCAAGAATGCACTACTACTTCCAACTGTGGAATATGCATGAATTCAGATTAATTGAATTTGGGAAATAGTACGAGCTGTTTAAACAAACCTTAAACACAATAAAAGTTAGTCCTTAAAATTTCCTACAAACTGTTCTTCAATGTTGTCTGCCGACAAGGAATTTAAACAAAATGTTCTATCATTAACTAACTGGCTAATTCAATTACCACCAGCAAATGACACCATGGTCACAATAGTTTCTGTTTTATGTCAAGTGTCATTCCCAAGAAAGAAATATTAGTAAATTTGCTCTCTATATAACACAGAATAGTAATATTGCTTATGTGCTGTACCAATACACACACAGCTTTTCTTTTGCCTAGAAAGAATCACACAAGAAAGCTGCCACTTTCCTTTGTCTTTTGTACCAAAATCTCATCACGAAAATTCAATTAATATACAGTCTCTTGCAACCCGAATCATGACTTCAAAATATTGTCTTTAAACTTTCCATCAATAATACTGTAATGGCTGTTAAAACTTGGTGTACAACATTCATAAACTTCATTTAAAAGTATATAAAACCCACTCAACAACGAAAATAAATGTTTAAAATACAACCATTTATTGCTAAGATTCTTATATATGCTGGTGGAAAAGAACTAGAGCAGTTAAAGAGACTCTTTCAACAGATCTAGCACCCAAAAAAATCCGAGATGCCTGAAGAGATACAAAATATTTAAATATTCAATAGTGTTTATATTGCTTAACAATTAAAAAGCCTTTTACATCTACATACACAATCAGCAAGCCACAATAAAGTGCATGGTGGAGGGTACCTTGTAATACAGGTACTCATTCCCTTTCCTGTTTCACTTGCAAATGGAAAGAGGGAAAAATTACTGTAGATACACTTTCATATGAGCACTAATTTCTCATACCTTATTTTCACAGTCCTTACAAGAAATGTACATTGGGGGCAGAAGAACTGCTCAGAAATCTATCACAAATCCTGGTTCTCTTAGCTTTCTCACAAGTGTTCCACAATGAGGAAGTCTTTCTTCCTTAACGGATTCCCATTTGAGCTCACACAGCATTTCCATAATACTCGCATGTTTATTAAACCTACTGATGATAAATCTAGCAGCATGTCTCTGAATTATTTCAATGTCTTCTTTTAATTCAACCTGGTGTGGATCCCAAACATATGAGCAGTACCCAACAACAGGTTGCACAAGTGTTATGTATACGACATCCCTTATAGGTAAGCTACACTTTCCTAAAATTCTCCCGCTACACCTATGTCATAATTATTCCCAGAATGTGAATGTTTACCCACCTGACCAGGGTAAAACCCTGCTGAAGACCTCGACACTGAACCTCTTGTTGCCCTGGTGGTTGGCTGTGCAGTTGGCTGAGCATACACAGGCTTGTATCCTAAGGCCTTCTCAATCCTGTCCCTAAGAGCTGCAACTTGCTCCTACACAAACAAAACAATAACAAGAATTAATAAAACAGAAAGAACATTGAAATTATTACAAATTTTGTATTTGAAATAAAAATTTAAATAATTTAAATATCCTCTACAACTATAGTGCTATATTGTTACAATTATAAATGTAGATAAAAACAGATGTTAAAAGTGAATTTTTCCAGTCACTCGCAGTTCCTGTTGAATGGGGTATGAGAGGTACAGGTCACCGTTACAATTACCAATAACACCACATCATCAGACATCCATTAAAGAGCAATGTGGTATTGATTAAGGCACCAAGCCAGAACATATATGGGATTGAAAGCCACAGTAAGATTCAAATCAATGTCAAGAAGTAATTCCCAACCCATCTGCCTAATTGTAAATGTAATGCCTAGAACTTCAATACTGGATACTTTATTCAGTTTACTCCCATTTGTACTTACTTCACTTCCACATTCTCTTGCATTCCTGTACAGTGGTAGAGGTCTTTTCTGCGTACTTAGACTTCAAGAGTTAAACAATAAGATCCAGAAAAAAAGCATCCAAATCCATCATGTTCAATGATGCACACGAAAGGAGCTTTCCAGAAAATTGTAACATTTACTTGTAATTGGGCACCCCTTAGTCAACTGTAAAATTACTGGCAGATGCTTTCAATACAAAAGCATTCTTTGAAAAGAAGGATAATCTTTCAGCTAAACTTCAGCCTTTATTAGGGCCAAAGATGAGGAGGTTTATCTCCAACCAAATCTGATATGTTGAAGCAGCTATCCATAGATCATAAATGTGATGTCTTTTGTATCCAAGAAATCCAAAGAGAGAATTGTCAACCCTACCTCAGGATCCCTGGTACATTTCTCATTGCTAAGAGGCCCAATCGACAGTTTGGTAGTTCACTGTTTGCCAAACTGGATACAGCTTTGGAACTTTCTTAAAGGAAAGATGAAGTTCATAATTGGAGATTTCATTAGTCATTGTACTGAACAGGACGTCAATACTGATGACAGAAATTGAGAAAATGTTCTCCAATGCGCAGACTCTGATCATCTAACATTAATTCATACCAACAAACAACCTACACTGTTCAGTAGCTGCAGACGAGGTTGTGTTTACAATTTTGACATTTTGTTCACGGACAATAACATAGCTGAACACTGTACAAAGTTCATATGCACTCAAACACTCACCATCAGCCAACAATATGCCAAATTGTGTCAGCCAAAAGGCCACATGTTGCACCATTCTGTCAAAGATTTAACTTCAGAATAGCTCACAGAGAGAAATCCAAAGTCGTGCTGTATCAGAAGATAACTGAAATAGTCCTTACACCTGAGTCCTATGACCAGTTTGTTGAAATAATGCTCATGGATGACTATTACTCGACGTTGCAGAACCAACTACATACAGGGACTTACTATGAGCACAATGCAACAACTAAAGAAGTAACCTTCAACTTTTTGAGAAATAACCATGGAACAACTATAGAAGTACCTTCAACATTTTGAGGATGAGCTGCAGAGTGAAGAAATGACTAGCTGGCCAACAACTTAATCACTGAAGTCAAGAGAGAGAGAGAGAGAGAGAGAGAGAGAGAGAGAGAGAGACATGGATCAAACTCGTGGAAGAACTAGACACGTCCAGAAGAAATCAAGACGTATAGAGACTGCTGAAGAGATTAAACAGTGTTCTTACTGAAAAGATCTGTACATCTGACATTTATGCTGATCGAATAGTTAGCATCCTGCTTAAGAACAGTAAACCACACTGTTGCTTTCATAAGTCTTCAACTACAATATGCCTATCTCTGGAAAGGGATCTGACTGACCTTCCTGAACAGTTTACTCAAGAAGAACAGGGAAGGACAATATAAGTTGCTAAAGTTAGGTAAGCTACTGGCTCATATCATAGATACAAAGAAAAACATATGACTGGCTCATATGTTTCTTCCATAACTGTCTCAGTAAATGGTGGAACCCAATATTATGGAGGAAGTGTCGTGTAGTTACCATTCTGAAACCAGCAAGCAAGTTGATGGCATAAACAGCTCAACCCCTCATAATTCCACAGCAAGCTGGATTTAGGCCAGGTGAGAACTGTACAGTACAATTATTAAATCTAACCTAGCAATCACAGGCAACTTTGAGACAGAAAGGCCATTGTGGTAGCATCTATTGATCTAACAGTCACTCCTGTGCAAAATGTACAGTATAACTGCAGATTACCTCCTTCAAAATAGAAGATTTTTCATATAATCAAAGACCAGTGCAGCTGATTGAGCATCCAACAGAACTTGTTACCACAGGACAATATTTTGACACTCCTGCTATTTAATATTTATGCCAATGATCAACCCCTGCCCAATAATATATGAAGTTACATCTATGCTGATGATCTTGCTCTCTCTTCCAAGGCAGAGACCTCTGCATCCAAATCCCAGCGAAACACATGTGTGCACATTCCATAGGAGGAACAGAAATGTCATTAGGAAACTTCAAGTGGCTTGGAGAGGAATGCAGCTGGAACACAGTTTCCAGCCCCAATATCTTGGGGTCATACATTAACTTTCAAGCTGCAATGTCAGGAAGTAAAACAAAGAGTATCTAAAAAGAAATAACATACTGCACAAAATTATAGGAACATCATGAGGTGGAGCAGCAAAAACAGTTAAAAAACTACAACTTTACCTCACTTTACGTAGCTTGCTACCCATCCCTGATACAATTTTGCCCATACTAAACAAGTGGATATTGCTCTTAACGAGATATGTAGACTCATTACTGGATATCCGAAATACACACCAAAGCATAACATCCACAATGTAACTGGAATTCCCCCTCCAGACATCAAGCATGTGGTAGCTGCATGCAGAAAACGATATACGGTACCTATTTCCATTAATAACCAATTATATGGTCACCCCCTCCCCTTTTCACAACTGATATCCAGGACATGTTTCATAAGGACAACAGATGACACTGTCCAACAGATCTGTTCCCAGTTATCTATGTGGATGATAAGGTATGAACACTACTGACTACTGGGTGACACCATTGGAAAATGTAGCTGCTGGTTTCACTGAGCAATGTCCCAAGTGGTAACTCTGAACACACTCAGAACACAGGCAGCAAAGACAAAAGAAAATCAGCAGTAATGCTTTATCTCACATCATTAATCTTTTGTGACTGTGGATTTTAACAAACTACAGAGCACTTACCCCAAAGTAGACTATGTCCTGCAAGATGTACCACTGATGACCTGATATCTTTAAACTATGAAGCTGTACGTAGTAACTATCAAATATTAGGCTTAAGTTGCTTGGACAGCCATGTTTGCCTTTATTTCTTTCGTTTCCATATTCCTTTAATGTAGTCGTCAAATTCCAATTAAGTATCAATTTATAGGTGACTGTGTAGATCAACAAACTACACCAGTGTAGGCTTTTTCTTACAAGCGGTATGATTGTCTTCCAATTTTAAAGTAGCAATTAGTTTATAAACGTTATTATTTTTGTTTATGCATGTATCTTGTATGCTGAAGTTTGATGCTTTCGATATGAATAAACAAATAATGTTCAATGAAGTAAATGCAATCAAATCCAGCATGCAGTTGATAGAAGGTTAGAGCTAAACATCACATTGCACACATGTTATTAACAATCGGGCACCAGCTCAAAGTTAGCAAATATTCTGTGGTCTTGTTTAAGGAACCATTTTGGCATTTGCCTGATAACATTCAGGGAGTATCTGGTTGACTGAACAGAGCCTATATCATGCTCCTCTCAAATTCAAGTTGAATGCCAGTGGAGTACCTCAATCAGTTAATATGCAATCATTAGAAAATAATCCGAACTCACTGATACAAGCATCTGATTGATTCACTTTTTCAACTTATCTGCAAGACATCGATACTGACATCTGAATATAGATTGTTAGAATCTGCTCACTTGATTCATCCATGACAACTATCCCTTATCTATTATGGGTAACGATAAACTATTCATGGTGAAGCTGGTTGTCAGTTCCAATGGGCACAATATTTTGGCAAGGGACCACACTGTCATCATCAGGTGCACTGGTGAACTCCTACATATTCCCCCATTTCCTCTGAGTTTGTGCTCTCTCCACAGTTCGCACCCAGATGCTTGTGTGTTGCGCGAGTATAGCATCCTCCCTAGAAACATCACTCTGTATAAGGTATATGTCTCTTCTTTCTTAATCTAAAAACCGCTTCCCACGCTCTGCTGAAGGATGCAATCACTACCATGACTAATCAGCAGTTCCCTCACTTGAATCTTGGTAGGTCCTTTAATTATACAGTTCAAAAAGTGTCCAAACCTTAGCAAGGCCATAATTCATAGCATTCAATTCTGATAGGCAACTTTTCCATGATTGGTGACTTGCTAGGAGGTTGCAATCTGGTGTGCTATTGGTGTTACAGTCAACGATCTTCGACAGTAGAGACCGTTTGAGCTATGTATGTCACACCCCACTGGCAAGATATCCGATAGACCCCAGACTTCCATAGCCCAAGTTTGTCCTTGACAACACCAAACAGTGCCCTTGCCCTAGTTTTACCTGGTGGGAGGAGAACAGTCTTCAACCACTCTTCCCGAAGAATTCGTCTCATCTTTCCTGATACTATGCCACAAAATGGAATAAATACAATGGTCATATCCTTCTGAGGTTCCTCTTCTGTTTTTGCCAGTTGTGCAGCTGGTGTAGGGCATAGCACTCTCCCAGTTTGCCATTCTGTGTCGCCGTTCTCCTGGAACACTGTGCGTCAAATCTTCAAGATCTCTGTTGAGACTCTCATTGTTGGAGAGGCGGCAAGCCCTATGTACCAGTGTTTTGAGCACACCATTTCTTTGTGCCAGATGGTGGCAGCTGTCTATATGTAACTATAAGTTGGTTTGAATCAAACAATGGAAAATCCAGGGTGGAATGTAACAATATTATGAGAAGGAAAGTTGCCACTCACCATATTGTGGAGATGCTGAGTCGCAGACAGGCACAACAAATAGACTCTCACAAAGCTTTCGGCCATTGGCCTTCATCAACAATAGACACACGCGCACGCACGCGGCCGTGTCGTCATTCTTTTGCATTGCATTCACCTGTCTTCATTATGTTTATAACTGTTCTCAAAATCTCAGTTTTAATTCATTGCATATACTGTTCAATGTCCATGATCAGTAATTTAGAGCTTTTTTATATTACTTTTTATATAAGTTGTATGTAACATATATTTCTTCAAGCAACGAACACTTTTTTGATTATTTATTCATCATTTTGATTAACTGAGCAATGTGTGCTTATCACAAGGCAACTCTTTTTTTTTTTTTTTTTTGTTAATACATTTTTTTTGTTTTGGCTGGTTGAGTTAATAACTAGTTTTTTAGATTACTTTCAAATATTTTTTTAAAACTGTAATATAAGAAAGTTTACATCAAAATTGTGATTTTCACATTTATTCCAATAATAAGGCTATTATTTTCAAGTTTGGCTGTTTCTTTGTGATACCCCCAAGTTTGGTTTCTTTGTGAATGATTTCGACTCAGTATGGGAAGGGGAAAAGTCTCCCTCCATTTGAAAAATTATAGAATGGCATAAAATCATATCCACTTTTCACCTCAAAAAATCACATTTTCCTTTAAAAATATTTTTGTTAAAGTCACAACCTTATGGGGCTACTCATATGCAACATCATATAGCTTCTGTTCCTCGTCTTTTTTTTATGCATTATTTGGTAGAGTATTACATGAGCTTGAAGCCTGTCTCAGATGGATCATTTGCAACTTTTAGTTTAGTAACTGATGCACAGCACTGATGAAATCATTTTCATACCACTGTCTTACAGAACTTGTCACACAAATCAAATCTGTTTGAAGATATTCTCATTTTATTAAAAACAAACTGTTCAGTCCTATTATTCATAGTTTTTGGTATTTGATCGATTCCTGCTTGGATCCTTATATATTTTCATCTGTTGTTCTGCTTCACGATTCAGAGTAGTTTTCATTTTTTAGTCAAATGATTAAGGGGACCAAACAGTGGACAGGGACCATAAATGGTTATCCAATTTTCATAAGGCCACACTCAGGATACCACTATCAATGACTTGATTAAAGTTTTGAAAGAATTAGAAATCCAAATATGTTTCTTTGGCTTCTGAAGTGGCACAGGATCGTACTTCATCATGCACAATGGTAAGGGAAATACAAACAGAATGAACTGCAGTATGTTCTTGTGGTCATAATTCAACTTCATCACGGAACATAAACTTTTTCATTACATGAATGGCTATTGTCACCAATCTTGCATGATGGCTCCCCTTAAGAGCACAGAAAGACTGTTCTTTGAGAAGAGAGTTCACAATTAATTCAAAAACTGTCAATATAATCCAATCATCTATCTTATGCCAGCAAAGAAATTAAAAGAAATCTTTTTTTCCAAAATGTTTTCAATCATAACACATGCACCACTAAAAGTGATCCTACTTTACACCGTAGAGACAAAAAATTAATGATTTAACTAAAACATCATTCTGCACGAGTTTCATGGACAACTTTTTGATGCCCTTTTCTGTGGTAAATTAAAGGACTGAAATATGCATAAATTTATCATCATTACACTAGCAGTGGACTTTTTGCTTTTCAAATATATTTGTGTGTAATATTTGAATATAATAGAGGGAAACATTCCATGTGGGAAAAATATATCTAAAAACAAAAGATGATGTGACTTACCAAACGAAAGCGCTGGTACGTCGATAGACACACAAACATACACACAAAATTCTAGCTTTCGCAACCAACGGTTGCTTCGTGAGGAAAGAGGGAAGGAGAGGGAAAGACAAAAGGATGTGGGTTTTAAGGGAGAGGGTAAGGAGTCATTGCAATCCCGGGAGCGGAAAGACTTACCTTAGGAGGAAAAAAGCACGGGTATACACTCGCGCACACACACACACACACACACACACACACACACACACACACACACACACATATCCCAGAGATCAGCATATCCCAGAGATCAGCCCAAACTCTTTGCCTTTGAATATGTCTGCTTGTGTCTGTATATGTGTGGTGGGATATGTGTGTGTGTGCGCACGAGTGTATACCCGTCCTTTTTTCCCCATAAGGTAAGTCTTCCCGCTCCCGCGATTGGAATGACTCCTTACCCTCTCCCTTAAAACCCACATCCTTTCTTCTTTCCCTCTCCTTGGAAAAAATCACAGCTTCCAACTCTGGACGTGAGACAGTTAGAAGCTATGTATCAGCAATGGCAGCAACTAGATAAATTTGTTGGAAGATCTTTGTAACTTTATAAGTGAAAAGAAACTAGACTCTCTCTCTCTTTCTTTCTTTTTCTCTTTCTCTTTTTCTTTTCCCCTAAACCTTGACAACTTAGCACACATTGTTCCTTTAAAGATCTTTACAGTAGAAAAGAAAACCAAGTTTTTGATCAGTTGATACTAGAAAGGGGTTCCAAAGGTCATGCATGGAATTGATCATCAGTTACCTGAGAAAGAGAACTGTTGAGTGAGCACAGAAAGCCATTAAAAAAATGAGAATGAATTGAATATTAAATTCAGTACTTCAGTAAATTAGATGTTGTTATTGTTGTTGTTGTTGTGGTCTTCAGTCCTGAGACTGGTTTGATGCAGCTCTCCGCGCTACCCTATCCTGTGCAAGCTTCTTCATCGCCCAGTACTTACTGCAACCTACATCCTTCTGTATCTGTTTAGTGTATTCATCTCTTGGTCTCCCTCTATGATTTTTACCCTCCGCACTGCCCTCCAACACTAAATTGGTGATCCCTTGATGCCTCAGAACATGTCCTACCAACTGATCCCTTCTTCTAGTCAAGTTGTGCCACAAACTTCTCTTCTCCCCAATCCTATTCAATACCTCCTCAGTAGTTATATGATCTACCCATCTAATCTTCAGCATTCTTCTGTAGCACCACATTTCGAAAACTTCTATTCCCTTCTTGTCCAAACTAGCTATCGTCCATGTTTCACTTCCATACATGGCTACACTCCATACAAATACTTTCAGAAACGACTTCCTGACACTTAAATCTATAGTCGATATTAACAAATTTCTCTTCTTCAGAAACGCTTTCCTTGCCATTGCCAGTCTACATTTTATATCCTTTCTACTTCGACCATCATCAGTTATTTTTCTCCCCAAATAGCAAAACTCCTTTACTACTTTAAGTGTCTCATTTCCTAATCTAATACCCTCAACATGACCCAATTTAATTCGACTACGTTCCATTATCGTCATTTTGCTTTTGTTGATGCTCATCTTATATCCTCCTTTCAAGACACTGACCACTCTGTTCAGCTGCTCTTCCAGGTCTTTGCTGTCTCTGACAGAATTACAATGTCATTGGTGAACCTCAAAGTTTTAATTTATTCTCCATGGACTTTAATTCCTACTCTGAATTTTTCTTTTGTTTCCTTTACAGCTTGCGCAATATACAGATTGAATAACATCGGGGATAGGCTACAACCCTGTCTCACTCCCTTCCCAACCACTGCTTCCCTTTCATGCCCCTCGACTCTTATAACTGCCTTCTGGTTTCTGTACAAATTGTAAATGGCCTTTAGCTCCCTGTATTTCACCCCTGCCACCTGCGGAATTTGAAAGAGAGTAGTCCAGTCAACATTGTCAAAAGCTTTCTCTAAGTCTACAAATGCTAGAAATGTAGGTTTGCCTTTACTCAATCTATTTTCTAAGACAAGTCGTAGGGTCAGTATTGCCTCGTGTGTTCCAACCTTTCTACAGAATCCAAACTGATCTTCCCCGTGGTCGGCTTCTACCAGTTTTTCTATTCGTCTGTAAAGAATTCGTGTTAGTATTTTGCAGCTGTGACTTATTAAACTGATGGTTCGGTAATTTTCACATCTGTCAACACCTGCGGTCTTCGGGATTGGAATTATTATATTCTTCTTGAAGCCTGAGGGAATTTCGCCTGTCCCATACATCTTACTCACCAGATGGTAGAGTTTTGTGAGGACTGGCTCTCCCAAGGCCATCAGTAGTTCTAATGGAATGTTGTCTACTCCAAGGGTCTTTTTTCGACTTGCTCTGTCAAACTCTTCACACAGTATCATATCTCCCATTTCATCTTCATCTACAACCTCTTCCATTTGCACACTATTGTCCTCAAGAACATCGCCCTTGTATAGACCCTCTATATACTCCTTCCACCTTTCTGCTTTCTCTTCTTTGCTTAGAACTGGGTTTCCATCTGAGCTCTTGATATTCATACAAGTGGTCCTCTTTTCTCCAAATGTCTCTTTAATTTTCCTGTAGGCAGTATCTATCTTACCCCTAGTGATATACGTCTCTACATCCTTACATTTGTCCTCTAGCCATCCCTGCTTAGCCATTTTGCACTTCCTGTCAATCTCATTTTTGAGACGTTTGTATTCCTTTTTGCCTGCTTCATTTACTACATTTTTATATTTTCTCCTTACATTAATTAAATTCAATATCTTCTCTGTTACCCAAGGATTTCTAACAGCCCTCTTCTTTCTATCTACTTGATCCTCTGCTGCCTTCACTATTTCATCTCTCAAAGCTACCCATTCTTCTTCTTTCCCCCATTCTTGTCAATCGTTCCCTAATGCTCTCCCTGAAACTCTCTACAACCTCTGGTTCTGTCAGTTTATCCAGGTCCCATCTCCTTAAATTCCCACCTTTTTGCAGTGTCTTTAGTTTTAATCTACAGCTCATAACCAATAGATTGTGGTCAGAGTCCACATCTGCCCCTGGAAATGTCTTACAATTTAAAACCTGGTTCCTAAATCCCTGTACTACCATTATATCTGAAACCTGTCTGTATCTTGAGGCTTCTTCCATGTATACAACCTCCTTTTATGATTCTTGAACCAAGTGTTAGCTATGATTAGGTTATGATCTGTGCGAAATTCTACCAGGTGACTTCTTCTTTTATTCCTTACACCCATTCCATATTCACCTACTATGTTTCCTTCTCTTCCTTTTCCTACTACCGAATTCCAGCCACCCATGACTATTAGATTTTCGTCTCCCTTCACTATCTGAATAATTTCTTTTAGCTCATCATACATTTCATCAATTTCTTCGTCATATGCGGAGCTAGTCGGCATATAAACTTTTACTACTGTGGTAGGCGTGGGTTTCGTATATACCTTGGCCACAATAGTGCGTTCACTATGCTGTTTGTAGTAGCTTGCCCACATTCCTATTTTTTCATTCATTATTAAGCCTACTCCTGCATTACCCCTATTTGATTTTGTATTTATAACCCTCCCTGTATTGATTTGACCAAAAGTCTAGTTCCTGCTGCCACCGAACTTGACTAACTCCCACTATATCTAACTTTAATCTATCCATTTCCCTTTTTAAATTTTCTAACTTACCTGCCCGATTAAGGGATCGGGCATTCCACGCTCTGACCCGTAGAACGCCAGCTTTCTTTCTCCTGATAACAACGTCCTCCTGAGTAGTCCCCGCCTGGAGATCTGAATGGGGGACTATTTTACCTCCAAAATCTTTTACCCAAGGGGACGCCATCATTTAACCATACAGTAAAGCTGCATGCCCTCGGGAAAAATTATGGCTGTAGTTTCCCCTTGCTTTCAGCTGTTCGCAGTACCAGCACAGCAAGGCCGTTTTGGTTAGTTTTACAAGGCCAGACCAGTCAATCATCCAGACTGTTGCCCCTGCAACTACTGAAAAGGCTGCTGCCTCTCTTCAGGAGCCACACGTTTGTCTGTCCTCTCAACAGATACCCAATCCATTGTGGTTGCACCTCTATATCTGTATCGTTGAGGCACGCAAGCCTCCCCACCAACGGCAAGGTCCATGGTTCATGTGGGAGGGCGGGGGAGATATTGTCCTTGCAGAATGTTTCTGTGCATCTGAATACTGTGTCTACATATGGAATTGCCCCAGAAAATTATTTCATACGACATCAAAGAATGGAAGTATGTAAAGCAAGGTAATTTTCTTGTTTTCCTCACCAAAATAAGGCAAAATTCATGCATTTGAGAAGGCCTATGAAATGAGATTTCCAATTCAATTTCTGATCAATATGCACATCCAGGAATTTTGAACAATCAGTTTTACATATTTCTTGTCCCTCGTGCTGTATTGTTACTGTTGATGATTTGTGTAAAACATAAGCCCAATTCATGTACAGCTCCCACACCATTATGTTTGGAACATGTATATCGAAACAGGAATAACATGTAAACAATAAAAGCTACAATTTGGCAAGACGTGCATTTCACATGAAAAAAAAACAACAACATTACCAGTAATGTTAAAAAAGGAAGATCATCTTGTCTGAATGTAAATGAAGGTATGGAAACCATCCACAAGCAGAACAGGAAAGGATAAACAAAATATTATAATAACATAGACCAGCAAGAGGCAGTGAAAGGAAAATAGTCAAAGTAGTTGGCATAGCAAACAATAAAAGATACAAGAAAGAATATCAATAATGGTAGGAGAATGAGTATGAGAGAAAAACAGTAGGAGTAAATGGAATGAGATGATGTAAGAACAGAGTTATCCTTCAACACAAGGACCACATTACTGGTACCCTACGATTTGATATTAATATCAAGAAACAACATGCACTTACACAAAGTAATACTTACATCCTGTGCATTGCCAAGATATGTAAGAGCATCCACCAGATTTCCCTGTGCAGCTAAAATTGCTGCATAGCGCGAGAGAAATTCTGCTAGTGACCCACTTATTGTCACAGGGTGTCCTTGAATTTCTGCAGCTTTTTGTAAGATCATTACAAGTTCCACAAAGTCCTAAAAGATAAACCAGCAATGTGTAGCACAAATCCATATTTTCAGGTAAGAAATATTTCTTATTTTGGTATGTATGTATACATAACTGCTAAGATAAGAACTAAAATAATTACATAAAAATAATAAAATAATAATTCATTACTATGAACCAAGCATATCAACAATATTTCCAAGGTTGCCTTGCTGACAGTAATAACAAAAAAATAAAAATAAAACTGAAACAATGGAATTCATTGCCTCAACATAAGAGCAGGCATAATATCAAACAAAGCTGAAATATTAGACCATTAAGTGTTTATTATACTAATTTACAAGTGCATACAGCAACCAATCAATAAAAACAACTTTTATTGGTTCCATTCCAGTTCTGAGCAAGGAAGCTTATCAAACGAGGTGCATACATGAGAATCCACACATTGAACAATGTCATCTTTTCAGTGGCTTCTGCCTTTGGTACGAAAAAGTCATGTGTTACTCTTCATCTACATCTGCATTTACATCTGTAAGGATACTCTGCAAAGCCACTTAAGTGCTTGGCAGAGGGTTCATCCAACCATCTTCACAGTAATTCTCTATTATTCTAGTCTCTAACAGCATGTAGGTAAAAACAAACGCCTGTAGCTTTCCGTGCGAGCTCTGGTTTCACTTATTTTATTACGATGATAGTTTCTCCCTATGTAGGTCAGTGTCAACAAAATTCTTTTGCATTTGGAGGAAAAAGTTGATGATTGAAATTTTGTGGGAAGATTCCACCACAATGAAAAACGCCTTTGTTTTAATCATGTACACCCCAAATCCTGTGTCATTTCAGTGACACCCCCCCCCCTTATTTTGTAATAATACAAAATGTGCTGCCCTTCTTTGAACTTTCTGATATAATCCATTAAACCTATCTGGTAAGGATCCCACACCACGCAGCAGTACTCTAAAAGAGGACTCACATGCATAATGCAGGCAGTCTCATTAGTAGATCTGTTACATTTTCTAAGTGTCCTGCCAATAAAATGCAGTCTTTGGTTTGCCTTCCTCACAACATTTTCTGTGTGTTCTTTCCAATTTACATTTTTGTAATTTTAATTCATAAGTATTTACTTGCATTTACAGCCTTCAGATTTGACTGATTTCTCATGTAACTGAAGTTTAATGGATTACTTTCAGCACTCATGTGGATGACCTCACACTTCTCGTTATTTAGGGTCAACTGGAAATTTTTGCACCATACAGATACTATTTTCTAAATCATTTTGCAATTGTTTCGATCTTAGGATGACTTTACTAGATGATAAATGACAGAGTCATCTGCAAACAGCCTAAGACAGCTGCTCAGATTGTCTCCTAAATCGTTTACATAGATAAAGAACAGCAGAGGGCCTATAAGACTATCTTGGAGAACACCCAGAAATCACTTCTGTTTTATTCAATCACTTTCCATCAATTACTCTGAACTGTGACCTCTCTGACAGGAAATCACATAACTGATATGAGATTCCATTCGCTTGCAACTTCACTACAAGCTGTTTGTAGGGTACAGCATCGAAAGTCTTCTGGAATTCTATATATACAAAATCAATTTGAAATCCTGTGTCAATAGCAATCAACACTTCATTTGTTGAAAGACTGAATTTTATTTAACAAGAACAATGTTTTCTAAATCCATGTTTGGTGTGTGTTAATAAACCGTTCTCCTTGAGGTAATTCATCATGTTCTAACACTGTATATGTTGCAAAATCCTGCTGCATATCGACATTAATAATATGGGCCTGTAATTTAGTGGATTACTCCTACCACCTTTCTTGAATATTGGTGTGACTCGTGCAAATTTCAAGTCTTTGGGTCGAGCAAACGGTTGTATATGATTATTAAGTATGGAAGTATTGTATCAGCATACTCTGAAAGAAACGTAACTGATATACAGCCTGGACCAGAAGATTTGCCTTTATTATGTGATTTAAGTTGCTTCAGTACTCCAAGGATCTCCACTTCTAACTTACTCATGTTGGCAGCTGTTCTTGACTCACATTCTGCAATATTTACTTCATCTTCTATGGTGAAGGATTCCGGAAGGTTGTGTTTAGTAACTCTGCTCTGGCAGTACTGTAGTAGTATTTCCATTGCTATCACAAAAAGAAGGCATTGATTGTATCTTGAAATCAGTATACTTTACATATGACCAGAATCCCTTTGGATTTTCTGCCAGGTTTTGAGGCAAAGTTTCGTTGTGGAAACTATTATTAGCACCTCACATTGATGTCCGTCCTAAATTTCGAGCTTCTGTGAAAGATCACCAATATTCGTTTAAATTTGGCATGCTTTTTTCGTTGTTTCTGCAACATTCTTCTGATCTATTTTGTGTGCCAAGGATTAGCAACGTTGTTTATTAATTTATTTGCTGTAGATCTCTCAACTGCTCTTGATACTATATCTTTGAGTTCAAGCCATATCTGGTCTACACTTACCTCTTTAATTTGGAAGGAGTGGAGACCGTCTGTCTGGAGGGTGTCATGTGCATTTTTATCTCCTTTTTTGAATATGTATATTTTTTGTTTACTGTGGAGGATTTGGGGTTTACAATATTTAATCTCGCTACTAAAACGCTGTGTTCACTAATCCCTGTATCCATTTTGATGCTTGTTATTAGCTCAGAAATATTTGTTGCTAAGAGGTCAAGCCTGTTTTCTCACTGTTTACTATTCAGCTGGGCTCATGAACTGCTCAAAATAATTTTCAGTGAATGCATTTAGCACAATTTCGGATGATGTTTTATGCTTACCTCCAGATTTAAATATGAATTTTCGCCTACATACTGAGTGCAAACTGAAGTCCCACCAATAGAATTGTACAAGTTGGGTATATGTTTGAAATTCAAGTCAAGTTTTCTTTGAACCTGAGTTGAATCTGAGTTGAGACGTTGGTAAAAGGATTCAATTATTATTTTATTCAAGTTACCAAGAATGATATCTGTCCATACTAATTCACAGGAACTATCTACTTCAATTTTGTTCCAAGATAAACTACTTCTAATAGCAACAAACACACCACCACCAACTGTGTTTGCCTATCCTTTCCGAACACTATTAGGTTCTTCGCAAAAATTTTGGCTCAACTCATCTCCAGCTTTAGCCAGCTGAACATCAGTACTTTCTATTAGTGCTTGGAGCTCTGATACTTTCCCAACATAGCTACAAAAATTAGAACTGTTATACCGATGGTTCCTGTATCTACCTTCTTCCTGTGTTCAGCCTGCAACCTTTGAGACTGAAGCCCTTTGTGTTTTCTCAAGACCCTCTAACCTAAAAAAACTGCCCAGTCCACACCACACAGCCCCTGCTACCTGTGTAGCCACCCCCTGCGTCTAGAGGACTACTGATCTATTCAGAGGAACCCAGAACCCAACCACCCTATGGCACAAATTGAGGAATCTCTTTTGTGTTTGATAGCACAAATTCAACATAATCACACTGTGCAATCAGGGCATTACTTCAGAAAACTTTGACAGAAAACAAAAAGTATGCTGAGACTTCCTGGCAGATTAAAACTGTGATCCAGGACTCATACTCAAAACTGGAACCTTGCTTTTGGCTGGCTATGCTCTCAACTGATGTTACGAGTTTGAGTCCTGACCCAGCAGACTTTCAATCTGACAACAAGTTTCAAAACAGACCACATTATGCTGCAGCGTGGAAAATTTGTTTTGAAAACACATGCAACATTTCATTCAAGCCAAATTTATATTTGTGAATCCTCTTGCCAAACACTGTATTGCAGACAAAAGAAATATGAAGTACCACATCAACATTTCTCAATTGAATGTAATCATTCAGTTACACTTTCACCTATTTGTTTACATAAATCACAAGATAGAATGTGCAAAGAGAGGGAGGGAGAGAGTGTCTGACATTAACACAAATTTCAAAATGTAAAAAACAAAAAGAAAACTAATGAGATTTTTCAGGTACTTTTGAGAACATGCCATGAATCAATCACCTGCAGGTTAAGTGGTTGCCATATTTCTAGTTCTTGGTAGGTACAAATTTTGGAAACTGAGGCAACATAATTTTACTACTCATCACAAACATAGTATAAAAATGAGAGTACCTGTAACTTGTTGAGAGAGGTTGGCTTCTCTGTAGAATTCCAGTTATCTATCAACTTATTCAGGTTCCCAGCACAAATATAACATAGCTGTGCATTCAGCTGCTGTGAACCTTTTCCCTCAGCTTCAATTCGGCTGCCAAGCAGTTCTAAAACAGAAAAGATTGGAACATATAGTACTCAGTTTTCTTACTGGCAGTATCCCATGGAGGAATATATATATATATATATATATATATATATATATATATATATATAAAAAGAAAGATGATGAAACTTACCAAACAAAAGCGCTGGCAGGTCGATAGACACACAAACAAACACAAACATACACACAAAATTCAAGCTTTCGCAACAAACTGTTGCCTCATCAGGAAAGAGGGAAAGACGTTTTTCCCTCTCCTTCCCTATTTCCTGATGAGGCAACAGTTTGTTGCGAAAGCTTGAATTTTGTGTGTTTGTTTGTGTGTCTGTCGACCCGCCAGCACCTTCATCTGGCAAGTCACATCATCCTTGTTTTTAGATATATATTTCCCACGTGGAATGCCTCCCTCTATTATAACCATATATATATATATATATATAATAGAGGGAAACATTCCACGTGGGAAAAATATATCCAAAAAGAAAGATGATGAAACCCACCAAACAAAAGCGCTGGCAGGTCGACAGACACACAAACATACACACAAAATTCTAGCTTTCGCAACCAATGGTTGCCTCGTCAGGAAAGAGGGAAGGAGAAGGAAAGACAAAAGGATATGGGTTTTAAGGGAGAGGGTAAGGAGTCATTCCAATCCCGGGAGCGGAAAGACTTACCTTAGGGGGAAAAAAGGACAGGTATACACTCGCACACACACACATATCCATCCACACATACACAGACACAAGCAGACATTTGTAAAGGCAAAGAGTTTGGGCAGAGATGTCAGTCGGGGCAGATGTA
Organism: Schistocerca piceifrons; assembly: GCF_021461385.2. Taxonomy (NCBI): domain Eukaryota; kingdom Metazoa; phylum Arthropoda; class Insecta; order Orthoptera; family Acrididae; genus Schistocerca; species Schistocerca piceifrons. Next base: position 1,009,219,691 of record NC_060139.1, read on the forward strand.
CAGAGGCAAAGATGAAGTTGAAAGACAGGTGAGGTATGAGCGGCGGCAATATATATATATATATGGTTATAATAGAGGGAGGCATTCCACGTGGGAAGTATATATCTAAAAACAAGGATGATGTGACTTGCCAGATGAAGGTGCTGGCGGGTCGACAGACACACAAACAAACACACAAAATTCAAGCTTTCGCAACAAACTGTTGCCTCATCAGGAAATAGGGAAGGAGAGGGAAAAACGTCTTTCCCTCTTTCCTGATGAGGCAACAGTTTGTTGCGAAAGCTTGAATTTTGTGTGTATGTTTGTGTTTGTTTGTGTGTCTATCGACCTGCCAGCGCTTTTGTTTGGTAAGTTTCATCATCTTTCTTTTTGGATATATTTTTCCCACGTGGAATGTTTCCCTCTATTATATTCATATCATTAATTTGAAGCCAACAATCACGTTTGTTATTGTTATCGTTATTGTTATTGTCACTGTTACATTTCGAAGTCTTTTCTGTCGTCTTATTTCCTCCTTCTGTTTTTGCCAGCAGTTTCACTTTCTATTCACCTTCTCCCTTTTTTACCGTAATCCAGTATACAATTTTATCCCGTCGATATACACTCAATAATACGTAATAATACGTAAATCACTTCGAAACCATAACCAAAAAAATTTTTTTTTTTTTTTCCCCCCCGCTTTGCTGCTATAAAATCCACCGTTTCCAGTCCACAAACAGTTCCTTTTAGCTATTAAACAACCCTTTCGGCAGTTTTAATAACTTTTGCTTTATTTCCATTTCCGTTTTTCTCACATCACCGATCATTTTTAGCCGCTTCCCACAGGTTTTAACGTCATTATTTCTTCATCAAACAATTGTTAGCTTCATTTCCATAATCTGCCACCACCAAACCACTCCTTTTAATACATCCTCACGTAGTTTTTTCGAAATTTTCCCGAATTTCTCCACCCTTTAACGTGTTTTGGCGGCAACACAACCACCTAACCTTTATGCACATCATTATCTACCTACACAAGTTCACCACAGGATCGACATAGCCCAGCCCTAACCAACCCTTTTTCGCCTTTTTTCACACCAGATCTCCATTTGCTTTCTAATTTTACCTTTATCTCTCCCCATATATTTTTTCATATTTATTTTCATTTCAGCCTTGTGTTCCACTTTCCACCTTCTAGTACCATGTCACCCTCACAACACCTTCACAACGACCCCATTAAGTTTTATTTACATTCCCTCCGCAAACATGCCTTCGCCCTAGCCAGATTACACTCCCATATTTTATTTTCTCAGGCTTGTCTGACATTTGGCATCACCCCCAAAGGCCTCACACTTAAAGTTCCCATCTCTGGCTGCAACCCTTCTTTCCATCAGTCCCTATACCAGTTCCAAACCAAACAATCCATTGCCCTCACCCACCTAATCCTTCACCTACACATCCACTCAGCCAATCAACACGCCCATCAACTCCTATCCTTTATAAAAATCCTCAATCTTTCCTCTCCCACATCCACACCTGTTGTTCAGAGCATCCTCCTACAGGCCAACCGCAAATTGGAACAGCATGCCACCCTCCACCTTAAAAAACTATCCAATCTCCTGGTTTCCCACCTCCGGAAAGGCAACTCACTCACCCTTCACAACCTTTCCAGCAAACCTCAACCTCCTCTCATTGCACACAAACCCAGTCTCTCCCATCTACTCAATCTCCCACTTCCAGCTCCATTCCCTCCAAAACCTCAAAATTCCAATCAACGCAATCTGGAACCACAACACCCCAATTCAGTAGTTAACCTTTCCTCCAAACCTCTCTCCCAATCCGAAACCTCTGTCCTATCCAAAGGCCTCACCTTCAGCCCCACTCCCAGATTTAACCAAACAGCCCTCGTCAAAGATTTACTGTCCTACACCCGTACTCTCTGCTGGAAATATCACTTTGCCACGAAGAAAAATGATCCTAATCCTACTCCTAATGATCCAATTCCCCAAGACACTATCCAAATTGAACCATGCCTGGAACAGTTCCGTCCTCCGTCACAGCGGGACCCACCTCCTCTTCCTCAAAATCACCCTCTCCTAACCTTCCAGGAATTTCTGACTTCCAGCCTTGCCTCTCAATCCTTCTTAAAAAACCTTAATCCTACTCCCAACATCACCACTGCTGAAGCCCAGGCTATCCGTGATCTGAAGGCTGACCGATCCATCGTCATTCTTCCGGCGGACAAGGGTTCCACAACTGTGGTACTTGATCGTCGGGAGTATGTGGCTGAGGGACTGCGTCAGCTTTCAGACAACACTACTTACAAAGTTTGCCAAGGCAATCCCATTCCTGATGTCCAGGCGGAGCTTCAAGGAATCCTCAGAACCTTAGGCCCCCTACAAAACCTTTCACCCGATTCCATCAACCTCCTGACCCCACCAACACCCCGCACCCCTACCTTCTACCTTCTTCCCAAAATTCACAAACCCAATCATCCCGGCCGTCCCATTGTAGCTGGTCACCAAGCCCCCACCGAACGCATCTCTGCCTACGTAGATCAACACCTTCAACCCATTACATGCAGTCTCCCATCCTTCATCAAAGACACCAACCACTTTCTCAAACGCCTGGAATCCCTACCCAGTCTGTTACCCCCGGAAACCATCCTTGTAACCATTGATGCCACTTCCTTATACACAAATATTCCGCATGTCCAGGGCCTCGCTGCGATGGAGCACTTCCTTTCACGCCGATCACCTGCCGCCCTACCTAAAACCTCTTTCCTCATTACCTTAGCCAGCTTCATCCTGACCCACAACTTCTTCACTTTTGAAGGCCAGACATACCAACAATTAAAGGGAACAGCCATGGGTACCAGGATGGCCCCCTCGTATGCCAACCTATTCATGGGTCGCTTAGAGGAAGCCTTCCTGGTTACCCAGGCCTGCCAACCCGAAGTTTGGTACAGATTTATTGATGACATTTTCGTGATCTGGACTCACAGTGAAGAAGAACTCCAGAATTTCCTCTCCAACCTTAACTCCTTTGGTTCCATCAGATTCACCTGGTCCTACTCCAAATCCCATGCCACTTTCCTTGACGTTGACCTCCACCTGTCCAATGGCCAGCTTCACACGTCCGTCCACATTAAACCCACCAACAAGCAACAGTACCTCCATTATGACAGCTGCCACCCATTCCACATCAAACGGTCCCTTCCCTACAGCCTTGGTCTTCGTGGCAAACGAATCTGCTCCAGTCCGGAATCCTTGAACCATTACACCAACAACCAGAAAACAGCTTTTGCATCCCGTAACTACCCTCCCGACCTGGTACAGAAGCAAATAACCAGAGCCACATCCTCATCTCCTCAAACCCGGAACCTTCCACAGAAGAACCCCAAAAGTGCCCCACTTGTGACGGGATACTTTCCGGGACTGGATCAGATTCTGAATGTGGCTCTCCAGCAGGGATACGACTTCCTCAAATCCTGCCCTGAAATGAGATCCATCCTTCATGAAATCCTCCCCACTCCACCAAGAGTGTCTTTCCGCCGTCCACCTAACCTTCGCAACCTCTTAGTTCATCCCTATGAAATCCCCAAACCACCTTCCCTACCCTCTGGCTCCTACCCCTGTAACCGCCCCCGGTGTAAAACCTGTCCCATGCACCCTCCCACCACCACCTATTCCAGTCCTGTAACCCGGAAGGTGTACACGATCAAAGGCAGAGCCACGTGTGAAAGCACCCACGTGATTTACCAACTGACCTGCCTACACTGTGAAGCGTTCTATGTGGGAATGACCAGCAACAAACTGTCCATTCGCATGAATGGACACAGGCAGACAGTGTTTGTTGGTAATGAGGATCACCCTGTGGCTAAACATGCCTTGGTGCACGGCCAGCACATCTTGGCACAGTGTTACACCGTCCGGGTTATCTGGATACTTCCCACTAACACCAACCTGTCAGAACTCCGGAGATGGGAACTTGCCCTTCAGCATATCCTTTCTTCTCGCTATCCGCCAGGCCTCAATCTCCGCTAATTTCTAATTTCAATTTGCCGCCACTCATACCTCACCTGTCTTTCAACTTCATCTTTGCCTCTGTACATCTGCCCCGACTGACATCTCTGCCCAAACTCTTTGCCTTTACAAATGTCTGCTTGTGTCTGTGTATGTGTGGATGGATATGTGTGTGTGTGCGAGTGTATACCTGTCCTTTTTTCCCCCTAAGGTAAGTCTTTCCGCTCCCGGGATTGGAATGACTCCTTACCCTCTCCCTTAAAACCCATATCCTTTTGCCTTTCCTTCTCCTTCCCTCTTTCCTGACGAGGCAACCATTGGTTGCGAAAGCTAGAATTTTGTGTGTTTGTTTGTGTGTCTGTCGACCTGCCAGCGCTTTTGTTTGGTGGGTTTCATCATCTTTCTTTTTGGATATATTTTTCCCACGTGGAATGTTTCCCTCTATTTTTTATATATATATATATATATATATATATATATATATATATATATATATATATATATATATGGTTATAATAGAGGGAGGCATTCCACGTGGGAAATATATATCTAAAAACAAGGATGATGTGACTTGCCAGATGAAGGTGCTGGCGGGTCGACAGACACACAAACAAACACACAAAATTCAAGCTTTCGCAACAAACTGTTGCCTCATCAGGAAATAGGGAAGGAGAGGGAAAAACGTCTTTCCCTCTTTCCTGATGAGGCAACAGTTTGTTGCGAAAGCTTGAATTTTGTGTGTATGTTTGTGTTTGTTTGTGTGTCTATCGACCTGCCAGCGCTTTTGTTTGGTAAGTTTCATCATCTTTCTTTTTAGATATATTTTTCCCACGTGGAATGTTTCTCTCTATTTTATATATATATATATATATATATATATATATATATATATATATATATATATATATATATATATATATATATATATATATATATATATATGATGTCAATATAATAGAGGGAAACATTCCACGTGGGAAAAATTATATATAAAAACAAAGATGAGGTGACTTACCGAATGAAAGCGCTTACCCTCTCCCTTAAAACCCACATCCTTTCGTCTTTCCCTCTCCTTCCCTCTTTCCTGATGAGGCAACAGTTTGTTGCGAAAGCTTGAATTTTGTGTGTATGTTTGTGTTTGTTTGTGTGTCTATCGACATGCCAGCGCCTTCGTTCGGTAAGTCACCTCATCTTTGTTTTTATATATAATTTTTCCCACGTGGAATGTTTCCCTCTATTATATATATATATATATATCTTTTGAGCTATATTTACTGCAAAAATATGTTCTAGCCTACTTTTCTGGTATAAAAGTTAAGCAACTCAAATACTCAAAATCTTTGTAATATTATGAAAAGGACAGATGGCTACTCACTGAAAAGATGACATCTTGATTTGCAGACAGGCAGCAACACACGCGCACGCACGCGACCACTATCTCCTGTCACTCCAGCCAGAATGCATTCTGACCGGAGATAGAGGTCATGCGTGTGTCAGTTGTGCTTGCTTGTGCAAATGTGCTTGTGTTTGTGTTTTCTTTTCTGAAGAAGGCTTTAGCCAAAAGTTGATGTGTAACAGAATTTTTCATTTTGTCTATCTGCAATTCAGTGTGTCATCTTTACTGTGAGTAGCAATCTATCCTTTTCACAATATTGCTGATTTTCCAGCTTGGAATTTCCACTGTTTGAGTTTGCCTAAGAGCTTGTCTTCCATCCACCATTTTCCTTTATTATTATTCTGAAAGTATATCCCTACTCTATGCCCGTTCTCTCTCTCTCCTTTCCTGTGGCTTTTCATTGCCTTCCAAACCACACATGCTATGACATCCAAGCCAAACTGCATTATATGCATACAACACATGGATTGTAGGTGCAGCATCTTGTGCCCAACTTCTTCCCATCAATAATTATAATCAGCATTCTGGCTGAAGCAGCCAGAGAGAGTGGTCATGTGTGTATGAAGTGTGCTTGCTTGTGTAAATGTGTGTGTGTGTGTGTGTGTGTGTGTGTGTGTGTGTGTGTGTGTGTGTGAAGGGAGGAGGAAGGGGAGGGGGAGGGAGCGGGAGAGGGTGAGGGGGAGGGTGAGGGGGAGGGTGAGGGTGAGGGGGAGGGTGAGGGGGAGGGAGAGGGGGAGGGAGAGGGGGAGGGAGAGGGGAAGGGAGAGGGGAAGGGAGAGGGGAAGGGAGAGGGGAAGGGAGAGGGGAAGGGAGAGGGGAAGGGAGAGGGGAAGGGAGAGGGGAAGGGAGAGGGGAAGGGAGAGGGGAAGGGAGAGGGGAAGGGAGAGGGCGAGAGGGAGGGGGAGAGGGAGGGGGAGAGGGAGGGGGAGAGGGAGAGGGGAGGGGAGGGGGAGGGGAGGGGGAGGGGAGGGGGAGGGGAGGGGGAGGGGAGGGGGAGGGGGGAGCTGAGTGTGTAACAGTTTTTTCGTTATGTCTGTCTACAACTCAATGTGTCATCTTTTCAGTGAGTAGCAATCTATCCTATTCATAATATTGTTGATATTCCAATCTGGAAATTCCACTGTTCAACACCTTGATAACATTCACACCAACATGGAAATATTGTATGTATTCATACTGGACAATAAGACAGAATGGCCCAGTAATGTCTTACAATATAAAATAATCCTCGTATACAAATCAAAAGTGAACTAATTACCCAGCAAAATGAACTAAGACTAGCACTCCAGATCATGCAACAAACAGATTGACCTTGCACTTGCTCTGGCAGGCAACCCTCGGCAGGGAACAGCCACCAGGTGACGCATCACACCCTTACTTGTGGCACCAGCGACTAGATAACACTCAGTTTAGTGAAATTTCTACCAACCCTGCCTCAGGACAAAAAGCCCTGAGTCGCTTGCCACTGTCTGTTTCTGACATGGTGTTGTTAATGGACTGAGTCATTTTTGAGGGCCTGCGAGTACAACTGTGGAAGAAGCAGATGAACAAGACCCGAACTAAAAGTGTCAGATTTCCCGTCAAAGATTAAGAAATGTTACAGAAGTTGATTTTGAATTCAGGTGAATGAAAATTTTGTTGATGAGTAAGAATTAATGAAGACTCCTAAGCAACCGATCCTGTCTAAATTTTGTCGATTTTAGATGTTGATATAATGAACCGTACTTCCTGCACAGGAACTATCTGATATGTCATTGCCACCATTTGATTGAAAGTTCTTTTTTTAATTTATTTCACTACCTTGATTTCAACTATAGAGCTATTTTCAACTGCATGGTGAAAACTGAAACCATTGAAAATGGCTCCACTGCCAAAATTGCAATAGTGAAATAAATATATAATAAAAACTTATAGTCAACCACTGACAATGATTTCATTTAAAAAGTAAATTATGACTGATGTTCCCAGCCAAGGAAAAAAAATCATCATATGATATCATTTCTGGGTTTCTATGGCCTGCTGTATTAAAGAGCAAATGGAAATGAATATCTGTTAATGCATGTAAAGTCACATTTACACCACAGTGAATGGAAGAAAAAACAAACACCAAAGCATTCACAGACAATGTGTCAGCTTTCACTACCATTCATTTATGCCTGGGAGCAAGCATTTACACTGAAGGGAAGGGAAGAGAAGAGAACAAGAGAGCGTATCGTGCCAACTCTATTACAACCATATTACCACAGCATATCCCCCCCCCCGATGTAAGTCTGAGACTGCGACAGGATTATTTTGCCCACTGTTTTTGAAACATCAAGCAAAAATGAGTAGGAAAATACGTATGTGTTATCAGAATTTGTATGTGATTGTGAAAAGCACAGAGCCAGTGCACTTAAAACTGAATTTTGAACTCCAGCCTTCTTTAACATTATTCCAGAACTGTGCACTTGGTCGATGCCTTTCGCTAGCTCCTCGTTACACTCAAACAGGATATTTAAAGGCAGAGCATGGATTATTAATGAATAAAATAAAACAGTTCACACACAAAATGGCAGATAATTATTCTCTGTGGTGATAGCCCACAAGCTTCCTTAGATGCTTCACTAGAAGACCAACAAGAAGCAACTGAACATGAGCGACGATCGGTGAGTGGGTACTGAACACAACTAAATGTTTTCTAATACCTGCCCACCATTTACACCAGAGAGAATTCTCGTTCACTTCCACTCGCTCAGGGAGAAAACGGGTTTAAGTGAGCAATTTGTTAGTGCGCTCTGCCATTCTTTACTACTACTTCTTGTCTGTTTCACAGGCATTTACTCAGTAGTGAATGAAAGGTAACATGACAGAACAAAAATTTTGTCACCCTGACACTAGCACACATTGCACTTTGGATTCATTACTAAATTGTTTCTTGCTGCCAATGTGTACTAAATTATGTAATGACCTGTAAACTGAAATATCTGAAGTCCAACAAACCTTCAAAATAAGTAGCTCTGTTAGCAAATTCCAGGATATGAATGTGAATATAGCAGTTTAGGTCCTCAGCTAACATTTGGTTCAAGAATCATAAAACAAGGTTGTGTGCATGGAAGAAGCCTGAAGATACTGGAAGGTCTCAGATAGATTATATAATGGTAAGGCAGGGACTTAGGAACCAGGTTTTAAATTGTAAGGCATTTCCAGGGGCAGATGTGGACTCTGACCACAATCTATTGGTTATGAACTGTAGATTAAAACTGAAGAAACTGCAAAAAGGTGGGAATTTGATGAGATGGGACCTGGATAAACTGAAAGAACCTGAGGTTGTAGAGAGCTTCAGGGAGAGCATTAGGAAACGACTGACAAGAACGTGGGAAAGAAATACAGTAGAAGAAGAATGGGTAGCTTTGAGAAATGAAATAGTGAAGGCAGCAGAGGATCAAGTAGGTAGAAAGAAGAGCGCTAATAGAAATCCTTGGGTAACAGAAGAGATATTGAATTTAATTTTTGTAAGGAGAAAATATAAAAATGCAGTAAATGAAGCAGGCAAAAAGGAATACGAACGTCTCAAAAATGAGATTGACAGGAAGTCCAAAATGGCTAAGCAGGGATGGCTAGAGGACAAATGTAAGGATGTAGAGACGTATATCACTAGGGGTAAGATAGATACTGCCTACAGGAAAATTAAAGAGACATTTGGAGAAAAGAGGACCACTTGCATGAATATCAAGAGCTCAGATGGAAACCCAGTTCTAAGCAAAGAAGAGAAAGCAGAAAGGTGGAAGGAGTATATAGAGGGTCTATACAAGGGCGATGTTCTTCAGGACAATATTATGGAAATGGAAGAGGATGTAGATGAAGATGAAATGGGAGATATGGTACTGTGTGAAGAGTTTGACAGAGTACTGAAAGACCTAAATAGAAACAAGGCCCCGGGAGTAGACAACATTCCATTAGAACTACTGACAGCCATGGAAGAGCCAGCCCTGAAAAAACTCTACCACCTGGTGAGCAAGATGTATGAGACAGGTGAAATACTCTCAGACTTCAAGAACAATATAATAATTCCAATCCCGAAGAAAGCACGTGTTGACAGATGTGAAAATTACCGAACTATCAGTTTAATAAACCATGGCTGTAAAATACTAGCACGAATTCTTTAAAGACGAATGGAAAAACTGGTAGAAGCTGACCACGGGGAAGGTTAGATTGGATTCTGTAGAAATGTTGGAACACGTGAGGCAATACTGACCCTACGACTTACCTTAAAAAATAGATTAAGGAAAGGCAAACCTACATTTCCAGCATTTGTAAAATTAGACAAAGCTTTTGATAATGTTGACTGGAATACTCTCTTTCAAATTCCGAAGGTGGAAGGAGTAACACACAGGGAGCAAAAGGCTATTTACAATTTGTACAAAAACCAGACGGCAGTTATAAGAGTCGAGGGGCATGAAAGGGAAGCAGTGGTTGGGAAGGAGTGAGACAGGGTTGTAGCCTATTCTCGATGTTATTTAATCTGTATATTGAGTAAGCACTAAAGGAAACTAAAGAAAATTCGGAGTAGGAATTAAAATCCATGGAGAAGAAATAAAAACTTTGAGGTTCGACGATGACATTGTAATTCTGTCAGAGACAGCAAAGACCTGGAAGAGCAGCTGAACTGAATAGGCAGTGTCTTGAGAGGAGGATATATGATGAACATCAACAAAAGCAAAACGAGGATAATTGCGAGGAAAGCGTTTCTGAAGAAGAGAAATTTGTTAACATCGAGTATAGAGTTAAGTGCCAGGAAGTCGTTTCTGAAAGTATTTGTATGGAGCGTAGCCATGTATGGAAGTGAGACATGGATGATAAATAGTTTAGACAAGAAGTGATTAGAAGCTTTCGAAATGTGGTGCTACAGAAGAATGCTCAAGATTAGATAGGTAGATCACATAACTAATGAGGAGGTATTGAATAGAATTGTAGAGAAGAGATATTTATGGCACAACTTGACTAGAAGAAGAGATCAGTTGGTAGGGCATATTCTGAGGCATCAAGGGATCACCAATTTAGTATTGGAGGGCAGCGTGGAGGGTAAAAATCATAGAGGGAGACCAAGAGATGAATACACTAAACAGATTCAGAAGGATGTAGGTTGCACTAGGTACTGGGAGATGAAGAAGCTTGCACAGGATAGAGTAGCATGGAGAGCTGTATCAAACCAGTCTCTGGACTGAAGACCACAACAACAACAACAACAACTCCTCAGGCACTCTGTTACTTCAGCTGTAAGAACTTTTATAGCAACTGAAGAATTGCAGAGTGATACAGCAGAGAATACAGCTCAGCAGCACGTCCTTCCACCAGGTGGTTAATTGTGATCTTGGCCACAGTTTCTCCGTGGTCATTCTTTCAAGTGGAAAGTTGGAGGATGGTCATGCCTGTATAACAACACGCTGTGTAGAAACTGTAGTAGGGCTGGCATATGACATGGCTGCTTTCAAAGGTGGCACTGCCTCTCATAGGATAGGATAAACCATTGATGAATTAGAGTAGAATGTTCTGGGTGGATATGTCATGCAGGCCTTGCACCTGGATCTACCACAGATTATGACCCATGTGGCATTGGGTTGGTAGTGGGAATGGCATAGGGATGAATGAAGATACTGTGTAGGTTGGGTAGGCAGTAGAATACTACTTATTTCCAAGCACTATAATATGTTTCTCCAGCCTGGCATTATGCTGGGTGGTGAGGAGAGTGCTCTTTTGCACCTGGTTATTAGGGGTTGGTGAGAGGATTAGGGGTGTGTGAGCATGTGGTGTGGGAAATCTGTTTGGTGGCTAGTTTTGGGGAAATGGCACCTAACTGTTAAGACCTTTTTGATATCTTCAGCATACTGTGCAAGGGAAGTCTCCTCACTGCTAACCACGAACGGCCAGACTATAAGGGTACAATTTCCTAGTGCGGTCTCGATCTCTGCTAACCCCCTGCACCCACATCCCTACACTAATAGCCACACCTTTCTCTGTTCACCCCTCTCAATCCACTTCCCCATGTCATCATGCACTGTACGAAATCACCAGTTCTGCTGCCCATGTCACACACTTATAACAGTGCCTGTACCTCTACTACTCGGTATGTTGTTTCCTTCACTCATAAATTATTTATATTCTGTCAGAACTTTCCACACAATATTTCAGTTGTCAAATGTCTCCCCTCTGTCCTAATCTTCATGTTGTCTGTTCATTATTGCTGTCTTGTAATTTACACCTGCTATCTTTCTCCCACATTGTCCACCTGTATATTTTCCTTCTTTTACTCCTACTATAATGATAGTACTTCAAATCAACACATTTTTATCTCATTTCTGCATAGATGACCGTATTGTCCTGCCTCATGGTAGAAAATAAATGCACATATTGCTCCTAATGTGCTTTGCTGATTCACATTTTACCAGTAATTAAAAAATAATTTGTAAAAACTGAAGCCTAATGGAACAGAGGTTTCTTACCACAAAGGACTTGCAGTTCTTCATTCTTCGAGTATGTCAAAGCTGCAGCAAGAGCCTCTCTCCAGCTTTCAATTTGACATGACTGCATTACTTGTGTCCAATCTTCAGTAACAACAGCTGAAATGAGTGATGATAGTGGGCCTTTTGACTGCTAAACAGAGGGAAACAATCATATTTCTTAGTATCTCCCATTCCAAAAACAAATCTGAAATAATATAAAAAATTGCAAAATAATCGCAAAATTATTCTAATAAATGCGAGCAAGAATACTACATTCAATCAGATAATTAGTTACATGTTCTATAGAACATTTTCATGATGAACATTATGGTGTGAAACGTGCCAAATGAGAAAACATAACACACACATTACCAAAAAACATTTATGTGGTTACATGTTGGCCACTTACAGGGTTTTTCTGTCAAAATGACCAATTATTTCTGTTCAAGAATCCCTCTACGGTACAGAAAAATTTGTTAAGGAAAAAATTCAATCAATATTTGAAAACACTTCTGCTATCTACAACTGATTTTACTTCCAAGGGGAGGTTGTCAAAGAGTTTTGCAACTGCACAGTTCACTCCTTTCTGTGCCAAAGTTAGAATCATTGAAGAATAATGCAGATAATTTTTTCTTCTTAGCTTTGTACTTGTGAATACCTTTATTACTCTCAAACTCAGAGCTAATAAATTTCATAAGATAACATATGTACTCTGAAGCTGTGGTTAATATCCCTAGTTGCTTAAAGAGATGCCTGCAACTGTACAGGTGTGAACCCATACATAATTCTAATTACTTTCTTTTGTGCAATAACTACTTTTTCCCTAAATGAGGTGTTATGCCAGAATACAATCCTGTAAGATATCAGTAAATGAAAATACGAAAAATATGTTAACTTACTGACTTCTAGCCCCCAAAGTTGGAAACTATTCTTTGACAGAAGTAACCAAAATGAACCATTTCACCAGATCTACAAAGTACTATATGGCTTTTCCAGTTTAAGTCAATAATGCACAATGTTGAATGGTCTGATGGGTTTCAACATGTTATTGAATTTTTGGTATTTAGTTATCATTATTTTATTCAGGGGTAAGGATTTCGGACCATCACCAACATACTACTGAATTTTTCTTTATCTGCTTGCTGGATGTGCAATGCTGATACCTGTAAGACCACATTGGCTGCTTGGAGGAAAACACAAACAACAGATTGCCAGTACATGTAGGTATTAATGCTTGCATCGCTATATAAAATACTCAATATTCTTTCTTTGGTCTCCAATGACATTGGATAAAGCATGCCCAAAGCTTAGAGTAATAAAAGTTTGCCATTGTCAACCAGCCCCTAATTTTGGAAACCCAGCTTGACTAAACCTAAAACCAGTCTTTGACAACTTCCCACCCAGGAAGATGAAGGGGTAGGTCAGAGTGAGGAGTGTAACTTAAGAAATGTCATAGGTAACTGAGCAATACTACTCTGAAATATTACAATCTGTGGTCTAGGACCTGTGCTCTTACAGAAATCTGTGACAGCAAATCTCTTTTCCAAAGAATCATCAATTGCATCTGGCATTTCTTTTAATTAAAATACACTGAGATGTAATTTCATTAAAGAATCGTTACGAAACAAACTTAGAAAAAATGCAAGCAGCCTATTTAGCAAAGATGGATTGGACACTACTTCTGTATAAAATTCTGTAACATATTCTCAGCTTCATGAGAAACAATTTCTTAAATTTGGACAGTTATGATTTGAAATACAGTTGCCTCCCTTGAGGCAGCAACTACAAAAGCCACTGAATAATAATACTGAGGTCTCTTGGCAAGAAAAATTCACATGTCACTTCACTATGATTAAAAAATGTTATAATTAGAGAGAAGAATCTTTAAAAGGCAGGACAGAGCACATTACTCTCTGTTAGTTTTGACCCCACAAAGAGGTGGAAGATATTAAGGCAAGTGTCACCACTAACTTGAAAGGATATTGTAAACTTGTATCTTTAACCACCTCAAGGGAAGGTATAGAAATAAATACACAAAGAAACAAAATATCAGTGTTAACATAAAAAATTCATTGCCCTCAGTTTACTGAAATTGTCTAAGAGAGCAAGAAATTCATTTTCATAATTTTGTTCAATATTATTTCAATATGAACAATTAACACTCATAAAAATAATCAAATATGAAAAAACACTAAAGATCTTTTTTTGCTTTAATTTTACTTATTTCTTTCCAATCAACTGCAACGCTTGCCTGGAAGTATTTGTACTGTGTCCGTGCCAGCAAATCACTTCCTCCTGTCATGGCAAGAATAATAGCATCAGCCATTCGTCCATCTTCAAGACACAAGTCAACAGCAGCTTCTATATTGCCAATCAACAGTGCTTGAGAAATCAATCCATTTATGTCTGAAAAAAGCAAATAATAACAGTCCACAGGCTTCAATCAATCATTTATACAGGGATGTAAAAGTGAAATAGGTGCACAACAGCTCACCATCACCAACTGATATCTTGAATGGTGAAGCCGGTGGTGTAGGCCTGCTGGTAGTATTTGAGGCAGCTGCAGCGATAGCATCAAAGGCTGCAGCAGCTGCATCGCCATCTGGAGGCTGAAAGATGACAAAAAGTATCACACAATGCCTGTGGCCCATTTAGGGTCATTAATACAAAAAACTATTATGATCATTATCTTTCTGTCATTTGTTATGCCATAGCTTACATCAGAAAATTTAGAAATTCTGTGTATGCATACTTATATGAAATTGGTAACTTTACATTTCTAATAAACTGGAATCTTCATATTGAACTATATTCAATTTATAAAAAGGTGTTAACACAATTTTTATTCTTCTCTTTATTTATTTTGCTGTCCACCCTTTCGATGTCTTCAGCTGGAGGAAAAAACCACCCTCATCAATGTGTTCAGGTATGTTCCTTTAACAATTATTTCTTCTTTATTTTTTCTGTTTAAAGATCTGAACATTACTTCCAGGATTGCTGAGAATAGCTTTGGTGATATGAAATTTCCTCATCTGACTCGTTTCAGTTTTATTTTCCTCTACCCTGATGAAGTCTGACAGAAGCTGTGTCATTGACTTACATAGTCTTCAGTATACTGCTTCTAAAATCTTATTTTTCTTTTCTCTCTGATGAGCCATGTAATAATTTTCTTTGGATACAAGGTCTGTTGCGACCCATTATTGTCAAACCCAAAAACATTCATGCAAAAACAAGCAACTTGAACTGACGATTAGAACATTTGCTAAATAAGTGATCACTGCGCATTACTAAAGCCGATTATTATTTTAGTCTGAACTGATTTTTACACACAATTGAGTACATAATCTAGTACAAAAAGTTGTAAACAAAAAATGTTAAAATAGAAAGAAGTTTTAAGAAAAATCATTCCTACTGAATTGAACAAATTGAGCAAGCTATAGTAGTAAAGTAACTGTGGCATACCTAGAAGCGGTAAAGCACAAGGGTATGATTTAATCAGTATCAGTGCACAATGTTCAAAAGATATAAAATAATATTATAATACTTATATACATGACAGAGAGTAGTCATAACTCTTTCTCACAACCATAAGTAGCTAATCAAGGCAGAAATAGTATTCACCGAGTCCAAGAGCCTAAAATTCATAAAGGCAAATAAAAGCATAAGATCCGCAAACCCTGACTAGTAATGGAGACAGAAATAAAAAAAATAGTTGTTGAGCAATGGTTTTTCAAACAAGTACGTCTAAAGATCGATCATTTTATGAGCTTCATAAAGCAGCTGCAAAATTTGGTAAATACTCTCACAAACTATCAACTATTAAAAAACTGAAAATAAATTAAGACACTACAAAACATTTATCAAAAGAAACAAAGCTGCCACATACCCGAAGGCCAATTTGAATACTACAGCTGACTAAAATCCCTCCAGCCACCCAAATGGAAATAAATATTACAGCACCAAAAGCACTTGTGATTATGTTTGCCAATATCCACATCAGTGGCACTTCAACTACGCAACAATTTCAAGTGATAGGCCACCATAGCAGCCTGGATTCTGGGTCATGTTTTAGCATATTAACAGCATGTGAGCAGATACACAACCAGAGGAATGAACCAGCATAGGCAGTTCATTGTCTGGTGTTAAATTGTTTAGCATATTCTTTGTGCCACTGGAGAGAATCTGGAAAGGAAGGGCACTATTCGTCTCAATAGAGACTGACCATCATTGTCGATTATTTGCAGAGATAAAGTGTTAAACACTTTTGATACTGACTGCTGTACGACGTTGCCTGGTCAGATGCTCAGATGACATATTTCACTTGCTTTTAATAAGCTATATGTCCAAAAAAAAGGTTGGGATAAGTAAGAAATTTAATCTGTATAAGGAGATTGTTACAGCGTAAAAGTCAAGCACTGGCACAACAGTTAGGAACGTAGAACAGAGAGGGCTGCGAGACAAAGTCAGCCAGTAGTACGCTGACTGACCCCTCTCTAGGACGACACGGAGACAGCAGCGGCCTCTACGTAAGGAGGACATAAGTGCCACACCACCTGGCCACAGCCCAGTTGAAGTCTAGCCGTTTATGAGCTCTACAGCAGCGACTTAGGAACTGTATAATTTCTCTTGTATTAGGAATTGCATATACTGAGAGATTGTCTTATTTTGTCTGTCGCCCATTGCTTGCGGCAAATCACTGTAAATTCTCAAAGTTAAGTATTGTCATTTATCTTACTGTAACAAAAATTCATTCTTACGATTTGCTTGAATTGTTGTCCAGCAATACAAGAAGCAGGTTTCCTAGGCACCCCATATTTGATGAGGAGGCAGGACACAACAGAGATGGTTTGGACATAGTGTACTACACGTGCATGTCTATTTTACTGGTAAGACACAGTGTGAGGAAAGGCATAACTGTGGCCTCTTTAGCTTCTTTGACAAGGTAGATTCTCCTGAGAAAATCTGTATGTCACTTTGGATGGTGATTTCATACTCAATGCCACACCACTGTACTATGCCTACTGTCCATTCACAATAACAGTCAAAAGCCTAAATGTTTACATGGTAGTTATGACAACACACACTAAACCCTAATATTTTCATTTAGTGACACTAAACAGCAAGTGTTCTGATGCATCAAAATATGTGAATACAAGTGCATAAGACTTAAGTTGCAATGATGGTCATAGCTGTCAGCAAAGTTTTGGGACTGCATTTCAACAACATATTGCCTGGATACAGTTGTTCAGAATGTCACACTTCTTTATAAGAGGCTTTCAAAAAGAAATGAGCTGGAGGCATAATTACAGAAACCAGTACCTGTATATTAGAAGTATTGACCCTGGCTGTTGACACACTTGTCCCACTATGACACAAGGCGGTGAATGGCTGTCTCATAAAATTCCCGCGGCTGTAATGGTAAACAGTCCCACACATACAGGTGGATGTCGTCGTCTGAGGTGAATCGTTTGGCCCTCAGAGCCTTTTTAAGGGGACCAAAAACAGCCCCCTTCTGATTCACTTCCTGCAGCACAGGACAACAGTGTATGCCCAGTGTTACTCACAAACCTTGACCACCCTTCGCCAAGCGATCAAATCAAAACGACCAGGCAATCTCACCCATGGGGTCATTCTGCTCCAGAACAATGCAAAGCCTCATACTGCCAACATAGTCACAGCACTCCTACAGAAATTCAAATGGGAGATTCTTGGCCACCATCCGTGCAGTCCAGACCTCTCTCCCTGTGATTATGTCATTTTTGGCTCTCTTAAAAAGGCTCTGAGGGGCAAACGATTCACCTCAAATGACAACGAGGTCCAGCTATATGTATAGAACTGGTTAACATCACAGCCCTGGGAATTTAATGAGACAGCCATTCACCGCCTTGTGTCACATTGGGACAAGTCTCTCAACAGCCAGGGTCAATGCTTCTAACATGCAGGTACTGGTACTGGTACAGGTACTGGTTTGTGTAACTATGCCTCCGGCTCGTTTCTTTTTGAACTCTCCTTATAGATCCCAGCAGTACCTGGGTGTAAAAATTACGAACAACTTCAGTTGGAAAGGCCACATAGACAATATTGTGGGGAAGGCGAGCCAAAGGCTGCGTTTCATTGGCAGGACACTTAGAAGATGCAACAAGTCCACTAAAGAGACAGCTTACACTACACTCGTTCGTCATCTGTTAGAATATTGCTGCGCGGTGTGGGATCCTTATCAGGTGGGATTGACAGAGGACATCGAAAGGGTGCAAAAAAGGGCAGCTCATTTTGTATTATCACGTAATAGGGGAGAGAGTGTGGCAGATATGATACGCGAGTTGGGATGGAAGTCATTGAAGCGAAGACATTTTTCGTCGCGGCGAGATCTATTTACGAAATTTCAGTCACCAACTTTCTCTTCCGAATGTGAAAATATTTTGTTGAGCCCAACCTACATAGGTAGGAATGATCATCAAAATAAAATAAGAGAAATCAGAGGTCGAACAGAAAGGTTTAGGTGTTCGTTTTTCCCGCGCGCTGTTCGGGAGTGGAATGGTAGGGAGATAGTATGATTGTGGTTCGATGCACCCTCTGCCAAGCACTTAAATGTGAATTGCAGAGTAATCATGTAGATGTAGATGTAAATGTACTGGTTTGTGTAATTATGCCTCTGGCTCGTTTCTTTTTGAACTCTCCTTATAGATCCCAGTAGATATTGAACTTGCTCTGGACACTTTCTCATGAGACGTATGATAGATTCATTATGTATGATGATAACACTAAATAGTTAGAATATCCATGTCTTTCAGTAATCAGTACCAATTAATGTGCACCTAAATCAAGGGGTCATGGTACACATTCCAATAATACATCCAATAACTTTTTGACTTCGTATCACGAGGTATGAAAGAACTATCTACTGCTCAAATACTGATTCTATACCGATAATACGGCTATTGATCTTAAATTTAAGATTTGTGCAGTCACTAAGTCACATGGCATAATCCCCTTTCTTTTCTAAAGGCTCCTATAGCTGTGAGAATATCTCCATATGAAGTATGTATGTACAATAATTCTCTCTCATCTGTTAGGTTTGTGAGTATATGTTTGATATGATCGATTGCTTCTACACAGAAAGAGACTCTACAGGGTTTCATGCAGCCAACAGCAGCAAATCACAACACTACCAAATCTTTAAAGCTACAAAAACTGGTACCAGATTTAAACTACAAAAAATAGCCTTGCAGCATTATTTACAATATTTAAAAAGGTTGAGTGCAAGATAACCAGTTACAATGAAGGAAGTGATAAATATGACTCAAAAACTGTTGAAAATTGACACAAACTTTTTCTTACCAAACCATTTGCTTGAGTTTCCTCCAATCCCTCAGCATCAGGTAGAGTACCATTCTAAAAATGCATTCAAACTGCTACAGTAATCACAGCGAATGGATCTATTTAATTACTATTTGAAAACATCAAACAAACTGCTGAGGCCCCAAGTACATAAATCTACTCTAGGAATGCTATTAATGCAGTGTATCATCTTAAATGGTCCAAGCAAAGATGCCAATATTAAATTGCTGCAGCCTGGTACTCCACTGCACAGCCACAAACTGGCTCTTACAAGACCCTGAAACCTTACTGATGTTACTATAACATTCTGTGAGCCTTTCAAAAACTTGATAAGTGATCAGTGGTCATAACTAATACACTTTGTATTTACACTGAAGCACCAAAGAAACTGATGTAGGCATGCATATTCAAATACAGACATATGTAAACAGGCAGAATACAGCACAGCAGTTGGCAATGCCTATATAAGATAACAAGTGTCTCGCGCAGTTGTTAGGTCAGGAACTGCCACTACAACAGCAGATCATCAAGATTTGAGTAAGTTTGAACCTGGTGTTATACTCAGCGCATGAGGGATGGGATACAGCATCTCTGAGGTCACAATGAAGTGGGGATTTTCCCGCATGACCATTTCACGAGTGTACTGTGAATATCAGGAATCCGGTAAAACATCAAATCTCCGACATTACTGTGCCCAGAAAAATATCCTGCAAGAACGGACCAACGACAATTGAAGAGAATTGTTCAACATGACAGAAATGTGACCCTTCTGCAAATTGCTGCAGATTTCAGTGCTGGGCCATCAACAAGTGTCAGCGTGCGAATCACTCAGCGAAACCTCATCAATATGGGCTTTCGGAGCCAAAGGCCTACTCATGTACCCTTGATGACTGCATGAAACAAAGCTGTATGTCTCGCTTGGGCCAGGCAACACTGACATTGGACTGTTGATGACTGGAAACATTTCGCCTGGTCAGAACAATCTCGTTTCAAATTGTATCAAGTGGAAGGATGTGTATGAGCATGGAGACAAACTTATGAACCCATAGAACCTGCATGTCAGCAGGGGAGTGTTCAAGCTGGTGAATGTTCTGTAATGGTGTGGGGCATGTGCAGTTGGAGTGATATGGGACTCTCAATACGTCCAAATACAACTCTGACAGGTGACACGTATGGAAGCATCCTGTCTGATCACCTGCACCCATCCATGTCCATTGTGTATTCTGACGGACTTCAGCAATTCCAGCAGAACAATGCAACAACTCACACGTCCAGAGTTTCTACAGAGTGGCTCTAGGAACACTCTTCTGAGTAAACACTTCCGATGACCACCAGACTCCCCAGACATGAACATTATTGAGCATATCTGGGATGCCTTGCAGCCCGCTTTTTAGAAGAGATTTCCACCCCCTCATATTCTTACAGATTTATGGACAGCCCTGCAGGATTCATGGTGTCAGTTACCCCCAGCAATGCTTCAGACATTAGTCGAGCCCATGCCACAATGCCTGCAAACTCGCAGGGGCCCTATACGATATTAGGCACAGGTATACCAGTTTCTTTGGCTCTTCAGTGCATAATTCACTTGTGAACTCTCATTTTACAGCAACAGAGAGCACAAGTTTGTTTCCCCAAGTTGGATGTGATTAGTGTCTACAAAAAGGTTGAAGTAAGCTTTGTTTTGTTGAAATAGAGGGGGCCATCTTTTTACCAAACTGTGGATAACTCACACTGAAACATGGAGATACAGTGAATGGACTGGGATTATTTTCATCCTGTAATGATGCTGTTAGCACCTGGATTAAGTGAGTTATAGCCCGCCTCAATAAAGAATTAACTGCGTAGTTTTGCAAATGGAGGGACTGAAGCACATGGATCTGGGAAAATGATTAAGGTGGGTTTTAAAGTGGGACTATCTACATGAAGGAGAGTTCAAAGCAATGTCAAAGGGATTACAAAGATTGAGTAGATCCCAGAATACTATTTCTCTAGCTGATAGAATGATTTCATGTAATGTATCTGTTATTTCACAATAAGACTCACTCAAGTCATCTAGGAAGTTTCAGTACAGAAAGGGTATAAGGAAAGTGAAAGTAAACTTATTGAAAGCATCTGAATCAGAGTACACATTTAGTGTTAAGTCTAAGGTTACATGGGGGGAACAAATTAACACTGTGGAGGCAGCATTTCTCAAAAGTACAGCTAGTGCTGTTTATTTAGTGGACTTATGTGATGAGTACATAGTGTACAAAGTGTACATATCTCCATCAGATCAACATCAACAAACGTAGTATGGGTTATGGACAAATATCATTTTGCTCACAACAGACAATGAGTTCAGTGGTTCCAGAAAATTATGAAGTTTTGACTCACCATGAAATTAGACAATGAAGTGTTGACTGTTCTCCCCCCCCCCCCTCTCTCTCTCTCTCTCTCTCTCTCTCTCTCTCTCTCTCTCTCTCTCTCTCTCTCTCCGACCCCCCCCCCCCCCCCATTTAAGTTTCTCATAACAACAGAAAACAAATTCATTTTAAGAATAATTACATAGGTTACAAAAGGTTCACATTTCAGTCTTTTGTATGGAAATCTGCAAGAATTGTCCACTGAGTTATTTCTTATATTGATGGCACTTTTGTATAACTCACATTAAATTTCTTTTTTTATATGAGGTTTTATGTCAAAATATTATCACAAGCTTTATATACGAGAATCTTGAGAAAATTTGCATACATAAGGCTGTATTTAGGATGACAAGTTACTTTCGCATGTTCACCCCATAAGTATGCCAGATAGTGTAAGCTACCCATTAATTTTAAGTCCAAAATTGCCTATATCATGCTCCATGTCATCATGTGTCACTTTGCTTTGGGAAACAGTTCCCATTTGGGTGTTATAGCATTAGAAACTTGTATACTGTGTATGTCCATTCTATTGATTATTCGAATCCTGTCCACTGCTGTGTGTCACACTGCAACAAATTTCGGGCACTCAAAACATTGTTTGATTGTGTACTCCAAATTGCAATTTACACATGCAGTTAGCAGTTTTAACTGTATAGAGTAAAGCTTGGAGTTGGTTGTTATTGTCCAGTTTATCACTTTGTACATTGTTGATATGGTGCCTCCCGGTATTATTTTCATCACTAAATTTTCCCGCATGATTTTCCAATTGTGTGGCGATCTGAAACAGATCATAGCCTACCTCTCTTATGACACCAAGAAGCTCCTTACTTAACTGAGTCAACTGACCGTTGCCTTACTATACCTATCTCCAAAATTTTTTTTTTTTTTTTTGTTGGTGCCCTGTTCCAGTTTCACACATTTTGCCAGTAGATGAAGTAGACACTCCTCTTCTATCAAAAATATTGTTAATATTACTTTTACTCTCATACAAACAACCCTTATTACAAAGACCATTCAAACATAACTTACAGCCAAGATTTCATTAAATATATTTAGTGGTTGTTTTGAACATAGGACACAAGTTTATCATCTTCTCTCAATGTAGTTTCATTTCCAAATATATTGTTTTCTCTAAAGAACACCTGTAAATATGCTGAACTGAAAGTAAATGCTCACAGACATATGATAATCATTAGAAACACAAATTTGGACGAAGTACATTAATATGCAAGATGCGATAGAAAGTAAAAAAGAAAGAAATAAAGATTTAGTCAATTACAAGTCTAATGAGAAAGTGAACTCGCCAGAGTAAACAGGTCACACCAGTCAGCACAGATTATGAACCACTTTAACGTAATTGCAGTTTATTATTAATTATCTTTTATCTACATGAATCCCATTACCCCTTAGAACGGAAAACCCCAGATGGAATAACAAAAATGAAATGGAGTGCTATCACTACATAGAGGAGGCTTTGTGCAGCAGACAGGCACATTTAAAAGTCAACTTAGCTAGTCTAAGCTTGTAATTCTTCAGGCTTTCCCAGCAATCTAACGACATCTTGGGTTGTCGGGTGTTCTACCGGATATCAGCATCGTACTTGCATGATATTTCGGTAGCGTAACTCATTACCTTCATCAGGTGCGACCTGAGACTATCACTCGAGTGGACCTGGTCCAGTATTTATGCCTGTGGCCTTCCCCCTTCACCAGGCACTCCCTCTGAGGTCCGCGCACGCTCGCTGTGGTCTTCTGGAGCATTGCCGTTCCCTTTTCCATCCGCTGCAGTCCTGGGTGTTCTCTTTGTGGTGGGGAATGTCAAGGACGGCATGGGTTTACGGAAACAAGGGATTTATAATATACTTTGCCAATGTGGCATGTCCTACATTGGCTAGACAACAAGAACAGTAGATATCAAGTGCAAGGAACATCATCAGAGGCACACCCAATTAAGACAGGCAACAAAATTAGTCATTGCTGAAAACTGCCTAGAACTACGTCATGCCATGAATTATGAAGAAACCAAGTATCTAGCACAGACGCCCAGATTTTGGGACAGTGTTATAAAGGAGTCAATATAGATAAAAGTGACCGATAATCTCATGAACCATGACGCAGGGTACCAGCTACGTAGAGCCTGGGATCCTGCTCTGGAATTGCTGAAGAAGCAACGAGGACAGCTACAGCACTCCACAAATAGAAGAACTGAAGGTGTGAACATGGAGAACGATCCCCATACAGAGTTCCAGGTGCACCAGACCGAAGATGGAACACCCAGGGTCAGGACCGACAGGCGCGGACAGCAGAGGGAACATCTCAAACTGCAGTGGACCGAAAATGGAATGGTAACGCTCCAGCAGATCACAGTGAGTGGGAGAGGACGACAGGGGGAATGCCTGGTACCACAGACAGGATTCCAAATGCACCAGAACGAAGATGGAACACCCAGGAGAGTGTCTGGCAGGCGCGGACCACAAAGGGAACACCCAGGACTGCAGTGGATGGAAAAGAGAATGGCAATGCTCCAGAAGATCCACTCGAGTAGTAGTCTCAGGTTGCACCTGATGATGGTAACAAGTTACGCTACTGAAATATCGTGCAAGTACGACGCTGATGTCTAGTCTAAGCTTAGTTTACTTTTCAATGTACGGTACTTTAAATGTGACTGACTGTTAAGTGACTCCTCTACTTGGTATCATTTCACTGTTGATTATACAACTTACTACACTTAACACTGAAAAGAGTAAAATATTTACATGCTACTGGAATGAAATTTTCAACTCTGCAGCAGAGTGTGCACTGATATTAAACTTCCTGTCAGATTAAAACTGTGTGCCGGACCAAGACTCGAACTTGGGACCAATGCCTTTTGTGTGCAAGTGAAAGTTGCAAAGGTAGGAGATGAGGTACTGGCAGAAGTAAAGCTGTGAGGACGGGGTATGAATCGTGCTTGGAAAGCTCAGTTGGTAAAGCACTTGCCCGTGAAAGGCAAAGATCCCGAGTTCAAGTTTCAGTCCAGCACACAGTGTTAATCCACCAAGAAGTTTCACGTCAGTGCACACTCCACTGCAGAGTGAAAATTTCATTCAGGAAACACTGCCCAGGCTGTGGCGAAGCCATGTCTCTGCAATATCCTTTCTTCTCAGAGTGCTAGTTCCACCTTCCAAACTTCATACAAGCCCTTCTGCAAAACTTGCAGGAGATGAGGTGCTGGTGGAAGTAAAGCCATGAGGACAGGTTTTGAGCCATTCTTGGGTAGCTCAGTCAGTAGTGTACTCGCCCGCAAAAGGTATAGGTTCCGAGTTCGAGTCCTGGTCCAGCACACTATTTACATGCTACTGAAGAATAACTATGAAGAAGACCTTAATGAAATCCAGTTTTCATCTAACAAACAAAGTTGCATTATACTTACTTCTCGTCCAAGAGCTGCCATCCTGTCATTCAAGCCATCAAGCATCGGGCTGGATCTTGCATTAGCAGGTTTTCCAAATTTGCTAAGCTGCAACAAAATAATTATTTTCAGCACCTTTGTCTAAGCAGTTGCAAACGTACATGCACATTGTTTGTATGGACTTATAATACAACTAAAAACAGTCCTGGTGGCCTATTAAAATAAACTGTGTGTATTTCAGAATTCTAAAAATAACTTCTTAGTTGTTAAATAGAATAGGTGGAATAAGCATTTGTCTCATTATTTACAGAAGAAAGGTATTTCATGCCACATTCAAAGAAGTCTAGAAGCTTGAAGAACCATAAATACAGTTAGGTATCATTACAAGGTACAAATGCAACCTAATGTGATTAAAATAGTGTAATTATGTCAAAATCATTACACTTGTGCAATTTCGGAAGATGCAGGAAAATGGATTACAAGAACGTCATTCAAAAGCAGATAAATGGGTCTAGACTCCTACATTTAGTGAGTAAATATAAGCAAACAATTTAAATAATTTAAGAATAATAACAACTTGCCAAATAGCAAAGGCACTGAGTCATCTGAAAGCACATCAACAAGACCAAGAACTTTGCTAGCTTTTGGACAAATTTTTTTTCGAGCTATATGGTATACATATGGCCAAAAGCTATGAGCCTTTTGCCAACTCAACACATATGCTATTTAGTGAGCTGTTATCTTTATTCTTTAAATTATTCACAGTCCACCAGGAATTTCAATTACCATAAGAAACCAATTTTTTCTGTCAAAGTTATGGTATGCATTTCCCATCTGTTTTAGTAAATATTGATTTGACAATTTCTGAAGTAACATTCTGTAAAATACAAATATGGTATGGAAAGTTCTGATAGCACGTACATCATTCGGGAGTGAGGATAGCAGCTCGCTGAATAATAGACGCATAAAGACGTTGACAGGCATACAAAACAGAATGAAAATAGACAGCTCACATTCGGACAAATCGTGTGTGTGTGTGTGTGTGTGTGTGTGTGTGTGTGTGTGTGTGTGTGTGAGATTAATTGCATTCTGTAAAATATTCTGAACTGTTGCAAACAAACATGATAAGGATATCCCATTCTGAGAAGATGGGCATGTGCTACAAGGGCCATGTTCAGATCACACACAATACAGGTTCGGACACAGTTTTGTCAATATTTTTAACTCTTTGGCAAGAGAATTTATTTATTTATTTATTTATTTATTTATTTACCTTGCACACCTTAAGAGCTATGAGCATTTGTTCAGTTAGAAGAGATGTGCTCCACAGTAGTGAAGATGAACAAGTGCTCATATATCTCTTAACTCGATTTTGTTAAATTTCATCATAAAAGCACAGAAGGCTGAGAAATTCTTAACACCAAGCGTTCTAACTGAAAGCAATTTTCCTGCATGCACATATTTTATGCCAATTATGGTTTACCTTCATGAACACCTTTCTCTTCGTGGTTGATTTTGACACATACCACATGTGCTATAACACTATATGAAACATATTTTGTTGTCAGAAAGAGAGAAAAAGAAATATCTATGGCAGCTGTGTAATGTACATAAACTAGGAGTAGTCCCTATGAGGATATACAGAGATCATCTTTTTCATTGCATTTCGGAAGCCTCAAGTTATACAATTTAGATAGCTAAACTGAAAAAATACAATAAAAAGATTTTAATTGTGTAACATTTCTGGTCATTTTTTCATCTTAAAAAAAGAGTAATATATGTTGTGAGAAAAAACATATAGAATACAAAAAATACAATATGTACAGATGATCAAACATGTCTCATAAAAGTTCACAGATGCCTACGCTGATCTATAACTTTCACAACAGTTTATATCCTCTTGCCTAACAATAAAAAAATATTGTAAAAAGTGTGATCATAGTTGTGTGCTCTGAGTGTTACCTATACATTTAAATGCAGGCCTCATACCACTTGCCAACCACAACAGTTAGTGTGGGCTTTTCTAATGATGTACATTTGTGACATTAAAATGACCAATTCTTTGATTTCTTAGAAACTATTAGATTGCAGATCTGATAGGTATAAATAAAATTTCCTAATTGTTGTGTGTTCTAACAATTCCATCTGATCCAAAATTGATTGCATGTAATGGCACAGGCATTGTAACCTAAACATTTTCACAGGGGCAACTTTTGAGGGCTCATAAACTAGTATCTCACAAATGCTCAAAACTGATGGGTTGTAAGGTCCGGCCGGCTCCTCCTCGTTAATCAGAAACAGCAGAAAATAAGGTTGGCAAACATAGTAACTAAAATGGAATGTTCAAAATCTTTGGCTGTGAATATTGATGAGGAACTGAAATGGATGCCTTAAATTACAGTTTTTAAATAATTTGATGAAGGCTAGTGAGATAGAACGATAGAGAAGCTATCTGTGGTCTCCTAAGAAAGTCGTCCTCGATTTTGAATGTTCTAGCAAACCTAATTCAGGACAGCCAGATGAGGATTCGAAATAGACTATCTGATGACAAACTACACAGCTAACCCGTGTGCCATATCACCTTCTTTCAATTAACGTACCTGAGTAGAATAAAGAAATGAATACCACCCGTCAGTTAAACATGGGGTCCTGAAGAACCATCTAAAAATGCAGCAATGACAATCTGCACAGGTGCCTTTTTTCCTCTGACTTATTTTGTATCATGCTTTACAAATGTAGCCCAATATGTGGGATAAATCATTTGAATGGAAAAACTGTAGTTTCACACTAACTTCTGTATTTTTACCACTTCTGCCAAACTGCTTTACACTGATAACCTCTTCCTACTGTACAGTCATGATTTACAACATTTCATGTCAATAAGGACAGTTCCTTACTGACACTGTCTCTACCCCACTGTGTCACATTTAATTTACAAGTACTGATCATATTGTTGTCGCTGCAAACTATTTTTGATTTTCAAATATAAAATAACAAGGAGTGAACTAACAAAATCAACAATTAGTACAGCATTAGCATATTCAAAATAGAAACAAATTTTTAAAAAATTATGCACGAAAGTAACTTCCAAAATAAGGATAAAATTGGTATTAAAAACATTTACAAAACATTTAACTACAAATACATTTGGTGAAATGTCGATGTTTCCTTAATGCCTCTAATTTCACACAGCATCACAGCATGCAGGGGCACATGCTTCCATGTTTTCTAATGTTAATTCAAAAGCAATGGTAAATATATATGTTAGAAAATGCTTTCCTTGATGGAATATCAATGGAGTCAAAATATAACAGAAACCTTAACATTAAGTTCATCCGGCCTGAAACCGAGTAAGTCGAGAAACTCGGCCCTTGGGTTGCTCTCAAAACTAGCCCGAAGGAAGCTCCACACAGCCCTCTCATGTGCCGTGCTGCTGCTGGCCACTTTGGTCCTACAGTAGTCCACAAATTGCCCATACTGCAGAGCAGCCTCCAACTGGTTGGAACGAGCTACAATCTCTGGCTCTGTCACCACCCGGCACAGGTACACAACACGTGACTGTTGAACTGGCTGCTGCTGTTGCTGCTGGGCTGGAAGAGCTTCATTTGCAAATGTAACCAATTTACCTCCAAACTGAAACAGAAGTGCACCAAAAACAATAATTTTTTTCTATTTTACTCATACATGGTTATCTATGTACAACTTAAGTAAAGTATCAAATGTCTATTTTCAGTTATCTTAAAGTAATTCTTGATTTGTCATTCACAAATTTGGTAAGTATGGTCAACACTGCCTGATAGCTAAATTCCTAGGGAGTACACAGCAAATAACACTTAGTATAGGGCACATTATAGTTCTTTCATTTGTCATTTGTACTACAACAAATTATGAAGAAAATAATCACATTCTTCAGCTGCCCCCAAAAAAAAGGTTCAAATGGCTCTGAGCACTATGGGACTTAACAGCTGAGGTCATCAGTCCCCTAGAACTTAGAAATACTTAAACCTAACTAACCTAAGGATACCACACATATTCATGCATGAGGCAGGATTCGACCTGCGACAGTAGCAGTCGCACGGTTCCAGACTGACGCACCTAAACCGCTCGGGCATGGCAGCAGGCTTCAGCTAACAAATCAATCACTTATTTTCATGGTGTCAAAAATGAAACCACATTTAGATATGTTTTCTGCAGACAGAAATTGCTGTGTAGTTGCTCATGACTGTGTGTGTTATCAGCAAGATAAATATTCTCCTTGATACAGTACTAGTGAAGAAAACCACATCTCAGACAGATGACATTTTCACACTGAGCACCATACGTAGCCTGCTACTCTATTTTATGTCATTCACTACATAGTGCAGTGTAATATAGCATAGAACAAGTCACAGCAAAATGTTTCAATACTCATCAGGTGTGGTACTTCTCTACATTTGCTCAGATATTAACCACATAACAAATTTTACTGAAGAGGTAGGTTTTGCAATTGCCCTCACCACAAAAGAAAAAAAGAATCATTTAAAATCTGGCCTTATGAAATGTGTGTGCGAGAAACACCACTCAATGGTGGGTCCTCTACTCGAGAAAAATGAGATGGCAATTACCTATGGAGAGTCTGATGAAGGCCATTTCATCTCATCTCAGTGTTCAGGAGGGATAAATTCAGAATCAGATTCTGAAATCAATAACTGCAGCTTGTCACTGCTCCCAACTTAAAACTCACAATAAATCTGCAAATCAGCTTGTAAACTCACAACTGAACAAGCAAAGCCTGTACAATGAGGAGGAGGATGTGTTCAGAAGAACCATTCAATAAGCCATCCAAGGTTAAAATGACTAATAGCATCTCAGGCAAACTTCAGATTAAAAGAAAGGCATTTATCACGGGATATTTGAACAACAAAGTCTGTTTAAGTGCTTCTTGCTAGGTTCAGTTACCAAGAGCAGACGAAACCTCATGATCTCTCTAAAAGATATGAGGGGTACACATTTATTCTCCTCCTCCTCGATCTCCTCCTTTCTTCCTTACAGAAGCACACCCGAAACAAACATCTTTATTATGTCTTTTCCAAGATATTTGTCTATGCAGATGGTAACTTCAGCTGTTTCCCTCTGAATGAATCCATTGAACGAGACAGGAGAAAATGAACAGCCCTGTATCTTTAGCCTTCTTTAGTCTTTGCTAAAGAATTAATAATAAGGCAGGTATTGGTTCTCATGTGTCTACACCTCTTCTAAAGCCAAACTGGTTGTCCATGATGATACTGCATCTATCATGGCTTCAGTCCTCCCTAGAATGATAGATGTCAAGATCTTGGAGGTGTGAGTTACCAAACATGGCTGTATTACATGCACATTTATTTGCAGATGCCTTCTTTGGTACTGGCACTGTAAGAACTTTTTTTAAATTATATTGGGAGCTTCCTGGTTTTATACAACTTGTATGAGTTGGAACAGTTCTCCATGTAGCTGTTTTCCAGTAGCCTTCAAGATTTCTGCTGGTATATAATCAACCCCAGTAGCTTTCCCAGATTTTAACCGTCCATGACTGCAAGGTCACACTCTTTGCGCAAGTTATAATCTCCCTCTTCTTCCAGATCAACTTCCTCAGTGTTCTCCAGCAGTAGATCTTCATTATTTCCTGCATATCGATTTTCAAAGTATTATTGTCATCTTTGTACTGCATCTTTCTGCTCATATAATACAAGAGTAGTTCAATAAGACCTTAGAACATCCAAGAGACGCCACTCACAGTATCGAAATGATTTGGTGGTAATAAGCATCATCTGTTGCTTCAGGGCAAATGAAGTTGAAGCCGTATCCATCACTTAGTTTCATTGTTCCTATCAATTGAAGCAACAAGCTAGTGTTTATTTCTCAACATGGAAAAAGTGAGTTTCAAGCAGTAATTAAACATTTCTATTTACAAGAATTAACATTGAAAGAGGTCAAAACTGAGTTGGATGAAGTTCACGGCACATCAGCTCCTGTGTTTGTAACTATTTACAATTACATGGATGAGTTTAAATGTGGCCGCACATTCACAAAAGATGAACATTGTTCAGGACATACAGTGGAAGTTACCAGCCCCAAAACAGTTGACAACCTCTACAATATGGTTTTGCCTGATCAACAAATCAAAGTGCACGAAATAGTTAAGGCCACAGGCCTATGGCAAGGTACAGAGTTTTCAAATCTGCACAGAAAAATTTGGTGTGAGAAAAATCTCAGCAAGATGAGTGCAATATTAGCTCTCAGTGGAGATTAAATACAACCGTGCTTTCCACGCTGAGGGTTTTTTGAAACTTTTCCATCACAATCCTGCCAAGTTTCTATGTCAGTATGTAACTGTGGACAAAATATGGATACACTACTATACTCCAAAGACAAAGGTAGAATCAAAACAGTGGGTTTTTGGAGGCAAACAGGCTCCGATGAAAGCAAAGATGGGGAAATTGATCAAGCAAGGTGATGGCCACAGTTCAGAGGGATGCACACAGAATCATCCATGTCAATTACTTGAAAAAGGAACAAATAATAACTGGAGAGTTTAGTGCATCATTATTGCAAAGGTTGGGGTTAAACCATCCCCATTTGAAAAAGAAAATCATCATCTTCCATCATGACAATGTCCCAGTGCACAGCTGTACAGTTTTGATGGCAGTCACGTTGAACCGAGAGGTCACTGCCCACATATGCCTATTTTGCAGACCTTACAAGATCCTACTTTTGCAGATGGCTTAAAGAAGTTGCGACAATGCTTGGAAAATTGTACAGAGTTAAAATGAGTTTATGTTGAAATTTTTTTAAAAAATCCCAAAATAATCAGTTTTTCTATCTTTTTATATGAATTTACTGAATGACTCTCATACTATTCCATATTCATTTTGGACTCCACTGCATTTTATTCATCTACTTTCAGAGAAATGCGAAACTGATTTATAGGCACATTTCAGCTTCCCTACTTTAATTACTTCATTCACATTTTTTGCATTGATCCTCCAACACTTACAGGATCTATACATGGTAGCAGTTCACTATTTGCTTCAGTATCATCCCAACAAAGCTACTGAAGTTAACACTAAGATCTTGCTTCAGTTTTGTGATGGTTTCTTCCCAGAGTTGGGCAACTGATATGGTTAAATGAAGGTAACTAGAATTTTTCTTAAATTCTGTCATGAGGTGCCTTACCATGTTCTAAAAAGTCTTGCTATAACTGTATGTTGTGTGCTGACAACGCAGAATCCACCTCCAGCATGAAGGAGTAAGAGTTGTATGCTTGGGCCATGCTGAGCCAAAGTCTCAGGTGCCCTGCTCCATTCCCACCTGGCACTGATGGACTGTTAGATGTTGAATTGCTTTGGCAATAATTCCAGAAAAAATAGCCATTGCCTACTGCACTGTCCCCTAGGCGGGTCTGGGGACTGACATTCTACATTACAATGCTAATCTAATACCTTGCCTGAAATCTTAAGGGTGATTTCCAATACAACAGCAAACACACTATGCCACAATTCATTGATATCAACAACTCACATCCTTCCCTACATCTCAGCTACAGAGTGAGAATAAGGGTGAGAATTATGGTGGTTAGGCACTGTATAAGAATCATAAAAGAAGGTTGTATACATGGAAGAATCCTGGAGATACTAGAAGGTATCAGATAGATTATATAATGGTAAGACAGAGATTTAGGAACCAGGTTTTAAATTGTAAGACATTTCCAGGGGCAGATATGGACTCTGCCCACAATCTATTGGTTATGAACTGTAGATTAAAGCTGAAGAAACTGCACAAAGGTGGGAATTTAAGGAGGTGGGACCTGGATAAACTGACTAAACCAGAGGTTGTACAGAGTTCCAGGGAGAGCATAAGGGAACAACTGACAGGAATGTGGGAAAGAAGTACAGTAGAAGAAGGATGGATAGCTCTGAGGGATGAAATAGTGAAGGCAGCAAGGGATCAAGTAGGTAAAAAGATGAGGGCTAGTAGAAATCCTTGGGTAACAGAAGAGATATTGAATTTAATTGATGAAAGGAGAAAATATAAAAATGCAGTAAATGAAGCAGGCAAAAAGGAATACAAATGTCTCAAAAATGAGATTGACATGAAGTGCAAATTGGCTAGGCAGGGATGGCTAGAGGACAAATTTAAGGATGTAGAGGCTTATCTCACCAGGGGTAAGACAGATACCGCCTACAGGAAAATTAAAGAGACCTTTGGAGAAAAGAGAACCACTTGTATGAATATCAAGAGCTCAGATGGAAACCCAGTTCGAAGCAAAGAAGAGAAAGCAGAAAGGTGGAAGGAGTATATAGAGGGTCTATACAAGGGCGATGTACTTGAGGACAATATTATGGAAATGGAAGAGGATGAAGATGAAATGGGAGATATGATACTGCGCTAAGAGTTTGACAGAGCATTGAAAGACCTAAGTCGAAGCAAGGCCCCGGGAGTACACAACATTCCATTAGAACTACTGACAGCCATGGGAGAGCCAGTCCTGACAAGATGTATCTGGTGAGTAGGATGTATGAGACAGGCGAAATACCATCAGACTTCAAGAAGAATATAATAATTCCAATCCCAACGAAAGCAGTTGTTGACAGATGTGAAAATTACCGAAATATCAGTTTAATAAGTCACAGCTACAGAATACTAACACGAATTCTTTACAGACAAATGGAAAAACTGGTAGAAGCCGACCTCGGGGAAGGTCAGTTTGGATTCCGTAGAAATGTTGGAACACGTGAGGCAATACTGACCCTATGACTTATCTTAGAAAATAGATTAAGGACAGGCAAACCTACATTTCTAGCATTTGTAGACTTAGAGAAAGCTTTTGACAATGTTGACTGGACTACTCTCTATCAAATTCTGCAGGTGGCAGGGGTGAAATACAGGGAGCTAAAGGCCATTTACAATTTGTACAGAAACCAGATGGCAGTTATAAGAGTCGAGGGGCATGAAAGGGAAGCAGTGGTTGGGAAGGGAGTGAGACAGGGTTGTAGCCTCTCCCCGATGTTATTCAATCTGTATATTGAGCAAGCAGTAAAGGAAACAAAAGGAAAATTCGGAGTACGAATTAAAATCCATAGAGAAGAAATAAAAACTTTTGAGGTTTGCTGATGACATTGTAATTCTGTCAGAGACAGCAAAGGACTTGGAAGAGCAGTTGAACGGAATGGACAGTGTCTTGAAAGGAGGATATAAGATGAGCACCAACAAAAGCAAAACAAGGGTAATGGAATGTAGTCGAATTAAGTCGGGTGATGCTGAGGGAATTAGATTAGGAAATGAGACACTTAAAGTAGTAAAGGAGTTTTGCTATTTGGGGAATAAAGTAACTGATGATGGTCGAAGTAGAGAGGATATAAAATGTAGACTGGCAATGGCAAGGAAAGTGTTTCTGAAGAAGAAAAATTTGTTAACATTGAGTATAGATTTAAGTGTCAGGAAGTCATTTCTGAAAGTATTTGTATGGAGTGTAGCAATGTATGGAAGTGAAACATGGATGATAAATTTTTTGGACAAGAAGAGAATGGAAGCTTTCGAAATGTGGTGCTACAGAAGAAAGCTGAAGTTTAGATGGGTAGATCACATAACTAATGAGGAGGTATTGAATAGAATTGGGGAAAAGAGGAGTTTGTGGCACAACTTGACAAGAAGAAGGGACTGGTTGATAGAACATGTTCTGAGTCATCAAGGGATCACATATTTAGCATTTTAGGGCAGCGTGGAGGGTAAAAATCGTAGAGGGAGACCAAGAGATGAATACACTAAGCAGATTCAGAAGGATGTAGGTTGCAGTAAGTACTGGGAGATGAAGAAGCTTGCACAGGATAGAGTAGCATGGAGAGCTGCATCAAACCAGTCAAATTTTAGACTGGCCAAACTGGTAGGAGTTTCAATGTATAATACTGAGAACATGTCGATGCTCTCAAGCTCAACAACCCAAATAAATCAACCTTCACTGCTTACTTGGTCAAACACAGAAAACACAGAGATGAGCATTGAAGAATACTTAGAAATATTACATTTTGCAGAAAAAGGAGTACAAATTGATTTGTTAGAATAATTAGAAATTACAACCACACTCACTGTAAACCTGACCATGTCCTGAATGATCAACAAGAATAAAGAAACAAAATGTACCTCCAAAATTTCAAACCACTCATAATTTGAAGTGACAGAAAAAAAAATTATGGAGAAAATATTCTTCAGTGGCCATTACCAGCAGCTTTCAAACTTAAAAAATTAAGCGTATGGCTTTAAAATGATCTTACTACAAATAACTATCTTTGCAGTAGGTCCTTAAGTTTACCGTATCTGTACACATACATTCTTTGGCACATCAAATCACCAGCCAATGTAAACAAAGGTAGCTCTTCTTTTATATTTAGTTTATCTCATGGATTAGCATGGATCAAAACTGAGAATCAAACTTATCTCTTACATAACATGTAAAGGATATGGAGCACAGTCATAGATCAGGGAAGGAAGGAGAAGGAAATTATCCGTGCCCTTTCAAAGAAACCATCCAGGCATTTGCCTTTAGCAATTTTGGGAAACCACGGAAAACCTAAATCAGGAGGGCTGGATACGGGTTTGAACCATCGTCATCCGAAATGCGAGTCCAGTGTGCTAAACACTGCACTACCCCACTCAGTAGATGTAAAGGAGAGATTTTCATGAATTAAGTACAAGTTCACTGTACAGAGCTTATATACAATGTAAAACCATTTGTAAATTATGTAATCAATAAAACTTGGTTACACTTTAGGACACAATGTAAGCCTTGCCAAGAAATCAACACTACCATCTGACAATGGGCTCAGACCTGGAACTAGTAATGGTACAGTAAAATCATTTCCAAAAAAAGTTGTGGCCTGTTGCTGGATTTCCTACCATGTAATTCATGAAAACAGCTGTGGTGTTCTCTAACCATAATGGATAAAAATGTGTGAAAAGAAAATTAAGACTAAGAAGATGGAGGAAACAATGATAAAGATTGAAGAAAATGGGCCAAATGACATAACAATAATTCAAATTTTGCTGATGATGTCACACTATTGACCAACAGCATGGACGAGGCTATTCTACAGTATTGTAGCAAAAACCGGCTTGAGGGTCAACATACAGAAGACTGAGCTCATCACCAATATCAAGGAGGCTGCTTCTACAATCCCACTAGGAAACAATACTATCTGTAAAGTTCCTGCAGTCAAGTACTTGGGAGAATGGATCTCAGCAAGTGAGACCATAGAAGCCAGGTGCACTAAGTTAGAGGGGGCCTGTCATTCCTGTAAGAACATCTATACCTCCAAGTACCTATCCAAGAACATAAAGCTGAAGCACCACAATTCAATAATAAAACCCTCTGTACTCTATGCCTCTGAGTGCCTCTCTCGATGAATCGAAAGGGCCCACTCAGGAAACTATAACTTAAAGAGAGGAAGATCCTGAGGAGAATACTAGAACCCATAAGAGAGGAAGACGGTACCTACAGAATCAGGCAAAATAACGAGCTCTACGAAGATCAGGAAAACATAGTCACATGTATGAGGAAAAGGCGGCTGACCTTCTGTGAGCACATGACCCACCTGAATCATCCAGGTTCACCAACAGGACCCTCACAGTGACAAGTAGGGGGACAGCGTCCAAAGCCAAGTGCACCGTTTCTGTTAAATCGGACTTAGAGGAACTGCACATCCCATTAAAAAAACTGAGAACCAAACTCAATACTGGCAGGCCATCCTGCAGGTAGTCTTCCCACTGTCTCTCTCAAGCAAGAAGTGTACACGCACCACCAGGCCTAAGGGGACTGATGAGAGGAAGCAGGCTCACAGCCAGAAGATGAAGGCCAAGGAAAAGCAGAAAACCCTAGCTGAGAGTTAAGATGAACCCCATGGTCCCTAGTAGGCCAAAACAAAAAGAAAAGAAGTCATTGAAATTTACACAATCAAACCCTCCTACACAGATACAGAAGTATAAGACATGTATATAGTATTACTAGAAGTAGAATGAAAGTTCCATCGAGGATAAAACCATTAAAGACAGAGCACCAACTAACACTGCGCGAGAATCGAAGACCCAGTAGGCTTGTTCTCAATGGAATCATCCCAGAATTCACTGTAAGATATTTGGGAAATCATCGACATTCAGTCTGGGTGGATGAAAAGTAAAATGAAAGAAGAAGAAAAATAGATAGAAGGAGAATACAAACTCACAATCATGTGAGAAAAAAATGAAGCAGTGGGAAAAGATAAGAGATGGTTATACTCTGGAAGAACTTGCCCTTGGAAATCAAGGCATACTGGTATAACACTAGAGTATAGGAACAGCAACTGGCTATAAAAAATAGTAGCCAAGTGATGTTTAGTCGCTACATGGGTAAATATCAGACAACATATCCAAAGTACAGATGTACACTCGTAGGCCAACTCAACACTGAGGCTCACAGAGGCTTGGAGAGCATGTGACGCATTTCTGCATTGTCTACGTACACAAGTTGGTGACAGTGGAGCATAGCATCTTCAAGAAACAGACATTCAACTTCCGAGACACAAAGATGCTCTATTGTGCCAGGGCTTTCTGGGATTCTCTAATCACAGAAGCAGTAAAAATAAAGAGTGCATGACATGTGGCCAATCCTCTACCATTTGGAACTTCCACTTCAGAGTTTTTACCATTGG
The DNA here is from genome assembly GCF_021461385.2 of Schistocerca piceifrons. Classification (NCBI taxonomy): domain Eukaryota; kingdom Metazoa; phylum Arthropoda; class Insecta; order Orthoptera; family Acrididae; genus Schistocerca; species Schistocerca piceifrons. The sequence goes on from NC_060139.1 coordinate 1,009,257,395, forward strand.
CCCTTCTAGTGTGATTCTGAGAGAAGGAAGATAAAACCCAAACCAGATAAATAGCAGCATCCAACAAGATCCAGACATTAGGTCAGATGAAAAGCAAGAAGCTTGTTGAAACTTCATTCTGAAATGAAGATATTACTCAGTTGTTATCCTTTGTTGGTCCTAGGGACTTCTGGATTTTTTTATACCTCTGGTAATGTGGCAATGATTTGTATATTTGCAACATGCCTTACATCAGCCAGTTCAAATACTGAAGGAAGGCAAAGGCATACCATCACCAATAAAGCATTGTGGCTTTTCAAATTGAGTGCTGAGAACAGCTTTAAATAGAAAGCACAATCACATGTTACGCTGATTCACATTTGATTTCAATCAATTCAAAACATATCACAAACTTTAAAAAAAGGTACTAATGATGGCATGCATCCGATCTGCAAATAATTTCAAAAAGGTCACAAATGAGGTACTACATTCCAATAGTAGCAAGTACGGAAACAAAAAATAGCTGGAAATCAATTAAGAAAGCCGTTAGGAAAACAGAAGACATGCCATTCTTACATAGCTGACAGTCTGCTAGTTGGTGCCTGTTTAACATTCCAAATACAAAACCAAGAGTTCAGATCCATAGCATGCTGTTGGTGGGATATGCGTGGTCAGCAGTGTTACATTTTGACAAATAAAGGTGATATGACTCTTGCCCTTTTGGCCACATCTCCTGCCCCCCCCCCCCCCCCCCTCCCCCCGCAATCCCACCCCAACCTTATCCTTTTCCGAGAACGGACCCTGTTACAATTTCCATTCATTCTCATTTGCTGTTTACTTTCCCTAGAGCATTGTTTTGTCTTTACACTAAGTCACTTTTTTCTTACTTTTGACTATTTGACACTTTTTCTATTAGTGCTTCTGCCTTAGGGCCCTACTAAAAACCTCTCTTTCTGCCACTTCTTATTCTGCTTGTGTGTTGGATATACATTTCTTTTAACTTCTCAGATCCAGTTTGTTGTCAATTTACTTTCCCAGAGATTCTCTTTCCTTGGCCTGTTTGCATTTATCATGTACAAAATAGGCTGTGTACAAATGTAGGCCATATCTAAACTTTTGACACAAGATTACAGTAAAAAGTAAATCTCAAATTTATGCCATACTACTACATTGACCTCCAATTACAAGGTATTACTACTAAGTACATGATGCAGACACTAAATTATGTTGGCACCCAACTTAACAATTGAGCAACTTCAAGTTATCAGCTATGAATTATGCAAAGGGGCATGGGAAATAGGAAGCTGAATGTAGATTTCATGTAGATGACCAAAACATTTGTCAGTGGTATACAACTGAAGAGATACACTAAATAGTTCAAAAAGTTGGTGTACATTGCGAGGGCAAAACTGCAAGTACCCAGGTGCGAAAAAAAAAGAATTTGCTTGATTCTGTAGTTCAAAACAGGAAATATGGGTATGCTGCCACAACTGAAATGATTCAAAATGAAGGCTCCAAAATAGCACATACCAGTACAATAAACATTTCACCAATGGTATTTAAAGTTTTGGATGGATGGGTCTGACACTTTATGCACCAAAATGACCTATCTGTTCATTGCAGAACTACAACTGCGCAAAACCTGCCTCAAGGTTACAAAAATATTTTCTTATCTTTCCAGTGTTATGTGGTGAGCTTTGATGCAGAAGTTATTTATATCTCGAAATAGGGAATTCAGACGAAGCACCACTGGTCTATTTTGATATGCCAAACAGCAGTAAACTAAGTAGCAGAGTATAGTGGGCAAATACATACATGTGGCACTGAAAAGCATACATGTGATGCTGAAAAGCACTGCCGCAGTGGTTTCTTTTTTCAAGGATAGTTACTGAATTTGCAAACAATATACAGGTTTTTCTGCTATTTTCTTCATATGTCTTTGATGGTTTATAAAAATAACTACAGTAACTTGCAATGGTATTAATTTCAACCCACAAGATAGGTGAACATGTTATTTTGCAATTGACAATTTATGATCTGAAAGGGGAAAAATCTATTATACGTCGTCCCATAATTTTTCGAGCCAAAATTTACGAAAAAAAGTGCTGCCTATATTCGCACAAATACTATGTCAGTCTTCTTTTCCTTGTTGGTTTGTATTTTGACATTTTGCAATTCCTCCTTAATTTTGCGGCTTCTTTGCTTCATGTTGGACCTAAAAGTTTCCATGTGATTCTTCTCTTTAACATTCCTAGTTTACCTAATGTACACTTCAGTAACAGGCATTCACTTGGGTAAAAGCATTCCATTTTCACAGTCATATTCCATACTCTCTTTCTCTTTGTGTATCTGTTTTCTTGAATTCTTTCTCCTAGATGTCTGAACAGTGCCTGTCTATTTGACATACGTCTCTCTGTAAAAATGTTGGTGTAATTTTATGTAAAGGATAATTTGGTTTTCTCCTTACTTTCTAATAAGTGTAATGTACCAGAGCCATTACTTTGGCCATTTTATGAATGACAAGAAGAGTTATTCCTTCTCATGAATGCATATGCCTATCACTTGATAATGAATATAGTGCACAAAATAGTCACAGTTCACGATAAAGTTTACAACTTGGCCAGAAAGATCATAAATCCATATTTTATGGCTGCAGTATTCATAATGGATAAATCATTTCAAAAACTGAGCAAAATTGGTAAATGAAATACAAGGGAGTGTTTGTAGCTCATATACAACATCAGGGAGAGCTTGATATATTATCTCATTAAGTGGCTAGCTGTGGTCAGAGTATCCTGGAGAAGAACCATACCACACACAGAATTTAATGATGAAATCAATTACAAATGGTGATCTATCCATATGACTTACCCCAAAAGAAGCACCCACAGGTCTTCTCAGCCATTTTGGCGGTTTTCGTAAGTCAACAGTGACTTGCTGCTGAGCTGGCACTGGCGCCTGAACATATGCGTCCATCCCTGGAAATGAGTCTGCTATCTGTAAGAGAATACACAGCTTTATAAATGTAATTTCTCAGTGCTACACAAAGCCACTACAGACAACCTTCAAAATCAGTCAGGCATTTTTTTCTGTAATTATGAGAGTTGGAAGACTGCCTTAGCTTACCCATAACAGTACATTTAAAAAATGGTTTGTCTCTTATATTTAACTGTGTGTTTTTTTTTTTTTTGTGGTTTTAGGGCGCACAACTTCAATGGTCATTAGCGCCCTGACTACGTTAAGAATGCACCGCAAGGCACAAGTTTAAAACAACAACTAAAAGGGAAAACACGATAAAAGACAGACTGACAGGCATAGGATTAAAAAACAGCATCATCTAATGTCCTTAGAGAGGTTTGTCAAATTGATAAAACGAAGAACGCGAGCAGCTGCTCGTGGGTCATCCACTAAAATGGCATCTAGAGTACATGGCAGGTTAAGATCTAGACGCAGTGTGTTAAAATCCGGACAGGACATTAAAATGTGGCGGACCATCAGCAATTGCCCACATGGGCAGAACGGCGCCGGTGCAGCCGTCAGCAGATGGCAATGGCTGAACCGGCAGTGTCCAATGCGTAACCGGGCCAAAACGGCCTCCTCCCGCCGAGAAGGGCGGGAGGAGGACGTCCAAGCCGCGGGAAGAGGTTTCAAGGCCCGAAGCTTCTTGTCTGTAAGTGCAGCCCAATCGGCATGCCACAGCGATAAAATGCGCTGACAAATTACCCTGCTACAATCCGATGAAGGGACACAACAAAAAGATGTCCGAGGCTGGAGGACCGCAGCCTTGGCCGCGGCATCTGCAGCTTCGTTCCCAGGGATACCGACATGGCCAGGGACCCACATAAAGCTAACCGGAGAACCGACGTCCACCAGCTGCTGAAGAGAGCGTTGGATCCGGTGCACGAAAGGGTGAACCGGATACGGATCACTGAGGCTCTGGATGGCGCTCAGGGAATCGGAGCAGATGACATAAGCAGAATGTCGGTGGCAGCAGATGTAAAGAACAGCCTGGTAGAGGGCAAAGAGCTCAGCTGTGAAGACCGAACAATGGCCATGGAGCCGGTATTTGAAACTTTGTGCCCCGACAATAAAAGAACACCCGACCCCGTCATTGGTCATTGAGCCATCTGTATAAATGAAGGTCATATTGATGAACTTCGAACGAAGTTCAACAAAACGGGAGTGGTAGACCGAACCGGGGGTAACCTCTTTTGGGAGCAAGCTGAGGTCAAGGTGAACGCGGACCTGAGCCTGGAGCCAAGGTGGCGTGTGGCTCTCGCCCACTCGAAAGGTTGCAGGGAGTGAAAAATTAAGGTGTTGAAGGAGGCGACGAAAGCGAACTCCAGGGGGTAGCAGGGCAGAGACATACAACCCGTATTGACGGTCGAGAGAGTCGTCAAAAAAGGAACGATAAGACGGGTGGTCGGGCATTGACAGTAGCCGACAGGCATACCGACAAAGCAGTATATCGCGCCGGTAGGTGAGTGGCAATTCACCAGCGTCAGCATGAAGACTCTCCACGGGACTAGTACAAAACGCTCCGATCGCAAGTCGTAAACCCCGATGTTGTATGGAGTTGAGGCAGCGTAAGATGGATGGCCGTGCAGTGGAGTATACGAAGCTCCCATAATCCAGCTTGAGCAGACGATCGACCGATATAGACGAAGCAGGACGGTTCGATCCGCTCCCCACGACATACCACTAAGAACACGGAGGACATTTAAAGAACGGGTACAACGGGCAGCCAAATATGACACATGTGGAGACCAGCTAAGTTTCCTGTCCAATGTAAGACCTAAAAATTTTGTTGTCTCCACGATTGGGAGAGCAACGGGACCGAGTCGTAAGGACGGTGGGAGAAACTCTTTGTAGCGCCAGAAGTTAATACAGACCGTCTTCTCGGCAGAAAAACGGAAGCCATTGGCGACACTCCAGGAGTAAAGACGGTCAAGAGAATGCTGAAGACAGCGCTCCAGGACACGTGTACACTGCGCGCTGCAATAGATGGTAAAATCGTCCACGAAAAGGGAGCCTGATACATCAGCTGGGAGGCAATCCATTATTGGATTGATCGTGATGGCGAAGAGAGCGACACTCAAAACTGAGCCCTGTGGCACCCCATTCTCCTGGCGAAAGGTGTCTGACAGGACAGAACCCACACGTACCCTGAACTGTCGATCCATTAAAAAGGAACGAATAAAAAGAGAGAGGCGACCGCGAAGGCCCCATGTATGCATGGTGCGGAGAATGCCCGCCCTCCAACAGGTGTAGTAAGCCTTCTCCAAATCAAAGAACACAGCCGCGGTCGGGCGCTTCTGCAAGAAGTTATTCATAATGAAGGTCGACAAGGTAACCAGATGGTCAACAGCAGAGCGGCGCCTACGAAATCCACATTGTACATTGGTAATTAGGCGTCGAGACTCGAGCAGCCAAACCAATTGAGAGTTAACCATTCGCTCCATCACTTTACAGACACAGCTGGTAAGCGAGATGGGTCGATAACTGGAAGGCAAGTGCTTGTCCTTCCCCGGCTTAGCAATCGGGACAACAATAGACTCGCGCCAGCATGCGGGAACATGTCCCTCAATCCAGATGCGATTGTAAGTACGAAGAAGAAAACCTTTACCCGCAGGAGAAAGGTTCTTCAGCATCTGAATATGAATAGAATCAGGCCCTGGAGCGGAGGACCGTGATCGGCCAAGTGCGTTTTCAAGTTCCCGCATGGTGAATGGGGCATTATAACTTTCACGATTCGAGGAGCGGAAGTTAGGTGGCCTAGCCTCCTCTGCCTGTTTGCGGGGGAGGAAGGCAGGGTGGTAATGAGCGGAGCTCGAAACCTCGGCGAAAAAGCGGCCGAAGGCATTGGAGACATCCTCAGGGGCCACAAGGACGTCATTCGCGACCGTCAAGCCAGAAACTGGTGAGTGGACCTTAGTGCCAGATAGCCGGCGCAGGCTACCCCAGACAACAGAAGAAGGAGTAAAACTGTTGAAGGTGCTTGTGAAAGCAGCCCAGCTGGCTTTCTCGCTTTCTTTAATAATACGACGACACTGTGCACGTAATCGTTTATAATTGATACAATTCGCCACTGTAGTGTGGCGTTTAAAGGTGCGTAAAGCACGTCGACGAGCACGTAAAGCGTCTACATGCTGCGGTCCACCAGGGGACCGGTACACGACGTGGAGAAGAAGTAGGGTGAGGGATGGAATATTCAGCAGCAGCGAGAATGACTTCCGTGAGGTGTGCGACCTGACGATCGCAGCTTGTGAAGGTTTGATCCTGAAAGGTCGCCCTGGAAGAGAAGAGCCCCCAGTCTGCTTTGGAGATGGTCCAACTAGATGAGCACGGAGAGGGGGTATGCTGCAGGAGATGGATAACACATGGGAAGTGGTCGCTCGAATGTGTATCAGAAAGTGCATACCACTCAAACCGGCGTGCAAGTTGGGGAGTACATATAGAGAGGTCTAAATGGGAATAGGTGTGAGATGTGTCCGAAAGAAAAGTAGGGGCGCCAGTATTGAGGCAGACAAGATTGAGCTGGTTGAAAAGGTCAGCTAACAGGGAGCCCCTCGGGCAGGATGCTGGAGAGCCCCAAAGGGGATGGTGGGCATTGAAGTCGCCAGTTAACAAAAATGGTGCAGGTAGCTGAGCAATAAGTTGCATCATGTCTGCCCTGGTAACGGCAGATGACGATGGAGTGTAAACGGTACAAATGGAAAATGTAAAAGTGGGGAGAGTAATGCGGATGGCAACTGCCTGCAGGCCGGTGTGCAACGTGATGGGATCGTAGTAAATATCATCCCGGACCAGCAACATAACCCCTCCATGAGACGGGATACCTACCACAGGGGGTAGGTCAAAACACACAGAGGTGTAGTGTGCCAAGACAATTTGATTGCATGGGCATAGCTTCGTTTCCTGGAGGGCTACGACGAGCGGACGGTGCAAGCAGAGCAGCAACTTCAAGTCCTCTCGGTTGGAGCGAATGCTGCGAATATGCCAGTGAATAAGTGCCATCGTAAGAAGAAAAGGAAGATGAAAGAAGGGGTCACCTCGAAGGCCGCTGAGGGCCTGGCTTCGAGCGAGCACTGCCGCCGCTATCAGTAGGCGGACAGTCATCGTCCATTGGGTCTATAGGTTCATCGGCCATCTTGGGAAGATGGCCGGGAGGGGGAGCTTCCTCCGCCGGTGAACGGCCAGATGTTCGGCTACCAGCGGTGCGGCCAGGCGAAACGGATGACGGCCTGGGGCGGCAACTGCTGGGTGGCGCAGGAGAAGAAATGCGCCGTGGCGGAGAAGGAGAACTGTGCTTCCTATGAGCCTTCTTGGAAGGACGTTTGGTGGAAGTACCGGTCGAAGGCTGGGTGGTCAAGGTACGTAGGAAGTCTGCATGGGACAGTTCCTTCTTGAAGGCCCGTGCATCAGACTTCTGGGTCTTCGTCTTAGCAGAAGCTGATGAAGGGGCTGGTGTCTGTGGGGTGATGGGATGAAGAGGAGACGTCGACCGCGCGATCTTAGCACTGGCCGAACGGACGACCGTGGTGCTGAAGGTCAGATCGCAAGTCTGGGTTGCCACCTCCCTGGTAGTCTGAGGAGAGGCGAGGACAGTACTGTATTTCCCCGCTGGGAGCAGCGTGGGCTTCCTACTAGCCAATAGCTTGCGAGCAGCCAAGGTGGACACTTTCTCTTTGACCCGAATTTCTTGGATACAGCGTTCTTCCTTATAGACAGGACAGTCGCGGGAGGATGCGGCATGGTCACCCTGACAGTTCACACAACGAGGAGACGGAGGTGGACAGTCACCCTCATGGGCATCCCTGCCACAAGTGACACATTTAGCTGCATTGGAACAAGACTGTCGAGTGTGATTGAAACGCTGACACTGGTAGCAGCGCGTAGGTGTCGGGACATAGGGGCGAACAGAAATAACCTCGTAGCCCGCCTTGATGCGCGATGGCAGCTTAACACTATCGAAGGTCAAGAAAAGTGTCCGGGTCGGTACAAGGTCATTGTTGACCTTTTTCATGACCCTATGGACAGCCGTCACGCCCTGCTCAGCGAGGAAAGATTGAATCTCCTCGTCAGTCAATCCGTCGAGGGAGCTAGTATAGACTACACCACGAGACGAATTCAAAGTTCGGTGAGCCTCCACCCGGACAGGGAACGTGTACAGGAGTGTGGCCCGAAGCAGTTTTTGTGCCTGAAAGGCGCTCTCAGTTTCTAGTAATAAGGTACCGTTACGCAACCTGGTACAAGATTTTAAAGATCCGGCTATGGCATCTACGCCCTTCTGGATAACGAAAGGGTTGACAGAGGAAAAATCCTTTCCGTCTTCAGATCGAGAAACGACGAGGAACTGTGGGGCAGGTGGTAGTACTTTTGTCACTGGTGGCTGGTCATGTTTCCGTTTTTGGGCAGAAGTCGAGAGAGATGGAGTGAAATCCCTTGCGGAGGAATCCCCCATGATTGCCAGCGTCTCCGATGGCGCGCTCCTTCCTTGTGGGGACCCTCTCAGAGGGCACTCCCGCCTTGGGTGAATGTTTACACCTCAGGTCACACCTCCCGAGAAACAGACGGAGGGACCAATCGGCATGGTCAGAAGGTATCAGCTCAGGCGATCACCCCTCCCTGGGCCTGGCCTTTACCAGGGGGTACGTGCGTGCCTTACATGTCTACCCAGCGCGGGGAATTACGCGTTACCCCGTCACCGGCTACGCGTGCGAACGCGTGGGTCGGCCTTCAGGCACGCACAGGGAGGAAGGAAGAAGAGGAAAAAGAAGAGAGAGAGGACAGACTGTCTCAAACGCCGAGGCGGAGACCAGAGAAGGCAGGAAGAAGAAGGCAATGAGAAGGCAAGGAGAAGAAGGCAATGAGAAGAAGACAAGGGAAAGAGTAAGGAAGACAGTGAGGTGGAGAAGAGCAAAGAAAGGAACCAACCAAAGGAAGGAAGAAACGAGAAGTGAAAAAGCAAAATGACCGCAAATAGAGGTCGTGGAACCGTCCGTCTCCGGACGCAGGCACTAACGACCCCCTTGAGGGGGTGGGACTCCTTTTACTCGCCTCTTACGACAAGCAGGAATACCTCGGGCCTATTCTAATCCCCGGACCCGCAGAGGGGGTTTAACTGTGTCAGATGTATTCATTCCCTTTTGAATAAGGTAGGTTCAAATTTGCCTCTACATGAGTAACATTTACTAACCTTGGTGCTGGTTTGCGCTTGCTGTGTACCTCCAGTGAGTGAGTACACACTTACATGTCCATCAAAACTAGAGCTTGCAATTAGTGCCGGATTCCTCGGACACCATGAAACATCAAAGTGCCACTGGTTTGTTGTTGCTATGTCACACACTACCTCACCACTCTGAAAAACCAAGTAAACACAGATTTTGAAGCAGATCTGCTGTATATCAGCAAAGACACATCACTCCTATTACTACTGATAATAATACATTTAGTATCTCATTAAGAATAAATCGAATGGACATATTAGGAGCTGTATAAAAATGGAAAAATTCATACATAAATCCCAATCAATTCCAAAACTGCATAATGATTGCTGACAAGTGGACATGGAGTTTAGTTGAGAAACCAGCTACATGAAATTACACAAGGTCGACTACAGATATTATCAGGAAACAGCAAGATAAATATGAAGGTGAAAGACAGAATATCATAATGTCTGAAAATGCCATTTAGCCTATCCACAAACAGCAGAGAAATGAGCAATGATGATCTAAAAATCTGGATGTAGCAGTTCACAATATTTAGTCTGATGTTAATTTCATTATGTTGCAGTATCAATATGCTGTATAGCACAGATACTAAGGAAACTTACTTGTCATATGTAAAACTCAAAAGAATAATTACTGATATAACCACAGAGAAATTTTCAATAAAATTAAGTTTATTTCAGTCGACACTCGCAAAGTTGTTTAGTGCTTATACTGGTTTCGACTGTCTTACTCACTATCAATAGTCCATAAGTAATGCAGGCTGACAACTGTGCCAAAACATGCTAGCAGTCACCATTTCAATGAGTTACCTACCAGAGGACAATATTCATGGGCTACTAGCCTTTTACTTGCAGCATCAGTTGTGAATGCGAACAGCTCATATATTGTACACATCTCTTCCTCCCCCTTCTCTATCTCCATCTCTTCTTCCCACCTCTTCCTTTTCCATCTGCTCACTACCCCTCTCCATCTCCCAACTGCCTCCTACACCTCCCACTCCTATTCCCTCTACTCTCTGTTTATCTCCTCCTCCCCCTCTCTGAGAATCTTCTTCTTCCCTCTCTTCTCTGTCCATTTACTACTCCATCACCTCTCTTCATCCATCTCTTCTTGCCTCCTCTCTTTGTCCATCACTTCAGCCCACACTCTCTGATCAATCTTCCTCCCCCCCCCCCCTCTCTCTCTCTCTCTCTCTCTCTCTCTCTCTCTCTCTCTGACCATCAACCTCCTCTCCACTTCCTACTCACATCTCATCTGCAACCCCCCCACCCTCCCCTCTCTCTCTGTCCTTCCTGTCCTTCTCATCCCTCTCTCTCTGTCTATTTCCTCTGGCCCCCTCTCTGTCCATCCCACCCTCCTTTACACTCCCCTTGTCCACCTCATCCTCCACCATCTCACACTATACATTTTCTCTCATGCCCTCCATCTCCTGAACCAGACCAATCCATATGGGCACCTATTGCACGACACACTAATATTGCCCACACAGTGTGCCTCTGCCCCCCTCTCTGACAATCTCTTCCTCCCTCCTCTCTCTGTACATCTTCCCCTCCTCCTCCTATCTCTGGCCGCACCCTCCTTGTCCCTATCTCTGTGTATCTCCTCCTTCCCCTTTCTCTGTTACATAATTCTCCTCTCCCGCAATCCATCTCCTCACACTCCCTCTCTTCTCAGCCATACCCAACCGTAATGTGAAACCCCTGCAAAACATTGATATGGTAGGCCAAATATACACCAACACACCTGTTGCACATGGCAGCCTACACATCAGGAGCTTGAAAAATATATTTTCCCCTGCAAATCAGGTCAATACGGCAGGCTGATACTATTCGCACATAAAACACCTGTCGTGCAGGGCAGCATCCATGGTAGTGGCTGAAAAATCATTTATCACCTTTATTTTGATTAAATGGGGCTCCCATGACTAGTGTCAGTAGCCATTCATTTACTTTTCTTTTCAGTTGCCAGTAACTACACATAAACAACAACATGGCTGGAAATTTGTTCTTGGAGCAAAGAAAGTGGATTTTAAAGTGTTACTGGAAATGTATAAACATGAAAGAAGTGCAGAGACAATGGCATTGTCACGTGTAACAATAACGAAATTATGCAACAAATTTGAAAGTGAAGGAAGTATACACAATCTGAAGAAGCAACAGTGTGGCAAAAAAAATAAGTATTGGACAAAACAGTGGCAGGTGCAGCAGTACACACTTTCACAAAATCCCAAAAGTAGTCCATACAGAAAGCTGCTCATGAATCGGGTGTAAGTAAATCAAATGTTGACCACCCTTTCAAGCAAGCAAAGTGCTAACCCTATTTTCCTAAGTTGTTTCATGCAATGAATGAGAACAATGCGAATAGGCATGTCGAGTTTTCTGAATGGTTTGGTCTTAATGAATACCTGACTGATGTCATTGTTTGGTCTGATGAGGTGACATTTAAACTGAATTGAACCATCAATTGCAATAACTGTCTGTGTTGGGCAAGAGAGAATCCCTACATTAACCAAACTGGGTTGTCAATGTGGTGTGGTGTGGTGTGGTGTGGTGTGTCTGTCAGAGAACTTTCAAGGCCATTCTTTTTTTAAGAAATAGTGACAGGTGTAAAGTACCTTACCATGTAGCAGCAACAAATTGTACTTGATGTTCACCAACTGTGCCAAGCTGAGGCAATAATTGGACGACATATTTATTGAGAGTTGGATTGGCCAAGGAGGAAGTGTTGAGTCTCCACCAAGATTTCCCGATCTAATGCTGTTAGACTTCTCTCTGGGGGGAATTCTGAAGGACAACATGTAAGAGACAAAGTAATGTATGCTGGATGAAATAAGAGGTGATTGCGACTGCCTGTGAATTCATCCCAGCACCATGTGTAATACATGTGTGTTGATCTGTACTGCAGTGTTACAGAGCTGCGTTGCTGCCGATGGAGGAAATTTTGAACATATTTAACAGTAAAACATCATCAGTAATACCATGACCATCTATGCGACTTAAAATTTTGTAACTTTTGTTCGAGTTATTAAAGTTCAAACAGTGTAAACCACTTCATGGGTCACTCTGTGGTATACTAGCCTTTTCTCCAAAGCTTTTCCCCCATACACATTTAACACACATATTGTACACATCTCCTCCTCCCCCTCTTTGTGTTCACCGCTTTCTTCTCCATCTTTCTCTCTTTCTCGCCTTCCTGCCTCTATCTATCCATCTCCTCTGGCCCCTCTTCCTCTTCCAAACAATATTCACCTGCCCCTGCATCTCCCCCTCTCCCCTCTATCTGCCATCTCCTCCTATCCCCCCTCTCTGTCCATCCCCTTCTCCCCACTCTATCTACTTCTCCTCCCCCCTCTTGCTGCCCGTTATCTCCTCCATCACCCTCTCTAACCTACACCTCCATCCCTCTCTTTACCCTCCCCTCTTTCCCCTTCTCTTTACCCTCCCCTCTTTCCCCCTCTCTGTCTGTAACCTCCTGCTACCCCTCTCCATATCCACCTCCTCCTCCTCCTCCTCCTCCTCCTCCATCCATCTCAACCCTCCCCAACTATGTCCATCCACACATACAGTCCCTGCAAAACAGGTCAGTAAAACACACTGATACTGCCCCCACAACACACCTACCGTGCAGGGCGGCCTACACACTGTGGGCTGGAGAAACCATTTCTTGCTCCCCTTATTCACAGGTTGCCTTGCAAAGCAGATTGTTATGTCAGGCTGATACTGCTCTTATACAACATTCCTGTTGTGGAAGGCAGCTACATATCAGGGGCTGAAAAAGAATCATTTTTCCCATAACCCTGCTCCCATGGCAGCTAGCCGATTCTAATCCACACAGTGCTGATACTTATGAAGGGTGTTGTTTGCTTGCAAAATTTGACTGAAATCAATCCAGATTTTTGGGAGGAGTTACACACACACACACACACACACACACACACACACACACACACACACCAGATACACTTTGAAAAAACTTTTATGGGTGTTGAAGGGTAGGTTTACTGACAAAAAATTTCAATAATTTGCACCATTTATGACTGACTTTAATTAATTAATTAATTGAAGTTAGCCAACCAATTCATTGAATGCACAAATTCAAGTGGCCCACCAGAGATGGTGTCGCAAAATGAGTTCTTCATTTGGTTTCCTAAAACTAAACAAGATAGCAATACAAAATTTGGACATGGGACAGCAGTAAGAACCAAACCTGAGCCAAAGGCTGAGCAGTCTCATGCAGTATCGTCTACACTACGAGAACAACTGACATTAATTTATCTGGCAAGCTGCTTGAATTTGCATGTGCAGCCACCTGACTGGATGATTTCAATGCTAATTAACCTTGATATATCACATAGGAGTGGAATTATGGACAAAAAACTTTTTTTTCCAGCCCCTGACGTGAGATTTTTAGGGGAAATTTACATGTGTATTGAAAGGATAAGCTAATGGGAAATGGAGATGGTGTATTTGTCACAGTAGACAAGAAATTAAAACACACTGAGGTAGAAATTTAAGCTGTATGTGAGACTGTTTGTGCAAGACTCGGTATCAGGGGTGGGGTGAAATGATAACTGGATCCTCCTATCGTCCACCAGACTCATCTCCTGGCTTGGATGTAAATTCCCCAATCATAATGTAATTATTGGTGGAGACTTTAATCATCCAAATATTAACCGGGAAAATTACCGTTTTGTTAGTGGTGGTGGTGGTGGAGGGGGGGGGGGGGGGGGGGAGGGGCACGATAAGACATCTTGTGAAACATTACTATATGCCTTTCTCTTGAAACAATCGCCAACAGATAGTTATGAACCCCCCTCAACATGGAAATATACTGAACCTAATGGAAACACACACACCTGACCTCTCTGAGGCTGTCCACATCTAAATTGATATCAGGGACCATTACGTGGTTGTGGCAACAATGATTACCAAAGTACGAATGACAACTAAAACAAGCAGAAAGGTATATATTTTGAGTAAACTAGCTAAACGATAAGTCAAACATGATGAGATATCTTTAACAGAATGATCTCCTCAATGCCAACCAGCATGGATTTTGAAAACATCAATCATGTGAACCCCAATTCCCACTTTCCTCGCGACACACTGCAAGCTTTGGATCAAGCAGTCAGGTAGAAGTAGTTTTTCTTTGTTTAAAAAGGGCATTTGACTCAGTAACATACCTACACTTTTTGTCAAAAGCATGATTGTATGTGGTATTAAGTGAAATTTGTGACTGGATCAAGGACTTTTTGGTAGAGAGGATGCAGCATGTAATCTTGGATGGACAGTCATTGTCAGTTGTAGAAATAACTTCGGGGAAGTGTGCTGGGACCCTTGGTGTTCATGTTGTGTTTTAATGACCTCGTTGGAAATAGTAACCTCAGACTGTTGTAGATGATGCAGCTACCTATAATGAAGTAATATCAATGAGTCATCATTGGAATCAGCCCACTCATACAAATACCTTGGTATTTGTAGGTATGTGAAATGGAATGATCACATAGGTTCAATTGTGGGTAAAGCAGGTGGTAGACTTTGGTTTACTGGTATAATACAGGCCAAGTGCAATCAGTTTACAAATGAGATTGCTTACAGATCATACCAAGTAGGACTAATGGGGGATATTGACAGTACACAGGAAAGGGCAGCACCAATCGTCACAGGTTTCTTTCATCCATGAGAGTGAGTCACAGGGACTCTTAAGGAACTGAACTGGAAGAGTTTTGAAGATGGGTGTAAAATATCCCTAGAATGTAACGTAGGTCACATTGACCTCACTAAAAGGTTCCAGAAAATTTAGACTGTAGCTTCGCCCTTGAGACTTAGTGGAAGAGCCAGTGTGACCCTTAGGCTAAAATGTTTGAGGTGCCTACTATAGATGATTGATCAGTATAAGAACAGAAATCACATGGACAACTGCATGCTGATGGAGATTCAAGGAAAGTTTAGGTAGACAGCACGCTATATACATGCAAACTAGTGTCAATGACAACGATGAATGAGAAGAGAAATAACATATTTGCAAACATTTTAAGTGAAAATTATTTACAAAACAATGAGACTTCCTACATATATTATAATTCTAGAACTTCTGTTATTCTGTTTTCTGAAAATTTAACAAATTTCTTTGTACAAGCAGCTAATATACACAAAAAAGCAGCAGCTCAAATGTAATACCTACTGGAAGGGTGCTGTTTGGATTCCAGCACAATATGCGATTGTCTTTGCCGCAGCTAACAAGCAGATCAGGGTCCTGAGCACACCACGCAATTGACAACACTCCTCTGAAAAAGAAAATTACATGCTTATAGTTACTAACATCTACGCATACTGGAAGCCCTCAGCTTCTTAGAAACATTGCAATATGATTCAGAAAGCTAAGCATAAGTGGTTTCTGGAAACTCAGAAGCACTTTCAAAAATGCATAAAAAATAAACAGTTATGACTTACGACTAAAATGAAATTGAAACAATCGGGAGATTTGCTCGAAAGCTAGCAACTTTCTGTCTCTTTGGTGTGTGCCTGTCAATGATAACACTTCTGCTAATCAGTGACCCGCACTCCTAAATTATTTACATTCTGCCAGACCGAAGTCATATTTACTGCACCTCTAGCTTAAATTAGGAAAAATCATCTGATATGGAGATGAAAATAATTAAAGATAAAGATTAAATTCAAATTTTAGTGTACTGGTCATAATCAGGATCAATTCAATATCCCATGTTATACATATTATGATTTTTACAAAATACTGTCACTGTAACTGATCCATGACTGATGTACAAAAAGTTCCCTCCAGGCAAAGAAATCAAGACCGAATTTTTGTTATAATCTCATTGGTCATACAGGTTTCCGGATACCCTGAGGACACACAACCTTCAGCAGGTAAGACCTTGCTTAAATTCAGCAAGTCACTTCACAATCATCGAAAATGAGAGATTAAAAACTGATGTTGAGACACATGTCCTGTACCTGTTGTGCCGAAACGTTACAGGCAAGGGACTTCACCACATCCCGTAAAGCAAATTTTCCTGTTCGTTATATAAACCTCGACACTATGATAAAAAAGTACAAGTAAATTGCTGTAGTTTAATACTGCACTATGTAATAGTCATTCGTTTCAAAGATATTTGCCACATTCCTGCCCTTTCTACATTATGCTGATAATTCTTAGACTGTCCCACTTATAACAACTATCCGTGTGAATATGACAGTTAAGTTTTATGAGGCATTACAAAGTGAACACCATGCCACACCCAAATACACTAGGAATGGTTTTTATTGTGTATAAACCAATAAATGTATATTTCTAATTAAATGGACACTTGTACAACAAATAGTGCTGAAAGTGTCATGTATTTATCAATTGTAATCCAGATAAACAGTGGAGAAATTAGAATTCACTAGTGCACACAAAATAACTTGCCCCTTACCTGAGTTGAAGTCACAGCAGAGGGAGGAAGAAAGATTAGTGTTTAATGTCCTGTTGACATCAAAGTCATTACAGACAGTACAGAAGCTCAGGATAGGAAAGAAAATTGTGCATGCTCAGTCAGAGGAACCATCGCAGCATTTGCCTTCAGCGATTTACGGAAATCAAAGAAAACCTAAATCTGGATGGTCAGATGGTGATTTGAACCGACATCCCCCCGGATGTGCAGCAGAGTAGGGGATCATGTTAGTGTTGGGGTTCCACTGCCATTGCATGCAACAGGGACGGGGCAGTTAAACAGTTGATGCCTATGCACACACGCATATCTTACAGAGCTTCTAATTTACATCTAGCGAGTTGGTTAATGATAGTATTAATAATAACTCAACAAATACAGTTGTCCAAAATCAGCAATCTCTGTCTAGATTACTTTTACCCATAAATCCTCGTTTTGACACCAGCACACATTCAACCAGAGTGATTCTCCTTATTCAGCTAAACTGTTCTGAGGTATTCAGTTTTACTTTGCTAACCAAATCTAACTCTGAAATATGGTAATAGTAACTGTACATTTATTTAAAATGCCCATTAGATGAACATATATAACAGAATGAATTTTAACAATTTATTTTATGTTCATATACACATGAGATAAGGAATAAAAATTTCTCTAGCATAGAAAAAGCATATGTTTTGAAGACATGAAACTAGAAGTTGAGCTCTTCTATTAAAATTGCAATTCTGTAAAAAATGAATTTTATAAAAAGTTTAAACAGAAAAAAGAAAAAGGTTTAAAGATAAAGGTAAAAAGACTTTTTCAAGCCAAGAGTATTTTAGAAACATAAGGAGGGGTGGGAGGGCAGATCAATCAATGCAAAACCAAAGGTCAAATGATGGCCTGAAAATAATAATTTGATGCCCCAGAATTGGGTTGCTTGGGGAAGGAGACCAGACAGCAAGGTCATTGGTCTGATCCCTTAGAGTCATTAAAATGCAAAGGGACTATGGACAAGCATATTCACTTGCTATGGGTGTCACCTCACACTTTCAACAAAAAAAAAAAAGGATGACATAAAGAGGGGTTAGGATCACATTCAGACCTGTAGATGGGTGCTTGACACTTGCAGGGAGACATGAGTGACAGTTTAAAATGTGCTGTCAGCCCAAGGCACCAGATGTCACTTGTCCCACAGCAGACCAAAGTTGTTACAAGCTACCCAATTCGTCTTCCCCATATGGATCACTTTGACCCTCCCTAGAAGGTTCCAGATGCTGCTATTGCAGCTACATAAGCAGAATACCATGCTAGTCCAGGCACTGGTTGGTTGGTTTAAAAGATGGGGGGAAGGGACCAAACTGCAAGATCATCAGTCCCTTGTTCCCATTAAAATAATTACACAATGAAAAGAAGAAAAGAAAGGAGACATACAGCACAATAACAAGAGAAAGGAAGAATGAGAAGTACGACAGAAGGACAACGAACACTACTATGGACAAAAACAGGAAAATAAAACCATAGAGAGAAGCAAGACACAGGTAGAAGGTATAAAAACAAGAGAGCAGATGACTGTGGCAGGCTGACCAAGAAGATAAAAAGGAAATGCCAGCCACTATGGGACACATTAAAACATCCACCCTAAAAGCATTAGAGTGGAGAACACAAAAGGACAAAGGACACACTCTAAAACTTATATAGAAAGATAAAACCCACTGTTGCGTATAAAACGTAAAACTAAATTAGCCGATGAGGCATTGTCAGCTAAAATTAATGGCAACGAGTCCAGTAACTGAAGAGTCCATTGCAGGGCAGCCAAAGAAGGGCAGCCGGGTGCCGCACCGACACTGAGGTGGGTCATCATGGTGCAGGAGGTAGCCGTATGTCACCCAAGCGTACCCAAAGCGGGAGCCGGCAGAGAACCACAGAGTCCCTGCGAGAGGCCCGCACGGAGGATTGCCACACATTCATAGTCTCCTTAATGGCACGCAATTTGTTGTGCATGCTGAGGTTATGCCATTTTGTCTCCCAAAGCCGCAAAACCTCGCGGCGTCGTACTGAATGCAAGTCAGTTGCCGAGAAGCCAATCTCCATAAGCGGTTTCTGCGTAGCCTGTTTGGCCAGCCTGTTGGCAAGTTCATTGCCTGGGATTCCCATGTGACATGGATTCCAGACGAACACCACTGAACAATCGGACCATTCCATGGCATAGATGGACTCCTGGATGGTTGTTATCAAAGGATGATGAGGGTAGCATTGGTCGAGAGCTTGTAGGCTGCTCAAGGAGACAGTACACAGAAGAAATGACTCCCCAGGGCATGAACGGATGTGCTCAAGAGCACGAGATATAGCCACCAGCTCGGCAGTGAAAACATTGCAGCCATCGGGCAAGGAATGCTGTTCAATATGTCCTCCATGGACATACGCGAAGCCAACGTGAGCATCAGCCATCGAGCCATCAGTGTAAACCACTTCGTGGCCTTGGTACTTGTCAAGAATCGAGAGGAAGTGGCAGCGGAGAGCTGCGGGATTAACTGAGTCCTTAGGGCCATGTGAAAGGCTCAGCCAAAGCTGCAGCTTAAATGTACACCATGGAGGTGTACGTGAATGGACCTCAAGTATAGGTGGTAAACGCAAGGATTGCAGTTCAGAAAGAAAGGATTGGACACAAACTGCAATTGGAAACCCTGATCTGGGCCACTGATGCGGGAGATGAACTGCTGTGGTTGGGAAAAGGAGACAGTGATTCAGATGTGCAGGAGAACTACAAATGTGTGCTACATAACTGGCCAGCAGTTGTGCACACCAAACCTGCAATGAAGGCACTCTGGTTCCCACAAGGACACTGGTCACCGAACTCGTCCTAAAAGCTCCTGTCGCTAGGCGAATACCACAGTGGTGCACTGGGTCGAGTAAACGCTACGCTGAGGGCACCGCTGAACCATTACCAGACTCCCATGGTGAAGGTAGGATTGAGCAAGGGCTCTGTAGAGCTGTAGCAGCGTAGAGCGATCTGCACCCCAGTTGGTGTTGCTCAGGCAGCGGAGGGTATTGAGGTGCTGAAAGCACTTCCACTTAAGCTGACAAAGGTGAGGAAGCCAAGTCAATCCAGCGTCGAAAACCAGTCCTAAGAATCGATATGTCTACACTACAGTGAGTGGATCGACATTAAGATAAAGTTCTGGTTCTGGATGAATGGTACAACACCGACAGAAGTGTAGAAGTGCCCAAAACTGGAAACCATGGACTAGAGCCCATGACTGCGCCTTGTGGATGGCTCCCTGTAGGTGCTGCTCAGCAACACCAGTACAGTGGAGCAGTATGAAATGCACAAGTCATATGCATACAGAGAAGGTGAGATGGACAGCCCTACAGCTGCTGCTAGAGCATTAATGGCCACTAAAAAGAGAGAGACACTCAATACAGAGCCCAATGGGACCCCATTCTCCTGGGTATGGGGGGAACTATGGGAGGCACCAACTTGGACACAGGAAGTATAAAGCAACAGGAAATTCTGAATAAAAATCGGGAGTGGGCCTCGGAGACCCCACTTGTATAACGTGGCAAGTATATGGTGTTGCCAGGTCGTATCATATGTTTTTCGTAAATCGAAAAAGACAGCAACCAGGTGTTGGTGTCTGAAAAAGGCTGTGCGGATGGCAGACTCTAGGGACAAAAGATTATCAGTGGTAGAACAACCCTGGTGGAAGCCAGTAGGCCACGTGACTCCAGGACCCAACCCAACAGCCAACACACCATAAGTTCCAGCAGCTTACAGACAACGTTGGTGAGGCTGATGAGCCAATAGCTATCCACATCAAGTGGGTTTTTACCGGGTCTGAGCACCGGAATGATGGTGCTCTCCCAACATTACGATGGAAAGACGCAATCACACCAGATTCGGTTGTAAATGACGAGGAGATGTCGCTTGTAGTCAGATGAGAGATGTTTAATCATCTGACTGTGGATCCGATCTGGTCCAGGAGCTGTGTCGGGGCAATGTGCAAGGGCACTGAGGAGTTCCCACTCTGTACATGGGGCGTTATAGGATTCACTGTGGTGTGTGGTAAATGAGAGAGCTTTCCCTTCCAGTCGCCATTTGAGAGTCCAAAAGGCTGCGGGGTAAATCTCCGACGCAGAGGCTCAAGCATAGTGCCCAGCAAAGTGCTCGGCAATCGCTTTTGCGTCGGTAGATAAAACACCATTTATTTTAACACTGGGGACACCTGTTGGGGTCTGGTACCTGAAAACATGTTTCATCATTGCCCAGACTTGGGAAGGTGACGTATGGCACCCAATGGTCAAGATATATCTTGACCAACACTCCTGCTCCCGTCATTTGATAAGTTGGTGAACGCAAGCACGAAGCTGTTTAAAGGCTATGAGGTGCTTCAGGGAAGGGTGCCGCTTATGCTGCTGAAGAGCTTGCCGATGCTCCTTAATTGCTTCAGCGACTTCTGGCGACCACCAAGGGACAGTCTTCTACCAGAGGCACCTTAAAGAGCGAGGGATCGTGTTTTCTGCCACAGAAACAATTGTTGTAGTCACCTGCTCAACCATCACATCGATGTTCCAGTGTGGAGGAGATTCAACAGTGATAGCAGATGTGAAAGTTTCCTGGTCAACCTTGTTTAAAGCCCATCTCGGCAGGCATCCGTGGGCTTGATGCCGGGGCAGTGACAGGAAGATGGGGAAGTGGTCACTACCACAGAGGTTGTCATGTGCTCTCGAGTGGATAGATGGGAGAAGTCCTGGGCTGCAAATGGATAAATCAATGGCCAAGTAACTACCTCCAGCCACACTGAAACGTATGGTGGCCCCCGTATTCAAGAGGCAGAGGTCGAACTGAGACAGTAAAGTTTCGACATCTGTGCCTCGGCCAGTAAGCATGGTGCCACCCCACAAGGGGTTATGGGTGTTAAAACCTCCCAAAAGTAGGAAAGATTCAGGAAGTTGATCAATCAATGCAGTTGATACATTCAGGGATACTACACCATCTGGAGGAAGATTTACATTGCAGACAGTTATTTACTGCACCATCATTCTGACAGCCACAGCTTCAAGAAGTGTTTGAAGGGGGCACAGGTTCACTACAGGCCGAGTTTAGGACATAAACACAAACTCCACCTGACACTCAATTACAGTCGCTATGGTTCCTGTAGTATCCCTTATAGCCGCGGAAGGCAGGGGTCTGCACTGCCGGGAACCAGGTTTCCTGGAGAGAGTGCAGAAAGCAGTTGTAAAGCTTAACAGTTGCCATAGCTCACCCAGGAGGTGGAAAAAACCACCACAATTCCACTGGAGGACGACATCATCATGAGACTTGGAAGGTATGGAACATTCAATGAGGCAGTTTACACCTCAGGGTCACCTGCTGCCACCGACTTCTTGTCTGAGCAGTTTATATCCATTGTGTTTGAGGGTCCAGCGAGATCTAGGTCCTCAGCGGATGCCAGAATCTCCACCACATCTGCAGACACAGAGCTTGGAAGTAGCGGTGGTGTGGGTGCCACTGTACTTCCCTTGGTCTTGGGGACCTTCTTTTGGATTTCTCTCACAGTTCCTTGGGTTCCCCTGGCTGGGAGGACTTCATTGATTCAGTCTCCAGGACCGAGGATAAGTGTGAAGCTCTGCGACTAGCTGCTTTTGGGCTCTTCAGCCACTGGCGGGTGTCATCTTTCCCACTAGCAGAAACCTGGGAAGGGAGTGACCCAAGGGACCCCTTCCTAGCGAGAGCAGCTAAAGAAGTTGTATGCTTCTAGAGCTTAGAAGTGGGTATGGACGTCGCCGATGGTTGGGGGGATGTTGCTCCTGTAGTAGGTGGTGCAGGAGCAACAGAGAGGGAAGTCCCCCCCCCCCCCCCCCCCCATCAAGGGAGCAGTTGTAGTCTTCTGGCTCTGAGAGGTGACTGGGGTTGGCAGAGCTGATGGGGCTAGAACTGTTTTAGAGGCAGCGTAAGACAATGTCATGCGTACAGGATGTAGACGTTCAAATTTCCTCTTAGCCTCAGTGTAGGTCAGTCAGTCCAGGGTCTTGTACTCCATGATTTTCCTTTCTTTTTGGAGAATCCTGCAGTCTGGCAAGCAAGGCGAATGGTGCTCTCCACAGCTGACACAGATCGGAGGAGGGGCACACGGAATATTGGAATACGATGGGCGTCCGCAATCTCGACATGTGATCCTGTAAGTACTGTGGGAAGAGATATGACTGAACTTCCAACATTTAAAGCACTGCATTGGGTGAGGGATATAGGTTTTACAGCAGTGGACCATCACCTTGACCTTCTCAGGCAATGTATCACCCTCAAAGGCCAAGATGAAGGCACCGGTGGCAACCTGATTATCCCTCGGACCCTGGTGGACACGCTGAACGAAATTTACACCTCACCATTCTAAATTGGTGCGCAGCCCATTGTCGGACTGCAAAAGAAGGCCCCTGTGAAATATGATACCCCGGACCATATTTCAGCTCT
Source organism: Schistocerca piceifrons (assembly GCF_021461385.2). Taxonomy (NCBI): domain Eukaryota; kingdom Metazoa; phylum Arthropoda; class Insecta; order Orthoptera; family Acrididae; genus Schistocerca; species Schistocerca piceifrons. The sequence goes on from NC_060139.1 coordinate 1,009,280,508, forward strand.
TATGGGGCATGATGGTTACAGAAACATCCTCCAGCTTCTAACAAGCGAATAACACCCGTGACTGGGCAGAGGATGCTGTTTTGATCAAGACTGACCCAGATCTCATTTTGGACAAGCCCTCCACCTCCCCAAACTTGTCCTCTAAACGCTCAACAAAAAACTGATGCTTCATCGTCATGAAAGATTCCCATCAGCTCTCAAACATACAAGGTACCGAGGCGAATAAGAGCCGCTGCCATCCTTGGCCTAACGATCCTCCCATGGTGTGGCAAGGGAGGTGAACAATTTGGAGTCGTTCTTCTGTGCATTGAATTGAGCCCATGAACGCTTAGAGACTGCTGGTGTTTGACCACCAGCAAGAGATGAAGTACTATGCTTCATTGCGTGTCATCCACCCTGATGCCACCCACTTTGACCAGGGACCCTCCCCACAGGCGCTAGCCAGGCCCAGCAAAGACCACCTGGCAGGATGGCCATTGCTGGGAGTCCCGATGCCCCAGGGGGATGGGCATCTACCCCTTGGCATACATGGGGAGTAACGCACAAACATCAGCAGAGCGATCCCTGTGTGGTCAGGGGGCTACAACCAACAGGGTACATGGTGGCCCCACCACAATGGACTGGCTACCGTGCTGAATATCAGGTGCAACCAAGCAAACAAGTCCATTATCATCATCAGCAAAGAAAAGATACTGCACAGTTGATGGGAAAATGTGCACCCAGTTGAAGAATGAGCAGAAGTGCAGATCCATGTCGACGAAGGATGCGATAGGTCTCGGTGCATGATGGACACGATGCACCATGCAAGGCACCCTCCCCCAATTGGCTTGCTCTTCGGGAAGATTTTGAAAAATGGAGGTCGAACCCTACAGGGGACCATCAAAAAGGCCGAAATGTGTGAGACTCCTTTTAGTCGCCTCTTACAACAGGCAGAAATACCTCGGGCCTATTTTAAGCCCCAGGCCTGTAGGGGGGGGCCATTCCTGGCAGTCAGTGTTTTATACTCCTGATGACAATGGCAGAGCAAGTCACTGAAAGCCCGAGTAATATATTCAAAGAGATGTGGGTTGTTAACTGAGAAAATTGATTGGAATAGACTCTTTGAAATTCTGAAGGTTGCAGGTATAAAATATGGGGAGAAAAAGTTATTTATAGGTTTTAAAAAGGCCACACTGTGGTTGTAAGAATCGAAGGAATATGAAAGGGAAGCAGTGATTGAAAAGTGAGTGAGGCATGGTTGTAGCCTACTCCTTATGTTTTTAATCTGTACACTGAGCAAGAAGTAATGGAAAACAAGAAGAAATTTCAGAGGAAGAAGTTCAGGGAAAGGAAATAAAAACTGCATGGTTTGTCCATGACATTGTAATTGCGTCAGCGACAGCAAAGGACTTGGAAGAGCAATTGTGTTGAACAACAGTGTCTTGAAAAGAGATTATATGACGAATATCACTAAAAGCCATGGAATGCAGTTGAATTAAATCAGGTGATAGTGAAGGAATTGGATTAGGAAATGAGATACTAAAAGTAGTAGACAAGTTCTGATATCTGGACAGCAAAATAAATGAGGATGGCTAAAGTACAGATGATTTAATTTTTCCAGAAATGTATTTCTGGAAAAGAGGAATATAAAACGTGTAATACTAATTTAAGTGTTATGTATTTTCTGACGATATTTGTATGTAGTGTAGCCTTGTACAAATGGGAAATGTTAATTATGAGCAGTTCAGACAAGAAGAAAATAGAAGTTTTTGAAATGTGGTGTTACAGAAGAATGCTGTAGATTAGATGAGTAGATTGAGTAACTAATATGGAGCTACTGAAACAAATCAGGAGCAAAAAGAAATTTATGGCATAACTTGGACAGAAGAAGGGATCGGCTGACAGGAATTAATGAAGTTAGCAGGTTCAAATAGATGTAGGTTGCAGTAGTTACAAAGAAATGAAGGGACTTGCACAGGACAGAGTAGTGAGGAGACCTGAAACAAATCAGTCTTCACTCAGAAGACCACCACAATAACAGCAGCAAATCATACATGAAAGAAACTTTGAACACCTAGTTCTCTGTAAATACACAAAGAAACAGCAAATGAAATTCAAGGTGATAACAAAGATACACTGTTGGCACTCAAAATAGTCTCACATTGGAAAAAATACAGACTGTTGCTGGTGGTCATGTTATTATCATCTGGAGAAAGCAGTATGGTTTTTCAGAAGTCTGATGTAAGAATGTCATTTGACTCTCAAAATAGTACTAAACTGCTGATACATAACTAAAATTGCTCAAGAACACGTTGCTGAATGCATCTTGCACAAAAACAAATAACAATGCTAATACTGCGCTCACTCAATTAATATTTTATTAGCATTCAAGGCACTGATCTCGTCAAATAAATGTACGATAAAAATTTTTTTCTTGTGCCTAGAAGGTGGCGACTTTATTTTATTTGTTGCTACAGCTCTTTATGCTTTATTTTCATTTTACTGCCAGTTCTCCAACTCATGGTTTCCCAAACTGTGTGAATAAGTGTCCTGTGAAAGAAGCTGTTAATAACATGTTAATTATTGTTTCTGATATTTTGAGATAGTAATTTTTTAAATTTTTTTAATGATATCTGTGTTATTACTTATGATGTAAAATTGAAGTTGGCAATGAATAAAACAAGTTTTTTTATTTGTTAATCTTCAAATTAACAAGGTGTTCCATCAAACCACCAGGATCCTCAAATTGTTCTGTCAGACTAAAGTTTGGGAAACCTTACTCTACCTACGCATTCTTCAAGGGTATTCTATAGTCTGCAAATGTTCCTCTATTTTCGTACCTCGAATTCCACCAGCAACATCACTTCCTACACCCAAATTACTGAAAAAAAAACCAAGATTACTAACATTAAAAAATAAATAAAAGAGCACATTTATGTTATGTTCATCTACAATCTCTCCACTGCAGGATGCGCTATATAGATGACTGTTTGTTTTTACAGATAGAGTACACACTCTTTTAATGGAAAGAACTAGGCTGTATTGTTTTCAAAGGAACCGTTAATGATTTACAGAAGCCAACAGAAACCTATATCTGATAGACAGGGATATGAACAACTGAATTCTCAGATACAAGTAAAGTAGCGTATCACCTTGCTTGGCAATTTCTTTTTAGTTCTTTACGCACAGCTTTGTTATTTTTTGGTTTTTACATGTAAAAATTAATTACTGAAGGCAATAATACCTCTGATGATTCTGCATGACCTTTAAAGGTGAAGTAGCAAATCGAAGATCCCACAGCTGTATGACTGGAGTCTGGTCATCTTCAGAAGCCAGACACATTTGTGTAGCAACATCAGGATGCCAGGCTACAACTTTCCACCTGACCTACAAATAAATGTTGTGTTACAAACATTTACACAATCTGTCTTCAGGAATATCAATAATTATGTAAAGGATATATTGCTAACTTCTGTCACGATGACACATCGAGTTGAAAACATGTACAATTAAAAGATTGTTACACATTAAGCTTTTAGCCAAAGCCTTCATCAGAAAAGAGGATGTGCTTGCATGAATGCATGAGTCCTCTATGAAATTTCTTCTCTCTCTCTCTCTCTCTCTCTCTCTCTCTCTCTCTCTCTCTCTCTCTTTTTTTTTTTTTTTTTAATGTATGACACACAGCCGTTTAATTGTCTTATTTCAATTTCTAGTTTTGGTATTACCCCACAAGAAAACAACAGTCGTTAATCTCACATCATAGTATTTATCAATATAGCAATCCATATAATTCCTGTCTCATTTAAACTGCAGAACATGTATCCAAATACAGCCATTTGTGCAAAAAAGGTGCTGTATCCAATCAGAAATCACAGTTACAACCCAATTGCAACTGTGGTTTCTAACTGGATCACCTTTTGTGCACAGATACCAGTTGCATTCTCATGTTCTGCAGTTTAGATGGGACAAGAACACTGGTAAGTGTTGTGGCAAGTGATTAATAATTGATCTTTTACACCATGATAATGGGATAATCCCAAAACTGGTTAACTGTAATAAAATGTGTGTGTCGCACATTTAAAAAAATATTTTAAAGTTGTTGGAAATTGTGATCAAAAAATGTTCATGCATAAATGTATAGGCTCAAAATTTTGGAGCCACTAACTGTTTTTAGATATGGCCAGAAACTCTTTTGGTTTTATAGGAGCCCTTTTTATACAATTCTGCTGCGGTAGCTGCTTCACTAAGCATCTATACAGCCCCAATGCTTTGTATCTCACCCATTTTGCAACAGATGCTGTTTCTTAAGAAGTTTCTTTATGAAGACTACCATAGAGTATGCCTCCCACTAAGATTGAGTCACAGATCCTCTACTGTCTCCAGTCCAGAGCTAAATGTTTCAAGTTCCCCTTTGAGATATGATACAACTGCCAACTGGCTGTTAATACAGTTTGCTGAACACGTAAATCTTGCCACTTGTTTTAGATATCCTCTGTACTTTGTTAATTGTGTTGCTGCAACCACCTTGTAGTCGCTGATACTCATTTCAAAATGGACATTCTCTAAGAGGTCATGTCTATTTGTTGCCATTAGATGTATTATATTTCTGTCATGAGTGGGCTTCCAAACTATTTGTGCTAAGTAGCTTTTGGAGAATGTATTTAGTATTGTTCTGGAGCAGCTTATCACACCCACCACTTACAAACTTGTCACCCTAATTCAGTGTTGGATTATTAATGCCTCCCCCAATGACTACAAAAGATTGAGAAACACGCATATTCCGAACTCGGATATGAAAAGCCGATGTCAAATGGTTATCGTAAGAAAGAGTGTGGTACATTTCTCACAATTAGTTAAGAGAAAGGTACACTGAAGATGGGAAACATTTGTTGAATGTGGGCCAAAATTCGGTACAAGAACTAATTCTTCATGGAAGTTTGGATTGCACGAAAGTAATTAAATAAATTTTGTATTTGTATTTGTTACTGTTACTAATATGCATGTCCAACAGTTTCATTCTAGAAGGGAAACAGCAACCAAAAGTAGTAGGGGAAGATGGTGGGCCTGTGCACAAGAAAGTCTATTTCATCTGTCACAAGATTATAACCCACCTTTCTGTGAACCAAATAACACATTAAACAAATAAATTGCATTACTGTACCATGCTGGATTTTAACTTGGGCTTAACCCTTGCACTTTGTAATGCAGACACAGGACGTCTCCATACATTCTTATTTCAACAGCCTCCACCCAAGTGGTGAGCGCATCACACAGATTTGTGCTAGTCTCTTTGGGGAAACAATGACGCCACTGACCAACAATTCGGGTATATATTAAAACAAAAATTGCACTTTCGTTCAACTATATAAGGTTTACAATACAAAACTTTTTATCACATAATTTTTTTGAAACACTTCACAGTGGACTTTTTCCATTATCATTTCACTTGAACTGTTTACAAATTAATCGCTGTCATCATCAAAATCATTCTCTCTTTCACTGTCACTTAGAGATTTCTCTAAAAGTTCTCCAATCTCTTCCTTAGAAAGGATTTGGCATAAAGAACTAGCCATTTCACACCTACTGACTTTAATGTAATAATTACAACCCTAAACTCGAAACAAATGCTCAGTTCAACACTGAATTAACACAGACTTCCCTAGATGGCAGTACATGCATCGTTGATGCATATTACAGTCAGATTCGAGAATGAAACATGTGAGAGCTACAAATATTGTGCCGAACACCACTCAATGGTGGAGTGGAAAGGGTTAAATCAATACAACAGAAAATGCATAATGTCCTAGTACTCATATGTACAGAAGGACAAGCATGAAACATATGCTTTAAGGAGTACACAGTTTTCATACATCACTAAACAAACTGGCAATACCATGACCAGGTGGGGGAGGGGGGAAGGGAGAGAGGGGAGTGGGAAGGAAGGGAGAGAGGGGAGTGGGAAGGGAGAGAGGGGACGGGAGAAGGGGAGGGAGGGAGAGAGAAGGGAGGGGGAAGGGGATGGAGAGAAAAGGGAGGGGGAAGGGGATGGAGAGAAAAGGGAGGGGGAAGGGGATGGAGAGAAAAGGGAGGGGGAAGGGGATGGAGAGAAAAGGGAGGGGGAAGGGGATGGAGAGAAAAGGGAGGGGGAAGGGGATGGAGAGAAAAGGGAGGGGGAAGGGGAGAGGAGGGAAGGAGAGGAAGGGGGAGAGGGGGGAGAAGAGAAGGAGAGGAAGGGAAGGCGAGGGAGGGGGAGGGGAGGGAGAAGGAGGGGAGGGAGAAGGAGGGGAGGGAGAAGGAGGGGAGGGAGAGGGGGAGAGGGGAGGGGAGAGAGAGGGGAGGGGCGGGAGGGAGAGGGGAGGGAGGGAGAGGAGAGGGGAGGGAGGGAGAGGAGAGGGGAGGGAGGGAGAGGAGAGGGGAGGGAGGGAGAGGAGGGAGAGGGGAGGGAGGGGAGGGAGGGGAGGGAGAGGGGAGGGAGAGGGGAGGGAGAGGGGAGGGGAGGGGAGGGAGAGGAGAGGGGAGGGAGAGGAGAGGGGAGGGAGAGGAGAGGGGAGGGAGAGAGGGGAGGGGAGGGGAGGGGAGGGAGAGAGAGAGAGAGGGGAGGGGGAGAGAGAGGGGAGGGGGAGAGAGAGGGGAGGGGGAGAGAGAGGGGAGGGGGAGAGAGGGGAGGGGGAGAGAGGGGAGGGGGAGAGAGGGGGAAGGGGGAGAGAGAGGGGGGAGGGGGAGAGAGAGGGGAGGGGGAGAGAGAGGGGAGGGGGAGAGAGAGGGGAGGGGGAGAGAGAGGGGAGGGGGAGAGAGAGGGGAGGGGGAGAGAGAGGGGAGGGGGAGAGAGAGGGGAGGGGGAGAGAGAGGGGAGGGGGAGAGAGAGGGGAGGGGGAGAGAGAGGGGAGGGGGAGAGAGAGGGGAGGGGGAGAGAGAGGGGAGGGGGAGAGAGAGGGGAGAGGGAGGGAGAGGGGAGGGAGGGAGAGGGGAGGGAGGGAGAGGGGAGGGAGGGAGAGGGGAGGGAGGGAGAGGGGTGGGAGGGAGAGGGGTGGGAGGGAGAGGGGAGGGAGGGAGAGGGGAGGGAGAGAGGGGGGAGGGAGAGAGGGGGGAGGGAGAGAGGGGGGAGGGAGAGAGAGGGGAGGGAGAGAGAGGGGATGGAGAGAGAGGGGATGGAGAGAGAGGGGGTAGGGGGAGGGGAGAGAGGGAGGGGAGGGGGACAGAAGAAAGGGAGGGGGGAGAGAGGAAAGGGAGGGGGAGGGGGGAGAGAGGAAAGGGAGGGGGAGGGTAGAGAGAGAGAAGGGAGGGAGAGAGGGGAGGGAGAGCAGAGGAATAGAGGAAAAATATACCGCGAAGATGTCATGCCAGCCCATGATAAATTTCTAGTGTGAGAACTATAAGCGTACAAAAACCAACTCCGGGAATTCAGTTCTGGTGACTGACCAAAAAAAGGTAAAGATAACAAGTACTTTCTTAGCATGCCTTATCACATCTTTGCTCTGAAAGGAAAAAAGTGTAAATACAAAACAGGATCATTTGGAGTGAAATGCATCACAAGATCAATAATTACTATCTATCCATGAAACTAAAATGACATGATTCATCACCCAACACTAGTGCAAGTAAGTCACTCTTGAAATACAGGGTGAACATTCATAAAACCAACAAACCACTGGGACGGATTCCTGACTGGAAATGGAGGAAAAAAGGTTCTATGAACATGTGTCCTGAAAGTCATCATTGGCACAGTGTATGGCACTGACAGTTCCTCTGACCACATGCCATGTGTTCCTTGTGCGGTGCTGGGCGTGAGATTGATGCAGCGTACTTTGAACAGCAGAATGAGCCAGTATTCATGTTGGGAACAGGCCAAGGTGGTGTTGATGTGTGGCAATGCAGATGAAAACAATCAAGAGGCTGTATGGCCGTACCAAAACAAGTACAGTCACAAACACCAACATCACACAACATTCCAAACCCCTTTCGTGAGTTTGCATGCTCTCGGATCCTTTCAGTGAGATGAATGTGAAGGGAGGCAGTGGACTGTGCTTACATCAGATTTTGAGGACCAGGTTCTGCAGGATATTCAGACAAACCTCAGTACAAGCTCCAGGCAAGTGACCCACCAACATGGTGGAAGTCAGAGTACAATTACATGTATCCTGTATGATAACTGCTACTATCCCTGTCACAAGCAATCCCATGGAGGCCACTTTGAACATCTGTTGTGATGTGGAAGCATTGCAGCTACATACAGTGTTCTGGGACAATTTGTTGCTGTTGCACACACACCGTCCATTTCCAGACACATATTCTTAGGATCTTTTTGTCTCCATTTCCAGTCAGGAACCCATCCCTGCAGTTTGTCAGTTTTATTAATGTTCACCTTGTATCAGTGGTCTACTATCCTACTGTTTCCAAATACTGTGTTCCTGAAAATAATCTTTGTTTGCAATTGCATAGTTCTTTTTTATTTTTTACTGTTAACACAATAATCTACTTTGACACGTGCACAGATGTAACACCAACTACACTACTCAAATTCAAACCTGCAATCTTCCAATTTATACGCACTGTTCTGTCTATATAATTTCCCAAATAATTCATGAGCCAAAGTAAAGCCAAAGAAAAAATGTTATTCATTTCTGCAGCTTCTTGTCATCCAACAGCATAACTATACTGTATCGTAATTGCTAACTCACATTAGAGATGAAATGATTGCACTATTCAGTTGTACTTCTGAGGTTATAATTTTAAAACAAAAATATGTTCTTTGTGTTTCAGCTGTCCTGCCATATACTTACACGAGAAGTTGTGTCACTAAGTTTAATAATGGGTTCATTTTTGCGCAAATCCCAGACGACACACCGCTGAGTGAACGTAGATGCCAATATGTGCTGCACTGGAACAAACATGTTTATTCAAAATATGACTGATGTCTGAATATGACTGAGTCTGTATATCACACAAACTTACACAATACATAAAGGAATTTACTTGATAACTTGTACATTGATCAAACTAATCAGAACGATCAAAATAGGATGACGACATTTTGAACAGTTTGATGTATATTTGTTTTAAATTAATTGAGGATATAGGTAAAAAGTAATTGATTGGGGATTAGCTAAATACATAAACAGGTACACGGATATCGTCACACAGCAACCATTAACAGAAAATTCTTCCTCAACAACCACCAAGGAAGACCAACAAATAAGACTGATGCCTTTTTTATGCTGAAGACAGGCTTGTATCTGCTAGCAGCCATTAAGAAAGGTGGCCCTAAAAATGACTGATGCCAACAGCTATTACGGTCATGCCACACAAAATTTAACTTCAGCCAGAACAATTGTGATGAATGACACTCAGGCCATAGTTATGGAAGACCTCACATGCAGCTGACTGCCAATTGCAACAACAACCTCTGTCCAGAAAGTTCAGTGAATGACGTCATGTTGGTCTCAGTCATAAGAATGCATCAATGCCAAATTCTGCAGTGGACAGGTCAAAACATGGCTGAACAAGTCACCAAGCGGCACTGGAAGTGTGCTTCTTGTGTGTAAACAGTATACTGTAGAGTGAAGGTTTAGTGCACGTGGTCTAAACCAAAATGGATCAGCAAACAAATATGTTGTTCTGCTTCAAAACTGTAAAATCGATAAAAGAGGATTGAAATGCTGCCAACAGTTACAAAGAATCTGCTGTCACCTTGAAGCATGTCTATGAGTGGTGTAAACACTTTCGAGAAGGGCGGGACACCATGGAAGACAACCCCCCTCCCCCCCCCCCCCCCCCCTTTCCACTTTCCACTCGAAGTGCCGGCTTGCAACTGCATGCACCCCAGACAATGTACAAAAAGTGAAGAAACTTTCGTCCTTGGACTGTCGTGCAATAGTCTGGGGTGAATGATACCAAAGGAAGTGGAAATTAGCAGTTAGGTGGACCAAGTGGGTACACTTCCCAGTACACCAAACAAGGCAGCTGGACCCGGCTCCACGACAACGCCCAGCCACTCTCTGCCTTTCTTTGGCAGCAGCAGTTTCTGGCCAACAGGGGACTTGTATCACTCCACCACCCACCCTACTCTCCAGATACAACAGTAACTGCTGTTTCTAGAAAGCTAACAATCAATTCACAATAGACAAACTTCCACAAAAATTTCTGGACAGGCACTGTACAATGGCTTATGGTACATCAATCAGACCACTGCCACGTGTAAATACCCTCACTAAAATTAATGGGCTCATATCCATAGCTGACTTAATGTGACCAAAGCCATGTGAAACTGACCTTCATAAAAAATTCAGAAATAAAAATCATTAATAAACAACATTAGAATATTACAGATTTTTTCTTATTATATATGATAGTGTGTTTTGTGCGACTGGTAATTCAAAATTTAAAGTAATGTTAACAAATCAACCTTTTCCTAATACATTTATCCTTTCCAGTGTCTTACACTACACCAGCTGCAGTGCAAAGTCTACTCAATTAATTTATGACAGCTCTTTCTGCCTATACTACATCGTAGCAGCACCAAAGTCAGAACAGCCACTACACCACAGTACAATGTGTTCAATGACATACTGCAAATAGAATCTCAATTTTAACAGAACTGTTACAAAATTTTCCACACACTATGTAAATGTGATCCTTAAGCTAGTGTTATGGAGCTGATGACTGCGCTTCAGAAAGAATGAAAAAGTTTTCTTTAGATTTTACAGATAATCTCTTACAATCCAAAAAGTTTTCTTTAGATTTTACAGATAATCTCTTACAATCCATTATGAAGGTAAAATGTAGTGCTAGCACTTCTGGTATGTATCCCCACCAATTGTAATTCAACTGTTAAGCGAACCACACAAACTGAACTTGACAATTAGTCACATGCAAGGAAAATAAAACTGCCAAGGTCATTACGATAGAGAGGGAATTTCCTTGCCATGGTTTGACTAGATACACACATGCACACCCACACGCCATGTAAATGCAAGTCATCATCACAGAATCTCAACACAGAAACAACATGGTGTCTGACTGAAGATTATCATTGCTTGCCAATAGTACAAATTCAACAAGAAGTTGACGAACTACTAAAAAAGATGAAATATTTTTAAAAAATGCTTCTTTTATCAACAAACTGCTGAGTGATGGTGAAAAGACTCAATGCATCAGATCTTTAAAGACTTCTGGCAACCAAAGGCAAGTAAGGGAAAAAGTTTGGGCAGGATACTGACACCTGTAGTGCAACCTACCTGCACCTTAACAGAACTGAGTTGAAATAAAAGTGAACAAAAGATGAGTATAATGAATATTTCACTCTGCAGTGGTGTGTGTGCTGTTTTGAAAATTACTGGCATATTAAAATAGAGGTTGGGCCGTGAGTCATGCCCGGATAGCTGAGACGGGAGGAGCATTGCCCAAAGAAGGAAAGAATTCAGGTTTAGGTCCAGTTCAACACACTGTTTTATTCATCCAGGCAGTTTCAAAGAGGAGTAGTGTCTATACTCTGTTAATCATAAGAATAAACCTGATGTAAACAAACACAAACGCAATGACTGGTCAGAAGCCATGACATATGCATACTGGTTTTGTTACGCTCTTGGAAGTAGGTCCTACTCACGTATTAGAGATCTTACTACTAAGTTATGTTACATGGAAGTTTCGGATATTCTAATGTATTAATAGCCATCAATGTTTTTCTTAATCACACTGTAGCTATGTAGTTTTTATTTTAAAAAATTATTTACAGTCACAGTCTCTGTACTGTTATGCTCTGACTGTTGTGCTGTTAATACGAAGTATGAAAATGGCTGAGGCTGCTTCCTGTTCTGTAGTGAACCATGCTTGTGAAATGTGGTTAAAAAGTGCCCAAGAAATAGGTTGTTCTTAATTTTTCATTAATTTACAGGAAAATATAGGCACTGAAGTTTCCCAAGGCACTGTATTTGCTAAATTTGATAAACAAATACAGGGTGTTTCAAAAATGACCGGTATATTTGAAACGGCAATAAAAACTAAACGAGCAGCGATAGAAATACACCGTTTGTTGCAATATGCTTGGGACAACAGTACATTTTCAGGCAGACAAACTTTCGAAATTACAGTAGTTACAATTTTTAACAACAGATGGCGCTGCAAGTGATGTGAAAGATATAGAAGACAACGCAGTCTGTGGGTGCGCCATACTGTACGTCGTCTTTCTGCTGTAAGCGTGTGCTGTTCACAACGTGCAAGTGTGCTGTAGACAACATGGTTTATTCCTTAGAACAGAGGATTTTTCTGGTGTTGGAATTCCACCGCCTAGAACACAGTGTTGTTGCAACAAGACGAAGTTTTCAACGGAGGTTTAATGTAACCAAAGGACCGAAAAGCGATACAACAAAGGATCTGTTTGAAAAATTTCAACGGACTGGGAACGTGACGGATGAACGTGCTGGAAAGGTAAGGCGACCGCGTACGGCAACCACAGAGGGCAACGCGGAGCTAGTGCAGCAGGTGATCCAACAGCGGCCTCGGGTTTCCGTTCGCCGTGTTGCAGCTGCGGTCCAAATGACGCCAACGTCCACGTATCGTCTCATGCGCCAGAGTTTACACCTCTATCCATACAAAATTCAAACGCGGCAACCCCTCAGCGCCGCTACCATTGCTGCACGAGAGACATTCGCTAACGATATAGTGCACAGGATTGATGACGGCGATATGCATGTGGCAGCATTTGGTTTACTGACGAAGCTTATTTTTACCTGGACGGCTTCGTCAATAAACAGAACTGGCGCATATGGGAACCGAAAAGCCTCATGTTGCAGTCCCATCGTCCCTGCATCCTCAAAAAGTACTGGTCTGGGCCGCCATTTCTTCCAAAGGAATCATTGGCCCATTTTTCAGATCCGAAACGATTACTGCATCATGCTATCTGGACATTCTTCGTGAATTTGTGGCGGTAAAAACTGCCTTAGACGACACTGCGAACACCTCGTGGTTTATGCAAGATGGTGCCCGGCCACATCGCACGGCCGACGTCTTTAATTTCCTGAATGAATATTTCGATGATCGTGTGGGCTATCCGAAACATACAGGAGGCGGCGTGGATTGGCCTCCCTATTCGCCAGACATGAACCCCTGTGACTTCTTTCTGTGGGGACACTTGAAAGACCAGGTGTACCGCCAGAATCCAGAAACAATTGAACAGCTGAAGCAGTACATCTCATCTGCATGTGAAGCCATTCCGCCAGACACGTTGTCAAAGGTTTCGGGTAATTTCATTCAGAGACTACGCCATATTATTGCTACGCATGGTGGATATGTGGAAAATATCGTACTATAGAGTTTCCCAGACCGCAGCGCCATCTGTTGTTGAAAATTGTAACTACTGTAATTTCGAAAGTTTGTCTGCCTGAAAATGTACTGTTGTCCCAAGCATATTGCAACAAACGGTGTATTTCTATCGCTGCTCGTTTAGTTTTTATTCCCGTTTCAAATATACCGGTCATTTTTGAAACACCCTGTACGTGTTGGATATATAGTGGAATTGGTAACACAGGAGAATGATAACTTAGTGCAGTTCATGGGCCACTGGTTCAAGTCTCGCCCTAGTCCTTTTTTCTTCTTTTTTAATAACTACATTTTATAGTTTTAAAATTCATCATCATTTATTTAATGAATAATGCAAGTCTTCTTGTTTATAATTACATATTGCAAGCAAAATTCCTGTTTTCATTTCAAATATAAATTCTTAATTATCGATATTTTTTGAAAGATTGTTAACAAAGGTTGCTTAAATTAAGAAAACATAATTTAATTTTTTATAGCAAAAATGAAAAACCAAGTATTTTTTATTTGGACTATGTCCATTATTTTATACCGCAGATGTGGTCTCATATGAACCAGAGTGATAAGTGTCATAGAAATATGAAAAACAATCATTTTCACAGCATCGAGCACACCATACAAATCCTGTATTTTCACATTTTTCACTGTACCATCACAATATGAACCCAACAGAACTGATCTGGAGTCAAGTTACGGGATTTGACATGAGAAATAAGAAGACAGTTAAGGTGCCAGACATACTGGAACTAACTCACGCCGCTTGTTCACTTGTCACTGCTGAACCCTGGTGGGATATAGAAAAGCACATCGTACAAGAAGAGGAGGAAATATGGTGCCTGCAGGTCTTCACAGATTCTGTTGTTGATCAGCTCATTATCAATGCAGCAGATGACAAGTGCAGAACTGAAATGTATTTCTCGTATTCAGATGAGGAAGGAACTAAGACATCAACAGACGACTGACAGTGATTAATACCTTCAGTGGCTTCAGTATTCAAAATTATGGTGAAATCCCTCCAGTATGCTTTTGCATCAAACACAGTTGCCCAGAAAAATTACCCTGTGTTCAAGTTAGGAATTTTCATCACTCTTTTTTGTAATTAGTATACTATGTTAGGTGAGAATGAGAGCATTTTATGCTTTCTGTCTGGTCGCCTAAGAAGGGTACAGTAGTGCTGGAGTGTTGCTGAATATTGTTTCATTCTCTTTAAAAATTAAATGACATTCGGAGCTATACTCTTTGCTCATCCCTTTCTAGGTCTGAACTGTAACTGCTCTCATCGTTGCAGGTTAGTCGGACAAGTGGCCGGTCAGTGTTGTCCAAGTTAACTGCACGAGTAAAGCCGGTGTCCCGCATTACTGCTCAGTCTATGTGCTTATAATACAGCGTAAAACGTGTCCTTATGATCGTACTGAGCACAGCTTGGCTTCTGCTCCACACGAAACGAAATTCAATGAGACTCTAGCAAACACAGAAGAATATGTGGCGTAATCTTTACATCAGGTTTATTCTTATGATGAACAGAGTATAGCCACGCTGAAACTTTACATGTCAATAGGCAAAGTACAGGCAATGGCTTTTGGGATTTTAATGGTGTTTAGATTGTTTACTTCCTTAAAGATCTGGCCAGTAGTTACTGCTTCGGATGTTTAGAGAGAGTTTGTGCAACCCATCAGTCCAAATTGTGGAGCTCCAGCATCTGAACCAAGCTGCTCATGCACAATGTCATGTTCTATTCTGTGGTGCAAAACCACCAAAACCCTGTTAAACTGTTCTCTAATTCTTAAAAACAGCAACTACCTGCTTCACAGCCACTGACCCTACAGTCGAGATCCGTCGCACAAAAGAGAGAGAGAGAGAGAGAGAGAGAGAGAGAGAGAGAGAGAGAGAGAGAGAGAGAGAGGGGGGGGGGGGGCAGATGAGTGGGGGGGAGGAAGGGGGAAGAAGGGAGGGAGAGAGACCTTGGCAAAATAATTTGAAACCCTCTAAAGATGAATTCACCTTGTCTGTTCCATGCAATCCACACAACATCATCTGATGGTTGTGCCTTTGCTCCAGGACTCATAGGTGTTCCCATGTTATTGAGATCCCACACATATATCTCAGATTCCGCTGCTCCTGTGGCCAAAAGATTTCCCTGAAATTGCAAAAAAGTAAACAATCAGATATTTTGTAATTTTAGTAGTCCTTATTCTCTTATGACATCACAATATATTAAAAATAGTCCATTCGTTTTTAAGTACTTAGCCTTTTGCACTCAGTGTCCTATCCAGCCACTTATACGTGGACCTACAGTTTAACATAGATTCCAAGCCATGGGGCACCACGACACTTTTCACATTAACATTGCCAGAGATGAAGGAAGTAAAGGAGACAGATAAAATACAACTCATATTATTTTCTTCACTTTCCGAAATTAAAGAAAGAACAAAATCAATATTAAAAATATACTGCTTTTGTCTTTACTGAATTGTTATGTGTGGTCTAAACACAGTCTACATTGTAAGTATATTTCCTTTGCTGTTTCACAAGAGGATTTTCCCAATTGTCTTGTTTCATTGGGTGATGGTGTTAATCATTTCACTGCAAGCTCATCATTTTCAGTTCTTAACCTGTCTCGAAGTCTCACACAAATAACTGTGCAATAATTGTCCATATCTGGCTCTTAGACAAGATCTGAGACTCCAGTGTTGCAAAGATGTAAGATCAATATATTCCTTTACGTCAAGTCCCGTAAGATTTCCAAGAAAAATATCAAATGACTGACAAATAAAGCAAAGACATTGTGGTTAGTGTCCAGGAAAAAGTTTCAAATCTGGTTGCAAAACTTTGTTGACATTTATAATATTCACGGCAGTCCTCACGTTGACAGAGTTATTTCTTACGCAATTCAAAATGATGATCACTTTCAAAACTACACATTTCACATAAAGCTGAGGGGACCAGTTTAATTTTATATTTGTTAGCAAGAGTTAGGTCCATTTCAGTGTGATGTCTATCCAAAAAGCTCCAACATTTATACGCAGAATTTCTGCCCAGATATTTCTCCAAGCTTGTGACCAAAGTGTGTGGAGATATTTATTTGCCACAGGATGTTTTGTTGCACCTTTTATTAATTGATGACAGAACCTTGCAGAGGACTGCCATTATGCATCTTCTCCTTTGTAGCTTGCATCTATGTAGTAGATACAGACCTGTACATTTTCTATTCTGGATCAAAACAAACTGGCGACCTTAAATCTGAAAGTTTATACATTTGGATGATCATTTCTGCATTGCTGCTCAGCCTTCACTTAGTATCTTGGTTGTCCATTTCAGTCATATTGCCATGCATGCTGGTATGGATTTCTCAACCCCAGTCTCCTACTGGTAGACACGGTAGCAGTTTTGAAAAAAAAAAGACAATTCCAACATACTGAACCTTCAGAGATGTCACGCCATCACAAAAAGTATGTCTCTCATAATTTTCAAGTACAAGTATGATTCCGGCTACACGACTGAGCTGCACAGCTACGTGGCAGAACTTGGATAGAACATATACCCTGAAGACATGATCAGAGAACACTATTTAAGAGCAATGTGCACACTGGGGGATGATTCAGCGGTAGTACAAGCTGGGGAAAGATCACATAGAGTTACCAATTACTTTTAATGACTTCAGTACATGACGAAGTGAGCCAGGCAAGCCTCTCCTCACTGTCCCTGGCTGTGGCTGATTAACAGGCAGCAGCTAGTGCCCCCAGTTGCTGAGGTTGGCAGCCTTTGGAGACCAGGGTGGTTGAGTGGCACCACATGTGCTGCGATGGTGTTCCACTTGGGAAACAGTTCCTTGACTCTCCAGGCAGTCGCAGTGGCACTTATGGAGTCTGCTATGGGTAGGTTTCAACCTGCAGCCTTCAGAAAGGCGTTGGATGGCAGCTGAACTATGGCACTATGTCCCACTAAGAATTCAGCGTCAATAGCAGCACAGAAGGATTGCGGACCAGCAGGGCTCTGTGAAGTATTTAGAACGGACAGCAGGTGCAGCCTGGACTCGAACCCATGCCTCTGCTAGCGGAACACTGTCATCTCTCTGATGGGTGTTGCTGTGGCAGTGTGGTGGTGCTGTAGGCTTCCAGTGACAAGAAATGCTCCCTGCCTTAAAATCCTGACTTATTTATACACCTCTAGGGCCCATTTGTTTCACCAAAATCCGGCACCCAGTCATGTTGCCATAATAAGATACTCACCCTGGTGTGGTGACACCACCCGACTTGCTACACGTTTGCCACTGAGAGGCACATTTACTGCTGAGATCTGCTGCCCTTGCTTTACAATTCACTGGTGCATCAGTTACATGTCACACAGGTGGCTGCCAACCCATGGCTGTTAATGTAACACTCTATGGTGGCTTCCACATTGCTTCACCTTACTTTTGCTGAAGACTTGTAATTTTCTGTCCAAAGACTGGGTCACTGTGCTACACTGACCTTCCATATTGAGAAGACCCAGTCCCTTGGGCCCTTCTTTGGGAAGCCTTCCCCGAAGGTTAACTCTAACCCTTTATGTAATTTGCATGGAATGTCACTCTGCTGTAGCTCTATTTACCCTGGCCAATTCTTTCACAGCTTCTGTAGTTTCATTCAATATGTTCACATCACTTGCATCCACCGTCACAAATAAAGGTTTCAGTATCTTGCCCCCTGCAGATATCCATCCCCTCTTTACCCTCCTGGCTTCACATGGTATGCCAACTGCTGGTACCAGTCTGATTACCTCCTGAGCATATGCCCTGAGTAGCTTCCTGCACTCCTTGGTGACTTCTCAATCTACTGCATGGGGCTTCAAACCTAATAACCACTTCAAAGCAGCATGGTCCATTACTACCTTGAATTATCCACCACACAGGTAACATTGAAAATATGTTATTCCATACACCAAGCTAAGCATCTCTCTCTCCATTGTGGGATAATGCCTCTCCACTCTGCTCAGCTGCCTCGATGCAAAAGCAACAGAATGTTCCTGATACCCACTTCTTGATTTAAAACACACCGAGGAGCAGGATTCGACATACTGTATGACAATATGAACTCCTTTTGAAAATCTGGAAACATCAATAGTGGACTAAGTCAATACCTTCTTCAATTTGACAAATGCTTCCTGGCATTCTTCTTGTGGTGGTGTACACACAGCACACACCACCAGGCAGCACCACAGACTCCGACAGGTTGGCAACCCACTCCAGAGACAGTGTATAGGCCAGTGATTGCTACACCAAGAACTCAAAGCAGTGCTGATATGCGACAGCGTCACAGTAGAGCGGGCAGTTCCAAGTCAGCTCCACTACTGAGAAGACCACCTTCTACTTGTGTACTTTGTACCGCATTGTCTGCTTCAAGTGAGTCCACACCAGCTCATCTTCAGTGAACATTCTAGTTTACTATCCAGCCTTAGCTTCTGGAATAGCAGTTGAATTTCAGGATCTGCTGCCTGAGCTGATAAGTACAAAGTTGAGTATTCATCAATAAATGTGTATGTTCTTGTCACTAATCATTATCTGTGTTTCAGGGTTCTCCTGTCATAATGTTTCCCTCAGCATGCTATATCTAGTCAAGGGAGGCAATGAGTAATATCTCCTCCTGTGGTTGTATCAAAAATACAACACAACACTTCTGACCATACAAAACTAACACTTTTGTTTAACCAATGTGGAATATCTGCAAATCCACTCAAAAAAATTCCTATAACAATTTGTAAGATCAAGAAAAGATTGAATTCCTTGGTTGACTGTGGCAGCAGAAAATCTTGCACTGTTGCACTAACCTAAGATCCATCCTCACACCATTCTTACTAATGACATGGCCCAGTGCAAAGTGATATTTTTCTATGCTGAGTGACAAAAGGTCTGCTCTTAGCCTACTGAATACTTCCCTCAGACACTCTCTATAAGCTTGCATATCCCTTGGAAAGCCTAGTCGTCAAGACACACTAGACACTGCTGTGGTTTCAAACCTCTCAGCACCCCATAAAATAACCGTTGGAATGTTGCCAGTGCACTCTGCAACCCAAAATGCATCCTTCTGTATTGGTGATGAACCTAAGGTGCAGAAAACGCTGTTTTCGGCCTACCCTCTTGAACAATTTCTAATTGATGGTGTCCACTCTTCAAGTTGAGAAGTATCAACATTGCCCTATGTTATCTATCATCTCCATGATGTCTGGAATCGGGCAAGCATCTGTCACAGTCTTACTAATTAAGACATGGTAATTACAACAAAAGCAATACTTCCTAGTGTCATACACAGGCCTTTTGGGCATGACAGCATTTTCTACCCTCCACTGTCTTTTATTTTCCTCTATTACCCCACTGGCCAATTTTCGATTTATAAATTCCTCCAATGCAAACTACAGGGACCATGGCACTCCATATAGTCTTGGTGAAGCAGGCAGTGGTCCTTGCAGAAATAATACGATCTCTAAACTCCAGCAACATGTCTTCCATCCTACAAATGCTTCAAGTTTTCTCAAAATGCAGTTCTAGTAGCATCCTGTGCCCTCCCATGGCCTATACTCTCTGTGTGGCAATCTTCCTCATCTGGAATCTTCAACATGACCAACAATGTTCGTTTTCAATAGCTTCACTTTCTCAGCACCAAAATTGTCTATATTGAAAGGTACTACATTGCCTCTGTCCCTGTCCCGTATGCATACAATACTTTGCTTTATTAAACAACATGCTTTATCCAATACCTCATTATCCTTCTTGGGTACCAATATGCATAAACTGGTAAGTTAGGTTCCACATTCACCCACAGCGACTTTCCAGTGCCTCCTGACGCACAATAATGTGAATTGACCTTAATTTCATTATTCCTGGTTTAACTGGATTGCCTCGTATACTAGAAGCTCCCTGCAGCAGATCAACATTGACGGCAGCTTCCCCTGACAGAATGTCCTCCATTATACGTCGTCGAAGGTCAAGTGTGGCACGATGTTGATGCAGAAAGTCTAACCCATGGATCACCCTATAGCCCTCATTTACTTTCACTGGGAACTCCTGTCAGCAGCCCTGAGATTATCTCTTAAGTTTAACGGACACTTCCTACTCCCTGGACTATCTCTACTACTACCATCTCTTTTCTCTGTCAACGGCCTAAACCACTTCTGCTACCGTTCCCATTAAATTTCTGGTAACCTCCATCACTTCTTTGTGGCTGTTACCACTGCCTCTGCACATGCACCTTTTGGCCACAACACTTCACATTTTAAACAAACACACCTTCAATCCCTCACCTCCCACTAACCTATCAATTTCCACCTACTCCATCCTCGATTTAACCTCTGCACGGAAATATTTAGGTGACCCTGTGCACACCTCCTCAACATTTCTTGTGCTAAGCCCCTTAGAAGTGCATCAAGTGCCCATTTTTGGCTTCTTGCAGTACCACTTTGTTCACGTCCTCATTCTGTGACAATTCATAAATGTGCACATTCATTTTCCTAATTCTACGGACAAAGTATTCCACTGCCTCATTAGGCCTTCTCGACACCATATCCACCTACCCCACAGAAAAGCTGTGCACTGTTTTGCTTCCTATACTGTTGTTCCAACTCCTACCACAGCTGATCAAAAATTTCCACTTTGCGTAATGCTTCTGTGCGTCTCAGCTAATAAATTCATCTCCCTCATTAAACATAAATTTGCAACTTGCAATAATTGTTTATCTGACCAATCACCTCTTTCAGCCGATGAGTGGAGATCCTCAACAAATGCTAATACATCCTTTGATGTCCTGCCAGAGAAGGGGATCTGCTCCTAAGTTTTGCAATTTCAAAATGCCCGCATCACCACATTTTTCTGCCAAATCACTACATAAAGTTACCCCATCTGCCCTCATTTGAGCTAGCTGATTCATTATGATTCTACGGTCTCATCCCTGGTGACATCTTGTGTGTCTGATTTTGCCATTGCCTCAAATCTACTCATTTTTATGATCCAGAAAAACATGGGAAAATAACTACAATAACATAGATAGAGCACGTAATCACAGAGTAATCTATTAATCCACTTTTTCTGTCTAATCATGAGCCACCTTGACTCTCAACCTTGCCTAGCTGTGTGCCCAAAACGATTACAAGTAAAACAATTCACTACAAGGGACAGAATGCCCAAATAAATTACACTGAATACAACTCTCAGACACCAGCCATTCATCCCTAACATTACCCCTAAACTGCAACAAATCCATTGGTTCATCCAGTTTAACAAAGGCAGCTCTCGTATAATCACACCCCCTCAACTGTAACCCAATGACAGTCTCTACACAAGGACAAAGTGGTCTCGCTGACCCAAGATGATGATACTGCAGAGTCAGGCTTGAAAGTCACACCGTGTGGGCAGCATCCCCTCTGCTGCTGATTGTGGCAATGTCAGCACCCGACACCATCCCAAAGAGTGCTGTGTCAACTACGGGATGAGTCAGTGGTGGCAACAAGCCATGGAGCACAGGGCAAACACTGCTACCAGCCACAAATGACTTAATTACTTCAGTACATGATGTAGTGAGGCAGCCACATTTCTCCTCCTTGTCCCTGGCTGTGGCTGATGAGTGAGCGGCAGTTTCTGCACAGAGAAGCTGAGCCAGCAGCCTTTGGAGACCACTGCTGTTGATGCCAGTGGTGCTACTTGTTATGCTGTAGTGGCGTCCACTCTGGAAACAGCTCCTTGGCTCCATATGTGGCCATGAAGACACATGTGGAGTGTGCAAGCTGCTCAACCCGTGGCCTTTGGAGAGGAGTCAGATGGCAGCTCGCACTGTGGTGCCAAGTCCCACTAGGAAATCTGCGTCAGAGGTGGCAGGCACAGACAGCAGATCAGTGGGGGTGTGGAACCAAGTCCCATGAAGGACTCAGCATAGACAGCAGGTCCAGCTTGGTCTCAAGCCCATGGCTGCTACTGTTGGATCCTAGAAGACACACTGTCTGGTGTCTGATGTGATGGTGGTGCTGTTGGTTTCTGGCGACAAGAAGTGCACTTTGCCTTAATGTTCAGGTTCATTTATTTACATCTGGACACCACTTGTTTCACTAAAACGTAACACACAGCCATGTTGCCATAACAAGATACTTTCCCTGGTGTGGAGACACCGCCCCACTTGCCACACAGTTATCACTATGTCGCGCTAACAACCACTGAGGGCTGCTGTTCTTGTTTCACGATCCACTGGTACGTCTGTTACTGTGATCCACAAGTCACCACACTGGTGGCTATCAACCAATGGCTGTTAATGCAATACTCTGCAGTGACTCCCATACTGGACTCCCATACTACTTCTCCTTACTTTTGCTAAAGATTAGTAATTTTCTGTGCAAAGACTGGGTCACGGCACTATACTATTGAACAGCCTAGGGGCCTCCCCTGCTTGGAACCATCAGTTTACACAGTCGTCAAACTGTGATGCCTATCTAAAATTATTAAAAAAAGAAAAAAACAAGAGATTGAAACATAACATCTGGAGTCCAATACCCCTCATAATTTGTCAAGTGTAAAATAATTCTGGGCATCTGTAAAATTCGAGGTGGCGATCTGCTACAGCCTTGGCATAAAACTTTGAAACCAATCACATGCATCACTAAATGGCAATCCTTCCCCAAATCCCACAGAGCCTAATAGCTCGTTGCCGCTTATGGAAAAGTCTTTGCGTTGGTGGCTGGGCAACAGTATGATGTGCAAGTGCGTATCGCGTGAACAATATTTTATACGATTGTCATGCAATAAGGAGTTGTCACCTGATGTGAAGCTGCAGCTCACTAGCCTCAGCGCAAAGGTCCAGTAAAGGACCTGTTTGAAAAGCCCCAATGGTTAACTAAATTGCTTCATTGTGTACAACGTCCAAAATTTTTAAATAAGAGTGTTGTGCAGTCCCATACACCAATAATCAAGGCAAGATTGCATGAAGGCCCTGTAAAACAGGACAGACATGTTCAGTTATCTCCCAAAATTTGTGGCTAAGACATTATAATGTACTGAGTACTTTAGGGAACTTTTCAGGTCCTTAAGATGTGGCATCCATGTAATTTGTGAGTCAAATGTGAGGTCAAGAAATCACACTGTTTCTTTAAGAATAAGACAGTTCCCTGGCCCGCAACTGAAGAAAGTTTAAAACAGAACGTGAATGGTTGAAAAGAATGCACACAGGTTTTTTGGTTGAAAAATTAAAACCCCTCCTCTGCCCATTCCTCTAACCATATAACAGTCAAGTTGCAACTGACAAGCTCTTGCAAGGTTCAAGGAGGAACAAAAGACAGAGAAGTTGTCAATAAAAAAAGAAAACTGGACATGACGTTTAGCAACTAATGTGACGCCATTAACAGTGATGGCAAAGACAGTCACACTTAAAGCACTACCGTGAGAGACACCACTCCTGCTCAAAGCAATCAAAGGACGGTATTGACATGGTATCAAAAATAGCATGATGAGAGAAAGAACCATATAAAGATTGGAAGACATCAAAAACCCGATTCATGGAGCTGCCCGAGGATAATACGATCCCATGTAGTGTCATATGCCTTCTTGATGTTAAAAAATTTACACATTAGCCAATGCTGGCACAGGAAAACTTGTATAGCTGCTTCCAGGATGATCAGTTTATCAAAGGTGGAGCAATATCTCCTGAACCCATACTGAAAGTGATTAAGGAGCTACCTGGATTCTAGGATCCAGATATGGCAGCAGTTGACTTTCCACCCCAAGTTCTTTCTGAAGCAGCCGGTGAGGGCAATAGCACAGTATCTACTCAGGTGTCTACAGTAAATTCCACGTTTGAAAAATGGAAGTAAAACTGCCTCTCACAATGAGTCAGTAAAGTGGTTCTATTGCCCAAACAAGGTAAAAAGAGGGCTAGGACGGTGTCTATTCTGCCCTATGAGGTTCCGTAGCACACCATAATGGACCCCTTCATGACCAGGTGACAAGTCACAAGCTGCAGATAACGCAAAATCCAGCTCCCACAGGGAGAAGAGACAGTTGTATTCTTAATCAGTGGTGAAACTAAAATTCCAGCTTCTCCTTCCAGCAACCACTCTGCAGCATCAGGAAGCTGCATCCTGACTGGTGACGGAAAAACTGGCAGAATAGGTTGCCATTTCTAAGCAATGTCTCGTGGACTGGTCTGAAGACTGTCATTCCCCATTTCAGCAGCCACTAGGCACCTTCCTCCTCTCCCAGAAATCCTCCTGATGGTCTCCCTTATTGGTGTACTTTCTGTGGAATGGTTTATGGTGGTTGGTAACTGTCGCTACAATCTCTTTTTGCTGTCCCTAATGATTCAGTGACAATTCATTTTCATTACCCAAGACTGTGAGGTCTCTACAGTTGACTAGCACCCGAGACACACTGCCTGGCAGGTGAATCAAGACGAAGAAGTCATCATTTGGTGGAGTAATCTACCACTTCCCACTGAATGGTGTGTGTGAATGCCAGAGAACATGCAGAGAGACTGATAGCAGTGAATGATCCTGCTGCAGTGCCACAATCAATGGCACAGTAGCTCTCAAGTCCTGCTATTTCTGTGGTACGAAATTCCTTGTATACCTGATTGGTGTTTCCCCAAAAAGTACGTAAATATTAATAATTTGGATGTCTAAAAGGCCTGTTGCTAAGCTACGACATAACTCAATAATAGTCACTGTTGTGTATGGCAGTCTGTCTCAAAACAATATTGCTCAGGCGACTTCTCTGCCCACGTTCAGTATTGGTCATCTCCTGACATAGTCATTAGTTTATCTGTAGTAATATCTTGTATTATGTCTGTTTCCATGTCAAGAAATGTTGTTGGAAACTTGATCTTGGTCATTAATTTGATTCCATTTACATTAATCATCACAAGGATGTAGCTTCATTGCATGCTTCTCACTTAATATCAAACAATGGAAAACCCACGATGGAATGTAACAATATTATGGACAGGGTGGTTGTTACTCACCATATAGTGAAGACGTTTCGTCGCAGACAGGCAGAAAAAAAAAAAGATTGTCAAAAAATGAGCTTCCGGCCAACAAGATCTTTGTTAAAAAACCACCTGTAACCACTGAAGCCAGACAGTCAAACAATCTGGCTTCAAAAAGCAGAGACTGTGATTATGTGTGTACAAGTCGGATCTGCGTGAGTGTGTATGTTGTCTATTTTCGACTAGGGCCTTGTCAGCCGAAAGCTCATTTTCTGACAGTCTTTTTGTTGTGCCGATCTGCGACTCAGCAACTCCATTATATTGTGAGTAGCAACGATCCTTTTCAAAATATTGCTTCATTTAACATTGGTTCTCGAAACTTTGCAAGAATGCGCAAATAACATTCCAATTTGAAAAATACTTTGGTTGTAATGAGAAAGAAATAAATATTTTCTGCTGAATTCGGCCTGACATTAACAACATAAAAGGCATAAATAAAGTATCAAATATGCACCAAACCATTATCCCTGTGTGTGTGTGTGTGTGTGTGTGTGTGTGTGTGTGTGTGTGTGTGCGCGCGTGCACATTCACTTTCTGTATATATTTCATACCTGGTACGGGTTGAAATCTAATGCCCTCACAGGTCCAGTATGCTTTTCCTGAGAAACAATGAGTCCATCTTCTCCAGATAATAATTTGGAAGCACTATAGAGTTGTAGACGCCCTCCATCACAACCACCAACAATGACACCAGTTTCTCTGTCTGGTCCCACACCGCATGAGCTCCAGGTAATTTTGTGAAATCTGAAAATAACAAATTATAAAAGAACAATATACAGAGAAGGAGTTCCAATCTGAGACTACATAACATCAAGAGAAAAAATGATGTTTTAATTCTCAAGTAGTAGCAGACATTCACCAACAACAGCTAACAAAGGTACTATTTTTTTTAAACCCAAACACATCTAAATGAAATGGAAATTTTTCAGGCATCATTAAGTAAAGCAGTCAAATAGATCCTGAGTCAAGGTAGACAGGATAAACTAGAAATTTAAATAACTAATATAAAAAACCTACAATGTATGGATTTTTGAAAATCACACAAATTATAAGTGTAAGAACAGTCAGTAAGTCGAAATGAATGTCAAAAGTTACCAGAACAGATGTAAAGCTGAATGATCCATAAAAAGCAAAATAATCTCAAAAACAAGAATCACAGGCTCTAAGAAACAAATAGCAGGGTTTGAGGAAGCTATGTAGCTTGAACTTAGCTTAAAGCAAATAGGAGCAGCAAGATGAGGCAAATGAGGAAGACTTGAAGGTAGCTACGAAAAAGGAATTAATTTGATACAACGTGGGCTGCATTCACTTGCGAAGCTGTTTTTGGGTTTCATGACATGTGCCTTGGCAAGATATATACATTTGCCAGTACACACACTGTGTCCACTCATCCTAAGCTACGTGGGTGTTATGACGCTAGAAACCTTGACAGCAATTACATGTTGGGTGATACATTACATAGACAGTCTTATAGGTATTTCTCAGTTTGATGAACATCTCACTAGTGACTGAGCTATACTAGATAATGGGAAAAAGTGTTTGTTGGCACAGTTTTACAGCTGGTTTTGTCATAAAGATATAAGTCATACAATAAGGAAATATGTCGAGGGGAGGTTGCTAGGGTCCAACCAGAATTCGAGAGAACAAAAAAGGTGCTCTTATATGTGTGTGAAGCATAGTAATAAGTAGACACTGATTTTGCAACACGTGAGAAAATCATATCGCCAGTTAAAGACATGGTTAACTGGTATCAGACAAAGTTAATGCTTGTGATGAGAGGTCCACTGTTTTAAATGAATAAGTATCAGTAAACTTCAAACTGCTTGTGAATGAGCAAACTTCCTATGTGACATTAGCCAGGGCTCCTACCAACTCCAAAATACATGCCAGACCATGCAACACAAAATCACTCTTAATACTCCACTGCAGAAATCAGTTACTGTTACTGGGTCGACAGAAGTGTCCGATCCAACGCGTCGGCTTTGACCTGTGACGTAAGGGTGTTGTCGTGTGTGACGTCATGACGGTGCGGAGTTTGGTTTGAGTGTGGCTGTCTCCAGTTCTGTTTTATCTTATTTTATTTACTTTTCTGATCTGTTTGTTCTATCTCGTGAGATTTTTTTAAATTTAAAAACACTTATTACTTATTTTAATTATCTGTTTCCTCGAATTTCTGTTTTAGTTTATTATATTTATCTTTCTGATCTGTTCGTTGTATCCCGTGAGATTTTTTTTTTAAAAAAAGACAAAAAACACTAATCAGCTACTGAAGCATCTTTATCTTCTATGGGTTGCAGGGGTTACGACCCCTGGGGAGGTGGGTGGGTATTCATGCATGGCTCTCTTCACTTACACGTTGTAGCTACGCAAGGCGTCTAAATTTGTTTATATTTAGTTTGCCCCCACCCAAAACATCCCATTTCCCGCGCTTGTCCCGTTAGTGTCATTAGGCTTCTTGTGGAAAGTGTGTGTGTTTGTTTTTGTTTCCGCCATATTTGTGACATCATGGGTCAAAGCAGACGGGTGGGATCGGACGCTTCCGTATTTCCCTGTTACTTGCACTACCAAAAGCTCTTGAGGCAATCACTGCAATAGTTTTTGAGGTTCAAGAATATTTCTTGCTATAATACTACACCAGTGGTTACAACTTCAAAGTTTGAAATTTGATAAGCATTAGAGTAAAATCAAATACAAACATGAATTATCTAAACTGACAATTCTCTCCAACAATTTTGACAGCTGCTTAACTACATGCAATAGAGTGAAAAATGAAATATATTTATTATTTCTCCTACATTACAAGTAAGAAGAAACAGGTGGAATAATATCTGTGTATTACCCTGCACTACAGTGCATTCTGTTTTTATTTTGGAGGCACTAATGCGCAGAGTACTTTCATGTCCTATAAAAGGAGTTTGGTATAACTGTGCGTTTGTTTACTAATTTCATTCATATCTAATGCATAAGGAAAAACCACACGTCAAAAGAACTCCCATCGGATTGACAAGATAAAGTATTTTGCTAATTTCGGTACTTGTTTCCAGAGCCTCACTTATGCAGCCCTTTTCGGCACAGTTTACTAACCTGTAATCGCTTGGTGCTGATGCTCTTAACTCCATGTCCAGGCCGAGCTCCCCTAAATTTAGTGAATAAATTTCCATTGCTGCAGACGTACTGAATGATGCATCTAACTGCTGTGCTGCCGTCCCGGCAGCCAACAGTATTGGATGATGCGATGCCGGTGACCATGATATGTTTACTGTGCGGTCTAACTCTTTTATCTTCATTTTTTTTGGGGTTTCTGAAACAATATACTGTTACAGATTTACGTAAATAACGTCATGTTACCACGTTGTGCAAGATACAGCGAATTAGTCCTATTTAATGGGATGTCTGTGACAGTTTAAAGACATGACATAGCAGGTAGGCTGGATGTCTATTTTAATGTATTTTGGTTCTGTGTGGAAAGCACAAATGACCGGTGAGCAGAAACAACAACCACAAACTTACATAAACAATGTTTCACTACTGTCACCACAAAGTTTACAATTCAGTCATCAACCCTTCCAACGTGGCTCTACAGCTTGGCGTATGTGTTATTATCTCTGGACATTTGAGTTACCTGATCTACATTATCGCTGAGTGAGTCAAAAAGTGCAAAATGCAGACGACATTCAGGTTGTATTCATCAAAAATTAAAATGTCCTGTTCTCATACACTTACATACAGAAGGGAAAACTAATCTCAGCAATTAATTTGTTACTTTCTTGTTAATTCTAAATAGAATACACCAAGATACAGCTTCCAGCTAAAGGTCGATTCACAGTTGGGAGAACAGAATCATACGGAACAAACCGCCAAAACATTCCTCAATGCCTTTCAGATGGCAGCATTCAAATAAGAACGGAGTGGTAAGAAAATTTCGACTTTTACGTTGGTTCGGGCGGGACTGTACTGTCGTCTGCTAACATCAGACGTTAACAAATTTTCGCTTCACTCACTCATATTATATTACCGATACTTGAGTTTCTCCCGGAGTATTTGATAATCAAAATATCCACGGATGTACTGCCGGTCTACAGTGTCCAACGGGCACAATATTTCGGCGATCATACATGTCGCCATGGGTAGCCCATTCTCACCGGTGGTAGCGAATTTGTACATGGAGAACTTCGAGGAGGAAGCCGTGTCGTCATCCGAATGGAAACCTACTTGCTTTTTCCGTTACGTGGACGACACGTTCGTCATCTGGCCACATGGAATGGATAAACTCCTTGACTTCCTTACACATCTAAACTCCATACACCCCAACATCAAATTCACTATGGAGACTGAAACGGAGGGTAAATTACCTTTCCTTGACGTCTTGGTCAAGAGAAGGGCTGACGGCACCCTAGGTCATGGGGTGTATCGGAAGACAACGCACACTGATCTGTATTTGCACGCAGACAGCTGCCACCAGCCTTCACAGTGGAATGAGGTACTTAAAACTCTAGTACATAGGGCGCGCACTATCTCTGACGCAGAGAGTCTAACCCGGGAATTGGAACATCTGAGAATTGTATTTCGAAAAAATGGGTACTCAGAGTGGCAGATTCAACGTGCTCTCCGCCCAACCACTACAGCACAACCTGTGGAGATGGATGAAATCACGAGGGAGGAGGTAGGCCCTGCGTTTATTCCATATACAGGCGCACTCTCGGGGAACATCGCCCGCATTTTGAAGAAACATCGGGTCGGAACTGTGTTTTGTCCTCCGAATAAAACTCGTGCACTGGTGGGGAGCGCCAAAGATGATCTCGGTTTAAGGAAGGCCGGCGTGTACCAGATTCCGTGTCAATGTGGCAAGCCGCATATTGGTCAGACGATGCGTACCGTCGAGGATCGATGCCGTGAACACCAGAGGCATACTCGCCTGATGTATCCGAGCAAGTCGGCGGTCGCTGAACATTGTTTGTCGGAAAATCACGCTACGGAGTATGAACGCACGAGGATTCTGATTCTGGTACAGACGTCGAGATACTGGGACAGCGTTGTTAGAGAGGCCATTGAAATTCGCACCAATGACGACCTCATAAACCGTGACTGTGGCTATAATCTTAGCAAGGCTTGGGAACCAGCGACTGGGTTAATCAAGAGTAAATCGAGCAAACGTATAGTTGTGACGATCACGGCGGACAGAGCCATCACACCGACGTCATCTCAGACGCTGTCGCAATCTGTTCCACCGCGCGACCGGGGCGCGGACGGCGGAGGGAGTGCGCCGCGGGCGGAGGGTATTTAAATCGGCCGTCGCCGCGACCGAACTCAGTTCCCCCTGAGCAGCCATAGCGTACGGATCTCCGTACCGGCACGTTCACAGGAGCTCAGTACGTCAGTTCACCTGATGATGGTGATGTGTATGACCGCCGAAATATTGTGCCCGTTGGACACTGTAGACCGGCAGTACACCCGTGGATATTTTGATTATATTACCGATAGTTTACTTTGTGCTTTTGCATCCTCTTTGTCCTTATTTTTATCCTTTTGCTTCGTTTTCATGATACATTGGAAATGTTCCATAACGATTTGGATATGTTTTATGTTGGATGTTCCTCCATAAGAGGCTATCTTAAAGTAATAAATGGCTTAGATTTTGCAGTTACTGAACAGAGCTGACACTGCAGTCCTGAAGTGTGAAATGCAGTTCAATTCACAAAAAAAGCATCAATTCTTGAGAGGCAAAATGTGTGCCGTTGTCAGTGACAATATATTTCGTCAGTCCTACAATAGAGAAGACACTATGCTAAGCCTGAGTGTTATTGCACATATCAGTGACATTTATACCAAAAATTAAAATTTAGAGCAAGCATCACTTGATTGAGAAGTAGCGGCTTCGGTCTAGCAAACTGACATACGGTCGGTTGAGCGTTGTGTGCCCCTCCATATACACATCCAGTGATTCCTGTGGGCTTAAGATAACAGTGTGGGTGGTCGGTACCGTTGAGCTTTCAGGGCCTGTTCCGGAGGAGCTCAGTTTTAGAGCAAGCATCTACGAGGATGAGCCACTAGCTTCCGAAAAATGGTCGTACAAAACCAATATGCAGACATGACCAGGGCTCTGATGCGTGCGGCCATGGAAAATATTGTTGAGATGGAGCTGATTGGTATTTTTGACATATGTTCCATTTAATCACCATCATTTCAATGTTTTTATCAATATTGTTCCAGTAATAGTGCTTTGCAAAATTGTATTTGGTACAAAAAATGCTCCAATGACATTGATGTAGCGTTTGTGTTACTTTAGATTTATGCATTGCAGAAGTAATTAATCGTGTCTTGCCTGATTCTGAATGTACTAGAATGACACCTGTGCATGTCTCATATTCCAATACGACTTAATCTCAGGTTGATCAAGTAACCTCTTATCGTTAGCTCACTCTGTCTGAGTATGCTGATTGATCTTATCAAAACAGGATCTAAGGCATACGTTTTGCAACTAAAGTTGAGTTTATTGTGAAATTTCCTGCAGTGTCTTGAGTGTTGACATACACTGAAAAACAAATGACAGCTGATGAGCCAAGCTTTCTGTCTTGTCCTGTTGGCAGATGTGAAATTAAATCTCTGTTGATGTGTTGTGCTGTGGAAATTAATAAAATTTCATTGTCTTAATTCGACAGATGAAGTACCCCGAGTTGTGATGTTGAGCTATCCATGTAGGAACAGTATTTTCCAGTCTAAATGTAGCCACTGAAGGGTTTTGGCCTATGAGGAGGATAAATTTACGTCCGTGAATGTAATCACGAAATTTTTTGACTGCAGATATAATTGTGAGAGCCCCCTTCTTGATCTAAGTGAAGAAAGCTCAAAACAGTTTACAAATTCCGTAAAAATCTTCCTGGGAAAGAAACAGATCAGCAGTCGTAGAATATATAGATTAAAGCTTCATAGTGTTGCCACAAAAACTGAAATGATCATGCACTCACTGGAAGTAAAAATAAATTGTGTACTACTTAGTTATTGTTTTCTTTTCCTCCAAACTGTTATTTTTACTCATGGCCTAATGTTGAAAAGACTGTTGTGAGTTTGTAGTGATCAGGAACTTCCAGTTTGTCTTGTAGCCGAATATTGAATATTGTCGAAAAATTTGTCAACATTTTTTGACATCATCAAAACATTGACTGCGACTAGCACATCAGGATCTGTCATCTATTCTAGTGTCTCTTCCAGTCATGTGCAATATACATCCCAGCTAAAGCTACACATGCTAATACCATGTTGGTGGGTGGAGGGTGAAGTTGGTGGCAAGATCAGACATGATGGGAATATGGTATAAAGATAACACATCCTTCATGCTTACATACACTAACCTTGGTAGTCCCTCACAGATACCAAAGTCGATGATGTCAGGCAGTCGTCCTGGCGCTGGAAGGAAGATGATCGATGTATGGTCCAATGCCTTTCACCTATTGTACCTCAACCACCCATAACAGACGCCTCCTGCTGGTTTGGTGACCATGGAGTGACAGACCAAATACTTGCCATTAAAATCTCTCTTTGGGAAACTACTACCAGGGAGCCATAACAGGATGTTTGAGTTGACCAGCTTTATAGTCCCTCAGGTGTGGCGAGCTGTTAGCAATGAACCTGTTTTGGTCATTTGCTCTAAGGAACCTTCGTCTATGTCTAAATGTGCCAGTACTTGAAGTGGTTTATTTTGCTTTAATACACAGTCACACTTCCTACAGCACAATATTGTGGGGACACCAAAGAAAGGCAGCTAATGTCTTCAAACTACAAAAGAAGGCAATAAGACTGATATGTAGCTTGGCACCCACAGCTCACTGTAGGCCAAGCTTTAAAAAATTACAGATTATGACCCTATCATCAATATTTACACTACAGTGCGTAATGCATATTAAGAAAAACTATTCCAGTTATCAACAGTATGACATGCGACATAATTGTAACACAAGAAACAAGTAGGACATAGTTTCTTTCCAATGTAACTATAAAAAATACACAAAAGGGGTTCCTATACAAGTCCATAAATTTTTTAATGCCATACCCCAACGTAACAGGGATGTTACAATTCAACAACTCAAAAAAAGTGTAAGAATTTCTTCTTGAGCTCAGCATTTATGAAACTGATGAATTGTTAAGAGAGGCAAAGAATATTGTATGACTACACTTTATGTGATCAGTTTGTATATGCTTCTATATCTGTGTAAGTCTGTAATTGGCTTAATTTACTATGCAATATCAATTTGTACCAGAAGTTCCTCTGTTTTGTATTTGTGTGAAGGTACTATAATTACTTGGGTAATAATTACATTGTGTAATATTTTTCTTGTTTTTGTAATTATTTGTGTAACATTTATACTGTGTAATATTGACTTTCGTAATGCCTGTGATGATCTCTGAGGTCTCTACAACAATAAAAAACAAATGAAATCAAATAAAACTGACTGTGTCAAACGTTAGCCTCTTAACCTCCACTGTTTAGACTGGTGGTAACTGCAGCTGGTGGTGATGAATCATTGTACGCAGGTAGGTAGTCATGCCGCCACCTACTGTTCAATTGTCAGAGTGATAATATCAGTAATTTGCTATGTAGTGTTTGACAGTGCCTTTAGATATGTTTCTGTCTGCAGACAGATGCCTATTGCTTGCTTGTAGATAAACTGTCAGAAATCACCGTGTCACTTGTGAATGACGCTGATATTCCATGTGCAAGCGACGAATCCTCACTGGTTAACAGCCATGGCCAGGCTGCTGTGGCTGTCTCAGTGGCGTGCTCTATGGAAGTGTTGAGCTGTTTCAGGAGCTTTTTCAGCTCTCAGACAAGGCCCAAGAGCATTGTTGTCACTGCGTTAGCAGTCTACATCAGACAGGTAGTTTCACCGGGATGTTTAGACACTACTCCATGGTGTTTCATTGATGATTGGCACATCCTTGTTGGCATTGATGGAGCTGCTGAAGTTAGTGTCAGATCAGCCACTCATCCCACAGCTGTTGGTCTGCATGGTATTGAGATGGAGGGAGTGGCGCTCAGTTCTGAGCTAGCACCTGGCTCTGTGTAGTTGGTTCATTGCTGTATTGCTGACATCTCTGTGTGTGTCTATAATGCCAAGATCTTCTTTCAGTTAATGTTGCCACGAAACGTATCCCAGGACATACCTGTAGAACCAACCTATTCTTTTGAGGGGTGGTGATAACCACTCTCTGCTTTATAGCACAGCACTCGAATGCTTCACATCCCTTGCTGCTTTGAAACATGGGAGCCATCATAATCAAAATACGTCGGTGTGTCAGTTACTTTTTTCAGAGTGCAGTCTGTGCATTGGCGAGGATCATTGCACTTGCTGGGAAGGTGCAGTATCGCACACACTGGCAC
Source organism: Schistocerca piceifrons (assembly GCF_021461385.2). Lineage (NCBI taxonomy): Eukaryota > Metazoa > Arthropoda > Insecta > Orthoptera > Acrididae > Schistocerca > Schistocerca piceifrons. The sequence continues at coordinate 1,009,315,161 of NC_060139.1, forward strand.
CAAAGGCACTTGCTTTATCCAAGTTTGGCGTGACGGTCTTCGATCTTCACACAACAGGCTGCAAGATAGATGATTTTGTACAGTGTTCTGTTGAGTCCATTGGTTGGGACGGGAGACTTGATTCAGATGAATATCTGGATGGAAAAACTAAACTGGGCAAGAACGTTTTGACTGTAATGTGGGGCCATATTGAGGTGGAAAAACTAAACTGGACAAGAACGTTTTGACCGTACTGTGGGGCCATATTGAGGTGGAAGATCCCACAGTACAGGCATCAGTAGTTTTACTGGAATCATTGTGTAGGTGTGAAACGGTCGTTTCTTCTGTAAACAGTATTCCGCTATTCTATGATATTAGACTGTTGAACGTATGCTATCCTGTAAAGACCCTTTCCTGAAGGCTAGACTTGGAAGGCATGTCTGGCAAAGAGGTTGTTAATTTTGTGTAATAAAGCGAGATAGTTCCTGTTGCACTGTATTACTAGCGGTGGCGGTGTCTGTGTTTTAAGCCCTTATACGACTTTCTGTGGTGCAGTTGGCGCCTCCCAAGTGACCATGGTATCTTCCTCAACCTCTGCTGCAAAGGGGTTCTTCGTCTGAAGCGATTTGACTGCCTGCAGGTGAACCGATTTTAATATGTGTTTCGCTTTCTGAAAGCCCTGCACATCGGTGTTTGATTAATTACTTTTTGCTAGCTGCTCCATTGGTGACACAGCTCGCTCGCTGTTACAGGGTTGTTTTACTGGTTTTGGCTACATTTACGAGTAGCAACAGGGAAGCAAGCCTCGGCTTGGCAGGATCCAAATCAGCATTCATATCGTCGTCTGTTGTCGTATCCAGGTACATAACCCAATCGTACTTTGAACTCTTTCATCTGGAAAGCTGACTCACCAAGTGTTTTGCTATTCCATCAAGGCATGGTACAGTGCCCTATTATGTTTTCCTTTTTTAATAAATAATTATCATTGTTAATATTGTAATGTGTTTATATATATATATATATATATATATATATATATATATATACATACACACACACACACACACACACACACATTGTGTGAACCGAGCGAGGTGGCGCAGTGGTTAGCACACTGGACTCGCATTCGGGAGGACGATGGTTCAATCCCGCGTCCGGCCATCCTGATTTAGGTTTTCCGTGATTTCCCTAAATCGCTCCAGGCAAATGCGGGGATGGTTCTTCTGAAAGGGCACGGCCGACTTCCTTCCCTGTCCTTCCCTACTCCGATGAGACCGATGACCTCGCTGTTTGGTCTCTTCCCCCACAACCAACCAACACATTGTGTGATTTTTTCGATGTTTCGTGATCTACACAGTGACTTGAGAGAGGAGAAGGGGCTTTTCAGGTGCAGTTTTGCTGGAGAGATTTACAAGTCTGCAACCACATGAAAAGCCAGACTATGCAAGAAGATATCCTTAATCTAGTTAAAACTTCGCTGAATACCACTGTTGCCATGAGAAAAATGAATATGTTATTAAAGTTTTGTATCAGTTCCTAATTCCCCATGCTTACTTAATCATGCGCATTGAATATTTTCACAATGAAGTAGTCATATGCATGTTGCATCAAAAAATAAATATGTTTGAAATATTGAAGACAATATAGATGTGTTTGTGTGATTAATTATTTTGCAAGTACTTAATTGAAGATATTTGGAATACTGTTTTAGTAGCCCATTCCATGAAATGATTGTACTGTTCTAAAGTCTACTACAATGCTAAACGGAAGCAATTTCTTTATCTTTGGTTTTGGGGATATGACGATTTGGTAATTTTAGCTGTTAATACTGGCATGTACGGAAACGATAGCAACATGATTGTCTGTGCAGAGTGACTGGATTTCTCATTCAGAGAGTGATTAGAGTGATACCACAGTCTAATACATACAGTTACGAGACCCTCTGGTGGGAAAGTTATTACCATTTGACAGCTGGAGCAACACTAGCACTCCAAGCGGTGAGGAAGTAGACACACACATGCATCGAAAGGATAATCCTTGTATTTAATTATTTTCTACTTAATTAACAAAATAGTTGTTATATTTTTGTGTTCTGTGTGTTGTTACTTTACTAAGAGCTGTGAATTATCGTGGAATACTTGTAAAAAGCTATCAAATCACACTGATCAATGATTCAGGTTACAACTGATTTATAAATATATACTTTCGAATACGTTTGCAGCCAATTCCGCTCAAAGCAAGAGAATACAAACACATATCTCATGCACAACAAGCATATATTTCTTTTGTGTGTTATAACAACTTTCCCACCAGAGGGTGTAGTGACTGTATGTACTTTTCTTGACACTTAGAAAATTTTTTATGAAGGCTACAGATTCACTCATCTTTACACTTCACTCGACTTTATAATACACGAAATTTTTAAATGTAAGAACTTTTGCTTAAAAAGCCAATGTGTTGATATTCTTGATGTTTGCACCTCAAATTTAACAACAATTATGGCATTGGCTTCTTCCGTGTTGGGAAATGATTTTATTGCTTTTCACGATTGATTATCACATGTGTGTGATTTTCCTTTACATTGCAGTTGTCTTGGCTTATTTGGCAATATAAAAAAGTAGGTATTACTTTCCCTTTAGGTTTCCTACATTCCACATTCACTGATTTAGCTGAAAGTGTTGCAAACAAAACTTTGTATTGTTGGATTGGTATACGATGTTTTTCCCCTAAAGTTCAGGTGTCCTGGCATTGTCTAGCAATTAGTTGTTATTAAAGGAAAACGACAGTTTTCAGTAAATGTCTATTTGTTACAAGACAGTCGTAAATAAACAGTGCTGTACTGTACCGCTTCATACCATCCAGGATCCTTAGGAAACTAAATAATTATAAATGTGGTGTCATTTTACAGTTATTGTCGATTTTTATGGCACTACCTATACTTTTTATCGTAAAATTTATTTAAAAAATTAATAGGAATGTTAGTACTCGCACTCATCCAATATCATATTCAGGAGTGCCACTTGCTGTCCACTTGGATTGTTGCTATTGCTGAGGGTAACAAAAACGAGATGGAGTGTTGTGAAAGGTATGTTAGAATGTGGTGATATAAATTTGAAAATAACAGTTTGCAGTTACCTGAAAATAATGTAGTTAGTGAGTCAGAGACTATTGCACTTCTGAAGCAACAGCAATTTGCTACCTTTGGTAGTAACAGCAATCAAAATCAACAGTACTATACCATATAACAACTTTGATTGAACGATAAACAGTTCTACAATATGAAAAGAAATCATATGGAGTCCACTACCAGGCTGCAAGTGTGGCACACATCGGTTTCAATAATACAAAAGGCTTCGAGTATTGGGCACAAATTAAAAATAAAACGAGAGAGTTTTGGGGAAACGAAGATACATTGGGAAGAAGGAACCCATGATGGAGAAAAAGATTCAAGAGGCAATCAAGAAGATGAAGAACAAGTTATTATAAAGCCACAAGAACAGTAGAAGAGGACAGTTTGGTCGGAAAAAGAGGGTCGAGATAATCGTACATCTGGGGCGAACTTGGAGACATAGTTTCATGGCCAACATATTGATTCAGAGCCATTGCAGATAGTGGTGTTGAGCCACAAGCTAGCCCACCCCCCGAGTTGCAGCAGTCACAGAGCAAGGTGCTGCACTTGAATCGTTTTATTAAAGGGTGTACATCAAGAAACATAAATTAGTGGGAAATTAAAGAAAACTGTTTTAGAAGCAAACTATCTGAAACTATATGATACTGAACCTTATTAATGCTAGTTTTAGTGAAGATTTATCGGCTTTCACAGAAACTTCTTACTATATGTAATACCTAATAGTAGTTAGAGTTTTAAAAACGGAAAAATCCACCCATTTAAAAGAGATTGGCTTAAGAATAAGGAGAAACATAGTTGATAATTAACAACATTACAACATTCGATTACACTGTAAGTGATTCAGAATCACACACAAAGAAGCAAAATATAGGAGTGAATTACAAAAATATACAATTAAATTGGAATTTTTCAATCTCTTTTTGCACCATTATTATCTGTTGGCCAATTAAAAAGTTCTTCATAAAATGTCTTACATTCATGTGGAATATATTGCTTCATCTTCTTCAACTCTTGCAATTCTTTTTCGCTGGGACCTAACTGTTCTTGAAGGATATGCCAATGATGGTGGTGGAGGAAAAGATCATTTCTTAGATGCCATGAAGAATGTGTGATTCATTAATCCGTTTGTGTTAATGGAATCTTTGATATATTCACACCTTTCAAGCTAGTAAACAAGGTGGAACAGAGTGTTGATTGCAAAGTTCTATGTGTCCTTCTTGTTTCTTCATAAAATGTGACCTTACTTATAGTGTTTCGTCCATCGGTTCTTGAAGTCTAGAATTTGAGATGCTTCAACTTCTGTAACTAAGAACTTGCTTATATTGTCAGTACTTTGAATAATATGTTGGCTGAAGTTCTTGCAGGAAATGTACAGGGGGACACCATCATACAATGCAAGATCCCTGTGGTTACTGGTGTCAGAGGAACACCTTATTTAGGTTAGAATCAAGTTTCAGGCACCCTGTTTTGAAAGAAGTCACTATAAAAGAAGAGCCCCATATGATTGCACAGAAAAGTAAGGTTAGCTTATTCCACCAAAATATTAGAGGATTGAGTAATAAGGCAAAAGACCTTCCTGTCTGCTTGCAAAATTTAGAGGAAAACATAGACATCCTGTGCCTGTCTCAACGCCACAGAACCACAGGGTTAGATAAGTTGCATATAAAAGATTACACTCTAACAGCTTACTCATGCAGAACTAATGTGGGAAAAGGAGGAGTTGTTGCATATATTAAGACAGAACGCAAGCTCAAATGCATTGTCACAGGTACATTTTGTAGTAATCAGCACATAGAAGTGCGTGCTTGTGAATTAATGCTGATAAACAGTTCACTTTTAACTGTAACAGTTTATCGATTCCCACTAGGAAATGTTCAGTTATTTATGAGAAACCTGGATTCCTTACAGTGCTTACTGCCAAACATCAGCAAACAGTTAATAGTCTGTGGTGACTTCAATGCAGATTTTCTAAAGGATTCTAATAGGGAAAATGATCTGGAAACCTTATTTGGATCGTACAATTTGCTCTCAGTAGTTAACTTTCCAACACAGTTGGATAAAGGTCCCTAATTGATAACGTTTTCTTCGATGAGGCACAAAGCAAGAAAATATCTGTTTACCCAGTAACTAATACTCTCTCTCTGATCATGATGCACAGTTAGTCAGGATAAATGACATAGTGTCTTACACTGTGGATACACCTCAGAGGAAGTCAGTTGGAATTATTAATTACTACAGGGCAAATGTTTTTAAGATTAGTTTACAAGAAACAATATGGGATGAAATTTATAAAGAACCAAATGTCAATATAAAATTTAATCTATTCCATGATAAAATCATCTAAGTATTTGAAAATAGCTTTCTGCATAATGTAATCAGAAGGGGCATTAACTAGCCATGTAAAAAACCATGGATCACTAAGGGGATTAAAGTATCTTATGAAAAGAAAGGGAAATGTCTCTTTTGGCAAGAACAAGTAGAGAACCTGCAGCAGTTGTGCACTACAAAACCTACTCAAAATTACTAGGAAAGGTTATTGAAATCAAGAAACATGCACATGTCAGAAATCAGTATGTCTGGCAACAGAGTTAAGGCAATATGGAATATAGTGAAGCAAGAGGCAGGACAATTGACAACAGAAGAGATTAACATTACTATTGAATTGAATGGAAGGGTTTAAATGACTAGTCATAGGTAGCAAATATATTTAATAACCATTTCTTAAGCATAGTAGAACTCATAGGGGCCAACAGTTCAAGAGAAAGATACAGCAATATGTTGAAGAAGTAACCCTCATAAAATTACATAATATGAACGTACCAACAACTTCTACTCTGGAAATTAGTAGGGTCATACATTCTCTCAAGAACGAAAGCTCTTCTGGTTTTGATGATGTGTCCAATAGAGTACTAAAGATCTGTTCCCATATAATTATTCTGGTATTGTCTGAAATATGTAATGTATCATTAACTCAAGACATTTTTCCAGAGAGACAAAATATGCTATTGATAAACCCACCTTTAAGAAATGTGATAAGAGAGACATCAGTAACTACTGACCTATTTCACCTCTGACATTATTTTCCAAAATTTTTGAGAAGGTGATGTATTCTAGAATAGTATCTCATCTTGGCAATAATAATATCATAAGCAAATAACAGTTTGGGTTTCAGAATGATTGCTCTACTGAGAATGCCATTACATGTTCACACAGCAGATATTACAAGTATTAAATAACAAAATAGCACCAGTAGGTATTTTCTGTGACGTATCCAAGGCATTTGATTGTGTGGATCATAGTATACTCCTAGATAAATTGAAGTTTTATGGAGTTGCTGGTATAGCCAAACAATGGATCAAGCCATATCTAACCAAAAGAATGCAAAAAGTTATACTTAGTAGTAAATCAACCAACAGAATCCAGGGACATAATTCTGACTTGGAGAAATCATGTATGAGGTTCCTGAAGGATCAATCTTGGGTCCACTACAGTTTCGTATGTGTGTAAATTATCTACAGTCTAATGTACAACAAGCAGAATTAGTTATTTTTGCAGATGACACCGGTATTGTAATCACTCTCAGTATACATACAGAAATGGAAGAAATGGTGAACAAAGTTCTCAAAATTATCATTGACTGATTTTCTGAGAATGGTTTCACCTTTAATTTGACAAATACATGTCATTTTCAGTTCTGCACCTCTAGGGGTAACAACTTAGTTCAGCCACATTTTCACTTAAAATCATACAAATTTTGGGGAGAGAGAAATCAGTAAGTTGACATATTTTGCTTATTTTCCAGTAATGTCACATGGAAAAATGTCCTGGTGTAACTCATCTTTAAGAAAGAAGGTCTTCATTGCCAAAAACGTGCTGAAAGAATAAATATTGGAAAATAGAAAAAATAATTAAATTTATTGTGAAAATGGAGATTTGTTAGAATAAGTTAATCACTGGAATTTAGAACATGTAAGTGTCAGGGGGATAGGTCGGATATTTACCAGATTACATAGACAATATTAGATGAGAGTTTAGCAGTGAATAATACAGAAATAACAACAGAAAAAAATTAGTGAGGAGTTTGGGGAGAAATGGAGGACAATGCAGGAGGATGAAAAACACTTGTTAAAGGGTCTATGAAAGAGAAGGAAGAAATGTATCATAAAATAGACGAATTCGTTAAGGAACTAGGTAATTTTAAGAGTATGTATCAGTAGGAAATCGAATATAGAATTCAAGATGTACAGCGGTGCATAAATAAGAGAGTGGAAGTATTAATTGAAGAGTCTGGAAGTTCATTGAAGGGATTCAAATCTGAAGTAAAGGAATGCCATTAGGAAGAGCTAAGGAAGGTGAAAAGATGATGGAGCACATGTGGAGATTAATCGAAAATATCAAAGACCAGATAGATATTGACAGTTTAACTCTAGATAACATGAAAATCCAAATAAAAAAATTAAACATACATACAATGTTGCCAGTGACAGTGAAATTGCAAAAGACTGATACCTCCATAGGGTAAACAGCTCTAATCAACAGAACAAATGTTGGGTAGCTGCTGTATCTGCCATCCGAGAGTATAAGTTGCATGAGGCTAGATCAAGCCTGGCTGTTGTACAAAAAACAAACTCTCATACAAGGAGCAAACACTTTACGAATTTTCATAGGAAAGGAAACTTATTGGGAGTAAATAGCTTCAGAGAAGTTCTATATACATGTAGAATCTTCTGTTGAGAATACAAGAATATTTAGTCCATAACCAAGGAAGTAAAAATAATCTATCTTAAAATCAGTAACTATTTTAAGATAAGCATAATCCTAATAAGAATAAAACAACACCTGAAAAAACTCCAAGTGTGCCAGGAATTTAAAAGCAAAAATAAACAAAAAACTTATATTTTACTCTCTAAAAGACTGTAGTGACTACTCCTCAAACACTAATAGACTGTAGTGACTACTCCACTATTGATTTAGAGATTATGGAGAGGGAGAACAGCGGGATTTCTCTGACAATCTGGAAACATTAGTGACTCTTAACGATATTGTACAGGCCTTACATGATGAGCATTTTATTATGGACATTCATGATATTGTTAGAACCAGAAAACAGCAAGCAGAACCTGAAAAGACGATCTCAGATAAGCACACAGCCTCAGCACTTACATTTCTGGTACTAAATTGTCTATAATTTGGACTGCACCCAGGTGAGTAGTACCAACCAACATTTAAGAAAATCTCAGCTATATAGAGGAAAAGGCATTAGGCCTTATACAGTCTATATTGCAAGTGTGACAGATAATGTTAGCTGAAATCATACTATGCCAATAGGGAAAATGATTTACTCTACGTTTCCAGAAAGGAAAGGTCTAATCGTCAACTTTCAGCAGCTAGAACTCAACAAAAATCAAAACTAGGAACCGAGATACAGCAAAAATTTTTAATGAAGTCTCCAAAATCCAAAAATATCCAAAAATACGACATCCAAAAATATGACTCCATCAATTCAGTCACAAATGATTTTCAAACAGGGATTAACACAAGATATTCGTACAGACATATCAGAAGAAGAAATTTTAGATGAGATATCTTCCCCAATAAAAGTCATTAATGCAACAAGAATGTCAAAAAAGATCTTCAAGGAAAACAAAGAAAATGCAGTGAAACTATTACCGTGTATTAACTTTTGATTCCCAAAATGTCCCACAATATGTGTCTTTCCTTGGTTCAAGATGTGAGATATCACTGTACATCCCTTCAGTTAATCAAAGTTTCGACTGTCTTCGATTTGGGCACCTAGGAGAACAATGAGAGAAATCAGATACAATGCAAAAGATGCAGGGGGAGGAGGGCACATTCACATCTACAATGTACACTTGACAGCAAAAAAAGTGGACCACTGCTGAACACAATTTACACAACTTAGCTCTCTCGCAGGTCCTCAAAACGCCGAAACACTGTGACGTACAGTCATTTGACGATGCACATTGGTTACCACAAGAGGCCACTAGAGAACACTGCTCACTATGGCAGTCAGTTCAGATGAAAACTAGTACCACAATACCACAAATATTAAAAAACACATTACTAGAGATGAGACAACCCCTAATGCTTCTAAATTAAACTTCATTAAGCGAAATTTCAGAGGTCTTGTCACATGATAAGGCTTTGTTCGCGAGCTGAATTTGAACCCACTGTTAACCAAACAAAGTTTCATATCTGATCGAGACTCGACAAGGCATAAAGAGACGCAAAATATCGAAGTTTTCACCAATATCAGTTTACAAGGCCTAATGTCCAGACCTGAAAATAAATGGTGATATGTTTAGCAGCGTACAGGGAACCCTACGAAGATTATATCGCCCCTGAGAAGTAACCATAAAGTTATGTAATGCAGAAAAATTCAGAAGTGTAAAAGCCATGAAGTAAAGTTGTGGTGAGGGACAGGAACTGGAACCCAGTACCTATATGAATTGCTAACTAAGCACAATCAGATGTTAGATACACAAATGACTTTTGCCTGGCATGGATTCACGTTTCATTATCGCCTTATAACTAAAAACAGACATGAAATATTTGTTCTTACTTCATTAGTAGTGAGATGTGCACATGTTCAGCGAGAGGTAAAGTACGAATAGTTCGGTGCTGCCTAGGACTCCAACACTATACATATGGTCATTGTTGACCTCACACAAAGAGGTGCCAACATAAGAGGTGGCACATCACTCTTTCACTTTGACAACTTTGTCAGTCAGATTAACTTCCATATTTTATTGCATGATCTCGTTGTTCCCTGGTACTGCATTTGTTACATGCTATTAATTAATTTTTCTACATGAGGAAATTGTGGGCAGAATGCTCTTGTGAACTGTATGTGTAACCTGTAGAGAGCATGTACCCAAAGCACTATAGTGGAAGTGAACAAGAACAGGGAGTGAGATGAACTGGGGGCTATAAAAACTGAGTCCAGCAACCTCGCCATGTGAGTGATTATGTGAATCAGTGTTCAGTCGTTCTTATCTGCAGAGGGCCTTCTGGCAGAAGCTCTCTCCTCCCCCCTACTTAGGGTCTGGCAGAAGGGCACAGGGAACTCAGAGAGGCTTTTCTAGGGACCTACTGGTCAGAGGACACCCAAAAAAGCATGAAACAGGAAATTATTAGGGAATGAGTACAAAGCATCGGGTACCACAGTCCGGTAAAGTTTTTGGAGATGCTTGTCGACAAGAACCATTACGTGGACCAACCATACAGTGATAAGGAGATAATGGGACACTGCTACATGAAACTGCCAGTGAGGTGCCAAGGACTGCTCATCAACAAATCCAATGACACAATAAAGTCATTCAAAAGCGCACTATGCGCTCTATGCCCTCGTAGCCATGTTATGATTTAAGGTTTGGATGACTTATGGCAAGCTGATCTTGGAGATATGAGGGAATATTCACATGAGAATAATGGATTCATATATATTTTAATGGTTATTGATACATACTCCAAATTTGCTTAGGCATTACCTGTTAAAACAAAAACAGATAGAAATGTCGTGGATGTTTTTGAGTGTTTGCTTCAGATAGGGACTAATCGATGCCCAGACAACCTCCAAACCGATCATGGCGGAGAGTTTTACAATACGTATTTCAAGACCGCGATGCAGCAGTATGGAATACATCACTTCCCAACATTCACTCACCTGAGGGAAGTATCGTGGATAGTCTGGACAGAACAATAAAAGGTCGGATGTGGATTTGCTTTAACCTTTGTGGCTCATACAAATCGACAGATATCCTCCCAGAAATAATTGCTCAGTATAATCGAACCAAACATACCACAATAAAAATGAGACCAATCGATGTTCCTGATAATGGACTCATGCACACGGCGTACTATCGCATTAAAATGCTGGATCCACGCAGACAGAAATTTAATGTAGGTGATTTGGTACGTATCTCAAAACATAAGATGGCATTTGAAAAATCATACCTACCGAACTGGTCAACAGTGGTATTTACAGTTTCAAAGGTGCAAAGAACGAATCCTAGAACTTATATATTGAAGGATAGTAAAGGTGAACAAATTACACGTTGCTTCTACACCGAGGAGTTACAGAAAAGCTCAGAACCGGATGTTTTTCTTGTGGAGAAAGTCATAAGATGTCGTGGAAATAAAGCACTACTCAAATGGTTTGGTTTTCCCGCTACACTAAACAGTTGGATTGATACTGACGATTTGCTATATAATAGGGGTGCATAGTTCACAACCACTGCAGTAGCATAACATGCGTGCTAGGAGACGCATTAAAGGAGGTGGTGGTATTCTAGACAAACTGACAGTGGAATTAAACATCCCTGGGTATAACTACTGTGGACCTGGGACAAAGCTTCAGAAACGCTTGGCACAAGGTGCTACGGGGGTTAATCTGCTCTACGAAGCGTGTATGGAACATGACATTGCATATGCTGCAAGTAAAGGCCTATCAAGTTGTCACATTGCAGATAGGATTTTATCTAATAAGGCTAAGGCAATACGGAGAAGAAAGGATATTGGTATAGGTCAACGCATCTCAGCATTTGCAGTTGATAAAACCGTGCAAGGAAAAATTAAGTTGGGTCTAGGAGTGATGAATTTCAAGTGAGTTATGACTGCTGCACGTTGTGCACTAAACAAGAAGAAGGACAAGGGCGGGAAGCAGAGCTGCTTGAAGAACTGTATCCTGGGAGCGGTGTATGTGGCTAAAAATGCAATGAAGCATAAAGATGCAGGAAGAAGAAGACGATCGGTTAAAGCACCTCGAGTTCTGCCAATACCCAAGACATCTGGTGGTTTTCTTCCATTCCTCATCCCGGCCCTCTCCACACTCTCGGCGTTAGGGTCACTCGCTGTTGGTGCTGCAGCTATCGGTTGAACGATCAAGAACTCGTAAAACTCCCAAGCATAGTTAGAAGAGGCAAGAAGACATAACTGCATGATGGAAGCCGCAGCCATTGGAAAAGGACTATACTTGAAACAGTACAGGAAAGGGCTTGATCTATTCATAAAAAAGCCCATTAGCGGTCCTACCAGATCGATCACTCACAAATACTGATATTCCTGAGTTTGTTAGAAGCAAATTCAACATACCAAGATTCTGTGGTTGTTAATGTGGGGTACTTTGCCAAAGACTATGTGGAAAACTGGTGAATGTGGCATTGTGAATTTAGATGTTGCTGGAGGCCCCAGCACCCACTGGGTATCATATGTTATGAAAAATGCGGATACCATCCACTATTTCGATTCATTTGATGACCTGCAACCACCAGAATAATTACAACGATACTTCACACACAGAAGACGTGTGTTCTATAATTATCGGCGCTATCAGGACTTTAATACATACCTCTGTGGGCATCTATGCATCATGCTTTCTCTTGACATTTACAAAGAAGAAGCACGCTATATAAGGAGGAGTTTTAAACATTCCTTCATCAGTTGAGGTTCAGATGCAATGTCGTATACTTTGATGTTAAAAGAACAATCATCTGTATAGCGTGCAACTTACTTCCAGCCAATTCATTTGAGATTTGGTGAATGGAGTACTGCATTGATTGGACTCGAGACATACAACAGCACCCCAAGTGTCACTGAGACTAACAACAAACTACACCTAGATATTAATGGTGAAAAAGATATTGTGGAAATAGAACCAGGTTCATACGATATCGACGATTTAAACAAAGTCTTAAAACAGTCTGGAAAAGGTATTGAACTATGTGCAAACAACAATACACTTAAACCTGAAATAAGGACTGTAAATGCAACGATTGACTTTAAACAGAAAGGTTCAATAGCGCGTCTGCTGGGTTTCACAAAAGGACAGGTTTTGAAGAAGGATCCAAGTAAATTTTACAAATCAGATCAGACTGTGGACATACTTCCCGTCAGCACAATCCGAGTCAGGTGTAACATTGCAACGAACTCCTTTTTCAACGCTAGTCTGATTCACACTATTTACGGATTCTTCCCCTCATCTGCAACGGGGTATAAGATTGTTGAGACCCCTGCCAATGCAATGTACCTTTCAGTGACAGCTCAGACATTGGACTATTTGGAGCTGCGTATTGTGGACCAGAATAACCAACTTATTGACTTTCATGGTGAGGAAATCATTGTACGATTACATCAAAGGCATGATGTTCGTACGGTATAAAACAAGTGCACCCAATCCACAGCATGTCTCTTAGCTACCGAAGAGCAAAGTGATAAGTCGTGCAAACTACGAGTTTGTCAAATCATTTGTCTTGAAACCACGCAATGACGTCCTCACTCAATATAACCAGGCCGGCAGAGTAAGATGAGAGGATTATACATCAGGAATACTTCTCTCATAAACCTTATGCTTCAACCACATTTAACAAGAATCACGTAATTAGGATTGTCATCCAGCACCAAGATGCACTCAAGCTCCCATGCAAGAGTTTCATATATCTAGACGGGTCATTATAGAAAACCAACAGGAGTGATACAGTCAGATCCAAGTTTACATGTAACGCTTCAGCATTCCCGTTCCAAGAGATACGCTATGAACTCCATGGGTCTGAGATGCAATGTCAGCATAACATCAACCCTTAAAACATATGTCTCTGCATCACCCGCAGATTTACATAGTTTAGAAAATGTGGGATGGTTCATAGACGATCCAGAGGATAGAACAGTTGCAGAGTACATGCGATTTACTGCATGCATACCTCTAAAAGTGCTTATGGGACACTTTGAGGACATGAGGCAGATTATTACGAACGCTAAACAGGAACTCATACTGGTACAGAGTGCGATGGACAATAACTCATACATTCAAGGAGCTCAAGAGGAGAATGTGATCACAATCAGCAAGATAATATGGAAAATACCAAGCATCAGTGTATCAGACGAGGAGTGTTTGAAGCTTTTAAAAGTCCTGAATTCCGGTACATTTCTGTTGCTGACATTTCGCTCATGGGAGGTTTTCGCATACTCAATGTTACCGACTGCTAGCAGAAAAACATGGGCTATTAAAACCTCCTCCCATCTAGAGACACCTAGATTAATCATACTTGGGTTTCAGACTGATAGAAGAGGTAATATAGCAAATGATTCCACTGTGTTTGACAACTGCAAGTAAGCTAATGCCAAAGTCTACCTCAATCCAGAATTCTAACCATATGACAATTTACATCTTCAGTGGAATCAAAATGTATACAGTCTAGCGTATGACACGTATGCAAGGTTTCGTGCTTCTTACTAGGATATTGCCGAAGGAGAGGGCGGAGGATGTCTACTCAAGGAGCTTTCACCGATCATCGTAATAGACTGCTCGAAAAAGAATGAGATAATTATGTCTGGACCTATAGATGTACGAATTGAATTTGAATCACCGACAAATTTCCCAGAACACACTGCCGCATATGCTCTAGTTCTACATGACTGTGTGATCAACTACTGTCCGCTCACCAATGAATAGGTGCTGCACGACACCTAGAGTATTTCACAATGGCGTCTCAAGGTGTGAACATCATTGCGAACGCTCAGGGTTTCTATGTTGGTGAGCATAGACAGTTCATATTTAAAAATGTTGCATTTGTAGAGCACATACAGGATGCTGGAATAATAGAGACATTCTCAGCAAACACTGCATCACGAAGGTCTTTCAAGTGTGTGAGGTGTGCTAATACATGGAAGAGTGCTAAGTGGTTAACACATTTCTACCATAGAATTCACTGGGATGATCCTGGCATACCCGATAAAGATGTGCGTTTAAATTATTCGATCACACGGATACCATAGTCTACATGAAGGGGAAGGAGATCTCATGGATGTGCCGAATCTTTAAGTTTGCTGCTATTCAAGACCTGGAATTCTAAGGGTGTCCATCTCTACATTGACTCAAGACCATGTATGAAAAAAGTGTTGCTGTATCTGCTTATGAAAATGTAAGATTACTTTTAAGTTGGATGAGAAATGAATGAATTTTTACATCACAATGTCTGTGTTCTTCTTTCTCAACCCTGTTACCACTGTGACAATGTACAGTTTTTTAACCACATGCTATGTCTGTGCTTTTCTTCAAGCACAGGAGATATAATTTTAGACATGTCTGCTATATATCTCTGGAAGTGGACATGTTCACGTGCCTCCTGCTCCCATAACCCAATTCGTGCTGCATGATAGGCATAATTCCATGTAAGCATTCTACACTCCTGGAAATTGAAATAAGAACACCGTGAATTCATTGTCCCAGGAAGGGGAAACTTTATTGACACATTCCTGGGGTCAGATACATCACATGATCACACTGACAGAACCACAGGCACATAGACACAGGCAACAGAGCATGCACAATGTCGGCACTAGTACAGTGTATATCCACCTTTCGCAGCAATGCAGGCTGCTATTCTCCCATGGAGACGATCCTAGAGATGCTGGATGTAGTCCTGTGGAACAGCTTGCCATGCCATTTCCACCTGGCGCCTCAGTTGGACCAGCGTTCGTGCTGGACGTGCAGACCGCGTGAGACGACGCTTCATCCAGTCCCAAACATGCTCAATGGGGGACAGATCCGGAGATCTTGCTGGCCAGGGTAGTTGACTTACACCTTCTAGAGCACGTTGGGTGGCACGGGATACATGCGGACGTGCATTGTCCTGTTGGAACAGCAAGATCCCTTGCCGGTCTAGGAATGGTAGAACGATGGGTTCGATGACGGTTTGGATGTACCGTGCACTATTCAGTGTCCCCTCGACGATCACCAGTGGTGTACGGCCAGTGTAGGAGATCGCTCCCCACACCATGATGCCGGGTGTTGGCCCTGTGTGCCTCGGTCGTATGCAGTCCTGATTGTGGCGTTCATCTGCACGGCGCCAAACACGCATACGACCATCATTGGTACCAAGGCAGAAGCGACTCTCATCGCTGAAGACGACACGTCTCCATTCGTCCCTCCATTCACGCCTGTCGCGACACCACTGGAGGCGGGCTGCACGATGTTGGGGCGTGAGCGGAAGACGGCCTAACGGTGTGCGGGACCGTAGCCCAGCTTCATGGAGACGGTTGCGAATGGTCCTCACCGATACCCCAGGAGCAACAGTGTCCCTAATTTGCTGGGAAGTGGCGGTGCGGTCCCCTACGGCACTGCGTAGGATCCTACGGTCTTGGCGTGCATCCGTGCGTCGCTGCGGTCCGGTCCCAGGTCGACGGGCACGTGCACCTTCCGCCGACCACTGGCGACAACATCGATGTACTGTGGAGACCTCACGCCCCACGTGTTGAGCAATTCGGCGGTACGTCCACCTGGCCTCCCGCATGCCCACTATACGCCCTCGCTCAAAGTCCGTCAACTGCACATACGGTTCACGTCCACGCTGTCGCGGCATGCTACCAGTATTAAAGACTGCGATGGAGCTCCGTATGCCACGGCAAACTGGCTGACACTGACGGCGGCGGTGCACAAATGCTGCGCAGCTAGCGCCATTCGACGGCCAACACCGCGGTTCCTGGTGTGTCCGCTGTGCCGTGCGTGTGATCATTGCTTGTACAGCCCTCTCGCAGTGTCCGGAGCAAGTATGGTGGGTCTGACACACCGGTGTCAATGTGTTCTTTTTTCCATTTCCAGGAGTGTATATATGTTGTTATCTCCCATGTTAAACTAATGTCATTTGAGACAAGCACAACCTTTATATACATATATATACATAATGTAAAAGGAATAGGGTTTATTTTTTGTAAATAACAACAAAGATGTATGGTAACTAATTTTTTCCTTGCTGTACTCATTTCGCACAAATACAGTATAGTATTCTTGAGGTACAATATAGTATTCTTGAGATGTAATATAGTTTGCTTGAGGTACAAATTGACTCTTCTATTCCATGCAGAAATACTTTTAACTTACATGCTACAACAGTAACACAGGTCAGAAATATATATTTTTTTTAATACATCTATGCTAAAAACTAAAGCAGAGATACTTTCTTTACTACTGTGACTAAATTCGACAGCCCAAGTAGCATAGCCTTTACAATAATTCTGATGGACTGCACATGCTTAGAATCTAATTTCAGCAGTCCACAATAGCAAAGGTTTTTTTTATAATAACTGTTCTGATGAACTGTCAGCTACATATACACTTAAAAACTATTCTGACTTGGATGGCTAGTGGCAGGTCAAAAACTTAAAAGTTATTCTATTTAGAGCCTACACATACATTGTGTATCAGCAAATAAATCAATATATAATTTTTTCTAATTTTTCGGTTTTTTAACTTTTTTGTTTATGCGTTTTTCTTTCCTTCACATACATGGTGTGCATATATAAACATATATTTCTTTTCCACACATTCTCTCTTTATATATATACATATACATATACACAACCAACAGTTGCCTCGTCACGAAAGAGGGAAGGAGAGGGAAAGACGAAAGGATTTGGGTTTTAATGACTCCTTACCCTCTCCCTTAAAACCCAAATCCTTTCGTCTTTCCCTCTCTTTCCCTCTTTCCTGACGAGGCAAGGTTGCGAAAGCTAGAATTTTGTGTGTATGTTTGTGTTTGTTTGTGTGTCTATCGATGTGCCAGCACTTTCGTATAGTAAGTCACATCATTTTCTTTTTAGATATATTTTTTTTCCCCATGTGGAATGTTTCCTTCTATTATATACATATACACATGCATACATAGTACACAAAAAAATTTACACAACACACATGCGCGCGCGCACACACACACACACACACACACACACACACACAAAATAAATTACACTATGATAAAAGGGTCATGCTACTACTCTCTCTCTCTTTCTCTCTCTCTCACTATCACTCAGAGTCCCCAACCCCTTCTCTCGCTACAAGTGAGTAGTGTGAATAGGGGCGAGTTTCAATCCCATCATCACAAATGACTATTTTTTCGTCATGAGGTGACCAACCGATTTCAGACTGTAGCACAGTGTACACCTTGTGTCCTCTCGATCGAATACTGGTCTGTTATACCATATGCAGTGGTTGTGGCGCAGCACCGTGAAAACCACTGTACAGGCACCGCAAACAGTCTTCAATAGAGTGGGCTCTCGATGCCATATGACGCACACCCTTAGCCCACCTTTGTAGGCCCCATTCCAATGTGTGATACACATACATTTTTAAGCGTAGACCTACAAACTCCACAAACAGAAATCTATTCGACTCGTCCTTCATAAGTCCAATAACCTTCTTGTTCTGTGGAACAATACCATAAGGATTATCGGGCGTGTATGAGGAAGTGTCGAATTCATTGCCGTGGCACCTAATTACTTCATATGGATCACAGTTCTTCACCCAATAGATGAAGCTATCTGTATCCATATAATTCAGGATCTGCAAAATGAATTTTCACAAACTCATAATGAAAGTGGTACATGCAGAGTTTGGATGGGTCTAGTATGCCCATCCCCACATAAGTAGTTTTCATAAACTCTACTGCAGTCTTCGCCATCTCCACAGCAACAAAGTTCGTATTGCATATGGTGACCTGCTTAACATTTGGTCAGGCAATGCATTTTCTTACGCCATAACGCCCATCCCATTCGGTTCTAATCAAAATTTCACGTCGACCCCTCAAATTCTCCATTGTTTTACCGAAAACTGAATTATTCATTGATTTATAAAAATCTTTCTCAATGTCACACAATGCGGAAGCTCTCTGTCTCGTATTCAAATCAATATACTCCTTCAACCAGGGGGACTGCTTGGAGGAGATAGCCAGGGTGATTCTAACCAGCTCCATACCCAAGCTGAGGCATTGTTGGAGGTTACAGTAATGAATAATGTATCTCCACTTATCCCCCAACATTGACATCAGTTTTGGTGTGGAGCCTCCTCACGGAACTAGTTGCTCTGGACACAGTGGCAAATCAGTATGCACATCATGCAAACTAATAGGGTACATGAGTTCTGCCTCTACCCCATACCCCACATCAGAATCATCTGCCATAGCCCCCATGATTTTTCCACCTAATCCCTTGCATTCGTCTTCAGGCACCCATCGAAACTCGCCAATCGGCAGTGATTGCTGCATGGCATGCCAGTATAAGTTATTCACGTTGAGGTACATTATATAACTAGAATCAACATATGTGTTGAACCTGTCATCCATCAGCAGGTTATTTGCCTTTGCGTGCCTATGAATACATTGGCAAAATCCCCCATGGATCCTTCGCTCAAAGAAAAGAAGTATGTCAGAATCGGTCAATAATTCGATGCTACAGTTCGTTAGAGTCTGGAATTTCTCGAAAACGTCCACAAGCAAGCACACGTCTGTGTCCATGTAAAGCCGTGCGTACTCTCCTAAAGTGGAAATACTGAATTCCCACCAGACATTCACGGCATGCTCATACTCTGCATCCGTTATGGCATTGCCTGTGAGCTTGCTGGAGAATGCAGTTATGTCAGGTAGCCTGGTTTTGTTGAGTTTCGCGATACTATCTACACACTCGTATGGGAAAACCGCCTTCCTAGTCGCAAGTTGAAACTTTTCCTGATGGGGAAATGCAGCTCGAGATATATGCATATCCGCATGAGGTAGAGTTTCAACGAGTTTCTGGAGTGGCGCCTGCACAAAACGTAGTGCACCAAGGAAGCAGAGCATAATTCTTAGCGTCATTCATTTGGTGAATGAAATATACTTCTCGGCACTCTCAGGTAGGACATTGACCTGATTGTTCTCCAAACCGAAATGAGCCATGTGCTCAACTAGAAAGTGAGCGTCATACCTACTTAAATTGTGGAAGAAAACGGGTATGTGTCTAGGTAGCTGGTACTTCAAATTGCATGCATTTTGAGCTGCGCCACAGAACTTACCTGTAAGATGACAGTGGTCCCTACGAGCATTTCCCACTTTTCTGTCTAAAGGCAGCCCACAAATATGACATTCAGACACTTTATTATACAAATTTTTATTCTCCAATTTGGTCATGGCAACGTTGCTGCTGTAAAGCTTATCAACCTCCCATGAAAATTTTTCGAGCTCAGTGAGCAACCAAACCACAGGGCCATCCCCGACATAAGAATTGTATTGGTTAAGAATTGAATCATATGACGATACAATTTGATATGCTGCCACATATGATACATGTTCCTCTGTAAAGGTTGTGTGTGAGGCTGTAGGGTCACCTTTACAGTGGGTCACAGGAGCAAGGAGGCATTCAAAGTCAGTGTACACTACAAACGGGCATTGCTCTTGGCGGTGAGCAGTGTTAAACTTTAAGAATTTGTTGTCCTCAGCAGGCATAATAACACGTACGAGATCCTTGGAAGTGCAGTCTACTAGATGCGCAGCTAATAACTTGTCTGAGAAGAAATAATTCAGGCACCTTAAGCAAATGTGTTTGATATGACAATTTGTTAATAGTTGGGATGAAAGGAGTCAGGACATGTCTTTGATCCAAAGATATTGATAATTATCACCTTCATAGAAGAGCAGCATGTTTACATGCAGATCACACTCACTGGCAAATTTTGAGAAATGGAGGGGGCCAACAACAATATGCTTGTCTTGCTCATCTGACTTACTTTCCATCTCCAGGCTATAAACATGAACCGATACGTCAGTATTCTGCACCTCAAATTTAGGTATATCCTGGATCTTGATGGGGAACTCTATACCATCAAAGTTATAATATGAATGAATATTATCAACTACATGGTATGTACTTGGATGCTCAAGATGATCTCTGTAATTGTACTTTCTTTTGAAAGCCAGAATTGACCATGGAAAACAAGCCTGATACTTTCTATTTTCAACATTAATGCATGCCTGCTTATTAGCTATATCTTTAGGGAGCTTCATATAGCTAGACCCTACATTTACTGGATCATAGACATGTATGTGGCTGTCTAGGTGTACAATTCTGCTGAGTGCCTTAGCTGAGCCTCTCACTTCCATCTCAGAAAACCGGTCCAATATAGTACTCAAGGTGGATTTACGAAACCACTATGCGATTGATGGGCTCTGCGTTATCATACCATTTTCCCTCCAAGATAATGAACACTCGTCTCTTCAACACCAGACTCCCCTTTGGAGGGGTGCGATAATTCAATGGAAACCACTGCACTGCATTTAATGGAGGTATATCTTGAGGAGCTCTGTTTGCACGACATGAAGGCACGTGCTTAGAAATCCAAAAGGATTGCGGTACCCTCCAGCGGGGTTGTCGCTCCTCAAAGGTGTCAGCAATCAACAAGTACTGTAACTGTTGCATAGTATCACTAACCTGATGTCCTTCACTAAAAGGATGGAGGAGGGAACTGCCATTAGCCACTCTATTACTAATACTATAAGTAGAACTATTTGATGGAGTTGGCGATGAGGACTGGCATGCATTCTTTACCTCCGTGACAGTGCAGGAGGAGACGCTGCTGAATCAAGCCACTGCAAGAGGGCAGCCCGTGGGGGCCAGAATGATGATGTAGCGGCCGGGGCAGCGGCAGAGGGGGCCGTGGTGGTGGAGGTGGCTGCGGCGGCCGCTTCCCAGTGAGAGCAGCCCGGGGCAGGTTCGGGAACTGGGGCAGCGGCGACGGTGGCGGCTGTGGCAGCTGCGGCGCGTGCTTCCCGTATGGCGACTAGAGGCGCCATTATAGCCAATGTGTGCCTTTCTGGGCGCAGCTTTGATGATAAGGACGATTTAGCCACCACCGGTATGCTCGCAACGCTGTAGAAGATCAAGTAGAGATAAGATAAATAATAGTTAAGTACATTGTTTACCACTGCTGGCACAATGAAAGAATGAACTCTGACGATCACATGGTTGTAAGCAGAGTGAGTAATTACCTTTTTCGCTCTGGCTCTGGGGCATAAACACTTCCTCAGGTGACTCCATCACACCCTCAAAAAATTATCATAATTATTGTAGAGGAGGGAGAGATATGATCGCACCCTCAAAAAAATCATCATAATTATTGTAAAGGAGGGACAGATATGATCAATCTTGTCGGTCCTCGCCTAGGACAACACCAACAAACATGATATATAAAGCGATTTGTTAGAGAAAAAAAATTTCTATTGTGAGGTAACGGGAGAGTTGTGGCACCCAGAAAATATTCTAAGTTCAGAGTTGCCATGGCTGCATGGGCCACTCGGCGAGCTGGGGATCGTCAGTGAGCACATGGTGCCGTATGTTACCCGGAGCAAGAGGGATAGCCTCAGTGTGTGGTCTAGGCCGACCACATGGCCAGGAATACCATGTTAATGCTGTGTCGTGGAAGGTGCTTTGTGTCTATGAAGGAGCTTTGTAAGCCAGGAATGCCAAAGATGGCGGACTTTGTGAAACCATAATGGCAGACATTTCACAGTTCATGTATAAATTAATAATAGCTAGAGGAATCATAATACCTCAAAAAGAAACATGTACGTTACCATTATTTGCACAATGCTTCTGATGGTGTAATCAGATTTTCAGTATCTTTATTAGTTTAAAGTTTAGTATCTGACTGTAAATTATACACGTAACACCCAGCAACGAATTTCCAAAATCTAAACGGTTCAGCCGATTTTGTCGATCGACATGTCTTTAGAAAGCTATTAGTGTAAACCTAAATTGGTATGAATTACAGGCATGTAACTTGAATAGTACATAAGTTACTCGAGTTCAAAGTGGCTTGTTACTACTGATCACGTCAGGCCATAATTACTCCACAGTTACACGAAAAAACGGTAGCAGCATGCTTATATATTTATTCGACTATGTCTTTGTTTATATCAGATATATACTATTCATGAAGAAATTCGTCAAATATTTACTGTGTCTTAGAAAGCACAGAGACATTAGCCTACTGGCATGCTTTTGTTTCTATTCCTTTGATATATGTTTATTTAATTTGCTCATGTATTTAATAGTGTATGTTAGAGCGTGTTTATGGTCCAGCCATAGGACTATTTGTTTAATTTCAAGATATTTGAATGTAAATCCTGTATTTTGTACATGTTTCAATACGTTTGTGAGTGTGCGTTGGCTTGGAGAAATGGCGTGAGTGCTCGAGCCAATCACAGTGCTCGTTAATGGGGATACTGTATTGAAGTTGGGGAGGAGCATCGTGACACACAGGACACGCAGGAGAGTGGGACAGGACACAGGGGAGTACTGAATGGGAGGTGTGATTGCCGGTCGCAGGAAATACTTGGAGAGTGGAGGAGTTTGCGTGTGGTTGCAGGAGATAGAAATATTTTGTATTGCCGACTTGTACACTTGTGAGATTTCCGTGGCTTCTTGCGAGCTATGTTGTTGTTCATAACGAATTACGAGAAGTAGGAATCTATTGTTTCCCTGTTATTCAACTTATATTTTATTTAGTTGCTGGACCATCGACACCAGTAAGTGTTTTACAGTAATAAATGGCATTCTTAAAGGTGCTTCTGCTATTGTACCCATCATTTAAAATCGTTAAAAAGTACCTGCACATTTTATTTAATTGCAATCTTTCGTTTATGAATTTCTATGTCACATTCAAAATTCGCAATTGCCGAGTGATAGGAATCCTCGACCATTTGATTCAAGTGTATATTCATATTGTATACTGTAGTCTCAGCAGTATATGGCTTGTAATGTGGCTACTACGTATCCCAGCCCCTAGACAACGAAATCAGTCAAAACTTTTAATATTTCAACTCTGAGTCTGAGGTTACGTAGATGAGGGCCATCACATTTCGAAAGCCCACACTATACTACTACTACTACTACTACTACTACTACTACTAGCACTACTGTTAGAGATAGATAATATTTTTTTTTACTTACAAGTATGCTGCTTCGCCATCTCATTATTTCCTGGAGGCTGTTTCTGCATCCGCTGATGAACAGCCTCCAGCTGCCTGTCCAGCAAATCTGTCTAGAGCTGTTCCTGTAGCAGGAGAGAGATAATTTTATTTATTTTGAATGCCGATTTCCACTGAAAGATCACACATGGATATTTTTCTCTATACTTACGTGTGTGCTGTTCTCGGTTATTTACAGCTGGGGGCTGAAAACAATTATCTACTGCAGCAATGCTACGTGGAACAGCACCCAGCTCTGCCTCCAGCTGAATATGAATTTGTTTCAGGTGATCTAGAAAAAAAGAAGTATGAAATAAGAAAAAAATTTGAATGTCTATTATAGAATAAGAACAAATTATAATTAAAATTACACTCACAAAGCAATTCTGACTGTGCACCGAATACAGGAGGCTGGACTTCCAGAGCCTGTTGCAGTCCAGCCTGCTCCTCACACTCGAGGACAAAATCCGCGAGTTTCACTGTAACAAGGAGACAGAATTGATAAGACGAATTTAACATAAACATGAAAGTTAACACTCAAAATTGAAATTATTTACTCACTTGGCAGTCCCGTATCCTGGACTCTAAGTCTGTTCCCACTACATTCTGAGGTGTTGATGCAGTTAACTCTCTTTATCTTGTGGTGATAAAAGAAATAGCGAACACAGACACACACACACACACACACACACACACACACACACACACACACACACACACACACTAACAAACGATGAGACGAACTAAGGACGAGTGAGAAACACTGTTGGAGAGTGATTCCTTAAATAGATGTGATGATGTAGTATCATGTGATCTCAGTGTGAACCAATGGGTGTTGATCATTTTGGGGGTGGGGGGTGGGCTCACTAGCAGTCCTAGTGACTGAAAGCTGAACTAGCCAGATGCTTCCAGAATCTCGAGGAGAACTGAGTCTATGATAATTTATAGATTTTCCATGAAAGAATTCATACTACGAGTGAAGATGCTTTTTGGAACACACACTGGATGATATTGAATTCAGCCCTTCATTTGGAGTCATTATGTGTATATTACGAGCTCATCTGCAGAGAATGCAATTATATATATTCTTGATCAAGGAAGGGAGGAGTTTTTATTGCATCCCACTCGAAGTCCACAAGCTTAGTGATTTTACGAGGTGAATGCTATATGCAGGTAATTCTAGGTTGCTGGTATTAAGACTAGTGTTTCTTACGTTTACCTTAGCTTCGTCAAAGCTGAAGCAAATCATTTAGAAAGTCTTGAGATGGTAAAATAGAGAATATTTTTTAGTATTTAGGAATGGTATAGAGTGGAAAAGGCGAAATTCTAGGCTATTTTGGTAAACAGCTTATGTTAGGGAAGGAATTTTTTTCTATGCAGAAAGCTGAGGCATAAATAAAGCGAACGTTGAGTATTTGTGGGACACTATAGAATTTCCGAAAATTCGACACGATTCTTATTTTTACGCAGTGATGTGAATTTAGTGTAACATTGAGAACCTTGTTAGATGCGCGCTTTTCGCGGCGATGTGTAAGCTACACATCACGTATGTCCTGTTAGAATCGCGGGCTGTGGAGCAGATTTCTATTGCATGATCTGTGACGTCAGTATGCGAGTGCGGGCTAGAAGCTGTGGCATCACTATACGTGTGTGAGGGCTAGACACATCATGCATATCCTGTTAGACTCGTGAGAGAGAAAGCAGTCGAACAGATGAAAGGCATAACAGTGCTCTCTGGTGGCGGTACTGAGTACTAGGCCCGGACCTCATGGCAAACACACTGTCTCCCTCCATTTGCCCCGCGCCATCTTCGATCACATCACTGAATGGACGACAGCGCCCTCTGGTGGTTGTACTGTGTACTAGTTCACTTTGACTCTGGGTCTCATGGCGAACACACTGGATGGCGGTAGTGCCTCAAATTGTTTAAATAAAGACTGATGCATGATTTGGACATTTTATGATTAGCAAGCGTGTTTGCAGTGTATTTAGATAGATTACTATTTTGACTATGTACGAGTTGTTTGGCTCTCTGGACATAAATTTATTGCATTATTTACGAGTTGTTTGCAGGTCTGTATGATGTGTACTGAATTATTTCTGTAATTTACGACTTGTTTGTGGTGCATTATTTCTGTAATTTACGAGTAGTTTACAGGTCTGAAGGCTGTGTGGCTTGATCCCAAGCATGTCAGAGCGTGTGTTCTGTATCACTGTGATAAATAATCTTTCATCTATAAAAGAAAGCAATAAGGTACGTTTCAATTCTTGCATTAATCATATTGTAAAGTTTCAAGTACAAACAGTTCATAATTTTGTTATGATTTTATTTGTATGTGTTTTTGTAAACATTCATTTTAAAAACACAGCACTAAAATATGCCCTAAGGATTGTGCAGAGGACAATGACATTCCAAATGGTGAGTGAGATGCAGGCCCATCGCCAGCATTGGCCGAGTGTTGAGCATGCGGTGCTTGTTGCAACACGGCTGATGGGGATGGCACAGTGTAGTGTAACCTCGCCTGATGGGAGAGCTATAATGGACACAGCTGCTGGTGTGATGTCACCTCATAGCCACACCAAAAACTGTCAGCTACAGGCCACCCATCACCGCTCTCACCCCGAGATGACAGGACAGGAAGCTGGTTGGTTTTACTACAGTGGGGTGGCTCACAGGCGATAGAGGCGCGCATGGAGTCCTGCTTCTCCCTCTCACATATGCCAACGGATAGGGAAAGGAATTCCCGGCACTGTGGTCCAAAGCATTAGCAGTGGAGCCTCGCCTGCAGCCAGCAGGTAATGGACGCTCACCCCTGACGTCATGCTACCACCTGAGGCCACCACTGTTTGACTCATAAGTCTTGAGTGAGCCAACCTGAAGGCAATGGTGCTGCTTATCTCTTGACTGTTGCCACAGATAGGAGACAGGTCCTATCACAGATACCATTGCCACCACTGATGATATTAAGTAAAGGAGTAGCTCTTCTCTTAACACAAACTCACCCACCATAGCTCTTTGTCCAACTTAATACATACCTCATGAGTGTAGTGCTGTGTTTATTTGTAAGACTAATGGACTCCCCAAAGACTCTTCAGAAGGGAGCAGTAGGACACTTAAGATATGTTTCTGGTTTTTATTCTTATTTTATGTGCCTTGGTGTGTTTATTTTATTGGGTTACATGTGATTTTTCACATTTCTTTCCTATTGTGTGTCCTATGAGGGACAACACCTTTTCAGTTATGTACTGGGGTACACAGTCACTCTCATGTAAATTGTGAGATTGACAAAAGATGACACACAACAAATATACTAATAGGGAAACCTCTCTTTGAAGCTGACCAATGTTTTTATCTTGTCTTTGTCATTTGTGAAGAGTCTCAAAATGCTTCACATGTCATTTACATATTACTTATTTTGTGTTAACGCAGTTTACAACTTTCTACTACAAGAACAGGAAGACACCTTATTATGAAATAAAGTTAACGGATGACACATATCACAAGAGCAAACATTTGATTTGCCTAGATTTGCTGAATGCTTGAATAGAATCTGTCATGTTATATGTTTCTATGGAGGATTGAATCATTGTGAATGCTTGGTAAGGGTAACAAAATTTCTGAGGCAGATAATGCCCAGTGCTCAAAGATATTGTATTGTGGTTAGGGAAACAATTCATCCCTGACCTTGGCTTCAGAGTGAATGGGTTACTTACATATCTACATGGAGTTTTAGCCCTTCGATCATAGTATTTAGAGTCTGGGGTGAATGTGAAAGCCCTGAGGGTCCACAGGAACAATTCTGACACACAACTTTGTACTAAACGAACAGGAAGACATCTTATTATGAAATAAAGTTAAGAGATGATACATATTGCAGGAGCAAACGCTTGATTTGCCTAGATTTGCTGAATGCTTGAATAGAATCTGTCATGTTATTTGTTTCTATTGTTGAGTGGTACTTAAGATAGGTAAATAAATTAGTGAAATCAATGTGAAGTGAATAGAAACTGGAAAATAAATGAAAAACTTAGTTTAGTTTACAAGAGTTACACACTGGCAAACAGCGGGCAGAGCAGCAATGGCAACGACCAGCGCTTGCAAGTCAGCACGTTCAGGAGAAGCCATCGCCCTCCCCACATAAGCAGAAGCTGTCGATTCAGCCGTCAGGGCATCGCCCGACCGGCTCATGTGTTTCTCAATTGTCACATGTGATCAAAGGCCCTCCCCTACATCCCAAGAGCCAATGACTGACGTTAAGAAGATTCTTCGAGAAGCTTATCAACGTAACAGAAGAGGCAATGACCGTGAAGTCGTTCACCTCCAGTGAACTGAAGTAAATAAATACACGAGACGCAGTTCCAGTACAGTTCAGTCGGCGATGAAGACCGTCATGCAGGAAGAGACTACATCGTACACAGAAGCACCAAATCCGCCGCTGTAATGGAATAGCAAGCAGCAGCCTCGCTGCCAGGAGACAGAAGCTAGAAGGCATTTGAAGACTGATTTTTACGTACTCGGGTGACTCGTGAGGACGGGAAGGAGACGACCTCACATCAACAGTCACCCGTGAGCTGGTGATGAAGATCTGACAGCCGAAGACAGGCAAGCTGGAGTCCATTGTTTGAGTCTGGGACACTGGCCTTCGCCCGCCGCGCCGCTCCCTTGGCCGACGCACAACACTGACACACGCGGCCGCATAGAGAAGAGAAACAATGGGACGCCACATTCAAGGTATCACCATCTCATTCACGACTTCGTTCTCAATAATGAAATGGGCCACCTCACGATGCGCGTCTCCAGTCAACTGGGCGAAACAGCGACACGAGATATACACCACCAGGCATAATCAGACGCCGCCGCTCACGCAGCAGAAGGCTTCGCAAACGACACAGCTGCTGCTCTCCCAGCCAGAACAATCCAGTAAGGAAAGCATTGTTCAAATCTTTCAATAAAAGTTATCTTATGTAAAAATGCTATTTCATTCTACCTCATACCCAAGCCAAGGAAGAACCCACCCTGCCCACATGTTGTTAAGAGAGAAAAAGTAATTTATTTAGTGTTTTTCACCCTGACATAATGCTTTAGAATCAAATGCCCTTTGTAGTAATGCTCATCCTGACAACTGACTAGCATCAAAAGTGGTTACCCAGTTACACTATGGAGCATTGAATCATTGTGAATGCTTGGTAAGGGTAACAATATTTCTGAGGCAGAGAATGCCCAGTGCTCAAAGATATTGTATTGTGGTTAGGGAAACCAGTCATCCCTGACCTTGGCTTCAGTGTGAATGGTTTACTTACATATCTACATGAAGTTGTAGCCCTTCGATCATTGTATTTAAAGTTATGGGTGAATGTGAAAGACCTGAGGGTCCACAGGAACAATTCTAACACACAACTTATCACATAACTTTTGCAGGCATGCAGCAATGATTGTGTTTATGACCCCCAATTGAATGAGATCAAGACAGGGTGTGATATTTTTGGTTTTTATCTGGCAAAGTTTCATGGTCAGGCACATCGTTCTCAAAGACTCAGTTAAAGTGTCATAGTATCTTCTATCCATGTCACACTAACTTCTTTGTTGAAGTGTGACACTCCCCATCCAGAAATTATTGGGTAATTCACTTTAACATTGTCAGTCAGATTAACTTTCATGTTTTAGGGTATGATCTCGGTATTCCCTGGCACTACATTTGCTAGACGTCGTTAATGACGTTTTCTTCATGAGGAAATTGTGGACAATATGTTCTTGTAACTGTATATCTAGCCGATCGGTGTAGCCGAGTGGTTCTAAGTGCTTCAGTCTGGAACCGCGCGACCGCTAGGGTCGCAGGTTCGCATCCTGCCTTGGACTTGGATGTGTGTGATGTCCTTAGGTTAGTTAGGTTTAAGTAGTTCTAAGTTCTAGGGGTCTGGTGACCTCAGATGTTAAGTCCCATAGTGCTCAGAGCCATTTGAACCAATTTTTGAACTGTATGTGTAACCACTAGAGAGCTTGTAACCAGGGCGCTGTAGTGGAGGTGATCAAGAACAGACAACAAGATGATCTGGAGGCCATAAATACTGAGCACAGCAACATTGCCATCTGAGTGATTCTGGGAAACAGTGTTCAGTCTTTCATATCTGCAGAGCAACTTCTGGCAGAAGCTCTCTCCTCCCGCTTAGGGTCAGACAGAAGGGCGCTGGTTTGCAAAACATTTTACTTGGGTCAGGCGCCAGCATGTCCTGGAGGACAGCTGGATGGCTGCAAGTTAGTGGAAGAAGACGTTTAAGAGACTGCTGTAAACTGAGCTTTTGTGTAAGTGGTGGGAAGGTCATAAAATTACATGCATTCTCATATCAGAAGCTGGGACGATATGGGCAGAGTGGCTGGCACACATGTCTAGTGGAGGTAGGACTGTAAGCCTCCCACCTCCCTGCCCCACCTGAAGCCAAGAAGTCATCTGGCTCTTTTAGTGGGCGGCAAGAACATAAATTTCACAGGAACGACTGTCTGGGAAGCTTAACAGACTTCTTTCAGAAATGGGAAACGGTCATCCGAGAAAGATTAGATCAACTGTACATGTGGGACTGTTGTCCAGTATGGCCATACTTACAATGAAGAAGACGCCTCCCTAGCCTAAAACATTCTTTTTTCAGACAGGGGAGATTAGGAGTCAATGATTGGCTTCTCTTAGGATATTGGAAGTATAGGTTAGCTCCCCCAGCGTGCGAACCCCAGTGCTGTGTCTGGATTGGTTGCCAGGCCAACAGAATAGTCAATAGGAGAGATTCAATGAGTAGATGATAGTTCGATTGATTTGTGCAATGTGGGGACGGTTTCGTTTTGCTAATTCAGCTCCTGTACTGAGGCTTGGGAGAAAGTGGTTATGATTCTTTTGGCACTACGTCTGCTGGTCCTATCATAGCGGAGAACATCAAGTCTTTCGCTAGTGGGTGAGACTTGCGGAAAGTATGTTATGGTGGACTAAGAGGGTGAACTTATTCGTCCTGAGTTGGTTGTCAGAGGTTTGACATTCCAGCACCCACTGTCATGCATGTGAGTCAAACTGGTTTGTGCAGATCAGTGAAGAGGTGCACCTCACACTGAAATCTGCTGGGGTTTCAGGGCTCTGAAAGGGAAGTTTCCCGCATTCCGATAATCATAACGTCAAACTGCTTGGTTCACATATTTTAGTGGACATAACGGAACATTGCAGCTGCTGCAGTGACTGCTCATCATCCACAGCCCACTGTTTTCTGCTGCTCCAGTGTAGGGTTGTTAAATAAGATTCACAGCTCCCTGTTCTCAGGTGAACCACAGTTTGTGATATAGTTGATAGTAATTGATTCCACTTGAACAGAGTTGGGTCTCACAATGGATTCGTGAAAACAATGTCAGACTGCGTTGAAAAAGGAATAAATTTAGGGGAGAGTTTGTATAGCTTCCACCCAGTGTATGCTTTGCCAATTAAACACAATCCCTTTCCTGATCTTCGCTTGCCATTTTTTGTGTAAGACATATTAGGTCGTTTTAGCTATAAAAGGATTACTAAAATTTGTCATTATTTTGTAAACTGCTCTCAGTTATATTTCCTCTACTACTCATTGTTTTTATTTTATGTGGTGGTACATGAGTAGCTTCACTCAGACATACATTTTTGATTAAAGTAAGCGACAGCTTGCAAACTGTCAAATTCTCTCCATAGAGAGTAGGAGGCGTTTGGCATCATGAGGAAACAATGAAGTGATGAAGAGTATCATATCGAAGGGTTCAGTTCCAGATAGAAATTGAAATCGGAGCTCAAACCCCAGTCAAATGTCAATATTTTCGAAATCTCAGGGTCACTTAAAATTGGAGATGAAGATCCTATGATCTTACATGAAGATTGGTTCATGAACTAAAAGAACATTACTATTACTAGTGTAAGGAGCCATAATAGAGACAGAATATCCGCAAGCAGTGACTTCCGCCTCTGACAGCCAAAACAAAGGCAACTCTGTTTCTGTCAGTAGCGAATGGACATGTTTAATGTTAATTTGGAACCATGGTACAGTCCTGCGTACTTTACTTGGCGTTACCTGACGTAAATAGGGTATGTTTGTGACTGTTCAAAACTGGTACCCCCAGTGGGAATCGAACCCACACCGTAGCCATTACTAGCTAACCTCAGTCCAACCAACCACCAAATTACATATGTGTTAGCATCACATATTTTGTCATGATGGGGTATGTGGCACATGGTACGAGAAATGTTAACTTCCACTTGAGCTTTTGTTGTGAATAACTTATTCGTGGTCAAGTAGTCAATGTCATGCAGTGCAAACACAAAGCTGTGATATGAGACCCATCTTTTTTAAGCCATATTACATCTGTCTGCTAAGAGCAACAGCAACAGTTTCGTTCATGTTCTAACCAGCCAGTAATAGAAAAATCTTTCAGAAACATATTTGTGAAAAGGCTCGTGGAAGTCTGTTATGGTAAGACCAATTTCAGCACCATCTGTCAATGGCCACTTGATGCAGACCGGCATCTGCCCAAGTGATAGCGATGCAAAGCGCGTAGAGCCTATGCACTCGAATTAGGAAGTATAGCATTATGTATGATATAATACTATGTCTCAGCATACTTAATAGCGATTTTGTATGGCATGCTGCTATAAGCGTATTTAACCACGATCTTATTCTGTTCAAGTTTGTGGTATAGATCATGTCATGACAACTTAATACTGTATTTCTCGTTTTTGATGTTATGAGAAGGATTGTTTATGCATTAGAAAACGGAGTCTAAAATGGAGTAAAACCCAACATTTGTGACATTGTGCTCTGTTTGTGTTTAATAAAAGGGTGAAAGTAGTGGAGGCCATTCGATACATCTGTGCCCTATATGGAGTGAGTGCTATCGACAAAGTCAAGTTGTATCGTTTCAAGTACGATCGTTGTGGGATAAATTAACCATCACATTCAGGAAGACAAACAAGCGTTATGGATATTTGTGTGATTTATTATTATGGTCAGTGATACGACTTCGTTAACAGATTTGTATATTTTCAGTATTTTGTGTTTCTTACCTCTAGATCTACACAGCGAGACGTCTTATATTGACAAAATTTTTAAAGACGTCGTTCTGAATACGATATTGCTGTTTGTAGCTCTGTCACAGAGGAGGTGAAATGTTACTCGAGCACTGGACTGAGGCGCCATGTCACAGACTGCGCGGCCCCTCCCACCTGAGATTCGAGTCCTCGAACATGGGTGTGTGTGTGTGTGTGTGTGTGTGTGTGTGTGTGTGTGTGTGTGTGTGTGTTGTTCTTAGCGTAAGTTAGTTTAAGTTAGTTTACGTAGTGTGTACGTCTAGGGACCGATGACCTCAGCAGTTTGGTCCCTTAGGAATTCACACACACACATTTATTGCCTCTTGCTCTTTGCAGTGCGTCGACATTTTCATAGTGCAAGGGACAACCGCAACGTTCACTGTCTTCTCATTGTCCTTCTGATGGCCAAAACGGATAATTCGCAGTGTAGACAATGAGTTTAGTTTTAGCCTGTGTAAAAGTAATCTCTCCTGTCTGTAAACATATATTTGAGAAGTAGATCACACACCAAAGTGGAATTCATTCAGAATTTTGATCGGAATACCACATATTTATCAAGTGAATCTTGCAAGATAATTCTCTGTCATTCCTGGAAGTAAGAAAACTATCAAAGCAACACCAGACATGTTCCACTATGTTGTCACGACCCTACCATAGTCGTAGCAAGAAGAATATGTTTCTGCAGGTAACGTTTTTCTTGCGTGGACTATCAATTTAGGAGTGCATCTTGTGCATCCACGATGCAACGGTTTAATTAATTTTCTTACGATGTCATGAGGAATATTCTAGTATTTGTGGTGAGGGAGAAGAATGGAAAATTGCACAGACCACCACAATACATACGATAGACAATAAACGTAATCCACTGGGTTACAGATCCATTTCGTTGACACCAACGTGTAACAGGATGTGTGACCAAATACTTTGTTTCAACGTTAAGAAACTCCCAAAAATATATTACCTATGCGCAGCAAACGAGTACGGATTTGGAAAGTATTACTCTTGTGAGACATGGTTGGCACTTTTTATTCATTCAATGTACTGCTTTCACGGGCTCCCAAATTGATTCTGTATTCACAAAGTTCCAAGAAGGCTTTTGATATTATCCCTCAAAGCGGCTTCCATCCACACTGCTTTCCCATGGACTATCGTCTCAATTGTTCGACTGGATTCGTAATTTCCTGTCTGAAAGGTGACAGTTTGTAGTACCTGATGGGACGCCACCTAGTGAAAAGGAAGTGATGAGTGTGATTCTGCGAGTAAACTGATGTAGACCTTCTACTATTTCTAATATATATACAATATTTAGCAGACAATCAGAACATTTGTCTTAGATTTGTGGCAGGTAATGTTGCTGTCTAGCAAACTCCTTAAAACAGCAAAGCAAATTGCAGAATGATGTTAAAGATATGTCTTCATGGTGTAAAACGTGACAGCTGACCCTAAACAATAAAATGCGTAAGGTTCTCCAAATTATGACTGAGAACGTTTCGTCAAGCTCCGATAAAAAGATAAGTAAAACAAATTTAAGGCTATAGATCCAACGAAAGTCCTAGGGGCTACAAATATAAACAATGTGACTGGGAAACAGCATATTTTGTGGCGAAGGTGAAACAAATATTGGGTTATTGACACAACTCTTAGAAGATCCAAGAAGTCTACTAAGAAGACTGCCAGCGCTGTGGTTGTTCGACTTCTTCTGGAATATTGTTAGCACTGTGCAATCATTACCTGTCAGGATTGATGGAGGACATCGAAGAGGTTGAAAGAAAGTTGATTTTATAGTATAGCGAATGAGTAGAGAGGGTGTCACGGATGCTTTTCTTTTTTTCCTTCATTTTGAAGGAGGGAGGGAGCAGAAGGACGAGCTGGGGCGCAATATAAAAACAAACGCTTTTTCACTGAGGTACGTTTTTTCCACGACTTTTCAAACCATCATCTTTCTGCTCCAGGAGGATGATATTATGACTGTAATAACATAAGAGAAATCAGAAATCGCACATAAAGATTTTGGTGTTCGTTTCTCTTGAGCTTTGCATTTGAGTGCAACGGTCAAGATTTGAAGCGATTTTGTGAACCCTTTATGAAACACTTTAGCTGTGAATTGAAGAGTAATAGTGTATTATTACGATGTAAATGACGTGCATCGGTAGAACGTAATTTCCGTTGTGCAGCACTTATTGTTTCAGGGACTTTGAGTACACTTTATAAGTTCTCAAAATTATATAACTACGTATACACTATTATTTGGCAAGATTGCCACCACAACGTTCACTTTTACAATCCCCTTAGTTATCTAACCAAAGCTTCAATATATTAAGGGACCACATACCATCAATAATACTGACAAAAATTGTCAGTTTTCAGAACATTTTTATGAGGTTAGGATGTTGAACATCTAAAAGAAAATTTGTGCTGCAGGTATATTAATTATAGCTTGTAAGCAACAGAAAACAACGAAAAAGATGTAATTGTTCCAAGAGATGTTGGAAAAGAAGAGTGACTGGTT
The DNA here is from genome assembly GCF_021461385.2 of Schistocerca piceifrons. Lineage (NCBI taxonomy): Eukaryota > Metazoa > Arthropoda > Insecta > Orthoptera > Acrididae > Schistocerca > Schistocerca piceifrons. The sequence goes on from NC_060139.1 coordinate 1,009,350,642, forward strand.
GGTCACACGACTATTTACAAGCTGAAATCAGAACTACAGACTCAAAAGTTTTTATAAATTATTTTACGATGAGTCCTGCCATGTATGACAATTCTGTGGAATCTGTAAAGCAATTTTAACTGCCTGGCAATAATATGTTCAGGCAGTTAACGTAAAATATGTGTTACAACTTGTGATAATGTTGTGAAATTGACATGCATTTTGTAGATCTCTTACTAGTCATTGCAGATATGTGATGCATATTCTTTGAAGTGGAAGTGTATTTCCAAACTGCTATGTAATTCAAATTAATAAAGTATACAGTGTCATAGAGAAAGCTCCATTTACCATCCTACAGTGATATATACAATGTTTAACTTTGCAAAGTCCTGTTAACATTGTTCTATGTAAAAGACTACCATCATTTGGGGTTACTTTGCTCTATAGGGTAAAACTTTGCTTCATTTGAAAAAAAGATTTGTTGGTTCATACATGCTGCCCAACTTGATGTATATTTGTGAATTTTTTCTTCTATGGAAGCACTTTCAGGTTGGCAGCTTTGCTTGCCTGTTACATTGTCGGTCATTTTGAATTATTCGCAAGTATTTAAGGAAAGATATGCTGAAGTGTGCAAAAAATCAAGCTGGAAAAATGTTTCTTTTGCATGTAGTTGACTGGTCACATTGCAGGTCAGTCACTATTAATTTAGTTACTCAGAATGTCCACTTTTGCATTTAATGGAGTATTGTTTGTGTCATAGTCAGTTTGCTTTTTTACGTTATGGAATTCCTTATTTTGAGGAAACACCACAACGGAAGTGGAGCCAAGTATCACCAGGGTGTACTTCTTACATACATTCAAACATTTGAGTCTTAATTTACCAGCGTAGTGTACTCCTGGCAGTGAACAATATTTGTGATCTCTTTCAGATGGGTGAAAATGCCATGGAAGTACAACAGAATTGTCAGAAATAGACGATACTGTAATTACACCCCAGACACACTGGATAAATAGCTACAAGCCATTAGGAGGCAGGAGATATCACAGAGGAAAGCTGAAAAATTTTTAATATCGCAAGAAGAACCATAATTAATAATTTTGCAGAATATATAGAATTTGGGTTTCCTGTCACACCAATGGAATTCCAAACGATTGTGAAATCATACCTCTCCAGACAGGGACTATTAGTTTCTAGATCCAAAGAAAATTTTCCAGGTCATGAATGGCTCTTGGGTTTCATCAAATGGCACCCTGAACTTTCTGTATGCTTTGCAACCATCATTAAAAGGAGTAGAGATGACGCTGATAAGAAACTATTGAACATTTGCATAGTGAACTGAAAGATGTATCAACAAATAATATATAGAATTTCGATGAAACCAATCTCACCAACGATCCTCGGAAAAAGAAAGTTCTTACGAAAAGAGGTTCAAAATATTCAGAAAACATTTGTAACTCAGCGCATCTGTAATGATTGCTGCAAATGCTAAGGGAAAATTTTTCCCTCCATTCGTTGTTTACAAATCAATACATTTATGGTCTACATGGGCAGAAAATCGGCTGATTGGATGCCTTTACTCACATAGCCCTAGTGGGTATTTTGACTGCAAAACATTTAGTGAGTGGTTCATTAAGTTGATGCTACCGAGAAGATGAGGATTGTCGGAGATCTCAGATCAGGTCACCATCGCCCATAGTTTTTGAAGTGGATGACACCCAATTAGTAACCATGCCGAAGATGAGAGGTCAAGAATTTGGCGAAGTTGTCCATACTGTAGGCCAGTATGTGGTCTTCAAATATGAAGGAGAATATTTTTCTGGATTAATTACTGATGATAGTGATGGTGGAGCTATAGTAACGAAATAAGGTAGTAAGCTGTGATAATTTGTCATCTGATTATTATAAGCTATGTTCTAGAGCTCTGTGGTGAGAGTAAAATTTCATTCACCTGTCTACCATCAAACAGTATCCACAGTACACAGCCTTTGGACGTTGCTCTGTTTGGGCACCAAAAGCAGCCTAGAGACAGATCCCTACAGAGTGGGAAAGCTGCAAGCAAGGTTTCAAAGACACTGTTTTGCAGAAGCAGCACTTTCTGTTTCTTTTAAGAAGACTATGGATGTAGTATGACAGAGCACTGAAAGACCTGAGTCGAAACAAGGCCCCCGGAGTAGACAACATTCCATTCGAACTACTGACGGCCTTGGGAGAGCCAGTCCTGACAAAACTCCACAATCTAGTGAGCAAGATGTATGAAACCGGCGAAATACCCTCAGACTTCGAGAAGAATATAATAATTCCAATCCCAAAGAAAGCAGGTGTTGACAGATGTGAAAATTACCGAACTATTAGTTTAATAAGTCACAGCTGCAAAATACTAACCCGAATTCTTTACAGATGAATGGAAAAAGTGGTAGAAGCCGACCTCGGGGAAGATCAGTTTGGATTCCGTAGAAACACTGGAACACGTGAGGCAATACTGACCTTACGACTTATCTTAGAAGAAAGATTAAGGAACAGCAAACCTACGTTTCTAGCATTTGTAGACTTAGAGAAAGCTATTGACAATGTTGACTGGAATACTCTCAAATTCTGAAGATGGCAGGGGTAAAATACAGGGAGCGAAAGGCTATTTACAATTTGTACAGAAACCAGATGGCAGTTATAAGAGTCGAGGGACATGAAAGGGAAGCAGTGGTTGGGAAGGGAGTAAGACAGGGTTGTAGCCTCTCCCCGATGTTATTCAATCTGTATATTGAGCAAGCAGTAAAGGAAACAAAAGAAAAATTCGGACCAGGTATTAAAATCCATGGGGAAGAAATAAGAACTTTGAGGTTCGCCGATGACATTGTAATTCTGTCAGAGACAGGAAAGGACTTGGAAGAGCAGTTGAACGGAATGGACAGTGTCTTGAAGGGGGGATATAGGATGAGCATCAACAAAGGCAAAACAAGGATAATGGAATGTAGTCGAATTAAGTCGGGTGAAGCTGAGGGAATTAGATTAGGAAATGAGACACTTAAAGTAGTAAAGGAGTTTTGCTATTTGGGGGGCAAAATAACTGATGATGGTCGAAGTATGGAGGATATAAAATGTAGACTTGCAATGGCAAGGAAAGCGTTTCTGAAGAAGAGAAATTGGTTAACATCGGGTATAGATTTAAGTGTCAGGAAGTCGTTTCTGAAAGTATTTGTATGGAGTGTAGCCATGTATGGAAGTGAAACATGGACAATAAATAGTTTGGACAAGAAGAGAACAGAAGCTTTTGAAATGTGGTGCTACAGAAGAATGCTGAAGATTAGATGGGTAGATCACATAACTAATGAGGAGGTATTGAATAGGATTGGGGAGAAGAGAAGTTTGTGGCACAACTTGACTAGAAGGAGGGATCGATTGGTAGGACATGTTCTGAGGCATCAAGGGATCACCAATTTAGAATTGGAGGGCAGCGTGGAGTGTAAAAATCGTAGAGGGAGACCAAGAGATGAATACACTAAGCAGATTCAGAAGGATGTAGGTTGCAGTAGGTACTGGGAGATGAAGAAGCTTGCACAGGGTAGAGTAGCATGGAGAGCTGCATCAAACCAGTCTCAGGACTGAAGACCACAACAACAACAACAATGGATGTAGTTGGCAAAACCCCAGCAAAAAACCTAATAGCAGGTTTCAGAAAGCACAGCATACATCCAGTCGGTGTTGATGAAATTCTTTGTCATCTTCCTTCATGGAGTTGAGACAAAGATGCAGTACAAGACTTTTTCGTTAAAGCCCTTCAATATAAGAGATCTGAATGGACCACTGGTGTTTCCAGTAACAGAGGAAGAAGGAAGATTGCAGTGACACCTGGTAAAAGTGTGACGGTGATTCAGCAAAAAGTTATGAAGAAACACAAAAAATCAAGAAAGTAGTTCAGAGGAAGACTCTCTTACAGATTTCTTCGAAGATGAGGATGGCTGGAAATCTCAGATCAGGTCACCATTGCCCGTAGTTTTTGAAGTGGATGACACCCCATTAAGTAACCATGCCGAAGTGAGAGGTCCATAATTTGGCAAAGTAGTTCACACTGTAGCCGAGTACTGTATGTTGTCCTCAAATATGAAGGAGAATATATATTTCTGGATTAATTACTGATGTTAGTGATGGTGGAGCTACAGTAAGTTCAAAGAAAAAGTCGAAGAAATCACGGAAGTGGCCATGAGGAAATGAAGTATGACTTTGATGAAATAATTTGCACCATTTAGCCTCCAAAACAAATAAGCCGATTTGATTTTATCTCTGTTCCAGAGCTTGATACGTATTGGAGTTAAAAACTCACAATGAAGACTACTTTTTTTGTTAAATATTTCCTTTGCAAAGCTATTTTGGTAATAAAATTAGTTTGTGTTTACGTGATTGCTATTTTTCCTTCATTCCTGTGGTCTAACATTGTTCTAGAACTCTGTAATCTTTATTTATAATGTAATTGCTGTATTTTTCTTTCATTCTTAAGGTAAAACATTACTCCAGCCCTCTGTAATCCACATTTTTACTGTGATTTAGACATCCAGTGCAAGGTATTCCTACGGCAAGGAATGTTTGCTCCTCCTTTCTATAAACAATCTAAAACAGAAATAAGAAGTTGTCTTAAAAGATATAAATACAGATTACTTTGCAAAAGATTGTATGAACTCCAAAAAATATTTTTAAAAACAAATGAATTAAAGAAATCTCGTTTTGAATCTAATATCTTTAAAAATCTGTAAAAACTGGAGCAAAGTAACCCCAAATGACGTAATTTGACGAGTTGAATCTAGGGTATAATACTCCCAAAGGCGAATTGAAACATAAACAGTGTACCCTAACGCCGTGTGGCTCGTGCAAGAAGCTCTGTCAACCTATGAAAGGAGGATATTGTCAAACTGACAATATTTGACCTCACACGTTCAGTATGTATTGTCAATGTTAAGAATGTTTCGAGGCCCAGCAGCACTGCCCATCAGTATTTTTAGTATTGCAAATACGTCATATTGAACCCTCAGACGGACACCATATCGACGGTTTGACAATACTATTGAACGCGTGATGCCCCCTTTAAGACGCTTTTCACTCGAGAAGTTTTGTCGAAGCTAGCACAAAGTTTGCTTTGCGTGCAGTGGGTACTGGGTAATCTTCCAGCTGTGATATTTGGATCTCATCTTGGTGATGTTTGTTTATTTATGTGTGGGTTACTTGTGTTGTGTTACTCAAATGAACGAGTATGGTCGAAGAAACTGTTAACTCCGTAGCGAAGCCGAAGGTTTGTTATAGTCGTGTATGCTTTAGCTGTTGTATCTGTCGTTTCTATTTGTGTAAATGGCAGATGGGGTGCCTCGTTTCATGTGACAGTTTGTTTAGCCTGTGTAATGACAAACAATAATGTATGCGTTTAAATAATTTTTACATTGATTTTTTTTTATCACACTGATGTCAGTGAGCGAGCTACAAACTGTACTAATGTAACCCAGATTTTATTGTTAATAAACCAGCGCCATCATCGGTATCATTGTCATGACATTCTTTCCTTGTCTCTCTTGTTTCAGCAAGCTGTTAGATATTTTGGCTCAAAGGGTTTCTCAGTTCGTTTCGCATTAGACACGCAGCTGCAGTTTCCGACTGGTCCTTAATTTTTCATTTTGACTGTGCTGTTTCTGATGCGATGCGGAAACGTGAATTTCGTAATCCCCTCCTTCAGACAGGTCACACAATCATTAAATTCCAATAGTGATAAATATTTATTACCACTTTTTTTTTTAAATTTCGCTGTTGGGGGGTGGTGTGATGTGGAGAAGAAAATTTGTTTCTTTCATGTTTTTTCATTTTCATTACCTTTGTTGGTCAACTCTACCATATTCCTATTCCTGGTAGTTTCTGCATCGAAACTGTTTCTAGGGTATACAGATTCAGATTCTTTATTAGTCATTCAGCATTGTTACATGCAATAGACTTCGTCAGTTCACTTAACTTATTAATTTTACAAAAAAAAATTTTTACACAACTAAGTTGATATTAGGCATTTCTAAAAATTCTTCTAATGAATAGAATGGATTGGTTAACAAGAAGTTATTAACATTGTCTTTAAATAATTTGTCAGGCTTGATTGACCCATTTTTAGACAATTTGTTATATATTTTAATTGCCATATACTTATGACTATTGTTAGTTTTGGCTAATCTATTTTGTGGCAACAGCAGAGAAGTACACGTTCTTGTATAGTAGCCATGTCTTTCATTTGTTACACTTAAATTAGGTAGTTCAGCAAGTATGTAGTTAACACTGTCAAGAATATATAAATTAATTACTGTTAAAATTCTATATTTAGTGAACAATGGTTTACAATGTGTTCTATTATCTACCTTAGCCATTACTCTGATTGCTTTCTTCTGGATCACCATAATTTCATTTATTTTTCTGCTGTTTCCCCAGAGTATTAACCCATACCTTAAAACAGATTGCAAAAGGCAAAGTACGCTGTCCTTACGTACTCAAATGTCACACAACACATCAGTCTCTTCAACAAATATATAACTCTTGACAACCTAACCACTATGTGATCAACATGAGAGTTCCATGTTAGACTGTTGTCAAGTACAATACCTAAAAACTTTGCCTTTTGTTTTTCTATTTTTGTAGACTTTGATAGACTGAACCACATATTCTGGGTCTTTTCCTCATATAATAGCAGACCATTGGCATTAAACCATGATGTTGCATTTTCTTTTGCCAATTTCATATCACTTACAAGGTTATCAAGTACATGGTTTACAGATAGAAAAGTTGTGTCATCTGCATACATATGTCTTTACATCTATATTTCCTGGTAAGTCATTTATGTGTACAAGGAAAAGAAGTGGTCCCAATTTAGATCCCTGTGGCACTCCATGTTGAACCTCGAGTATGTTTGACAGATGACTTCCTGAACTCACCACCTGGTTCCTTTTATTGAGGTATGATTTGATGAGTTTTAAACTTTTATCACATATTCCATAGTACTCAAGTTTAGAGAGCAGAAGTGAGTGGTCAACACAGTCAAAAGCTTTGCTCAGATCACATAAGGTTACCTGTGCGTGCGCATGGTCCTCAAATGCTGCTAGAATGTCTCTGACTAAGAGCTCTATGGCATGTATAGCTGACCTTCCTTTTCTGTAACCAAACTGTGATGCACTTAACATACCATTTAGTTCTAGGTACTCATACATCTGCTTATATATTATGCCTTCAAAGACTTTTCCTAGTACTGGAATTAGTGAAATTGGTCTGTAGTTTGCAGGATCTGATTTGACACCCTTCTTAAAGACTGGAGTTACCTTGGATAGTTTGAGAGGATCAGGAAAAAACCCTTCTATGAGACACAGGTTTATAGAATATGTTAATGGTGCTGCAATGTAATGTATGATTTCTTTCAATAGATTGTTTGACATATTAAAAATATCTGTACTGTATGAATTTTTCATTTCTTTGACTATTTTAAGAACTTCATGTTGGCATACCTCTCTGAAGTGTTTCAATGATGATCCGGCCCTATTATGATTTAGGTTTGCTCTCTTCAGATAATCTATATATGTTACATTGGGTTTACTGATCAGCTTTTTGATATCATCAGCACAGCTTACAAAATATTTATTGAATGTATCTGCTGGTATTGGGACTGTCTTGTCGAAGTTTCTGACTTCACCTTTAACAGTATTAATTACTGACCAGGCTGTTTTGCATTGGTTTTTACTATTTTTTATGAAATTTGTGTTGTATCTTAGTTTCGCTAATTGCAACTCTTTCTTATACAGTTTCTTAGTGATTTTTTCAAGACCCTTAATTTCATTAGAATTGTTTACTTTGGCAAGGCGCTTCAACAGCAGTAGCTTATTTTTTAGATTCTCCAGTTCTTTGGTGTACCAAAATTTACCTTTTCTTGTTTTATGGTATTTCTTTTGAACAAGATGGGCTTTTAAAATACCTGTTAAGTAATTGTGGAATGTTTCATAAACTGTTTGGGCACTGGAATCACAGTTTTGAAATAATTTGTCCCAGTTTGTTATGCTCAACTGGTGTGTTAGTTTTATGAGATTGTGTTTTGTTAATATTAAGGTATTAGATTTTGTTAACTTTTGTCCAGCCTTGCTCTCATCTCCTTTTATAAAATGTCTTAACTTTACTGTTAACATGGAGTGGTCTGAGAAAACAAACTCCTTTACCTTGGTGGAGTACATATCACGAGCACAGTTGACAAAAGCATTATCCAAGCACGCTTGTAGTCTTGTTGGTTCTGAATTTACATGATGGAAGTTGTGCTGCCTCAGCATATTCAGTAACTTATTTACACTGGGTTTGTTACATGTTACATCAAAGCTTGAATTAAAGTCTCCCCCAATTACAGTTACATACTGTTTCCATTTCGTTATGTAGCAGAGTACACTGTCTAAATTATCTAAAAAAGTTTTTTCATCTGAGTCAGGGGAATGGTAGATACATACTATGATAAGTTTCATTATATCACATATGATCCCGGTAATTTCAAAGTGTTTCTCTACACATGCCCAACCAAGATCTAGTTCTCTACACTCTATTTCATTTGAAACATAGATAACAGTACCACCATTACGGTACTGAGATCTGCAAAAACTGTTTCCATATTTATAACCTTCTGGTACATAGTATTGTATTTGTTCTGGTTTAAGCCAATGTTCTGATATACATAAGAAGAATACTTATTCTGTGGCAATGACTCATCCAGAATTTCAACTTTATTTTCAAGACCCTGAATGTTTAAAATAGGATGTTGTTGTGACTTATCTGTGAGTTAGCAGGCTGGTTTTTCACATTTTTATTTTCTTCTTGGCTTGAAACCATAAAAAATTATCACTGAATGACACAGATGTATTTTTCCTTTGGCTCCTCCTTAAGCATTGCTGTGTAGCTGCTCCAGTCATTGTTGGTTCTGTTACTGCTGCTGCTCCTGCTGATAATGATGGTGCTGCTGCTGTTTCACTTATTTCTGGTGTTTGTTGTTCCATAACTGCTGTGCCTTTCTGTGAATTATTAACATTTGGAGTGTTCACTTGCATTAATAAAATTTCACATTTGTCTTGGAGAGGTGTAGCTTCACTGATAGCAGATTTCACATTGGATTCTACAGGATACACACACTTCCTGTCCATGAGAGGTATGACTTTTCTATCATCACACTGCACATTTGAGATTTTATTTACAAGTTCTAAAATTTTGGTTACTATTACGTTTTTTCCCAGTACATTTAGATGGGAACCATGTGTTGTGTGAAATCTTTTCCCTAAGTTGCTGATGTTCACAAATGTTACATTTTCAAACCGCTTGCAAATATTTTGCATCTCTTTATTTGCAGTTTCAATTTCTTTATTTACACAAGACCATTCTATCAAGTCGTAATGGTGTGGCACTGAAAAAACAATAACATTTGTTCCTCTCAGCTCATACAGTTTTCTTTTTAGCGAGATTAAGAGATCGTTTTTTTCGTTCCTAGCTATATCATTTGATCCTGCCAGGAAGATGGAAAAGTCCTTTTTGCTCAATGAGGAAATTTTTTCTTGACTCATTGACGTAGCAGCACTGAATTTTGCTCCTGGTTTTATTGTACAGTTAAAACTAAAATTCTGACTACTTGTACGCCGAAATTCAGCGGCTGTATTTCGTCCTTGGCTGTCGGCATACAGTTCAATTTTACCGGTACTTGCTGTTCCGAGATTGCCTGTTTTCTGCCTATCTTTGCAGTAAGCGAAGTCTTGTTTGGCACTATTTATTATGTCTTTCTTGCTAACACATGTCGATATTGTCTCAGTAGAGCAGCTTAGCGGTGGAAGATTTTTCGTGAGCACTTTCGCATATGATCTTTTACTTAACTGCTGCTGAAATATTCCATGTTTTGCCTTATTCACAAAGTCGATGTATTCTGTAATTCTGAATGTCAGGAATTGTTTAATAACTTTGCTATCATTTATAGCCGTATGTGCCGCTTTTATATCGGAAAAAAATAAAAAATTGGTTGATAGAATTTCGGTTTTCATCTCGTTACTCATAGTTTTGAACAGTGGTGCAGCAACTGGACTCATATCTAGTAGCAATGATGATTGAATCCCTACCATGTGCCCATCCACATAGAGATTTTCCTACATCACATCATCCAAATGCTGCAATATCTCATATAGAAGACCTTTCCAGATGCCTCTTTGCATCCTCATCTAGTCCATCTCCTGTGAAGTTGACGTTAATTAGTCAGCTTTCCCAGAATGAAATTTTCGCTATGCAGTGGAGTGTGTACTGATATTAAACTTCCTGGCAGATTAAAACTGTGTGCCAGACCGAGACTCGAAATAGGGACCTTTGCCTTTCATGGGCAAGTGCTCTACTGACTGAGCTGTCTAAGCATGACCCACAACCCATCCTCACAGCTTTACTTCTGACAGTACCTCGTCTCCTACCTTCCAAACTTCACAGAAGCTATCCTGCAAAACTTACAGGAACTCCTGGAACAAAGGGAAGCTTCCTATCAGTGCACACTCTGCTGCAGAGTGAAAATTTGATTCTGGAAACATCCCGCAGACTGTGACTAAGCAATGTTTCCACAATATCCATTCTTCCAAGAGTGCTACTTCTGCAAGTTTCGCAGAAGAGTTTCTGTGAAGTTTGTAATATAGGTAGGTACTGGTGGAAGTAAAACTGTGAGCATGGGTTGTGGGTCGTGTTTGGGTGACTGTCAGTAGAGCACTTGCCTGCAAAAGGCAAAGATCACGATTTTGAGTCTTGGTCCGGCATACATTTTCAAGCTACCATTGTTTGAGATATCTCTTCCCACATAACTTAAATCATACACCGATTTATCTAATGTGTGCTGTACTAATTGAGTTCTGCTCCAGGTACCAATTATTTATTGCAAATATGCATTTCCAACACCACAAGAGAAGATACACCTGGAAGGCCCCAGGAGCCTTCAAGGAGACAGCAGGGCAGTTACATTTTAGATACAAGCAAATGACTGCTGGAGCTATCCATCTGCAGACATAGACAGTGACCACAACCTGGCCCTGATAAAAAGTTCATTCAAATTTCTGAAGAAAAAGACAGTAAAATGGAAATAGGAAATAGAAAAACTGAAATCTGGCAAGGCATTATGCACAAGAGATATACAACGTAGCTAAAAATTCCCAACTTCGCAGAGGAAAAGAAAATTGGGAAAAAATTAAATCTGATATTTATATAAAGCAGCAGAGAAGAGAGTTGGGAAAACTAAATCAAAAAAAGAGAGGAAATGGATTACGGCAGATGTTCTACAGTTTATTGTAATTAGAAAACTGTACAAAAATGTAACTGATGAACAAGGAGAAGCTGAATACAGAAGATTAAGGAATTTAGTCACTAGAAAAGCTAGGAAAGCAAAAGAAAGTTTTATTGAGGAAACTTGCAGAGAAGTGGATGAAAACATGTAAAACGGAAGAACTAATGTAGCCTACAGAACAGCAAATAATTTTTTTAACAAATGCAAAACAAAAATCATGGGTACAGTAGAAGAGAAAGAGAGAAAAATGCTTTCTGATGATGAGATGGAGGGGATCCATCCAGGAATTGTGTGATGGATCACCTGTATTGGAGGATGTAATGGTAAAAGTAGAGGAAGTAGACAAAGATGACAAAGGAGATGACATTCTGTGAGAATAATTTGTGAAAGCTTCTAAAAGTATGCAGTAGAACAAAGCTATGGATATTGATGACGTTTCTGCAGAACTAATGGAGAATGTTGGTGACAACAAGAGAATGATGCTGCAGAAACTGATTAGGTCCATACGTAATGCAAGAGAGGTACCAGTCATGTTCCAGAAATGCATCATGGTTCTTATATCAAAGAAGGTAGCAGCTACAAAATATGTACAGTTTTTATAAAGATGATTCTGAAGAGAATTTAAGAGAAGGTGGAGGTCAGTTTGGATTCAGGAGAGAATCAGTAACAAAAGAAGTAATTCTGGCACAAAGACTTTTTATCAAAAAGCAAATATGGAAAAATCAACCAACTTATACTGTATTGCCCTTGAAGATCTGGGATAGGTATTTGATAATATTCTCTGGCAGGAGGCATTCAGAGTGTTGAAGAAAGCAGGTCTCGCAAAGACGTGGGTTATACGCAGCTTTTATAAGAATAAAGTGGCTGTGATTACGAATTTTCATGAGAACACTAAGCAAAAATTAGAAAATTCTGCGAGACAAGAATTCGCCCTTTCTCCTAGTATATTCAATGCTTACACCCAGGATACTATAGATGAAGTTTGTGAAAGAGTTGAGGTGGGGATCAGTGTTAATGGGCAGAAGCAAGACATGCTGCATTATGCAGATGATATTGCTGTAATTGCAGAGACAAAAGAAGATCTAAAGAATGCCCTCAGCACAATGGAAAGGATTTTCTGCAGCCAGTACAGTATAAAAATTAACAAGTGAAAGACTAAAGTGATGGAATGTACTGGTAAAGACTAGTATTAAGAATAAGAATTGAGAAAGAGGAGCTAGAAATGATAGGGGACTTTACCTATCTGGGAAGCAGGGTCACAAGAAATGGTATACGTCAGAATGAAATTGTAAGCAGAATACAGTAGGCTAAAATTCCATTTAATTTGAGGAAGAACTTACTCACCAACAAGAACATCGGTGTGTAGATGGAGGGAGTGGTCAGGAAAGCATTTATTAGGGGGCTGGTCCTATACGGGTGTTAAACCTGGCCATTAGAAAAACGAGAGAAGACTGGTAGAAGCCCTGACTTTAATGTTACAAAAGGACAATGAAGATCAGCTGGAAAGACAGAGTTATCAATGAAGAGGTGCCGAGAAGAGTACAGGAAACCAGATCTCTGTGGAGACAGATCCTAATAAGAAGAGAGAAACTTGTAGGACACATTTTGAGACACAGTAACATCATTGGAACTATAGCAGAAGGAGCTTTTGAGGGAAAGAATCACAAGGGTTGATCAAGGATGTCATACATGCGGCAGATTATGAATGATATGGGATGCACTACATATTTGGAAATGAAGAGGGAGGCAGACAAAGGGGAGAATGGTATACTGCTGCAAACCAACCTCAGGGTTGAACACTGAAGAGACAGAGAGAGACTGTACTATATGTTTGTGTTTGAACAGTAGGCCTACATCCTTGGTTTTTATGGCTACACATTGTCGGTATCCAATACACAAATAGTTAACTATCTTTTTGCTTTCACATCATATGAATAAATATAGCCTATTCCTTCCGATATTTCTGTCTATCCCTAACATTAGTAACTGCTATTTCTGCAATAACTGTATAGCCATGTAGTACACATTTTTCCATGCTGATAGAGGTAAAGAAATAAAGAAAGGAATTTATTACAAGGGAATTATATCAAGACTATCTGTCATCAACACCAAGTATGTACATAGCCTATATCCTGTCAGATGCTGACAAACAGAGATTTAAGTCCACTTACTTTGTACCAGGTTCTTTCACTGCATGCCGCTGTTGGCAGTTTGTCCTCATTGCCTTTAGTCAGTTGAGTCTTGCTATACAGTAGCCAGAGGGTATTGTTGAATGTAGTGATTTCTTTCGGCAAAAGATGAGAATTGACTACATTTGTTTTTGATATGGAGAGTGGGGAGAAAACTAGATGTGCTGAGAGACCGACTTGTAGTTTAGCCCGAGGTCTAGGTTAGGCTGGAAGGTGACATTTTCATTGTGAGTTGGCAGACTACATTTGTTTTTGATATGGAGAGTGGGGAGAAAACTAGATGTGCTGAGAGACAGACTTGTAGTTTAGCCCGAGGCATAGGTTAGCCTGGAAGGTGACATTTTCAATGCTAGTTGGCAAAGTCATCGCATGTAATTGGAAGAAAACTAGATGTGCTGACAGACAGACCCGTGGCAAAGCCCAAGGCCTGAAACTACAATTGCCCTAATAGATTGATGTGTAGTGTAGCTCAAGATAAACATTCATCATTCCACTAATCTACATGTATTTCTGATTTGCAGTTTTGCAGAAAATTATGATGTTGTGATTAAATTCAAACATAACAAAATAAAATAACAACTTCATTTGCTACATATAGGAAATCAGGAACTAGCATTCACATTGGCTATCGACAACTGACTCATGGTTTGTTGTGTTCACTTCCCCTGATTCGTTGCACAGTTACCAGCTATAGCATGCAGTGAAAGAGCTGGGTACACACCAAGTACACTTTTACCCAAACTGAAATTATCACATTACAGATTGTACTTCAGCATGTTAAGCCGTCATAATTGCATTAGAATGTGCTTTATATGCTTTCAAGAAAAAATAAGGTACTCTGGCAACAAGATAAACAGTCTGAAACATGGTCTTAAGAAAAGACATCCTGAAATAAATGTATTAAAATTCAGCTCCTACCTACATCTCCAAAAGAAGTCTTCATTGTTGTCAACTCTCTTAAAAATAAATTTTCGAGTGGTTATGATGAAATCAGTAAAGTAATGACATGTTGTTCAGCAAATCTTTTCTCAGTGGTACTTTTCCGGAGAGACTCAAACATACTCTTATCTAATCACTTAAAAAAAAAAGAGAGAAAATATTAATAAAGAATTACTGCCCCATCTAGTCATTGCCAGCAGTTCCAAATTTTTTTCAGATCATGTGCAAATAGATTTAACAAATTTAGTAGCCTACAGGAAAACACACACTGTGTAATCTGTCTGTAAACTGAAGAATGAACAGGTGAGGCCCCACTCTGTCTACCCAGTTGTTACACAGTGGGTGCCTACAGGCTGTTCCACAAGATTTATTGACCATTCTAGAGCACACCTTTTGAATAAATGAAGAAGCCATGAGCAGACATGCATAGGGATCATTTATTTTCCACTAAATGTGCTGGCACTGTATGGAATACAGAAGTTATTAACTAATCTATCTTGAGCAAGAAACACACATGAAGAGAACCTCCTTAAAACACAGCATGCTTCACTGCACTGCTAGGCAGGAAATTCATCCTCTCTCATTCTGTATGGTAGTTGTAGCATTCTTCTGGGACAATCCACTTACTACACCACAAATGCTGTTTGCTCTTCAGTTTACAGACTGACTTAGAAAAGTGAAATGCTGTCGAGCAGGGTTAGGGGCATAATAGAATTAATTGGTAGCCCTTAAAATACATTATGGGTTTTCAACTGCCGTGTGATAACTTGAAAGGAACTGTTCTCCCTGTCTGATGGGGTAGTTTTGCTTCAAGATGATGAATGACTGCACCAACAAATACTGACTACACATTTCCGTTTAGCACTTACGACAACTTAAAATCACCCTCACTGTCTTGTCTACAAGACATCTACCATCAGATGTAGAAATAGTGTGTAGGACTGAGGAAAGATCCCTCACTTAAAATAACTAATGGCCAGAAAATAGTTACCTTGAACTGGAATTGTTGAACAATAATACTCTGGTGACAGTGTTGTACTGGCCAATTCAGAAGAACTACAGGTTATTCTGACTGCCTTCAATGAGGCTCATAAAAGTTTAGGTAAAAAAAAAAAAAGCAAACTGTGTATATTTAACTTATGGATAGACAGTGTTTGCAAGGAGAAAGGCATAAAAGGCGTAACAATACCTTGAAATGTATCGTACGGAAATATTTGATGAATATTGAAAAGTGAGAAGCTACAGCATCTAATTGAAAAGTATGGTGTTGCCTTGTTTGTGAAGATCCACAAACCTTCAAAAGCCCCTGTTGAAACTGTAAAGTAGATAAGTGACAGCAAAGCAGGGAATGAATGACCATTTGAATTATCAAGTCTTACCAAGCTGTGGTCAATTTTCATGTTTGCCCACAAGTGTGGTAGTTTTTGTGGCATCAGAACTAGTCTGTATAGTTGTCAAAAACCCATAATCAGTAAGCTGCAAAGGTCCCAGAGGAAAATAACCTACTCATTAGCAATTGATAGCCAGCTGATGAAGAGCTCTCGGGTTTCCAGTCACATGGTACCATTAAAATACTGTGACATTTCGAAGAGTGCCATGCTCATCATCTTCTGGCAGAGTGTTGAGATAATGTAGGTGCCATAATATTTATACTAGCGGTGTGCCCACCTCCACCTGGCTATGGATAGCAGGGTACTGTCTGGCTGGCAGGGAGGGGAGTGATGTGGTTGCAGAGATGGGAGTAGCAGGTAGGTGTTACCATCTCCGCCTGGGCCTTCCAGCTTTTTTTTGTAAATTGGATGGTGCCTTCATCCCTGTTGACCAGATTCTTGTGAATCTGTGTTTCAATGGATTCCTTTATAATGCTGTCCCAGGGACCAATGACCTCAGCAGTTTGGTCCGGACCAGTGAACTCAGCAGTTTGGTCCGATAGGTGCCTATCACAAATTTCCAATGCTGTCCCAATAGCTGTTTGCCCCCTGCAGGTTTGGGGAATAGAATAGACCCTGGTATTCCTGCCTATCATAAGAGATGACCAAAAGGAGTCTGCTACTTTTTGGCCTAATCGGTTATGGTCCCCTTTTAGGAATTCTACAAAAGTGCGGGCCACTTGGGGAAGGATGCCTTATGTGGTGCATCATGTATCCTTTGTGTGCTGAGACCTTCTGTGGCTATTATAGTAACAGAAATGTAATTGCACCCGTAATGTGGCCTGGGCAAGGACGTCTTCTGGAGTGACCACTTTACATCCATTGTGCACTTTCATCTCCTGCACCCATAATAATAATGGATCTTTTCACACTCAGTATCCAGCTTGGTAGCCAGTCCTTCATGAAGGGGTCGTCATGTACCCTTTTGGTGGTAACCCCCTGACAACACAGGTATCATACTGCTGATGTGTACGCTGCAAACTCCCCACATATGCCAAAGAATAAATACTGGGTGTCGCTTGTGGAGAGAGCCCCTGGTCAGAGTGGGTGGCATCGGGTGGATGACCTGCAAAGAAGTGGAGGAAGTTGTCCGACACTGGTGATCAAATGGCCCCAGAAATCTCTTTGAGAGGTAAGGTGCAATATAATGCTGAGAGTTGGTGTTGTGGTCTTCAGTCCTGAGACTGGTTTGATGCAGCTCTCCATGCTACTCTATCCTGTGCAAGCCTCTTCATCTCCCAGTACCTACCGCAACCTACATCCTTCTGAATCTGCTTAGTGTATTCATCTCTTGGTCTCCCTCTACGATTTTTACACTCCACGCTGCCCTCCAATTCTAAATTGGTGATCCCTTGATGCCTCAGAACATGTCCTACCAATCGATCCCTCCTTCTAGTCAAGTTGTGCCACAAACTTCTCTTCTCCCCAATCCTATTCAATACCTCCTCATTAGTTATGTGATCTACCCATCTAATCTTCAGCATTCTTCTGTAGCACCACATTTCAAAAGCTTCTGTTCTCTTCTTGTCCAAACTATTTATTGTCCATGTTTCACTTCCATACATGGCTACACTCCATACAAATACTTTCAGAAACGACTTCCTGACACTTAAATCTATACCCGATGTTAACCAATTTCTCTTCTTCAGAAACGCTTTCCTTGCCATTGCAAGTCTACATTTTATATCCTCCATACTTCGACCATCATCAGTTATTTTGCCCCCCAAATAGCAAAACTCCTTTACTACTTTAAGTGTCTCATTTCCTAATCTAATTCCCTCAGCTTCACCCGACTTAATTCGACTACATTCCATTATCCTTGTTTTGCCTTTGTTGATGCTCATCCTATATCCCCCCTTCAAGACACTATCCATTCCGTTCAACTGCTCTTCCAAGTCCTTTGCTGTCTCTGACAGAATTACAATTTTTCATCGGCGAAACTCAAAGTTTTTATTTCTTCTCCATGGATTTTAATACCTACTCCAAATTTTTCTTTTGTTTCCTTCACTGCTTGCTCAATATACGTCGGGGAGAGGCTACAGCCCTGCCTCACTCCCTTCCCAACCACTGCTTCCCTTCCATGTCCCTCGATTCTTATAACTGCCATCTGGTTTCTGTACCAATTGTAAATAGCCTTTCGCTCCCTGTATTTTACCCCTGCCACCTTTAGAATTTGAAAGTGAGTATTCCAGTCAACATTGTCAAAAGCTTTCTCTAAGTCTACAAATGCAAGAAATACAAATGCTAGAAATGCCCTTCCTTAATCTAGCGTCTAAGATGAGTCGTAGGGTCAGTATTGCCTCATGTGTTCCAACATTTCTACGGAATCCAAACTGATCTTCCCCGAGGTCGGCTTGTACTAGTTTTTCCATTCTTCTGTAAAGAATTCATGTTAGTATTTTGCAGCTGTGACTTATTAAACTGATAGTTCGGTAATTTTCACATCTGTCAACACCTGCTTTCTTTGGGATTGGAATTATTATATTCTTCTTGAAGTCTGAGGGTATTTCGCCTGTCAGGACTGGCTCTCCGAAGGCCGTCAGTAGTTCCAATGGAATGTTGTCTACTCTGGGGGCCTTGTTTCGACTCAGGTCTTTCAGTGCTCTGTCAAACTCTTCACGCAGTATCGTATCTCCCATTTCATCTACATCCTCTTACATTTCCATAATATTGTCCTCAACTACATCGCCCTTGTATAGACCTTCTATATACTCCTTCCACCTTTCTGCTTTCCCTTCATTGCTTAGAACTGGGTTTCCATCTGAGCTCTTGATATTCATACAAGTGGTTCTCTTTTCTCCAAAGGTCTCTTTAATTTTCCTGTAGGCAGTATCTATCTTACCCTTAGTGAGATAAGCCTCTACATCCTTACATTTGTCCTCTAGCCATCCCTGCTTAGCCATTTTGCACTTCCTGTCGATCTCATTTTTGAGATGTTTGTATTCCTTTTTGCCTGCTTCATTTACTGCATTTTTATATTTTCTCCTTTCATCAATTAAATTCAATATTTCTTCTGTTACCCAAAGGTTTCTACTAGCCCTCCTCTTTTTACCTATTTGATCCTCTGCTGCCTTCACTATTTCATCCCTCAAAGCTACCCATTCTTCTTCTACTGTATGTCTTTCCCTTATTCCTGTCAATTGTTCCCTTATGCTCTCCCTGAAACTCTCTACAACCTCTGGTTCTTTCAGTTTATCCGGGTCCCATCTCCTTAAATTCCCACCTTTTTGCAGTTTCTTCAGTTTTAATCTACAGGTCATAACCAATAGATTGTGGTCAGAGTCCACATCTGCCCCTGGAAATGCCTTACAATTTAAAACCTGGTTCCTAAATCTCTGTCTTACCATTAGATAATCTATCTGAAACCCGTCTGTATCTCCAGGCGTCTTCCATGTATACAGCCTTCTTTTATGATTCTTGAACCAAGTGTTAGCTATGATTAAGTTGTGCTCTGTGCAAAATTCTACCAGGCGGCTTCCTCTTTCATTTCTTAGCCCCAATCCATATTCACCTACTACATTTCCTTCTCTCCCTTTTCGTACTACCAAATTCCAGTCACCCATGACTATTAAATTTTCGTCTCCCTTCACTATCTGAATAATTTCTTTTATTTCATCATACATTTCTTCAATTTCTTCGTCATCTGCAGAGCTAGTTGGCATATAAACTTGTACTACTGTAGTAGGCGTGGGCTTCGTATCTATTTTGGTCACAATAATGCGTTCACTATGCTGTTTGTAGTAGCTTACCCGCATTCCTATTTTCCTATTCATTATTAAACCTACTCCTGCATTACCCCTATTTGATTTTGTATTTATAACCCAGTATTCATCTGACCAAAAGTCTTGTTCCTCCTGCCACTGAACTTCACTATTTCCCACTATATCTAACTTTAACCTATCCATTTCCCTTTTTAAATTTTCTAACCTACCTGCCCGATTATGGGATCTGACATTCCACGCTCCGATCCGTAGAACGCCAGTTTTCTTTCTCCTGATAACGACATCCTCTTGAGTAGTCCCTGCCCGGAGATCCGAATGGGGGACTATTTTACCTCCGGAATATTTTACCCAAGAGGACGCCATCATCATTTAATCATACGAGGTGTGGCTAGAAAAAAACCGGACTAGTACTGGTGAAACAATAAAACGAATGCAATAAGGCTGAAAGTCGCGTGGCCTGTCACGTGACTCTCACTCCGCCTACTGCTAAAGTTTCATCTGCCTCCTGCACTCAGTCTGCCCGTGGCGTCTGTTTTAAGTAGTTGACATTTTGTCCGTGCGTCGGAAAATGTTGAGTGTACAGAAAGAACAGCGTGTTAACATCAAATTTTGTTTCAAACTAGGAAAATCTGCAAGTGAAACGTTTGTAATGTTACAACAAGTGTACGGTGATGATTGTTTATCGCGAACGCAAGTGTTTGAGTGGTTTAAACGATTTAAAGATGGCCGCGAAGACACCAGTGATGACACTCGCACTGGCAGACCATTGTCAGCAAAAACTGATGCAAACATTGAAAAAATCGGTAAACTTGTTCGACAAGATCGCCGTTTAACAATCAGAGCAGTGTCTGAGTTAACAGGAGTTGACAAGGAAAGTGTTAGGCAGATTCTTCATGAAAGTTTCAACATGAACAAAGTGTGTTCAAAAATGGTTCCAAAGTGTCTCACAATTGAACAGAAGGAACGCCGAAGAATGATTTATTCTGACATCCTGGAAAACATTGAAAGTGATCCCACCTTCTTACAAAATGTTATTACTTGCGATGAATCATGGTTTTTTTACTTACGATCCCGAAACTAAACGCCAATCGATGCATTGGAAAACTCCTGGTTCTCCACGACAAAAAAAAGCACGAATGTCAAAATCGAAATTCAAGGCAATGATGATTTTTTTTTTTTTTTTTGACATCAAAGGGATTGTGCACATTGATTGGGTACCAGAGGGACAAACAGTGAATCAGCATTACTACATTAGCGTCCTGGCTACCCTATGTGAGCGAGTACGGAGAAAACAGAACGATTTGTGGAGAAAAAAGTCGTGGATCCTTCACCAGGACAATGCCCCAGCTCACAGTGCGTTGTCAGTAAAGACGTTTTTGGCAAAACACAACATTTCCATCTTAGATCATCCACCCTACTCACCTGATTTGGCCCCCTGCGACTTTTTTCTTTTCCCTAAAGTCAAGTCAGCTTTGAAAGGAACTAGATTTGAGACTGTTGAAGCAGTAAAAGAAAAAGCGACGGAAGTAATGTATGGACTTACCGAAAATGATCTGCAGCATTGCTATGAACAGTGGAAAATTCGTATGGAGCGGTGTAGAGACCGAGGAGGAGAGTACATTAAAGGAGATAACATGAAATTGTAAATAATTGTAAATAAATGTTTTTTCCAGAATCAGTCCGGTTTTTTTCTAGCCGCACCTCGTACAGTAAAGCTGCATGCCCTCGGGAAAAATTACGGCTGTAGTTTCCCCTTCCTTTCAGCCATTCGCAGTACCAGCACAGCAAGGCCGTTTTGGTTAGTGTTACAAGGCCAGATCAGTCAATCATCCAGACTGTTGCCCTTGCAACTACTGAAAAGGCTGCTGCCCCTTTTCAGGAACCACACGTTTGTCTGGCCTCTCAACAGATACCCCTCCGTTGTGGTTGCACCTACGTTACGGCTATTGCACCTACGTTACGGCTATCTGTATCACTGAGGCACGCAAGCCTCCCCACCAAAGGCAAGGTCCATGGTTCATGGGGGGGGGGGGGGGGGGGGAGGGGGGCTGAGAGATATGATTCCATATTGTTCCCTTCCCTGGTTACACCATGGGAAGAATGTAGAGTTAAAGATCAAGGAGAGGCGTGTTCTCCCCAATACTTAGTTTATTCAGTGTCTGATGGGGAATCATTTATGACAACAAAGAGAACTTGGAGTACAAGTTTGGGGAAGTGGTGGGAATGTTCAAACTGCAGAGTGGGTCAGTACTAATAAAAACAGCATCTCCTGCCCAGCCATGCGCATTGCACATCTGTGCCAAGCTGGGTGATGCCACAGTTTCCTTCACCTCCCATAAGAGCTAAATCATGGCCCAGGGGATTATATTTCTTTGAGATCTTCTCTTGCAGTCCGATGATGAGTTGTGCACCAACCTACAGCAACGAGGTGTACACTTTTCATGCGTGTGTATAGGGCGCCTAAGGACAACAGGTTTGCTACTGGTGCCTTCATCTTGGCGTTTGAGGGTCTGAAAAGGTCGAGGTGATGGTATGTGGGTGTGACATTAAACCCTGTGTTCCTCTCCCTATGTATATGCTTCAAATACTGGAAATTTGGGCACATGTCCTCTTGATATAATGCCAGCTCCACATGGGAGAAATTTGACGTCTGTCACACATGAACATTCCTTGTACCCCTCCTCCCATGCTGCAGAGAGCACCATTCCACCTGTCCACTGGACTGCACCATTTATCAGAAAGAGAGGAAGATAGTGGTACCCTGGACAGGCTGACATGCACAAGAGGCAAAAAAGAAGTATGACTGTCTTAACCCTGTACGCATGATGTCATCAACTGCTATGATTACAATGTTGTTGCCCTTTACGAAGACAACACCCTCATCCGCTATGCCTCTTAAAGTAGTCCCCAGGGCCATCAGACTCCACCTGCCCCCTTGATGGTTGGGGGCTCTCCTTTCCCATTGCTCCCTTCCCGCCTACATCGGGAGCTATGTCCTCCCAGCCATCAGGGACATCAGTCCCCATCCTGCTGCCTGAGAAGTGCCAACCTTCTCTGCCTTCTCTCAGCAGGAAGGGGTCCTTTGGGACACTACCTTCCAAGGTTCCTGCTGCCATGAAGCCAGTCACCAGCCAGTGGCTGAAAGTGCCACATGCTGCTGGTTGTAGCACTTCACGGTCATTATCATGACCTGAGACCAACTCAGAGAAGCCCTCCTGGCCAGTGAAACCCAAGGAGAAGCAAGAGCAGGAAAATAAGAAACCTATTAAAAAGAAAGAAAAATCCCTGTGGCCCCCACACCACCACTTCCTGCAGGTTCCAATTCTGAGGATGAGGTGGAGATCCTGGTTTCCCCTGAGGACCTAGATCTCCCCATAGCCTCAGGACCAATGGACACAACCACTACAAGCACTCGATTGGTGGCAGCAGGTGACTGGGGGCATAAACTGCCTCCTTGGTCCCTTCATGCCCTCCCAATACACTGAAAGCTTAATCCTGCAGTGAAATTGCGTTGTCTTTTCCACCACCTGGCTGAGTTACAACCTTTCTTAAGCCATCAGTTGCTTTCTGTATTGCCCTTCAGGAAACTTGGTTTCCAACAGTGTGGATTCCTGCCCTTCATGGCTATCAGGGATATCACAAGATCCGTACTGACTATGACAAGGTGTCAGATGGAGTACGTATAAATGTCCTTGACTCTGTATATGTATAGCGAATCTGTGTCTCTCCAAACAACTCTAAAGCCTATGGCTGTCAGGACAAGGTCAATGCAGGATGTTATCATCTGCAGTGTCTATCTTCCCCCAGATGGCGAAGTACGTCAAAATGCCTTGGCTACCTGGTTTCTCAGCTTCCCCCACCTTCCCTAATTTTGGGTGGTTTCAGTGCCCATAACACTCTGTGGAGTGGAACCATGAGCACTGGTTGTGGCAAAGATGTTGAATATGTACTGATGCAACTCAATCTTTGTCTTTTAAATACTGATGCTCCCAGATATTTCAGTGTGGCACATGGCACCTGCATGGCCATTAATCTTACAGTGTGCAGCATTGGCCTTCTACCATCTATTCAGTGGAGAGTCCATGATGACCTGTGAGATAGTGATCACTCTCTGATCTTCCTGTCCCTACCCGAGTGTCACTCCCCTGGCTGCCTGCCCAGATGGGCTCCTAACGAGGCTCACTGGAATGCTTTCACCTCTGCTGCCACTGTTGGGCCTGCGCCACTTGGCACTATCGATGTGGTTGTCCAAAACTTGTGACCATAGTCTCTGCTGCCAAGTTGACAGTCTCATGTTCTTCAGGACCCCTCCAGTGGAAGACAGTGTTTTGGTGGTCATCAGAAATCGCTGAGGCCATTAGAGATCATCGGCGGGCTCTCCAGCATCATAAACGGCACTCATTGATGGAGCACCTTGTTGCCTTCAAAACTCCATGCCCAGGCCTGCCAGCTAATCAAAAGATGAAGCCTAATCAAAAGATGAAGCAAGAGTGCTTGGAATGATATGTTTCAATCATTGGATCACATACCTCTCCTTCTTAGGTGTGGATGAAGATCAGACGCCTTTACAGATTCCAGACCCCTGTAGATGTATCTGAGATTTCTGTGAATGGAGCTATCTATAACGAAACAGATGCAGTCACTGAACCTTCTGTTCATGATTCAGCATTTGAGAGTTACCAACCTGTATCTCAAAACAGTGGGTGGAAGGAAAGCGCTTACCTTTTCTACACGCACCTTGAGTCATAAAATGCTCCATTCAGTGAGTGGGAATTCCTCAGTGCACTTGCCCATTTCCCTGATATAGCACCAGGGACAGATCATATTCACAATCAAATGCTTAAACATCTCTCATCAGATTACCAGCATCACATCCTTGCCATTTTCAACTGGACATGGAGCGTGGGCAAGTTCCTGTCACAATGATGGGAAAGCGTCATCGTCCTGGTGCTGAAATCTGGTAAGAACCCACTAGAGATGGACAGCTACTGCCCCATTGGTCTCAACAATGTTCTGTGTAAGTTGCTCGAATGCAAGCTCAGCTGGTGGCTATGTTGGTTCCTTTGAGTTTCGGGGCCTTCTGGCTCCGTCCCAGGGTGATTTCTGCCAAGGCCGCTACACCACTGATAATTTGATGTACCTAGAGTCTGCTATCCATACAGCCTTTACCTGAAGTCAACACCTTATTGCCATCTTTTTTGACTTAAAAAAAAAAGGCCTACGACAAAATGTGGAGACATCATATCCTCACTATATTACACGAGTGAGGTCTCTGGGGCCTGGTCCTGATCTCCATACAGAATTTTTTGTCGCTCTGTACTTTCAGAGTTCAAGTTTTTGCTGTCCACAGTTCAGCCCATTTCCACAAGAAGGGTCCCACAGGGCTCTGTTGTGAGTGGTCCTCTCTTTTGTGGCCATTAATGATCCAGCAGCGGCTCTGGGGTCCTCAGTATCACCTTCCCTATATACTGATGATTTTTGCATTCACTTTTGCTCTTCGTGTATTGGTCTTGCTGTACACCGACTGTATTGAGCCTGTGAAAGGCACAGTCATGGGCCCTCACCTGCCAAGACTTGTGGCACGCACTTCTGTCATTGTTGTACTGTCCACCCACATTCAGAACTTTACCTTGATGACCAATTACTAGCGTAATGGAGGCATGTCGCTTTTTAGGACTGGTCTTCGATGGCCAGCTAACTTGGCTTCCCCACCTTCGTCAGCGTAAGCAGAAGTGCTAGGAGCATCTTAAATCTCTTTGCTGCGTGAGTCACACTAGGTGGGGTGCAGATCGCTCTAGATTGCTGCAGCTCTATGAAACTCTGACACAGTCCTGCCTTGATTATGGGAGTCTGGCATGTGGTTTGGCATCGCCCCCAGCATTGCAGATACTGGACCCGATACACCACTTCAGGGTTTGACTTGTAACAGGGGCTTCTGAACTAGCCCTGTGAACAGTCTACTCATAGAGGCTGCAGTGCCCCCACTGTGGATCAGGAATCAACAACTACTTGTTAATTACGCCTCACATGTCCGTAGTTCACCTGGGCATCCGAATTACCGCCTCCTCTTGCCAAACAGGGTAATCCCTCTCCCGCAATGGTAGCCCAGATCATGCATTGTGGTAGCAGTCCATGTTTGGTCCTTTCTTTCTGAACTTGAGTTTTTCCCTGCACCATCTGTCCTCGGGCTTCTCTAACGTACACCTCCATGGTGCATATCTCAGCCACAGCTTCGTCTGGACCTATCTCTAGGCCCAAAAGACCCAGTTCCGCCTGAGACCCTCCACCCCCAATTTTTCTTTATTCTTCGCGTGTTCTAGGGGTCAGACAATACCTGCACTGATGGCTCGATGATAGGTGGTCATTTTGGCTTCACTTATGCCCTTGCTGGACATACTGAACAGTGCTCCTTCTTGGATGGCTACAGTGTTTTGACTGTGGAGTTGGTAGTCATTTCTTGCACTCTTGAGCATATCCTCACTTGCACCAGTGTGTCCTTCCTCATCTGTAGTGACTTTTGTAGCCTACAAGCTCTCGATCATTGCTACCCTTGCCATCCTTTGGTAATGACTATCCAGGAGTCTGTTTATGCCCTCAAACAACATGGGTGGTCAGAGGTCCTCGTATGGAACCTGGGACATGTTGGAATCCCAGGAAATGAACTTGCTGACAGGCTAGCCAAAGAGGCTACTCATAAATAGAGTCTTGAGATCGGTATACCAGAATCTGACCTTTGATTGGTATTATGCTGCAAACCTTTTGCGCTCTTCAATACAGAACGGCACTCCCTGACTATGCCGAATAAGTTACATATGATAAAGGATTTCGATGAATGTGTGGAGGTCCTCCATGCAAGGCTGTCGCAAGGACTCCACTGTCCTTTGCCAGCTCCACATCAGCCATATTTGGCTGACTCACAATAACATCCTACATTGTGAGGACCCATTTCAATGTTGCTATGGTTCACGTTTGACAGTAGTCCACATCTTGTTGGACAGTCCAACTTTAGCAGCTCTGAGGTGGACTTTTAATCTCTGACACGCACCCTTCAATTTTAAGTGATAATGCCTCAGCCACTAACATAGTTTTAAGTTTTATCTGTGAATGGGGTTTCTATTATTCTGTTAAAGCGTGATGCCTCAGCCTCATCTTTCAGGCCATCACCCTACCTTCATTTTAACTCTGCCTCGCTCCCTCTGGTGCTGTCTGTCTGACTTGGTGTTCGTCTTTCACCATCTTTGTTTCTCTTACCTTGTGTTTTTAAGCTGGAGATTTAGTGTGTTGCAGAGTGGCTGGCTCATCCTTTTTTATTCTTGTGATCAGCCAGCCAGGCTATCTGCTATATTGTTTTAATGCCTTCAGTCGCTATTTTCCTTTTAGTTAACAGTATTAAGCACTTTATTCCTTCCCTGGATTTCAGGTGATAGGATTCTTTTCAGGTATGGTTTTAATCGAAGACCTGTGAGACTAAGGAAAAAAGGACTGATAACCTTGCAGTTTAGTCCCTTTAATCTACAAACCAACCAATTGCCATTTGCTTGGCATAGCAGCTTGGTGATCTGAAAGACAAAGGTGGGGCCTTACTTGAGGCTACACTCTGTTATTACTGATTCCTCTATGAGTGCCAGTCGCACATGTCTGATGTGCTCCGTGCAGTGTTTTGAAACACAGCGCTGCATTTGGCTATTGTATCAGTACCCATATTTGCTGGCAATGCTCTACACTGAGGTGACAAAAGTCATGGGAAAGCGATATAATGTATACACTTGGCAATAATATCGTGTAAACTCTAGGTATAAAGGGACAGCGCATTGGCAGAGCTCTCATTTGTTCTCAGGTGATTCATGTGAAAAGGTTTCTGACGTGATTATGGCTGCGCAACAGGAATTAGCAGACTTTGAATGCAGAAAGGTAGGTGGAACTAGACGCATGGGATATTCCATCTTGGAAATTGTTTGGGAATTAAAGATTCTGAGATCCATATTGCCAAGAGTGTGATGAGCAAACCAAATATCAGGTGTTATTTCTCACCACAGACAACGCAGTGGCCGACGATGCCGCAAAATTTGCTGTTGATATGCTATGGTGGCAGAAAATCACCATAAGTGCCTTTGGTAACAGAAAGTCATCGCCTGTAGTGCCTTTTCTGGACTCATCACAATACCGGTTGGACCCTAGACGACAGGAAAACTGTGGCGTGGTCAGCTGAGCCCCAATTTCTTTTGTAAGAACTGATAGTAGGGTTTGAGTGTGGCGCAGACCCCACAAAGCCATGGATCCAAGTTGTCAACAAGGCACTGTGAAAGCTGGTGGTGACTCCATAATAGTGTGGGCTGTGTTCAAATGGAATGATTGGTCCATAGGCCCACATGAAGCACAAAATCCTGCACCTTTAATGCTTTTGCAATTATGGACAGATATAGAGCCAGTATAGATCAATATTTTTGCAGGGGACTTTCAACCACTTATTGAGTCCATGCCATATTGAGTTGCTGCACTACACTGGGCAAAAGGAGGGCCAACATGATATTAGAAGGTATCCTATGACTTTCGTCACCTCATACTAATCCCATGTATGTTCAGTTTAAGTGGGTCTTTCGCAAAGCCAAGCCACTTTGCCATCTTCGGTGGTGGTCAGAAAACTATTTTCATGTTATACAGAGTAATCCAATGGAACTGGTCTGAGGACAGTGTTTGTGTTGCATTTCAATGGCTATTGGGAGAACATTGTAAGGGAATCCATTGAAATATGGATTCACGAGAATCTGGTCTATAGGGCTGAAGGATGCCAAATGGCTGTGGCTTGGAATCTCATGTTAACAGTAATACATCTTGAATGTGCCCAGCACAGGGCAAATAGCAAGACACAAATGGAATGCCCAGAGCACTCCCTCCCCTCCAGTCGGACAGTACCCGACTGCCCATAGCTAGGTGGAGGGGGGCACACTGCTACTATAAATATTAACGAATCCACAGTATCCTGACAATTCACAAGATGATGAGGATATGATGAGTATGACACTATTCGAAATGTTGCAATATTTAAACACTGCCATCCGGCTAGAAACCCAAGAGCTGTACATCAGCAGTATGATTCCAGTTGACATTTCCCTTCTTGCCAAAAGTAAGAAATACTCGTTGAATGGAATGGATAGCATACTTGCCTAAATTATGGGTTAATTTAACACAATGGGTGAAGTGAGAAAAATGCTAGCAAAAAGGTTGGATGAAGCAAAAGCAATTTTTTGAAATTATTTACTTGTATAAAAAAATTGATACAGTATAAAGGTAGAAGCTATTAAAACAGTAGTGTAAGAAAGTGTGAAGTGAACTAAGGGAAATCTGATAGGGCAGAAACTAAAAATATTTTAAATGTGTATCTGTGGAAGGATATTAAAAGTTGCCAGATGAAGTGTCAAGTACAGAGGTAACAGAAAGAATCTAAAAGGAAAACTCAGTGGAAAATTGTAACCAGTAGAAGGGATACACTACTTTGATATGTACCCTGTCATCTGGGAATAGTTTATCTGGCAGTGGAAGAAACAGTATAGGGGAAAGATTATAATGCCAGATAAAGATAAGAAATTGTGAAACAGATTAAAGAATTTATTCACAGTATGGTTAATTTGAGGACATTATCATACCAAATGGAAGATTAATTACAAAAACTAACTTCACTGGAGACCAAGAAGGGGTCAGTCTTCCCTCAGATTTTTTTGCCCTGGAATCTGCAGACAGGCCCAGTGACAATGCCAGTGCCTCTGTAAATCTCAGGGAATAGTATCTTCCAGCCTCTGTGCCCTGTACCAGTGAGCATTCCATCTCATGGGGGAGTCATACTGCTCATCCAGGATGACATTCATAGCCAAACCATCTCACTGAGCACTCAGCTGCAAGCTGTTGCAGTTCGCAATATACTTCTTTGCTTCACATTTTCTCTTTGCAACGTCTACATCATTAGCTGTCACCAGGGTAGACTTCCTCCAGCTTATTGACCAACTCCCTCACGTCTTTTTGCTGCTGGGTGACTTTAATGACACCACCCCCTTTGGGGCTCTTCCATAACTGTTCGAGAGGTGCCCTCTTGGCTGACCTTCTCAATCAACTCAGCCTCATTTGCCTTAACACTGGAGCTCTCGCATTTCTTCCAGACTCCATGCACATCTGTTCCCATTTGTGCCTATTGTTCTGCACTGCCCAGTTTGTGTGTTGTCTTGAGTGGTCTGTTCTCTCACACACATACTCGAGCGACCATATCCAGTGTGCTATTCATTATATGACTCCTACCCCATCTATGTATAAACCCAATTGGCAGCTTTCTAAGGCTGACTGAAGGCTTTATCCCTTCCAGATGACCTTTGACGAACATTTCCCCAGTTGTGATAACAAGATAGAGTACCTCACAAACACTACCCTTACCACCCCAAAATGTTCCATACCTTGCACTTTATCTTTACGGCGCCATGTCCTGGTCCCCTGGTGGATTGAGACATGCCGCAGCATGATTCGCATGCGGAAACATGGCGAGCTGCATTCATTATAAGCTGTTGTGTGCGCAGCGTCATCACATTCTGCGTGATAGCAGAAAACCAGCTGGATTTCATCTACTAGTTTTTTAATGGTTCCACTCCTCTTCCATCATATGGGGCAACCTCTGTCAGCTCTGTGGGACCACATCCACTCCGCCATTCCCTGTCTGACCATAGCAGATGATGTCATTATGGACCCTATAGCTATCTCAAACACCGTGGGCTGCTATTTTGCAGAAATTTCAAGTTTTACCCACTGTCTCCCTGCCCTGTCTCTCGGAAACGAGTGGAGGAGTCTCAGGTGACACCCTTCTCCTCTCAGAATTGTGCATGCTACAGTGTCACCATTACTATGAGGGAGCTAGATCATGCTCTCACTTCATCGTGATCTTCCACCCCAGGGTTGGACGACATTCATATTCAGATGTTGCAGCACCTTTCTCTTGCAAGCGGGCACTTTCTCCTTCATATGTATAATTGCATTTGGGCAGATGGCACATT
Organism: Schistocerca piceifrons; assembly: GCF_021461385.2. Lineage (NCBI taxonomy): Eukaryota > Metazoa > Arthropoda > Insecta > Orthoptera > Acrididae > Schistocerca > Schistocerca piceifrons. The sequence goes on from NC_060139.1 coordinate 1,009,381,252, forward strand.
TCCCAGATGCTGGCGTGAAGCCATTGTCATAGCCATACCTAAGCCCGGTAAGGACAAACACCTTCCTTCTGGCTACTGCCCCATTTCTCTCACCAACTGTGTTGGCAAGCTGATGGAACGTATGATTCATGGCTGGTTGGTATGGTGGCTCAAATCTTGCAGTCTGCTAATCCCTGACAATATGGATTTCGAGTGCACCGTTCTGCAAATGACCATCTTGTCACTTTGTCAACCTATGTCATGAATAGTTTTTTGCACAATTGCCAGACTGTGGCTGTGTGGTTTGATTTGGAGAAAGCTTAAAACACCTGTTGGAGGATTGGTATCCTCCATACTGTATACACGTGGGGCGGGCGTCAGAGGCTCCATGCCCCATTACCTTCAGTAGTTTTTAAGACAGAGTTTCAAGGTATGTGTGGGTTCAGTCTTGTTGGACACTTTGATGCAGGAGAACAGGGTGCCTCGGGGCTCCATCCTGAGCTTCATCATCTTTGCCATAGCTATTAACCTTATTGTGGCTCGTCTCCCGCCAAGCATCTCCAGCTACCGTTTCGCTGACGACTTTGCAGTTCTCCACGGGCTTGTCTCCTCGAGTGGCATTCTCAGAAACATCTCAATCATCTTTACTCGTGGAGTATCAACAATGGTTTTCGCTTTTCCACTGACAAAACTGTTTGTATGAATTTCTGGTGGCACAATGTGTTTCTTCCACCGTCTTTACATCTTAGGTCTGTTGCTCTTCTGTTTGCTAAAACTACGAAATTCCTGGGGCTCATGCTTAATAGGAAACATTCTGGATCCTCCTATGTGTCTTACCTAGCCGCCTGCTGCACCCAGTCCCTGCGTCCTATGTGTCGTAAGTGGTATTTCGTGAGGAGCGTATCATGCCAACCTCCTCTGATTTTACCAATAATGTGTCGGTTAGAAGCTAGACTATGGGTGCTTCATTTATTCATCTGCACATCCATCCACCTTAAGCCATTTTAATACAATTCACCATTGCACTTTTTATGCTAGCCTAGTTGAGAGTCTCTGTGCTGAAGCTGCCAAACTACCACTCATACCAGTGTGATGTTCTCCTCAGCAGATACTCATGCTGTTTGTCTGCTATGCCTTGCCACCCATCCTATGCCTCCTTTTTTGCTGACTCGCTGGCCCATCAGTATGGGGGGCGTCCCTCTTCTCCATTACCTTCCAGAGTTCGGTTTTGGCTCCTACTCCAGCAGTTTAACTTAACGCTACCGGCCACATTCCTGATGATGTGAACCCTTTACTACCGTGGCTTCGTGCAGCGGCCTGTGTCCATCTTGGACTTCAACTGTGTCCGTCTTGGACTTAATTTGTTTCCTAAGGAAACTACTCTGGATTCACTCTACTGCAGTAAGTTTCTCAATCTTCACAACTTAGTGATAGCACCTTCATGTGCACTGATGGCTCTAAGACTAATCATGGTGTTGGGTGTGCCTTCGTCTTTGTCACTGACCAGTTTTGGTATCAGCTTCCGGAACACTGCTCAATATATACAAGAGCTCTCTGGCCTATGTCAGGCCTCCCAGTACATCTGGTGACACAAAGTCTCTAACTGTGTTATATGCTCATTGCCCTTCAGAGCCTCTGTGTGCTGTTCACAGTCCATCCCTGAGTTCAACAGGTCTAAGAAAGCTTCCACCTGTTCACTGTTGAGGGAGTCACTGTGATGTTCATATGGGTTTGTGGTCACATCAGTCTGACGGGAAATGAGGCTGCTGCCGCTGCTGCCAAGGCCGCATTCCTCCTACCTCAGTTCACTAGCTCTTCCATTCCTTCGGATGATCTCTGTATTGCTGTCTATCAGCAGGTTGTATCACTTTGGCATCACCACTGGTCATCTCTTCACAGGATCAAGCTTCAGGGAATTAAAACTCTCCCAGTGGCTTGGCCAACCTCATGTTGGTTCTCTTGCCGCGAGGAGATCATTTTAGCTAGTAGGTTGCTTATTGGGCATCGTCATTTTAGCCATTGCCATTTGTGATTCCCCTGTCATTTCATTGTCACCAACCTTTGACAGTTCACCATTTCTGACCAAATGCCCTTTTTTAACCACTTACATTCTCATATAAGTGTGCCATCTGAGTTATCAGCTGCTTAAGCAAACGACACATGGGCTGTCAACAGCATTTTACTTTTTATCCTTTGTAGCAATATGGTGAAGGACATTTAATCTTTGGCTCGGGACCTCCACTATCTCTACAGCATATTTTGTTGACCTTTCTCCACTAGGAAGTCCTTGTTCTTAGCTCGCATGCCTTCCATCGATTGAGCTTAACATACTGTTGTGGGTTGGCAGGGGAGCCAACACTGTGATTATTAGAGGAAGCCGAAAGGCACGCATTTTAGCTCATGCAGGCTGGCGTGAGGTCTGGAACAGGACAAGGAAATTAGAATTTAGAAAAACGGACGTAGCTGGTGGAATACTTAACTTTAATCCATTAATGATGAGCGTCGCTCTGGACTGTACATTATTCACAATATCAATAGTAACTGAACATGGCGCCTTGCTAGGTCATAGCAAATGACGTAGCTGAAGGCTATGCTAACTATCGTCTCGGCAAATGAGAGCGTATTTTGTCAGTGAACCATCGCTAGCAAAGTCGGTTGTACCACTGGGGTGAGTGCTAGGAAGTCTCTTTAGACCTGCCGTGTGGCGGCGCTCGGTCTGCAATCACTGATAGTGGCGACACGTGGGTCTGACGTATACTAACGGACCGTGGCAGATTTAAAGGTTACCACCTAGCAAGTGTGGTGTCTGGTGGTGACACCACACATACAATCAGTTTTAAGTTCTTTTACTTCTTGATGATCTAAGTTTATGACGTGGATGCTTATGACCTTATGTTTTTGTGGCCTAAAACAAACAAACAAACAAATTTCCCTCAAATCACATAATACAGTTAGATGATTCATTATATCTCTCAATATTATTGTTAGTCTTCTACAGCCCTTTTCCATGGTTTCAACCACTGCAAGTTTAAGACCTTCACACTGCACTGGTATTATCTACTACTACCTGTATGGTAGCACAAAGGTTTTCAAACTGTGTATCAAGACTCCCAGGACATTGTGACCTCACAGTTGGGTCACCATGGTGGTTCCATAACAGTAATAATTTACCAGGACATTGTGGCCTCACAGTTGGGTCACCATGGTGGTTCCATAACAATAATAATTTGGTTTATTTGCTTTGCAAGTAAAGGAACAACATGTGCACTAGTTGTGATATCTAGCAGGCCGGCAAGTAAGTGTTGTTACTATGGCAGCATGGTAGATGGCAGTCTAGTAATATGGAAGAAAAAGTAGGATGATAATGATATACATTGCACTATTCCTGCTCTTCATATGATTGTAGAATAAAAGACTTACAGGTGGTGAAGAGTTGACTCTGTGTTTGTAGATCATATAACTGAACTCGGTGATTACTTCCTGAACTACTTTCCAGAAGTAGTAGATAAACATAACTAGATGAAAGATCCTTTAAGAACAGAACTTCCATCAACACTTACTGTTGATGAACAAAAGCAATTTATGGATATTTCTTCAGACTCCACATTGAAATTGAAGTTCGTTTCCTCATCACAGCTTGATTTTTGGAGCTGGTGAAGTAGGAATATCTGCAAGTTTTGATACCTTTTGCTACAACCTACTTATGTGAGGTAGCTTTTTCAGCATAGGCAATCATCAGTAGCAAATACAGATTGCGAATGAATGTGAAGAAAGAGATTTCCAATCTTGTGCAGAGATTTGAGGAACTGGTGATAAAGAAGTAAGCTCATCCTTCTCCTTATTTTGTTGCAAGAATTGGACATAATAATGTTAAAAGTTTATTAAAATGTGTTGCTTTTGACATTTAATAAAGAAATAATTCTTATTCTTTTTTTTTTTTTTAATTTAGGTTTATTTACCTCACATTTCAGTTGGATGTCATGTGCGAAAGGAGTCACAGGTGATCGTGTATAAATCAAGGGTACTGAGGATCCAAAAAGTTCGAAAACCACTTGGCTGGCACATCTCTGCTGGTACCAAGCTGCTCCTCTTTCAGCTTCCAAACATTTAAACTCATCTCTGAGACTCCTACCCCATTTTTATAAACCACTGGTACCATGTTGTATGTTGCTGTCTTATTTTTTTTCTGATTGGTTGAAGTTATCATTTAAATTATCTTATGGAAGTTCAGCTTGCCATGTCCTTCATTCCTGCCTTAAATGCATTGCTTAATGATGTCTTTTGAAGTCTTCATGGACATTTACTTCTGTCTTGCTTTCTTCATAGAATATTTCAGAGCACTTTATCTCTATTACTGATGCATTCTCTCATTTCTAGAATAAAACAGCACGCCCAAAACCAGTGTATCTGTGGACTGTTCTGGATGTTCAGAAATGGCTGCGAAGACATTGCAGTGACTATTACCCATTGTATGCAGAAAAGTTTCAGCAGGTAATTTATGTAATACAAAAGTTTTCATTGAATTGTACAAAGTGTCCATAGAATGTGTTCCAATTCAGTTTGTTTTTTTTCAGTCACGGTGTAGCAATTTCTGTAAATTGTATTGTGCTTGGAATCTTTCAGTTAAACAAAAACATGTTTTTATTTTTCTATTAGAATTAGTATAAGAGTAATTCCATGTCAATCCAAATCAGAAGGGAAAAAAAAACATTTTCGACCAGACCATCTCAGATTTCTTGCAGATTTGCTGCATCCAGTGATCTAGATAAGAGATGGAAAAGTGCCAGTTTGCTGAGGTATGCGCAAGGCTGTAGCCAGGATTTTGTCAAAAAGGGGGGATCTGATTTGTTAAAGACGAACTTAAAAAGGCTTATTTTTTCATTTGTTCTGAAAACACTTATATTCCGCTTTTTAATTTTAAGTGCATAACTTGCTTTTAGGTGGCCTTTATTCTTAACACACACACACACACACACACACACACACACACACACACACACACACACACAGAGAGAGACAGAGAGAGAGAGAGAGAGAGAGAGAGAGAGAGAGAGAGAGAGAGTTGTGAGGCATTTTTACTTTATTATTATTCAATGAAGGAAATTCATTTGTTTACATAAGCTGGTTTGTTTGTCTTTTATTTGTACTCCCATAACGATAGTCATTTGTTTACAGGTTTGTTGACATTGGTACAAGTTTACCCAGTGCCAATTTACACCTAATAAGAACATTACTTAATATTCTTAGTAAGCTCCACTTCGGGTTGTAATCATGGATGTCTGATATACAAATAATGAGATAATCAATATTATGTACATTTATGTTGAAGCTTGTAATAACGCTAGAGAAGCCTGCAACTTATGAGGTGGGTCGTATCCGGACCTGTAAGAAATTTTCAACAACGTTTGAACGCATTGTCTGAAACGGGAGGTATCATACCAAGAAAACATGATTGAAGTAGAATTGCTACGGGAGAAAATTCAGAAGTCACTATATTAGCTGCAATTGTCACTAATCCTCATGTAAGTTTCCGTCAGTCGGAAAGTGATTCAGCAATTTCTCAAAGGAGTGCCCTTTGAATACTTAAGCATGGTAAATTCCATCTGTATCACATTGGTCTACATCAAGCCCTGCATGGGGATGATTTCCAGAAGTGTGTTGAATTTTGACAGTGGGCTCTAGTACAAGTTGAAAATGGTACATTATCCAAGGTGGCTGTGTGAAATTTATTTGTGTCTGTGTCAGCATAAGTGACCATAATTCTGGTTCTAATCCAGGTACAACTATGAAACTTGTATCATTTTTAAAGCTAATGAATAGAGCTTTACATTGATATGCAACATGGCAGGTTTCTAGGAATTTTCACACTAAAGGTCATTGACCTTCAGCTTGAATCTTAAATATCTCAAAACACCCTACCTTCAATTTTTTTGATATATATAATTGCTCCAATATGCTACTATAAACATGGTAAATATCAAGGTGGCACATCAAAGGCATCATGACCAAAAATTTATTTTGTCTGCATGAGTACACTATCAAAACGCAGAAGGTAGTACATAAATATGAAACAAAAGTTATTAAAAAATACAATTTGTAAGTAATGTTGACAAAAATATCTTTTATATTATTGTAGTAGAAGTATGATCCATTTACACTGTGTGTTGTTGTTGTTGTTGTGGTCTTCAGTCCTGAGACTGGTTTGATGCAGCTCTCCATGCTACTCTATCCTGTGCAAGCTTCTTCATCTCCCAGTACCTACTGCGACCTAAATCCTTCTGAATCTGCTTAGTGTATTCATCTCTTGGTCTCCCTCTACGATTTTTACACTCCACGCTGCCCTCCAATTCTAAATTGGTGATCCCTTGATGCCTCAGAACATGTCCTACCAACCGATCCCTCCTTCTAGTCAAGTTGTGCCACAAACTTCTCTTCTCCCCAATCCTATTCAATACCTCCTCATTAGTTATATGATCTACCCATCTAATCTTCAGCATTCTTCTGTAGCACCACATTTCGAAAGCTTCTATCCGCTTCTTGTCCAAACTAGTTATCGTCCATGTTTCACTTCCATACATGGCTACGCTCCATACAAATACTTTCAGAAACGACTTCCTGACACTTAAATCTATACTCAATGTTAACAAATTTCTCTTCTTCAGAAACACTTTCCTTGCCATTGCCAGTCTACATTTTATATCCCCTCTACTTCGACCATCATCAGTTATTTTGCTCCCCAAATAGCAAAACTCCTTTACTACTTTAAGTGTCTCATTTGCTAATCTTATTCCCTCAGCATCACCTGACTTAATTTGACTACATTCCATTATCCTCGTTTTGCTTTGATTGATGTTCATCTTATACCCTCCTTTCAAGACACTGTCCATTCCCTTCAACTGCTCTTCCAAGTCAGAATTACAATGTCATCGGCAAACCTCAAAGTTTTTATTTCTTCTCCATGGATTTTAATACCTACTCCGAATTTTTCTTTTGTTTCCTTTACTGCTTGCTCAATATACAGATTGAATAACATCGGGGAGAGGCTACAACCCTGTCTTACTCCCTTCCCAACCACTGCTTCCCTTTCATGTCCCTCGACTCTTATAACTGCCATCTGGTTTCTGTACAAATTGTAAATAGCCTTTCGCTCCCTGTATTTTACCCCTGCCATCTTCAGAATTTGAGAGTATTCCAGTCAACATTGTCAATAGCTTTCTCTAAGTCTACAAATGCTAGAAACGTAGGTTTGCTGTTCCTTAATCTTTCTTCTAAGATAAGTCGTAAGGTCAGTATTGCCTCACGTGTTCCAGTGTTTCTACGGAATCCAAACTGATCTTCCCCGAGGTCGGCTTCTACCAGTTTTTCCATTCATCTGTAAAGAATTCGCGTTAGTATTTTGCATCCGTGAAGTATTAAATTGATTGTTCGGTAATTTTCACATCTGTCAGCACCTGGTTTCTTTGGGATTGGAATTATTATATTCTTCTTGAAGTCTGAGGGTATTTCACCTGTCTCGTACATCTTGCTCACCAGATGGTAGAGTTTTGTCAGGACTGGCTCTCCCAAGGCCGTCAGGAGTTCGAATGGAATGTTGTCTACTCCTGGGACCTTGTTTCGACTCAGGTCTTTCAGTGCTCTTCAGTGGCAGTGTCTTAATTGTGATGGGAAACTGATGTGTAGTTGAAGACACATGAAGGAATATTTTATTTTCACCGCTGAAAAAAATAAAATAAAATTAATCCATTCAAAATCTCCTGATGGTAGGACTGAATCATGAAATTATTTCGGTTTTTGTATTGGGCAGCACATCCATCTGAAAAGTAGTCAATGTAATTTGGAGTCAGAAAGTGACATTTTAAGAAACTGAAAATGCTGGAGATAATCAGATATTTCCATGTACGAAACATGCTGTATGTCATTAGTATTTGCATCTCAGTAGTAAGCTAAAAACTGGTGAATTGTAATCTGTGAACTATTCCACTGAAATCCCTGTACTTTATCCTGAACCTCTTCCTGAATGGTGAAGGACTAATTATGTACAAAATCACAAACAAGATATTCATGTACTTTGAGTTCTTCTTGAGTGATTTTAAAGGTCCTTGACTGCTACTGTATGATACATAAGTGTGATAGAAGCCATTGTAAACTCAATGCAGTCATCTCAATAAAATCATCTGTTGGTTTTTTTTTTTTTTTTTTAGTTTTTAAAACTACCCTGCCTGTTGTTAAGCAACACTTTTCATCCATGTGGTGTGCCATAGTGATATTTACCACGTTTATAGTAGCGTATTGGGGCAATACAAATTTTTTTTTCCAAAAAAGTTGAAGGTGAGGAGTTTTGAAAGTTCAAGGTCAAAGGTTAAGGCCAGTGACCTTGAATGTGAAAAATTCTTAAAAACCTGCCATGTTGTATATCAATGAAAAGATCTACTCATTGGCTTTTCATTGATTAGAACCAGAATTATAGTCATTTATGTTGAGATAGACGCATATAAATCACATAATTTCGAAAATTTGCAACCTGTAACTTTCTTCACAATTATTGTATATCTCTACAAATTCGTAGTGTTCATCTCTTATCTGATCACTGAATGCTCCAAATTTGAAAGACATCTGAGTGAGTTGGGTTGACTGTTTTGTTGGATTGGTATGGAATTACCAATAATCCAGACTCATACTGCCATGGTACTGGTTCCCATTTTATGCTGTTTCATTTACAACAATACAAAACTTTTGCATCTTATGTTCATATGTTTCAAGACAAGACTTGTGATTTGCCATCCAGGACAACCATAAATGGCAAGAGTGGAAGTACACTTCCATATTTTAATCACCTCCTCTTATTTATCCAGCGTGTTGCCTCATCTCCTCCTTTAACATAGCTTTTACTTCTTTGGTACATTTATTCCATCCTGTCAATTGCATATTTTTGCATGCCCTTAGCCAATCTTGCTGTAGTTTGGTATTTTTCACATACATGCTCATTGCTATAAGAGAGTGTTATGTTAATGGTCAGAAAATGTCCCAGAATCTACTGCAGATTGAACCCTAAACCTTTAAGTTGGAGACCTTACAATTGTTTTTTAATGTTTAGATGTTGATTACACAGTACTTCATTCCTCTACCATCCGCATGAAGTTTCTTCGTCTCGCTTCATTTCTGCCCTCTCCCCAGTTTGTTTTGTGCAATATTTATGGTGCACCTCAATATAAGAATGAAATTTGCCTCCGAATATATACAAATGTAAGGAAAACATTGAGATACACATTCATCAATGTTCAATAAAACATATATAAAAAGAAACCAGTAAAAATAAGATAAGGAAAAATGTCTCTTACCTTTTTTATAACTTTTTGTATTAACTATGTCAAACTCTCTTTGTACAGTTCCCCTAATTTTTGCTTTCAGCATGACATAACTGGCAGGTCATTAATAAGGATTAATGAAAGCACCTTAATTAGACTGGGCATTGAAAATGCTGTACATCGCCAAGAAATTTGGAGAGAGATTGCAAAACTCCGCCTGAAGACTGACATCATAGAAATCCGTGATCTGGAAAGGAGGATTAATTGCTGACATATTTATAATCATACTGTAAAGAAATTGTTAGTTATGAATTTTACAGAAAAAGAAAGATTCATTTTAACATTCTTCGTGCTACTTCTGTCATTATATCACGCAAGGAAAAGAGCAACTACATTACGACTTATACATCTGAAGAAAAGAAGATGCCGTTTGTTGCGTACCATCATGGACATATCTGACACGCGAGAGAAGTAGCAAAGTGATAAATTGTACCCATTTTCTTCATGAAATATTATTCTTTTCAAATCTCTGTATCACTTCTCTCTTCCATAGATGTTGAATAAAATTGTCATTCCTATTACAATTCTATGTATGCTTCATGATCAGAATTCTTTCTTGCATAATTGTTCTGTAATAATTCTTAATTTTTAAGAAATTTATTAAAATTGGAAGTAAAACAGCTGGGGTAATGTTGGAACTCATAATGTGTGAGTAAATGACCAGTAATTAGACAGAAAGTGTCAATATTGATTTGTCTTATCTCGCATTCCAGACTGCTTTATCTGTCAGAGTTTATTGTTCCGTTTCAGTTTCCTGCTCTGTAGCCTCCTTGTGTTGTAGCTTTTCATTAATTCATATTGTATGTGTTCTTCACTTGTGATTAAACAAAGCTCTTGTTTGTTGTTACAAATTACTGTTGTAGGTTAACTTATAAGAGATGCTAAGCTGTGTGTCCATAGATTAAATTGCAAAGCATAAATATATCAAATACAAAAAATTAAATTTCTACTCATTGGGGGGTTTTAGTCACTGCCAACAGAAGATGACACAAACACTACCTTTCAGGATGAGAGGTTCCTTCATCTGGTCACAGAGAAGTAATGGACTGAGGGAAGGAGACTATTCAGAGATTGAGAAGGAAAGCTACTCAGGATTCCAGAAAATAAATTACAGGAGAAGAAAAGATGAGAAAATTCCACAATCATTTTCTCTCTCTCTGTCAGAGAAAGAGAACTGTACTGTATTTGTGTAATCTTTTGTGAGGCTTTATATGGCTACTAGCTAAGCAGAATTTTTCCTTCTTTGCTTGTAGTTTTATTTTAGAGATCTCCCACCCCATCACTTCACTGACCTTCCCCATCCTCTTCTCACACACACTTCCCGTGGTTAAAGCAATGAGCATTAAATAAAGTTTATTGAAAAGAATAATCACTTCCTACCTTCCTTAACTTTTAAATTAACTAGTTACTTATTCAAATTTGGAATGGATTTCATCTACATAGCTTCTTTTCCGCCATAAAAGATTTTTTAAAACATACTGAAATGTAGTTTAACAAAGAAAATAATCAATTATTGTTAATATAATGTAAATGAGTAGATAAAAGAATCAACTCACCATGCGGCTCCAGGGGAACACACACGCACAAATGGATTTGACGTTTACAAGCTTTAGGAGCCAGTGGCTTCTACTTCTGGCAGAAAAGTGGAAAGGGAATGAAGAAGGGCGAAGGAAAAGGACTGGAGAGCTTTAGGGAAAGGGGTACACTTCAGAAAAGTCATCCAGAATCCCGGGTCAGGGGATACTTACCGGACGGGATGACAAGGAAAGACTGATTTTTGGGGACTGCCCTGGACGAGATTTGAAAACCTGAGAGCTAAAACATGGAAGACAGGGCAATATGCAAGACAGAGATTACCACTAAAACATTTTGCAAGAGTTAATAAGAATGAGAAGCTAAGTGCATTGTACATAACAAAAGTGGGAGGGGTGGTGAAAAATAGACAGAAAAGACAATGAAAGATGTAGGAAATTAAAATGGAGTGAAGCAAAGAATAGTTACAGTGAATAAAAGCTGAGACGGAAGAAATTAATGTAAATTCAGGCCAGGTGGGTGGCTAAAGCTAAGGACATGTTGTAGTGCTAGTTCCCACTTTGGAAATCTGAGAAAGTGGTGTCTGGGAGAAGAATCAAACTGGTGTGTGTGGTTAAACAGGCACCATGATCATGTTGTACAGCATGCTCTGGAACAAGATATCGTTTGTTGCTTGTATACACCCTCTGCCTATACCCATTCATCCTGACTGATAACTAGGTGGCAGTCATGCCGATGTAAAAGGCCAAACAGTGTTTACATAACAACTGCTATACGACGTGTCATTTCACAGGTGGCTCTCCCATTGATAGTATATGTTTTGCCAGTTACAGGGCTGGAATAGGTGGTGGTTGGAGGGTGCATAGGGCAAGTTTTTTGGAGCGGACATGGTCACAGGGGTAGGAGCCGCAAGGTAGGTAGATGGTTGCAGAAGGAGCATAGGGTCTGACAAGGATATTGCGGAGATTGGGAGGGTGATGAAAAGCTAGCCTAGATGTGGTGGGCAAAACGTCAGACAGAATGGATCTCATGTTTCACTGTGTAATTTAACTCGTGTCTATTTTTTAGATAATAAAATTGCAATACTGGATTATACATAAAACTGGCTTGCTGCTTCATAGAAAATACACATATTTTGTTGAGTAAGAGGAAGACATGTCTATAGAATTGTGTAGAAATGTGTGTTGATCACATCTGAATTTAAGCCACCAGAAATACAAATTATTTTGGTATGGAGGCCAGGAGGGAAAATGTTGATAACAAACAAAATTAAGAATAACCAAAAACTTTTTTTGTTAAAAAATTATTGCATCACTCAGCAATTATATTTAAAAGATGCATATTTAAGACTGTTTCAGGGTACAGTGAGTTACATCTGCCTGAGACAATCTGCCCAGAATTCTTGCTTCTTCAGTAAGAGCAGGATCACAATGCTGACTGCTTGAAGTGAGAGTCTAAAAATGTGGCTAACTTTTAAATAGAGCAAGCTTCATTTGGAAATAGACGCTTCTCAATATAATGTTGCTATTTCAGTAGTTAAACTGTTCTTTAAACTTGACTATTTTAAAGAGACTCTGTTAAGTAGTGGAATTATTTGTGAACATATCACATACTCTTCTCCAGAGTATACTGTTCTTGTATAAATACTCATTCTTCCAGTGACATGAAATACATTTCATTCATTAGGAAAATGGAGAGATAATTAAAATGTATTAGGTATATGTAATGAGTGTACAAACCTATGTAAGCAGAAGTGTGAGAAACCAAGGAGCATGGGCCAAATTTAAGTGTGTGAGGACTAATTCATCCTTCAACTCTCGTATGTGTGTAACCATGGCCATTTACTATTCCACCATGTTGGAACATTTTGTGCTAGAAGTACTGTAATCTCAGTTTTCTTGTTGCACCTGGTGCATTTGATAATTTCTCTTTAACAATATTGCTTTGCCTCAACAATTTAAAAAAAATGTGCTACTGGTATGCAGATGTCTCCCAAACAATAATGATACAACAAAATAAATGGCACAACAATACTCCTAGTGTTGGAATAAATGTCCTGCCATCTGAAAGAAGTAAATTTAATGTATATGCAACACATGATATTTGCAGGATGGAATGAAGTGTCCCAGCTGCAACCTTATTTTTACTGTTGTCTGTAACAATGACAGTTATTCTGCCTAAAATACAGGGTTATTACAAATGATTGAAGCGATTTCACAGCTCTACAATAACTTTATTATTTGAGATATTTTCACAATGCTTTGCACACACCTACAAAAACTCAAAAAGTTTTTTTAGGTATTCACAAATGTTCGATATGTGCCCCTTTAGTGATTCGGCAGACATCAAGCCGATAATCAAGTTCCTCCCACACTCGGCGCAGCATGTCCCCATCAATGAGTTCGAAAGCATCGTTGATGCGAGCTCGCAGTTCTGGCACGTTTCTTGGTAGAGGAGGTTTAAACACTGAGTCTTTCACATAACCCCACAGAAAGAAATCGCATGGGGTTAAGTCGGGAGAGCATGGAGGACATGACATGAATTGCTGATCATGATCTCCACCACGACCGATCCATCGGTTTTCCAATCTCCTGTTTAAGAAATGCCGAACATCACGATGGAAGTGCGGTGGAGCACCATCCTGTTGAAAGATGAAGTCGGCGCTGTCGGTCTCCAGTTGTGGCATGAGCCAATTTTCCAGCATGTCCAGATACACGTGGCCTGTACGTTTTTTTCGCAGAAGAAAAAGGGGCTATAAACTTTAAACCCTGAGATTGCACAAAACTCGTTAACTTTTGGTGAATTACGAATTTGCTGCATGAATGCGTGAGGATTCTCTACCGCCCAGATTCGCACATTGTGTCTGTTCACTTCACCATTAAGAAAAAATGTTGCTTCATCACTGAAAACAAGTTTCGCACTGAACGCATCCTCTTCCATGAGCTGTTGCAACCGCGCCGAAAATTCAAAGCGTTTGACTTTGTCATCGGGTGTCAGGGCTTGTAGCAATTGTAAACGGTAAGGCTTCTGCTTTAGCCTTTTCCGTAAGATTTTCCAAACCGTCGGCTGTGGTACGTTTAGCTCCCTGCTTGCTTTATTCGTCGATTTCCGCGGGCTACGCGTGAAACTTGCCCGCATGCGTTCAACCGTTTCTTCGCTCACTGGAGGCCGACCTGTTGATTTCCCCTTACAGAGGCATCCAGAAGCTTTAAACTGTGCATACCATTGCCGAATGGAGTTAGCAGTTGGTGGATCTTTGTTGAACTTCGTCCTGAAGTGTCATTGCACTGTTATGACTGACTGATGTGAGTGCATTTCAAGCACGACATACGCTTTCTCGGCTCCTGTCACCATTTTGTCTCACTGCGCTCTCGAGCGCTCTGGCGGCAGAAACCTGAAGTGCGGCTTCAGCCGAACAAAACTTTATGAGTTTTTCTACATATCTGTAGTGTGTCGTGGCCATATGTCAATGAATGGAGCTATAGTGAATTTATGAAATCGCTTCAATCATTTGTAATAGCCCTGTACATTACTTCTCCATTATTTTTTTCAATTCCTCTTCTATTTTCAGTGCTGTGGGTCTTCTTTAAAAATACTCAAGACACATGCAAGTATTGTTTCTTTGCATAATCTCCTAGCACTGCAAGATGCAAATTTTATGTCTTTGATGAGCATACAACAGTGGCCAAGATGACTCTTTTGATCTGCATCAAATCTATGAGTACAGCATCCTTTACTCTGCTATATTTATCATGCAAAATCTCCTGTTAAAATAATTGTTACTAACTAAACAGAATTGTCCCTTGTGCAAATATTTGACTGTAAATGCAGATAGCCTTTTTTCCCAGCAATCTGAGAGAATTGATGCCTACAATGATTTTCATAACATACCAGTATATGTATTATTTATCATGAAATTTCTTTTGAAAGTTTATGCTGCCCAGGTAATGCATAGTGAGAATTCAACACCTCCACAAGTTTTGAAATGCACTATCTTTCACAATATTAAAAGGTTGCACAATGGTGATAATTTTGTCAAGGTATCACCTGTTCTCTTCTTTTCAACACTTTGCTTTCCATACTTCTGGAATTCTTTATTCTTTGCCCCCTCAGCATTATAATAATCTTTATTGTGTTGTTTTAAATGATTATGAAGCTTAGATATTTCTCCATCTGTGGCTTAGGGCCATTCACACAAGCTACAAGCAGTTATTTTTCATCCTCTCCTATTTCAAAAAACAGTCATATGTACAATTATTTTTCATCCTCTGCTATTTCAAAAAACAGTCATATGTACAATCTCCATTACATACCTAAAATATATTTACATATCTAAAAAAATATATTTATTTTCTGATTACAAGTATCATGAGATTCGCAGACAAAGCACTTTTGCTAGAAGGATTTATGAATCTACATAAACTTCAATGCACCTGCTTCTCTGCATGACATATGCGGTATATTAGAACACACAGTGGCAATGTCTGCCCACTGTCTTGAAACCTGAAACCCAGAAGCACTAGTGCAAGATCAAAAGAAATGTCTCGCAGGTGAGAGGATTAAAATCCGAATGGTTAACTGTTGGAGCATTTGCAACAGAGTTTGTGCTCATGAAAAGCAGTGAAGTTCACATAATACTAGGTACAGAAAGCTGGTTGAAACATGAAACTGATAGCAGTGAGTGTTTTTAGGAAAATTTAAGTATATATTGAAAAGATAGGCAAATGAGAACTGGACGTGGTGTATTTGTTGCAATAGACGTGAAACTTGAGTCCACTGAGATAGAGATCATTTGGGCAAGACTCAGTGTCAAGAGTGGGCATAAAATGATAATTGGAGCCTTCTGTCACCTAGCAGACTCACCTCCTTATGTAACCAAAAACTTTAGAGAAAACCTCAGTTCACTTGTATGCAAGTTCTCCAATCATTACTGTAGTCATTGGTGGAGACTTTAATCATCCAACAGTTAACTCGGAAAATTACTGTTTGTTAGTGGTGCGTGTGAAACATTACTAAATGCCTTCTGTGAAAACTAGTTAGAACAGATAGTTCCCACTCACAATGGAAATAATTGGATATAGAACTGACCTCTTTGAGATTGTCCACATCGAAACTGGTGTCAGTGACCATGACACAGTTGTGGCAACAATGATTACCGAAGTACAAAGGACAACTAAAAGAAGCAGAAAGATATATACGTTCAATAAGCTAGATACAAAAACAGTAGTATCATATCTCAATGAGGAACTTGAAACTTCCAGCACAGAGCAGCACATGTAGAGGAACTATGGCTTAAATTTAAAAGAAGGGATAGATGTGTACCCAGTAGAACAGTCCATAAAGGGAGGAAACATCCATGGTACACAGTCACTGTAAAGAAACTTTTAAAGAAACGGAGATTACAGCACAACAGATATAAAACAAAGCAGGGGACTATAGATAGAGAAATGCTGAATGAAACACATTTGGCTGTCAAGAGAGCAATACGTGATACCTCCAATGACTGCCACAGCAGAATATTGTCAAATGATCTTTCACAGAATGCAAAGAAATTCTGGTCATATGTAAAGGCTGTTAGGGACACCAAAGTTAGTGTTCAATCCCTAGCAAATGAAACAGGAACTGAAATTAATGGTAGCAAAGCAAAAGCTGATGATGTGCTTACCTCTGGTTTCAAATATTTCTTTACAAAGGAGAACCCAGAAGAAATGCCCCAATTTAATCCTCATAGCACAAAAAGCTGAATGAAATAAGTATTAGTGTCAGTGGTGTTTAGAAGCAGCTGAAATAATTAAAATTGAACAAAGCTCCAGGGCCTGATGGAATCCCTGTCAGTTTTTGTACTGAATTTGCAGCTCAGTTGGCCCCTCTTTTAACTGTAATCTATTGTAGATCTCCTGAACAAAAACTGTGCCCAGTTCTTGGAGAAAAGCACAGGTCACACCCATATGCACGAAGGATAGTAGAAGTGATACACAAAGCTGCTGTCCAATATATGTGACATCAATTTGTTGTAGAATCTTAGAACATATAGTGAGCTCAAACATAATGAGGTATCTTGAACAGAATGACCTCAATGACAACCCACATGGATTCAGAAAACATCAATCATGTGAAACCCAACTGGCACTTTTCTCACTTGACATACTGAAAGCTTCTGATCAAGGTAATCAGGTTGATGCAGTATTTTTTGATTTCCGAAAAGCATTTGACTCGGTACCACACATATGTTTAGCGTCAAAAGTGTAATGATATGGGGTAACAAGTGTCTGGATTTGAGGAATTTTTGGTAAAAAGGATGCAGCATGTAATCTTGGATGGATAGTCATCATCGCATGTAGAAGTAACTTCGACATTTCCTCTCACCGGTGGTGGCATCCACGCCAATAGATGTTATTTCATAGTGGATTTTATCCACATGAACTATTTTACCAGAGATCGTTTGAAATAGACCTATTACACTGGACTCGCATTCGGAAGGACGACGGTTCAATCCCGGGTCCGGCCATCCTGATTTAGGTTTTCCGTGATTTTCCTAAATCACTGCAGGCAAATGCCGGGATGGTTCCTCTGAAAGGGCACGGCCGACTTCCTTCCCCATCCTTCCCTAATCCGATGAGACCGATGACCATGCTGTCTGGTCTCCTTCCCCAAACCAACCAACCAACCAACCAAATAGACCTATTTTTTGCATATATATATTGAAAATTTAACCAATATTCAGATACTGATATTGCAAATCATATGGCAAAGCCCAGTTTGGAAAAATAATATCCATTTGAACGCGTTTGCAATATAAAAAGTGCATGGGTGCAACAGTGTGCCAGTGCTCTCAATTCTCTGGCACCACACCAATTGTTGGCAGTAGAATGGTCTGTATGAGATACTTGTTGGGTAATGCAGGCTTTTGCTATAGGGCTTGGCACATGAGAATAAAGAAAAGGGCATGATTGTGTGCTAGCGAAAGTTCAAAAGTTGGACAATTGATGCGTCATGTGTTTTGAACTGTGGTTGCATCATTTATGACACTGCCAACCAGCAAGGAATTGTGCATTAGCTATTACTGATTGCTTTGTGTTGTGCATTGTTGATTGTTTTCTTTTATTGTTTAAAATGAGTGAAGAGACTAATCCTGGTACATCGCAAAATTCATTTACAATCGTCACAAAACAAGAAGGTATGGGAATCCCTGTGACAATGTGTCAGTTCTGCTTTGACAGAACACGGGTGCAGCCTGCTGCCCTGCAAGAGGAAGGCGGAGCTTTTTTCCCTGCACCTCTCTGATGGGCACTAGTTTGTACATGCCCATGGCCAACTGCCAGTTTACAGTGTCCGCACTCTGCACTATAGCAAAAGGAAAATGAAACATGTTAACGTATTTCGACTATTCAATGATAATTGCTGAGCTTCCTGGGGTTGCAGCAGGCTGCCATATACATGGTGCTGCTGGCAGACATCACACTCAGTGACTTGTTGTTTTCAAGCATTGTGGAAATGACTGCAACGTATTTGAATTATTGATTGATTTGTTATGCACTCTGCATGTGACAGACACTCTGGTCAGACAGCAGGTTGTATGGATTTTACACCTGTGAGTGAGACCACCCCTGGGGGCTCATATCTCGTTTGTGAGAATGTGCTTGGCCATCATGAAGCTCCAGCCCTTGCAGCACTACTTCCCTATCTGTGTTGCAAGTCTATCTTTCTACTATTCTTTTTTCCTCTCTACCTTTCCAGTAGATGGTCTTTTTGGATCTGATTTGTGTTTTGGACCCTCATTTTCTTACCTTCTGTCCTTCGACAACTTTTCATTGTTACTTATATGGCCCCCTTGTTGGGTTTGACTTGCTAATTCTTTTCTAAATTTTACAGAAATGTGCATCATGCAGGGAAGATCGTCCAGCGTGGCATACATTACACCTTTCTGTCTTTGCATCCTTCTTTCTTGCAGTGGAATATGTCCAAAACCTAGCATAGTAGCCACTCTGTTGTGGAGGGATCATAAAGTACGTGCACAGTGGTAAACCCTTGACCAGGCAAGAGTTGCGCTGTTGATGTCTGAGCTGGAAACTCCCCATGCAAGCCAAGGAGTATGTGCCCATCATGGCTGGGAACAGGGATCCCAGGAAATGGTCTACTGGCTGTGTAGTGCCTGTAGGGGAGCCACCATTCAGAGTGGGTAATAGCATGGCAGAAGTTTCACACATGAAATTGATTAAACTTTTTTCTGCTGGTGGTCACACTGCCCAAGCAATCTCTTCTGAAGCTGACTTATATTGCAATGGGAGAGGTATGACCCCAAAATGTTCCCTTCCATGACTACACCATGGGAGAAACATAAGGCTGAGAGACAAGGCCAGAAACCCCCCTCCCCCACTTGGTTTGATTACTTTGTGACTACTACAAAGCCTGTGTTCAAAAGTGGGTCCGTTCTGCTCAAAACGCCCTTCCCCGCTCAGTCACAGGCACTGTTCACCCGTGACAAGCTGGATGATATTCCTGTCACTATAACTCCCATAAAAGTCTGAATATGATACAAGGTATCATTTCAACTGATATCTCCTTTTGCACACTAATGATGAGTTGCATACTAATTAGGTGTTATACGGTGTGAATTTTGTCTATCACGTCCAGTGGGGACCATAAGGCAACAGAGTGTATACTGTAACCTTCATGCACACTGCTTAGCTGCATGGCTGTTGAAGTGGAATAGCCATTAGTGGGCAACCTGTGGGTAAACTGTTGCACCTCAGTAGCATAAGTCTTACGCAGGCACTCAGGGCTCTGTGTCAGTAGACTTTTATTTCCTTAACTTTTGAGGAACTGAGATTAAACCTTCAAAATTTCCTCTCTTCCTCCTAGCGGAATGGGTGAGCAACTTGTAGGTACTAACACCCAATCTAACAAGAGGGCTCATGTAGCCAGTCCTGATTCAGGAATTGTTCAGGGTGCTGCCATTTATAGTAGCAAAATGCATACTGCACGCCAGAAAGTGTTTTTGATAGTCATATGAAAAGAGGGCAGTTTTGAGAAAGTTTTACCATTCTACATTCAAAAGGATTTTGAGAGAATCTGTGGCATTTAAAATCTGTCGAGCACTTGCAAAATGGGACTCAGTTGGTAGAAATGTTTAGTTCCCAACAAAGAAAGAACCTCCAGAAAGCTCAGTACCTCAGGGAATATGCAGTTGAAACTGAACTGCACACATCACCTTGAAGTGCAGCGAAGGTGTTGTGTCATGTAGAGATCATGTCAACATCCCCAAAGAGGAACTGAAAGCTGAGTGGACCAAAGAGGGCGTTATTGATGTACAAAACATCATGAAAAGTGTGTATTGTGATTTGGTCAAAGCAAACTCGTTCATACCTACATTTAACAGCATGAAATTTCTAGAGCATGTCAAGGCTGGTTTCCTTCACCTAAGTGTGCAGCCTTATTTTCCCAACCTAATGCACTGTTTTAAATGTCAGCATTTTGTGCACACTAATCTCTGTTGTAAGGGAGAAGCCACTTGTGGCAAATGTGGTAAGACGAACCACAAAGGAGTTGTTTGTTCATCTCCTTTGAAGTGGGTCAATTGCTCTGGGGATCATGCTGTCTGCAGTAGGGACTGCATTGTCTTCCTTGAAGAAAGGAAGATCCAAGAGATAAAAATGACAAAGCACCTCCCATATGGTGAAGCCAAAAATATGCAACTGCCCTTGCTTGCTGCCTCCTTCACTTCCATTCTCAAACAGCCAGCCCAGAAAACTTAAGCTGTTATACAAACAGAGGTTGCTAGTGTTAGCTCTAGTAACGGTATTTGTCAATGCACGTCTGCTGCTGCAGTTATTTTGAAGCCCATAACCCCCCTCAGAATATTGGAAAAGATGGTGGTTGATGCTGATGCAGAGCTCCTTACCCCTCAAAGAGTTCAGTCTGGTCCACTGTCCAGAGCTGCCACTATCACAGCTGTGGTTGTGGCTCCAAAGCCTACACTAAGCAAAATATCAAAGGCAAAGGCGAAGAATCAGCTGCTGATGGAGAAGGGAAGCAAGCAGTTTGACATCACTCTTTCTGACATCTCTCACTATCTGCTAACTGTACTTACCCATGCAAGACGTTATAGCCTCTGAGGCTGTCAAGACCTTACAGAAAAACTCCCCTGCCAATTACTCCTGTTGGGTGATTTCAATGACTGTAATGTATTATGGGGCTCAAACTATACTTGCCCTAGAGGTTGAGTCCTGAAGAACCTCATGATGCCTCAGGAGCCGTGCATCCTCTACACAGGCAGTTCCATTTGTTTCTCGGCTGCTACTGGGTTATCTTCAGTCACTGACCTCTCTTTCCACTCCACAAACCTTCCAGAGTCTGCTCAGTGTGAAGCAATCTGATGACCTTCATTCCAGTGATCATGCCCCACTGTGGATGGAGCATTACTTGAACATAAACCCTCAAGATGGATGGTCAGCAGGGATAACTAGACACTGTTCATCCAGCTGGCTGTGTTTGAACACCATGACAGCATCCAGGAATGGGTGGACAATGTCACATAAGTGATCCATACTACCATTGATTTATCCATCCCAAAGCTTCCAGGACATTTTAGGACGCAACCTGTACCTCGGTGGACTGATGAGTGCCACTCGGCAATCCAGGACTGAGATGTTCTTTGATGGTTTAAATACCGCCCAACACCAGACAGCCCCACAGCATTTAGACTCGTAAGCACCAAGGATTGATGCATAATTAAGGAGAGTAAGAATAGGTCATGCCAAGCTTTCCTGAACTCCATCAACCATTCCACTTGTTCTACAAAAGTATGGGAAGCCATCAGGAGGGTTGCCGATAAACAAAGTTGTTTTCCAATAGCAGTAGTGTTGAAATTGGGGTATCTCCAAAGAATACCAGGAGACATCACTCAGATGATGGCAGAGCCTGAGCATTTTGCAATGACTACTGACAATGCCAGTTATATGATATGGCAGACAGGTCACTTTCCCAACTTGTGGAGAGAGGCAACTTTGATATGTCTCCTCAAACCAGAAGAATACTGCGTATAAACCAATAGTTATCCAAGTGTCACTTAATTAGCTGTGTAGGAAAGACCTTGGAGTGAATGGATAACTGTCATTTGGTCTGGTTGTTAGAGACCAGGCAATTCCTTAGCTACTCTCACTGTGGATTCTGAAGATTTAGGTCCACGGACCCTATTAGAGATGGCTATTCAGCAGGCTTTCCTACATAAACATGATTGTCTTGGTATATTCTTTGACAACAGTAAGACATACGACACTCCGTGGAGACACAGTATTCTCATGCATATCTATCAGTGGGGCTTTCATGGCCACCTTTCCATCTTCATACACTGTTTCATGTCTAAGTGAGTTTTCAGGTCCTGAGTTGGTGAGACACTGCTGAATCATTTTGAGTAGGAGAACGGTGTCCGTCAGGGCAGTGCTTTAAGTATTACCCTCTTTGCCATAGCCATAAACGGTATCTTGCCTACGTTAAAGAATCCTGTACACTATACCTTATTTGTGAACGATTTTGTAGTTTTTGGTTCCTCATCATCGGCTAGTTACAGAGCAGAGATTACAGGAGTAGGCTGCAAAGGTAGGGTTTCAGTTTTCTGTAGATAAATGTGTGTTCATTTTAATCATTTTCATCATATTTTTAATGTACCTGGCCTGCATATGAGAGACACCATTCTACATTTTCAAGACTCAGTGAGACTGACCTCATTTCTTACTCCAAATTGTCGTAGTTAACACACCTGAGACCTGAAAGCCAGAACCCAGATGGCACTGAATATCTTAAAATGTCTTAGCCACTGGTCTTGGGGAACAGGCAGGACACGTCTACCCCAGTTTTATAGGGCTCCTGTGCATTCATGGCTTGACGATGGGTGCACAATATGTGGATTAGTGAGGCCCTCTTATCTGAAGATTATTGTCACTATCGACCATGAGGGTATTAGTCTGGCTGCCAGTGTTTATTGGACCAGCCCCATACCCAGTCTGTGTGTTGAGTGTCGGGAACTGCCTCTCACCATCTGGTAACAGCTCATCATGGTGTGTGGGGCATGTAAGTTCCTCGGTGCTTCAAATTCACCTATATACCATACTGTTGCTTGTCCATCTCTGGAGCAGATTTTCTCCAGTCATCCAAAAGCAACAAGGCCATTTGTGATCCACATGCAACATGTGTTGGGATCACTTGGGTGTGCAGTGAGTACAACCCCAACTCCAGGGTTTTAACTGCCTACTACCCAGGGTACTGCATAGGCCCAGAGTGATTTTAGATTTACTGCAGTATAGGAGAGATTGCATTCCTACATACATTGTTAATACACTGTTTTTATGACATTTTAAACGAGCACCACAACTCTGTAGTGGTATTCATGGACAAGTCTAAACAGGAGGACTTCGTTGTCTGCTCTGTTGGTTTCCCCAGCCATATCCTCAAGATCCAACTGCCTCAGGACTGGCATATTCAGCCATTGACTTTTCCATTTGCAGCCCAGATCTTCTCCTGTCCATCCATTTGAGAGTCCATGATGACCTGTGCAACTGTGACCATTTTACAATCATTTTGCCCCTCCCTTGGTATCACTCGTCATATAGGCTCTCTCCACCACTACTGTTGACCTTCACACGCCACCTCATGGAGCTACTGATGCAGTTGTCCAGAGCCCAAATGCAGCCATTTTACCACCAGCTGATGCAGCGATTCCCTCTTCCTTGGGATACACCTCTTGGAAGACAGCATCTTGGTGGTCCCATGAAAGTGCCATGGTCATTAAAGATCACAGGCAGGCTCTCCAATGCAACAAGTGATATCCATTGATGGAACACATCATTACCTCTAAATGGCTTCATGCCCAGGTTGGCCACCTCAAAACAACAGAAGCAATAATGCTGGGAGTGGTTCGTTGCTACCACAGGACCACGTGTTCCTCCTCCATAGTTTTGGGTGAAGATTTGATGCCTCTATGGACACTAGTACCCCACGAGTGTGCCTGTTATCTCTGTAAATGGTGATGTATGCATTGATTCAGACGCTGTAGCTGAACATTTTAATTTTCATTATGCTTCACTCTGTTTCTGAGAAGTATCACCCTGCCTTTGTGTCCTCTTACCTGGAACTTTATAATGCTCCATTCAGTAAGGTAATTCCTCAGTATCCTAGCACTTTGCTCTGACATTGCTGCAGGGCCATACCTCAGGCAAATGCTAAAACATTTTATCACTGGATTGCTAGCATCACATCCTTGCAATTTTCAACCATATATGGAGTGAGGGAGAGTTCCCATCCTATTTGCTTGAAAGCATTATTGTCCCAGTACTGAAACCAGTTACACACCCACTTGAGATGAACAGTTGTCACTCAATTAGCCTCACTCTTGATTTTTGCCCGGAACTTCTTGTCTCACTGTACAATCTGGGTTCAAGTTAGTGCTTCCTACAGTGCTCCCCATGTACAAGAGAAAGGGGTCCCACGGGGCTCTGTATTGAGTGTTCCCCTTTCCTAGAGGCTATCAATGGACTAGCTGTAGCTGTGGGGTCTAGTGTCAACGTCCATTACTACTCCTCTATTGTAGGTGTTGCTGCATGCTGACTGCAGGATGTCACACAAAAGGTGCATTTATGGGGTCTCAGCTGGGGCTTCCGATTTTCTGCCGGCAAGACGTGTGTCATGCTTCTGTCGCCATAGTGCTGTCCATCCACAACCGGTACTCTACCTCCAGTACCAAATGCTCAATGTGGTGGAGTCCAACCATTTTTGGGATCAGTCTTCATTACCGAGTTGACATGGCTTTTCCATCTTCATAAACTTAAGCATAAGTGCTACTCACACCTTCATACTCTTCCCTGTCTCAGTATCATCAACTGGGGTGCAGGCTACTCTACACTTTTGTGGCTCTACAAAGCTCTGATCCTGTCTTCTTCATTACTGGAGCCTGGTGTATGGCTCAGCATCACCTTCAGCATTGTGGATGTTGGACCTGATACACCACTGTGGAGTCCGACTTGTGATATGGTTGGTGGACAAACTGGTTTTACCCACACAAATGCAACGTGCAGTGAACTACACTCCCTATGTCAGGGTGTATACGTGGACAAGGAAAAAAAATTCCCGGTTAAAAATACTCTTTCTCCCGGGTGACAGTATATTTTCCCTTATCAATCGTTTGAATAGTTATGGTTTTATACACGGGCGTACAATTTCCCGGCACTTTAGAAAACGCAACTTCGATGTGCTTTTGTACGCCATTCGTAGCTCATGTCACGTGATCTCGCCAGCCGATGACAGCGGATATTCAGAGACTAGGACACGTATGTAGACCTTCGACCATAGATGGTCAAAGATGTAAACAGCCAACAACAGCATCACTGTTAAGTAGCACGAACATCAAACAGGGAAGTTAATAGTTTAAATTAATATACATAGTGCTGCTACAAGAGAAGCAAAGCTTTCACATATCATATTGTTCTCAAGCTGCAAGAGAAGCTAAGCTTTCGCATATACTGTTGATTTTTTTTGCGAGTGTTACACTTTAAGGTATATCACACAAATGTGCCAGTAAAATTTTTAATAATGACATAAATGTCTGATCTTTAGGGTTCGAAATTCTTCTAAATGGCTCGTCATCAAAGAGTTGATTTTTAAATGTGAGTCAAACGCTCTGTGATTCAGTAAATTCATGGTACATTCTTGCACATAGTTCAACTTACGTAAAAGGATATTTACTTTTAAAGTAACGCTTTTCAAACCACTGTTCGCAATATTTTCCCGCGACTTGTTAGAAATAGGTTCGTTTCAGCAATTGCCAGAGAGCGCAGATAACAGGCGACACCGCGCTTGGGTGGCTATCATGACGTACGAAGCCCGTATGTACGTACGTATAAAACATTGAAAGATCATAAATTATGTCATAAAAGAAACAAGACATCAGAAGATACTGCAAGAGTATCGGAATTTCGTGAACCATATTAAAATGTGCACATTTAAAACGCATACTTAAAGTGCACATTCGTATGTCCCAATTCTCAATGAAGTAGACCTCGAGCTGATATTAAGCTTTTCAGTGTAGTTTTGGGGATGTAAATTTTTTTGGAGCACCAGTACTGTATTACATCATGTTCGGTTCTTTATTATGGCATAATGCCATACGTGCTAGAAAATGAAAACGTGCACTTGAAATGCAGCGAACAGTTGAACTAGCCAGTAGTGTGGAATTAAACATTTCGTTTCAAATACATTGACTGCCTCTGCGCAAAAGGTTAACAAAAGTCAAATTTCTTTAGCAAACAGACAAAAATAACTTCATTGTTCCGCAAGGCGATTAATGCTTGACAGTCAGAAAGGTGGAAATAAAATAAAATCTGAAGCTAATGACATATTTTAGCCTTCCGTAATTATGTGAATGTGTTTTAATTCACTTGATAGCTCCCGGCCACAGATATCCGTTTTGTTTTCATTTAACGAAGGGGAAACAGCAAAATCACTAAATGTAAACACGAGTCATGTGGAGACTATCCACTATAACTCAGACTGCTCTGCGCATCAGCCCCGGATCTAAGACATTTGCAAGCAGGGTCAGTACTAAAAAAAAAAAATCGAATTTTCAAAATATGTTCATCTTGTAGCGCACATCTTTCTGAAAAGTCTGAAACATAAAGCATATGTATTCGAGGAAATGTGAGACATATTATTTGGTCTTAAGTATGCCAAAGTGCAGTGACACGCCTCTTCATAAAGCATTTTTCTACTGCACGTCCAAACTATATTCAGAAGAGTGGAAATTGAAATGTCCTGTGGTGCCTCTCCATCTCCCAGTCGGCCGGTTTGACAGCCTGCCCCTCATAAAAAAATGTCGCAATTAATAGCGGATGGGATTATTTGTAATCGAGAGAAAAAAACTCTTCTGAAAATTGAACTCTTTATTGCCTATTAGTTAATAACTTGCTGTTTTGTGTGGCATAAAATTAAATATAGGATATATAAAACCAATACTGACAAGAGATAAGCAAGAAATTACATGCCTTCAAACCTTAGCTCCTAGCATTTTTTCCTCTCTAATCTTGCTACAGCATTACATGGTGTGCTTTCCTTTCTGCGAACGAATCTATTACCTCATCAAAGTTCGTCAAACGTTTTGCTACATGAAAAATCGAAATGTCGTTATCTAATACTGAAAAAGCTTTTAATGCAAATTATACCCAAGACTGATGTGGTTTCTTGATCTGATTTCGTCTATTTTGTCACTGTCTACTAGATGAAACAAAACAGGCCTTTCTAATATGGTAGCAATTTTGTAGCACACCAAATAAACGAAACTGTTTTGGCACAAATGGCCATTTTTATAACACGACAGAATATAATACACGAAGTACCAATAACAAATGCCTATTAGGCCTACTACAAGCAAAAAGCTTTGTGTTAGGAAATAGTTTCACATTTCATTCATTCGCACCAGCTTCTCACGCATGAGATCGCAAAGTAGTATTATGAAATTTTTATATAAATTTGGAATCGTCTTATTCTTCCATAATTTGTGTGATGTACCCTTTCTTCTTCTTCCTCCTTCTAACAATCCTGTAATCACCAATTCTGTAGCTATTGCTGCCATTGTCAAAATTTGTTCGCCGATTAACTTCACTAACCCTGCCAGAATGACAGGTTTAGTTATTGCACGATTATTTTCCGGTTAGGCATTATTACGTGTTCGAACACTACGTTTTCCGCGTTACTTCCAGAATAGAACTTACGCGGCTGCTAGTACTCCTGGTCCTTACTAGTGTAGCGATCTGTCCAAAAATTTTCTGTCAAAATTTCATTTTCTTGGATACACCGAGAAGATAATATGTCATATTTCTCACCTGTTATTCCTGTCAGTCGTTTATTTCCATTCTGGTAGTCTGAATCTGTGGATTTCGCTAGTAATTATTAACAATGCTGATCATTCGTAAACCCAATCAACCACATAATCAGACAGCGATTGGCATTCATCCGTTCGGCTTTACTCCCTCAGCTCGTATAGCCCCGTCCCCTATTGTCTGCGGAAAGTTTATTTCTAGATGCGACGAGGATTCTCCTGACAGAAACATCACGTACACTATGCATGCATTCAAAAATCGACTTATGATTCATTCAGAAATCAACATGTGTTCAAAAATGTTCAACAGGGAGGCATTTCAAAATCATATGAATAATCGATAGACAAAATTGCGCTGGGTGCTAGGCGCTTTGTGAAACACGTTCTTTTCCTCAAGAATACGAATTTGGCATCTAGCTGCTTGCTGCGACTGCTTCCACAGCCAACAGTCACATTCCCGTAGCCAGAAGCGGGAGAATCTACTACTCAAACGCGACCAACCGCGAATGCGCATGAGCCCGCTCGCAACTGCTAAAACGAATCTAATGTAAAACACTTTGACACGTTTTGCTGTTTGCAGACGCTTGCATGAGCACTGTGTGTTGTTGTTGTATATGGCGCATTTTCTTTGTAATTTAAGTTATTTTCGTTTTTTTTCTCTCGTTTATGTTTTATTGTTGAAGTATTATTCTGCAGTAGCGGTATACAGTAATACCCTTTGTTAGAGCATCGGTTCTTACAAAAATTTAAATGAAAACTAAAACAATTAAAAATTTCCGGAATTCTAAAAATATCCCGGGTTTTTCCCGGATGAAAAAATTCCCGGGTTTTTCCCGGATCTCCCGGTTGTCCCGGGTCGTATACACCCTGTATGTGTTGTGCAGTTATGAATGCCCATGAAATGGTCAAAATTAATATTCTGTGGATTTTTTAACTATCAAACTGAGTGGGAAAAGAAAAATAATGTTGAGAAACATCTTAAATTAGAGCAGATTTTCACTTCACTGGTGAGAAAATGCTGCTGCTTTTCAAAAGAAATAACCATTTTTTGGAAGCTTAAATACAACCAAAAGATGAAAATACATAAAAACCATTTTGGAAAAAAAACTGTTGAAGTTTTTGCAAAAGCAAACATTCCAGCTCCACAATTACCACTTTTTTTAACAGTCAATTTCAAAGTGCTAAGACTTCATCTTCAGTCACGTAGTGTGGCATTCTTTTAGATTTGTGCAACCAATCATTTACAAAAGAAAAAAATTTAGATGCAAATTTCACCAAAAATAGATGAAAATTTTGCCAAAAACTGATGCTACATTTTCTGTCTCTAACGAGTAATGCTGTGTAGGTAAACTGTTGACTGCCTTCAGTCATCTTGGAATGGATAAACACAGGTGCTGCATGATTTTCAAGGGAATTTTATGCTATACTTCTTGCAAAATACTGGCAAGTTAGTGAATGGTGGTGGAAGTGGCTGGGGATAATGCATCCTTCTCTCCATAGCAGACCACAAAGGCTCAATAACTTTTAAGTCTGTGACTCCTCATGCTCACAAAATCAGTCTTGGACAATGCAAGCAATGCGAAAAAGAGCCCTTTCATCTTGGAATACAGTATCACCACTTGGAAACAAACATTGTACCATGTGATGGACCTGATAAGCCAAAATGGTCACATAATTCTTGCCAGTAATGCAACCTTGCAGAGTAGCCCAGTCAATGAATGCCATAAAAGATCAATTAGTGGAAAAATTCTATGTAGTCGTAAATTTTTGTACAATGGTGGGAGAGAACATCATGAACAATATATTAAAAATCCCAACCAGTCATGTGTGATCACTGGGCTGGGGGAGGGCAGTGAATTTTTTTATGATTTCTTGAGTAACGTGAAAACTATAGTTTTTAGTGAAAAATTTTACCAATACAAAATTAAACTAAATTAAATTTCCTACAAAGAAGACAGTGTTCATTTTTTCTCTAGAGGTAATAGTTTGCGAGTTGCAGGGGAAGGAAAAATCACAGATTTTTTAAAAATATTATTGTAATGGTATAAAATTAATGTTTACTTTTAAATGAAGTGGGTTAAAAACAAATATTAAATGTATGTAGCATGTCTAAATGCAGTATAGCCATATTAATGGGATAAATTATGTCCTTGGAGAATAACAGGGTTGGGGGAGGGTACAAGCATGAGGAAAGGTGGGTCATTGGATAGTGGTCATGCACTTCCCTCCTTCATATGTTTGCAAACTGAAGAGCGAGCAGGTGATTCCCTACTCTATCTACCCCACTATGCTAGAAGTAGTAACTACAGGCTATTGCACAAATTTATACTGACCCTCTACAGCACGCTTCATGAATCACTGGCAATGCAGTGCACAGACATGCCTGGGGAGTGTTCATTTTCCACAAAGTACTTGAAAACATTGCATCACAATAACCAAGACTACCAACTTGTGATGATATGTATTAAGCAGAACTAGGGAGCAAAGTGACACTACTGTGGGTACAGACTGTAGCATCTGTTGTTTAAATTAAATCTTGTTGTTTTATTGTTTTGATTATAAGAAATTACAAGTGACACTACTATGGGTACAAACTGTAGCATCTGTTGTTTAAATTAAATCTTGTTGTTTTATTGTTTTGATTATAAGAAATTACAGTTTAAAACACAAAATTCAGACCAGTATTTTGTTAAAAAATGATCTCTCATTGCAAGTTTTATCAAGTTTTCAAAAATCAAAACATATAATTTTTATCAGATGGATTCGCAATTGCAAATAATGACTACCATCAGCTGTAGAATGGAATGACGACATTGTCGTCATTCTGTTCTACAGCTCGTGGTAGTCATTATTCGCAATTGGGAATCCATCTGATGTCTTTAGTAATGGCTGTGGTCACCGCAGTGCATTGTCATCAGAATGACACTGGCACTGCAATATCGTATGATGTTTATGGATGAGGTTGTGGGGGAAGCTTGATGTATAGTTGAAAGAGGTGCATTTTGGCACCTGCAATTTTCGAAAGTAAGAACTGCACACATGAGTTGCTAATAATACTAATGCAAGAAATGCATCTGGACAGAATCTACATAAATTTATGCACACTGTTCCACAATTCTAGAGAGGGAACTGATTCTCAGACATCCTATATGACAGCTACAGTGTTTTTCCAAGATAGGTAACTTCTCCCACTATGAGCACTGGTCACTCTCAGTTTACAGGCAGCATTTCATGTCCAGTTCTCTTACATGAGTAGACTAAATAACTCCACTCAGCCCGTACTAATGTAGTGGGGTAAGTGAGTACCTTTCTGCTTATCTAAAAAAGCTCAACAGCTGGAGTTGTCAACTGTCTACCACACTGAAGAGCCTGTGCCAAGAGTAACATGCTGTCGAAACGTATTTGACAATGACTATTTCATTGTGTACACTATTACCATCTGGAATACTTTTCACAGCTTGAGGGGCATCAAATGCATCACCCTAGCTTCAGTCCTCCCAACATCTGAGAAGGCCCAGAGGCTTAAATTGTCTCCCTCTGCAATAGAAGTAGTTGGCTGAATGTTATGAAACTTCAGAGATTTCAACATAAGTCAAACAATGCATTACAGCAGAGTACTGTTCTAGACTTGAACATGATCACTCCCATTCCATTGGACATATTCACACCCATCTTGAAGACATATTGTAGACGTGTGGTACATGGCTTCACTCAGTGCAGCTCACTCTACAAGTGCCACACAATTCCAGAATGGAACATATTTATACAATCTATTAGTAACAGAATTAAATGTGAGAAAATTGCAGTAACTTTATGGCCATTTATTAATTCATCACAAAATGATTTCACCACAATTACGTGACTTTACAATTGACAGTCAATGATAGACAGCAGCAAGGTGCTACATTTACCATTCCAATCCGTTAGCCACCAACACTACATACAATTTCCTCTCAAGAACATCACACACACACAAATTAAACACATCCATTGTTTGCACCTACATGTTTTACAGAAAAACTTACTCAACAGATGCAAATAAGTACTTATTTGATAAACTGAAAACAACTCCATTATACAGCGTGTTTCCGCAAGAGTGTGCAAAAATTTAACAGGACATGGAAGATGTTCCCGTGAACAATATGAGGCAGGGAACCTGGGGTCAGAGAAGCCAGCGTAAGGAGATAACATGAATAAAATCAAATTACTGTATACTTTTTCATTTACATTAGTTGCAGTTAACTGCAAATACCATCACTGACACAATGAATGTACCATTTGTACTGCATCTTACAAAACGTGCTGACACTGACAGCCACATCCACCTCAATGCAAGCATGACATCGGCAAACAAGATTCTAATGAATATGTGAGTGGTCCTCACATTGCCAGGTCCCTTGTTTCTTCTTTTCAATCAAGCAGTCTCCCACATTCGTCGATTGAGAGAAATGAACACTTGTCATCATCACGAATGATGACTGTTAGGAAATCATTCCCTTTACAGCCTTTCAGCAGCAAGAACATTGCAGTGTACTTCCCCATATGTAAGGTGCATGTCAGTGAGTTCTCCAAAACCGTACTGGTACTGCTCCATCATATTGTACTGTATGTCTCTGAAGAGCACTGAGTAGTAACTCATAGCATGTTCTGTCATGGGACAATGTAAATATGATACAACCACCTTATGGACAAGTAAACAAAACCTGCATCATGAATTCCAAGTAATCAGGCTCGTCGTCCTTGTTTCCTTTCAGGAAATAGAGAATGTGCATCTAAATAAACAGCACAATATGTGTAAACTTGTACGCATGTTAGTCATAAATAAGCTGGAAAACAGTAATGTTAGACAAAGCGGTAGACAGGTTTACTTCCATATCTCCTTAAGTTGGCTTCTCTAACCCCAGGTTCCCTACCTCAAATTGTTGAGGACAGCATCCTCTATGTCCTGTTAAATTTTTGCACACCGTTACGGAAACCCTCTTTATAAACAAGAGCTCAGTGAAATTGTTTTGCCTATTCACTTAAGAGAAATGGACAGGAAATGCTGCGGAGGTATATCTGTATGTAAACTGAAAAGCAAGCAGTGCTGATGGTGGGGAAGTTGCCTTTTACAGACTAACACTATAGCTGCTGTACAGGATCACTAAGATTCAATTTACTCTCAAACAGTGTGGAACAGTGTGCAGAGATTTACATAGATTGCCCTTATGTGTTTCTTGTATTAGTACTATTAGTAACTCATGTCTGCATTGCAAACAATGTTAAAGCACTTTGTGAAAAATAAACATCCCCCGGATACAACTGCACACAGCGATTCATAAGGTGAACTGTTGAAGGGTTGGTATAACTTTTTGAAATACTCCGTAGTTGCTTCTTGTGACATACTGGGGTTGATAAAATGGGCAATCACCTACTTGCTCTTCGGTTTGCTGATGTATGGCGAGGGAAATGCATGAATGCAACTCGATGACCTATGTTGCACTTCTGCTCATCCACCCGACCCCCCCCCCCCCCAACCCTCTTATTCTCAGAACACAATTTATCTCTCAATGTGTGTCTACTGCAGTTAGGTGTGGTGCACACATTCATTCGTAATCCATTTAATTACAAAATAAATGTTGATTTTGTACCATTGAAACAATATTTTTAATAATCTGTGATTTTTCATTTTCTGCAATGCAGAAAAAATGAACTGAATCTTTTTTGTAGGAGATTTAATTTAGTTTAATTTTGTAATAGGTACTAGTTTTATTGGAAGCCATGTTTTTCGAGTTTCAAGAAAAACATAAGAAAGTGATCATTAAATGTCCCTGTACATCAACACACACACTCCCTTGGTCAGGATTTTTAGGATGTTGTTCATCGCAATCCTTCCTACTACTGGACAAAAGTTTGTGACTATATATTTTCCTCCTCATTTTCCTTTGTTGATGGGACTAGAGTAACTACGGGGCCCATGGAATACCAAGATACGACTGTCCAAACCATGCTGCTTGTTTTACTCTTGGTATGTAAACTGGGCCAGCAGTTGGAAACACTGTGAAGCAAGACTCTTATGATAAAAGACTTTCTTCTATGGTCCCACAGCCCAGGTTTTATGGCTTTGGCAGCAAATTTTCCTGTTACAGGCATCAGCGTTTTGGAATTCCAGCTCTCCTTGCAGTTCCCTGCTCAAGTTCCCTTCATGTTGTTTTGGTGCTGGCATGCTTCGTGAGTGCTGTATTCAGTCCTGCAGTAACCAGCCGTTTGCATCTTATTTTTCGTCACAATCCTCATTACTGAGTAGCTGTCACGTTCGCTCAACACACACTTTCATTTGCTTTGTGACCTAGTGGATGAAGTTTCTCCACTTTCCCTGTATGCAATGTAAATCTTCGATATGGTGCCTCTTGAAACACGAAACACTTTGGCTACCTTAGTTATGGAAGCACCCACCATATGAGTAGCAACAATCTGCCCATGTTCGAACGCACTGAGTTCTCTCTTAATGCACTCACAACTATACAGAAGACTGTTCCAACCACGATTGACACTTGCAGCGTATTGAGGACATTGCACAGGTGCTGCTCACGATCAAATACAACACTTCAACCCGCAGGCTTCGTTTGCAATTGCATTTATGTTCAAGCATGCATTTCTCATGGTGTTTTCATATTTTTGACTACTTCTTGTATATATAATGTAGGAAAATTTGTTATTTAAACATTCTCAATAGCATGTAAGAGAAGGGTTCCTTTGTAACATGCCGGAACACAGCTGCAACTTTCATACTGATTGCATCATGTAGACATCAATCCAGAAGCTTGACTCTAAATTTCTTTGCTCTTCCATATTAATTTGGCCTGGCATGGATTACAAACACTCAAAAATAAATCAGACAATAATTTTGCAGAAAGGTCTAATTTGCAGGTGCACTATCCATTCTCTGAGAAACTCAGAGTCATCCATTCCTCTTCCCTGTGATCAGTTTTATTTTTTTGTGCATCTTCCTTCACTGACCTCCAGTTACTTACCAATTACCACAAGCTAAAATTACCAGTTCATGCAATCCCGTACACAGCCACAATCATTTCTATTTTTCTGTAAGCAAAGTTGTTTTTACAAGCATATCTGCAAGCCTCACCCATGGAGATTCCCAAGAATTGTATGCATCATTGGTTCCTCTATAGCAAGAACTCTCAAAATATGGTATTAAATTTACACTTTGTCTCCCGTATTGAAAATGCTGTGCTACTATAGGAGACCAACTAGGAGGCATAGCATATATCCTGGCTTAGTTTGTCTACCATATTTATACTACGGATTCCTCTACATTACAACTGTACTTCCAGAACTGACCACTTTCTGCAGCCAGTACCAGTACCATCTGATACTCACTCATAAAGTAGTACTTGCTGCCAAATATTTACAAAATTCCCATTCAGGTGACTTTGCTTGCTACTGATTAATAAATTGTGGACTGTTTGACTGGTGGCTGCACAATTTCATAAAGAGAACTACTTCTTACCTGAAGGGCTGCTACAAACACTAGATAAAAGAGCAGTTAAATTTCTTAAACATTTGAATACCAACCATGGTTTCCTAGTTTTTTCCTTGAAGGTGTTTTGTAATCAACACTTCTGATCAGAGACTGTCACTCACAGCATTTTTATAACATTATTAAATTTAAAATGTTGACTGCCATGAGGCCACCGCAGTAGAAAGCAGAGCCTTATGCCTGACATCACATGCCCACCAGCAGCTACAACAGAACTTCACGACTAACACTGCAGCCTAGCCTGATTGTGAAACATCCACCACTACTCATGTGGCAGTCAATGTGTTCAGGGTTAAAATGTGTTTTTTAGTCCATATTCACTGAGAACAGCTTTGATAAGAAAATGACATTCACAGTACTTTCTTGCTTGCAAATTATCATCTTCACTTCTATTTATTGTTACATACAACATTATTTGTGGTATACATCAGAGTTCTTTCCCAGGTATTATAATGTATACAAAATCTATTACTACATCTAAACTTACACTAAAAAGTCTTTCTTTTGCATTGTTTAAAAATAATTACTTTTGTAATTAAAATTAAATTCAAGTTCTTATAATCTCTTGTACTACAAAATTGCGTAGCAGTTGCTTCTCACATTAAAAAATCTATGTGAACGTTTAACATCTTTAGGGTTATTATATTCTTATTTCTATTTTAAATGCATCTTTATGAGGAACAACGTTTTATGGCTTAATTATGATCACTGTCTGAATCACGTTGCGCATTACTGAAATGCCAATTATTCTCTGTGTGTTGAGGGGCTGCATGTTTTTGTAAAATGCTGCTAACAATGGGAACCAAGCACATTAGTTGTGCTCCAATCTGCCGATCAAATGCAAGCCGTTGCTTTTCAAGCTCTAGATGTTCTCGCTCAACATCCAGGAGCTGCTGAAGGAGGGAAGTGACATCTGGAAAGTAAATTAAATTGTCAGTGAAACCATATTAAGTGGAGAAATTTCACAGTGGAATGTTTTATTATTTCATGCACAACAGAAGTAAAGAATTCTCATTGAAACTGACTTCTGAAAAATGTACTGCATTGCTCTGTACTGAAAGACGCTTTTGCTAAAGAAAATGTTTAGGAAAAGTATACAATTATAAACGAAAAATGCTGTTGCAGCACTTGACAAGTAAAAATTTTCAATTTCATTCACATCATTGTTAGTACGTCTCAAGCTTCAGACCTTACACTTGCATACCACTGTGTAGTTAAAACAGGATAGTGGCACTGCACACAAACTCACAATGATCCTGAGTATTACAACATTACACAGAAAATATTCAGCAATAGTAATGAGGCATTAATAAAAGAAAGGGCAATCTGTGCCGCCGATCTTCCCAACAATGGCTTCTCATGACTGTGCAGGTGGGATCTGTTACCTGCAATGCATCTTCAATCCAGTAAATCTTCTGCCTTTAATATATACTAGTTCCTTTCTAGCTTCCCCCCCCCCTCCCCGTCTACCAGCTACTACCTTCATGCTTCCCTCTGCTTGTTCTTTTTTAGTCAGGTTCATAAAACTATCTATCCCCACTGTAGCCAAGATGAGAAAAGTATTTGTCCAACAGAAGTGTGCAATAACAATATTGTGTTGAGCTGATAACTGAACATCTTGCAGAAATATTTTCAGGGATCTAGGAATTCTTATACTTACGTGCCAATATGTGTACTTCCTATTATATTCTTCTGAGGCCTACATCTGGCTCATACAATCATCTTGACACAATATTTCAGTAGTCCATCTGGCAGCCATCTTCAAGTGTTTTTTCTCTGTGTACTCTAACAAAAAATTTGTGAGATGTAGTCTCAGGTACTGTGCCAGTTGAAGACCAGAGGTCGTAAATCAAAACTTTACACGGCAAAAACACAACGGCACAATGCATTACGAGAAGTTTGTGGTGAGTTTACAGTGGACGAAGTACAGTTTTATGTTGGGTTTATCATTTTTTGTGGTTGGAGTTCCGCCAACATAAATATTCTGTATTCTGACAAACAATCTATGAGATGGGTCCCACACTGTTTGACTGCTGAATAGAAGCAGAAACTGTGGATATTGGAACCTTGCTCAAACAATAATTCAACCACGAAGGTCAACTATTCTTGTGTCAAACTGTCATTATTGACAAAATGTGGATTACAGATTTTGAACTGGTGTTGAAATCACAGTTCACTGTGTGGAGAGCTTCAGATTCCCCACATCCAAAAAAATTTCGATGAACTCAATCAAAGCTCTAGAAAATGATGATTTTGTTTACGGTCACCAAGGAATCGTCAAGACAGATAGAGTTCCATGTGGGACAAGTGTCACAACAGTGTATTACATAACTTCAGGCAAAACCTGTGCAGAAAAATGCACAAAATCTGGAGCAGTTGCTTGAGGCTGGGCCACTCATCCTCCACGACGACGCTCGACCACATATCAGCAATGTTGAGTCCCAAAAACTGCAAATACAGATGGAAAGTGTTGCTGCAACCTCCCTATAACCCAGACATGAGTCTACCAGACTTTGATTTGTTTCACCTATTTGTGGATATCATTACCTTTTTCCACTGGAGCTTCTTACCATCCTTAACCAAGCCATTCGACAGATGAACAGAATCAGTGTCCAGGATGGAATAACAGGGCTGCTGAGACATTGGGATTCAGTCATAGAGAAACAGAGAAACTACTCACAACAAAAAAGTTTTGCAACACCTTGGTTCTGAGAGTTCCGGAACCCATACAGAAAATTGGAATAGAGATCAACGTCAACATCATTTCTGCCCTTTTTATTGCTAATGGAAACCACACATTACATGTTGTACCACCATACAGCAAGACCTTCAGAAGTGGTGGTCCAGACTGTTGTACACTGGTACCTCTAATACCCAGTAGCACGTCCTCTTGCATTGATACATGCCTGTATTTGTCGTGGCATACTATCCACAAGTTCATCAAGGCACTGTTGGTCCAGATTGTCCCACTCCTCAATGGCAATTCGGCGTAGATCCCTCAGAGTGGTTAGTGGGTCACGTTGTCCATAAACAGCCCTTTTCAATCTATACCAGGCGTATTTGATAGGGTTCATCATGTCTGGAGAACATGCTGGCCACTCTAGTTGAGCAATGTCGTTATCCTGAAGGAAGTCATTCACAAGATGTGCACAATGGGGATGTAATTGTCATCCATGAAGATGAATGCCTCACCAATATGCTGCTGATATGGTTGCACTATTGGTCACAGGTTGGCATTCACATATCGTACAGCCATTACAGCACCTTCCATGACCACCAGCATCGTACGTCAGCCCCACATAATGCCTTCCCTAAAGATACGGGGACCTCCACCTTGCTGCACTTGCTGGACAGTGTGTCTAAGGCATTCAGCCTGACCGGGTTGCTTCCAAACATGTCTCCGACACTTGTCTGATTGAAGCCATATGTGACACTCATCGGTGAAAAGACCGTGATGCCAATTGTGAGCGGTCCATTCGGCATGTTGTTGGGCCCATCTGTACCGCACTGCGAAGATGGACCATGCCAAGGATGTCGGGAGTGAAGTTGCACATCATGCAGCCTATTGCGCACAGTTTGAGTCGAAACACGATTTCCTGTGGCTGCACGAAAAGCATTATTCAACGTCGTGGCATTGCTGTCAGGGTTCCTCCGAGCCATAATCCATATGTAGCGGTCATTCACTGCAGTAGTAGCCCTTGGGTGGCCTGAGCGAGGCATGTAATTGACAGTTCCTGTCTCTCTGTATCTCCTCCATGTCCGAACATCGCTTTGGTTCACTCTGAGACGCCTGCACACTTCCCTTCTTCAGAGCTCTTCCTGGCACAAAGTAACAATGCGGACATGATCGAACTGCGGTATTGACTGTCTAGGCATGGTTGAACTAGAGACAACATGAGCAGTGTACCTCCTTGTGGTGGAATGACTGAAACTGATCGGCTGCTGGATCCCCTCTGTCTAATAGTCGCTGCTTGTGCACAGTTGTTTACATCTTTGGGCGGGTTTAGTGACACCTCTGAACAGTTAAAGGGACTATGTCTGTGATACAATATCCACAGTCAATGTCTATTTTCAGAAGTTCTCGGAAGCGAGGTGATGCAAATTTTTTTTTTTTATGTGTGTATGTCTATTAGTGGAAATTGATATCAGTTGTGTTCATACTATGCCATAATTATGACTTGAACTCTGCTGGGAACACTTTCAATGAGATGTATGGATGTCTATGGAGAAATGGCAGTCCCTTCTTGCTCAAGAGCTGAACCAGAGAAGGTAATGATATTGGGCACTGGCATTTGGAGAAAAGTAGACATTCCAACTCGTCCCAAAGGCGTTCTGTTGGATTCAGGTTGGGACTCTGGCTAGGGTTGACAGTCTAACGCATCCCAAAGGTGTTCCATTGGTTTCAGGTTGGGACTCTGGCCAGGCCAATCTATTTCAGGAATGTTATTGTCTACAAACCATTGCCTCACAGATGCTGCTTCATAAATTGAACATTGTGCGAATCGTTGGAGGTGATCTGAAGATCATATTATTCTTGAAGTGTCAAGTTTGCCAAGACCTCTAGTAATTCTTGTTATTACTATTACAAGATCCAATGCTGATAGCATAGTTCTGTTGAAGCTGGTAACAGTAATAAAAAGAATTACTAGTGGTGTTGACAAAATTGATTCTTCAAGAATAATATTTTTTTCTTGTGTCAGATCAGAAACCCACATGGTGGATGACAACATGTCACCTGTACTTACCAGTTGCTTTCCTGTAAACACTGTGTCCCAGAGCCCTATCATCTTTCCTCTAGACCATTGCATCCAGAAAAAAGTTTTCTATGTCTTTCAACCTCCACTGTGAACTTGATGCCAGGATGAAAGCAACTGAGATTAAAAGGGACCAAGAAATGGTCAAGAGCAACTAGTCACTGTGGCTACGCCACAACCTCCAAAATCAGTATCAAAAAAAAAAAAAACCTGGGAAACTTCATTTGGTCACAAGTTCCTCCATGGAGAGGAGATGGTTGAACTTGTACAGAAATTTGACAAACTTTTTTAGCAGAAAGAGAAGCTCCTGAGTCACCTCGCTTTTTCCCTAAGATGACATAATGGAGGTATTATATCTAAATTAGCTAGATTTTTTTCTATTATATTAATACTAATATGGCCAGTAATATTAAGAACCATGCTAATTTAGCCAAAGTAAAGGAGGGCATTCATTTTACTCACAGACAACTGGATGTTATACCCAAAGATTTTTTTACTTACAGCTGGAGGCTTTGTCACTGCTATTGGCAGAATCCTGGAAATAGGTGGATTGCTATTCTTGGGGACTATCAGACTGGATGCACAGGAGTGCCACCACTTGGCAATCTTCAACATTTCAAACCCTTTGTTGTGAACCCAAGGCATCAAAATGCCTGTCAATGGATTGTGATTAACCTCATGACATACGATTTGGATGACACCACACTGTCAGTTTTGAAGGAAGGCCTAAATCTTGCCCCCACACAACGGAGCCTTTCCACCACTTAATTTATTTGCTCTGTTGTATAAGCACTCTGTAGCTCTTTTAAAAACCAAGCAATGAAGTCACGCACAAGGTTTCTCATGCGTTGCATCACATACCCTCTGTTGAAAGGGCAGCAATCTAGTCCATTGGAGGAGATCCAGATTTATGAATATTACCAGTGGACAAAGACAACATCACACTACCTATGACAAAGAAGTGTTCATTCAGTATGGTCAATCTCCCATCTACAGCTAGCTGAGCCCTTAAGCAAAGGATCAATTTTGTCCACATATTTGTGGGCAAAATGAATCCTTTTCATAAGGGCTCAGCTAACTGTAGATTGCAGATTAACCATATTGAATGAACACTTTCACTTTTGAAAAAGTTCATTGTTGGAGATGGACTCAAAAAGATTTTGCCTGGTGCTACCGTTCCACCAAGATTATATGCTTTGCCAAAGATCCACAAAGAAGGGGTACCACTTTGGCCAATTGTAGATAATTTGCATATGCCCACATACAATTTGATGAAATATCTAGCATTTGGTCTTGTGCCTCATGTTGGAAAATTTGAACACCATATCTCCAATTCTATGGTCTCTATTAACTGCTTGAAGTTTTTATGTCTTTGTACTTTGGCATTGGTTGTGAGCTTTGAGGTAGTATTTCTTTTTATCTAGGTTCTTTGAGGAGTCCTTGATTTCAGTCCGTGAAAAATTGGGAAGTGACAAAGATTTGGTGTCCTGTACCGAGGTCAATTTATAAAACAAACTGTTTATTGAGGTATGTCGACAATATGTTTATGGTGTGACACATGGACTAGTCACTCTCAGTCATTTCTTAGATCATTTTAATTGGCTTCATCCCAGCCACCGAGCAAAGTGGCGCAGTGGTAGCACACTGGACTCGCATTCGGGAGGACGACGGTTCAATCCCGCGTCCGGCCATCCTGATTTGGGTTTTTCATGATTTCCCTAAATCACTCCAGGCAAATGCTGGGATCGTTCCTTTGAAAGGGCACAGCCGACTTCCTTCCCTAATCCAATGAGACCGATGACCTTGCTGCTTGGTCTCTTCCCCCAAACAATCCAAATCCAATCATCCCAGCCTCAGCTACACAATGGAGATTGAAAGAGATGGAAAGCTTCCTTTACTGGACATATTGGTTTACAGGAAGGATGATGGGATTATAGGACAGTGTTGATAGGAAACCAATGCATACTCACTAACTTTATACTCCCTAATGGTATCTGTAGTAAGTAACAAGAGTAAATTTAGAATTAACTCAGCAATGCCCAGTCACAATATCAGAAGTAGAAATAATTTATATATACTGTGCATTCCTCTCTAGATTTTAGACAGCAGTTTTATATAAATCTATGACAGACTGCCACTCAACATCAGGCACTAAGTTGAAAATCCCCAAATATTCAAAAATAAAGAAAAAGAACACCTCATTAGCCACTAGTCCTACAATTTATCAGAATACTTGGGCTGAGGAATGTAAATTCTGGATCATTCCATGTCAACAAATCACTTTGATCGTCATGAATTTTGTTGAAATTTGCACTTGTCCCTAATAAGCATTAGTAATGTTTAACATTCCTCAAAGCAATACTGACTGAGATATAGTCACTTCTTTGACTCTGTGTGTGACTTTGCACAGCTTGAATGTAAATTTCTGGTGACTGACAGAAATTAAATTTGGCCACCTAGTACAATTTTCTGCTTTCTCTTAAGAATAATAATGAAAAGGATTCTAAAAGCTATATTCAGCCAGAAAATTTTAGACAAATTCACATGAAAAAACTTCAAAGTTCGAGTTCTTCTATCCCAGGGACTAAAGGTATTACGTCATGGAATGTAGTAACCTAGCAACAAAAGGTTCTCAAATATTAAGTTTTATTTATTTACCACTTTCCAATATTAAATAAATTAAGTGCAAAATTGAAGATTTTGTAAGAAATCAATATCTGATCTGATTTTGCAAAAAAAAGGGGTGTTCATAGAACTTTCCAACCTGGACTCACTAGAAAGACCATAGTTTTAACAGCAAAGAAAAGTTTATTTGATTACACAAGGTTGATGAAGGGTTGATTTTGGGGGGGGGAGGAGACCAAATTGTGAGGTCATCGGTCTCATTGGATTAGGGAAGGATGGGGAGGGAAGTCGGCTGTGCCCTTTCAAAGGAAGCATCCCGGTATTTGCCTGAAATTATTTAGGGAAATCACGGAAAACCTAAATCAGGATGGCCGGACGCGGAATTGAACCGTCGTCCTCCCAAATGCGAGATTACCCAAGGTGAACTAACAATGCTAGATAATATGAATGAAAGTTGGGTGCAAAAATTGTGACACGGAAAGAAGAAGAAGAAGAAGAAGAAAATGCAAACTTCAGATTCTTATATCTTGTAGAGCAAACTCAGCTCAATATGAAACTTAATGCACAGTAGGTAGGTAATACAATGATGTTGAATGTGAACAGCGTCAGATGTTAAGCAATGACTGTGAAGGATTCTTTTGAGACAGCATATCATCTGACAGTTTGAAAGGGGCCTCATTGTTGGTCTCCCAGTGGCTGGCCAGTCAAATCATGCAAATATCCAGAGTTGTAGGACATTTGAATGTGAAAATGGCCCGATGTTGGTCTGCATGGGAGAATGAGGGCAAGTCTACCACCAACTGACCAACACAAGAGAGAATCGCTGGATTGTGTACCATGCATCACATCTGGATCTGTCATCTGAGAACAAGTAATGACCGAGCGGGGTGGCGCAGTGGTTAGACACTGGACTCGCATTTGGGAGGACGACGGTTCAATCCTGCGTCCGGCCATCCTGATTTAGGTTTTCCATGATTTCCCTATATCACTCCAGGCAAATGCCGGGATGGTTCCTTTGAAAGGGCACGGCCGACTTCCTTCCCCGTCCTTCCCTAATCCAATGAGACCGATGACCTCGCTGTCTGGTCTCCTTCCCCAAACCAACCAACCAACAAGTAATGAATTCCCTGCAACATGCTGCATCACCCCACACCGTTGGTTGGGGACTAGCAGCAACTGGACTAGGGTATTACCATTCTATGTTCAGGCTGCCATTTACACCGCAACACATTGGGTGCATTAGGAGTGATGATGTGACTGGAAGCATTGACTGCTGACAGCTGTGTTTAGCAATGAATTGCGGTAATGCGCTACCTGAGATGAGCATCATCCGCAAGCAGGGCAGTGACCTGGAGAGAGATCTCATTCTTTGAATACTTTGGAGAGGCACAGCAGGGTTAATCCTGGAGTCATGGTTTAGGGAGCCATTGGGTATGACTTTAGATCATGGTTGGTACTGACTGATGGAACTCTTGATGGCACAATGGCACATCTCGGACATGCTGCATCCTCCACTTGCTACCTCCCACGCGAAAGTAGTGTGGTGCAATTTTTCGAGAGGACAATGCTTGTCCACACATGCCATGTGTGTCTAACTGTCTGTGTGATGTCGAGGCACTCTCCAGGTCAGCATGGTCCCTGGATATATTCCAGAAAGAACACGTGTGAAACCAACTCATTTGTCAACTCTGTCCCAGTGCCAGTATCCTGGATATCAAGGACCAGTTAAACAGTTGAGAGCCATCTTGCCTCAGGAAAGGAAAGAATGGCTACCCTTGACAACTGAATCAATGCATGCATCCAGACCAGAGGGAGTGTAACATCGTACTGATAACTGGGCTCATACTGGCAAGATCTTTGTAAATTTAGCTCAATTTTGTAATCACTAACATAACATTACATACCCTTTCAACCTGTGAAATTTCATTTCCCCCTCCTGTTCTGTGTGCTTCACTTTTTTGGTCAGTCAGTGTAGTATTCCACTACTGCAATGAGACAGTGGTGAACTCTGATTATCTCATGATAGGGATGCCATCTTTTGTTTCAATCGTTTCACTGCAAAATTCACATGCCATGTCACTGAAGGCTGAGGTACTTCTTTGGGCCCATACCCATATAATTGTAAAGACAGCTTGTTCGATAGACATGAGACTCAAAGTAACATAAACCAGCAAGTTTCTTCCAGACATTTAGCTCATGTTCATAATCCAGGCTTTGTCTCCAGAAGTGTACAATGTCACTCAGAA
Organism: Schistocerca piceifrons; assembly: GCF_021461385.2. Classification (NCBI taxonomy): domain Eukaryota; kingdom Metazoa; phylum Arthropoda; class Insecta; order Orthoptera; family Acrididae; genus Schistocerca; species Schistocerca piceifrons. Next base: position 1,009,426,155 of record NC_060139.1, read on the forward strand.
AACACTCTTCGTTTTTCACTTGTTTGTAGCTTGCAATGAGTTACTGTTTCTCTGTTATATGAGACACTTCATTTCAGAAATCACTGCCATCACACATATCTGTGTGTGCAGTGATATCTCAGTTTAAGCATATGTTTCTTGCTAGAGTCCTACACCTTCCACCAATGTATAATTGCACTTTCAAGGGACTGATTACATATCTGTTAAATTAAATAAACCAAACCAGTTTTAAGTTGTCAACAAATTGTCTAAGTAACACTGTGAAGTCTTACAGACTAAAATATACTGTCATTTGTTATTTATCCCCATGTACAAGAAAATTCACTACAAATTCAAAATTGTTTTTATCTGCATAAAAAAATTCATAAATATCCATGGCATCAGGATAAACTTCAATAAAAACAATAAATGATTAAATAATAATTACAGAAAAAATAGCCTTAAAAACATTAAGATGTCAAAGAATGCAGAGGTGAGACCTATAGTGGTCACCAAATCAGCTCTAAATTTTTGTTTCCATGTGTAGATATGATGAGTAAAGGAGAAATTGTTAATGATGAGGAAGATTTCATTCTAAAGTACAATGTATTCCCAATTATTCATGTGTGGATTATCCAGTTTGCGGGTTATGGATGCATCTAATACAAAAAGCTCAATATTTTTCTCTCGCAGACAGCAATAAACAATCTGCCATATGACAATAAGTGCCTTTTCCATCATTTAAACAACTGCTGAGTGACAATAGAGTATTGTTTCCACTGTTATTAGCCATCCTTTTCTGTGTAAATAAAAAACAGACTCAGTTTCTGATGTTAATTGACATGTAAGTGTCAAACCAGCATGTTAAAAGACATTTGTATCAAGCACGTTAAAAGACATTTGTAAAAGAGATGTTGGAGAAACAAAAGAAACATGTGCTGAAATTAAAACAAAAATTAGAATCAATTGAAAGATTCTAGAAGGAGGAAACTGCTGCAAAAACGAAGAGCTGATTATTATATTGGAATGCAGCCTGTTCAGGACATTAAAAAGAATACACAGGAAATACAGGATTTTATCGGGAAATGCAGTTCTACTTCTGGACCACCTGTATGAAAAAGTGTAAAGAGATCTACATTTGATGAATTAGATGCTACTCTTTTGCAATAGTTTAGATGAAAACGAGTAGAAAGTTTCATTGTTTCAGATGTGATTTGTGCCGAAAAAGCTAAATCTGTTCATGAAGCTCTAGGGTTAGAGGGAGAATTTAATGCCTTATTTGGATAGCTCACCAGATTCAAACAATGCCAGGAGATTTATCAATTGCAAGGAGAGTGGCTTAGTTCAAAAGTTGCAGGAGCTGATTCCTTCTGGGAAAAGTTCCAGAAATATGTGGAAGAAGAGAATTTCACACCAGGCCAAATTGTACTGCAGATGAAAGCACAGCAGCCAAATTTATACTGCAGATAAAGTGGCCTCTATTGGCCTACCAACTAGAACCCTCACTTTTAAGAGTGAAGTTCGTGTTCCTGGATATAAATTGTCTCAGGAATGCATTAACATTTTGTGCACCAGTAATGCATCTGGGAACCACAAAATGAAACTACTACTGATTGGAAAATCAAAAACACCTTGAGCATTCAAGGGTATCACAGCTGTGGATCCCCTGTGCATTATTACAACCAAAAAGAAGTATTGAGAGATAGTGAAATTTTCAAAAACTAATTCCACACATGATGATGGTCTCATAATAATTAAGTTTTTATGTCCAATATGAGTGCCATTATACAGTCAATGGACCAATGCATAAATGCATCGCCAAAATGGCATTAATGAGCTGGTCTACTGAGTATGAAAGTCAATGATGATCATGATAATTTGGTAGCATTCTGGAAGAAAGTGACAATTCTAGATGCCATACATGGGATTTCTGATGCCTGGCAAGGAGTCAAGCCTCCAATCAAGGAAGAAAAACCTTCCAGATAAAGAAGAAAGTGATTTTCAAGGTTTTGGTGATGAAGAAATAACAACTGCACAAATAATAATTCTAGCAATGGGTTGAAATGGTTTTGAGGATATCACTGAAGGAAACTTGAAAGAGTGGCTGAAAACTGATGTATGTGTACCCAGCTTACAGTGCATGAGTGATGCCAAAATTCTGACCAATGCTTCACAACAAAACAAAGAAGAGGGCGGTGAATGCAAAAGTGGGGATGAAGATAGTGGCCTCATCAGTCATTGTTCCACATTGCAATGTGTTGATACTCTTCTAGATTATATGAGCTAGAGGGTGTTTCAGTACAATGGCATTGCTGCAAGAAAAATTCAAAATTCCACATGAGAAAATGTCAACTCCTCTCAGAAGGATACAGTTATAGAATATTTTAAGAAATACACAGGCCTACAGTACCTACATAAAAGAACTTGGATAAATTTTCGAACAAAGAATATGTGTTTGAAAATATCTCAATTATTCATGTTTTCAATTATTCATACATCTTCTTCCTACACTACCCTGAACAATCTAGAGCATTACTCTATAATGGAAAGCCTAGAAAATGAAAGTACCATGTATGTTCAGGCTACACAAAAAAGTAGGGTGAAAAAATAACTGAAACAGAATTTTGTAATACAGAAACACAATATAAATTTATCGTTAATACTTTATATGACACAGCCAACAAAGCTCCAGGGGAAGCAATTAATTGAAAGTGAATAAAACTACTGCATTATTTTGATTCAGATGTAAAGAAAAAAATACAAATACCGAAACAGGAATATTTAAAATGGCTAAATGTACAAAGTACTCAAGCAGTGATAGAACTAAGAATGCAAATCAGCAAAATGTGACTGAAACAAAAAATAAGACTTGGAAACAGACGTGTAATAAAGTTGGCAATCTTACTGGAGGAAAAAGAAGAGCAGAACCATGAAAGATATCAAAAATACTGAGGAAAATCTCTAAAGAAAAACAACTAATTAGATACATTAGTATAAACAACTAATTGGATATATTAGTATTTAGACCTGGGAAAATATTGTCACAGAAGAAGCTGAGTAGCACAGTCACCATGGTGTAGTGGTTACAATACTAGACTGTTGCATGGAGGGTCGCGAGTTCAAAACTCACCTGAACTGTAAAATTTTAATTTCTATATTTGGTTCGAGTACATTCTAGAAGTATCCACAAATGTCAAGAATCATTGTACTGGAATGTTCTGTAACTGTATACATACTGTATGTGTTCTGGCTGGAGGCAGTTCGCTCTGAAGTTAGTGTTCGTCATTCATCTAATTAAACCTTCTTCTATGTGACAATATTTTAAAGAACTGTCGACAGAAAATACGGAAGAATTTTTGGATTCAATAAATAACAAAACGGAAATAATAGAAAATAATGAAAGCATTTCTTTTTGGGCATACAAACAGTAGAAGACTCAATCAAAACTTTAAAGAACAAAAGAGCTACATGAATTGGAGGAAGCCTAGCTGAACTGATGAGATACAGTAGAGATAAATTAAGTAAACTTCTGCGAAACCCTTTGGAAAAATGTTTAAATAGTGAGATGGCTCTGAGCACTATGGGACTTAACTTCTGAGGTCATCAGTCCCCTAGAACTTAGAACCACTTAAACCTAACTAACCTAAGGACAGCACACACATCCATGCCCCAGGCAGGATTCGAACCTGCGACCGTAGTGGTAAAGCGGTTCCAGACTGTAGAGCCTAGAACCGCTCGGCCACCCCGGCCGGCAAATAGTGAGATGATCCCAAAAATCAGAAAGTAAGATTTACACCAGCAACTCATATGAAAGGAGGAAAAACGAATATAAGAATTATAGAGGAATAACTGTGATATTTAGCGGGCTTAATGGAAAGATTATGGAAAAATTTTTAGAGGCAGAATTTATGGAAATGGAGGCCAAAGAACAAACTGAAGGAAGGTCAGCTATAGGCCTTACACTTTGTTTGGCTTGAAAAGAGAAATATTCGAGATCAGTGACATCACTTAGAATTTGTAGACATAGAAAAAGCCTATGACAATATATCTTTATGCAGGTTGTTGAAGGTTTTGAAATCATCAAATATTAATCCTATCATAATTAAAGGAATTACGAACCTTTATGAAAACTCTACAGCAAGAACAAAAATACAAAACTTTCTGTCATCTGGATTTTAAGTTACAAAGGGAATGTGTCTGCGATGCAGTCTATCATCAACCCTTTGTAAAAATATACATAGAGAAAGCACTGGAAAATTGGAAGAAAAAGTGTAAGAACACGGGAATTCCAATGCATGATAGTACTATATTATCACTATAATTTGCTGATATACAGCTAATTTTGGCCCAAGATGAAGATGACACTGATTATTTACCAGGAAATTAACAGAGGAAAACATGAGGTCTTAGGTCAACATGGCTCAAACAAAATACATGGTAATAGGAGGAACAAATCAAGATTTGACAGTGGGAAAAGGGATGGGAACATTAACACATACTGAAGAATACAAATATCTGGAAGTAGAAGTAAGAATTACACAAGATGATAAACAAGATAAGGAAATTAATTCAGTAACAAATGTGGAGGAGTTCACTACTGGAACATTAAGTAATATTTTATGGAATCAACAGATTAGAAAGGAAACAAAAGAAAAAAATTCCAAAACAATTATTGGAAGGATTATGTCACATGAACCTGCCTGGATAGCCAAGCAAATTAAAGCACCTGCTTCCGGGACATGGGGAGGTGTGCTGGGCCTGGATCAGATCTGCCTGATGGATTAACAATGGGAATTGGTGTGCTGGTCAGTCTGGATTGATTTTAGGTGGTTTTTCCACATCCACCTAGATAAATACTGGGCTAGTTCCCATGCCAAACTTCAAATACATGATTCACAAATACTTTGAAAAATAATGTCAAATTAAATCATGTGATTATACTAGATTCTGACATGGATTCCTGTCCAGGAGAGGGGGAGAGCTAGCAGCAACTTTAAAATGCCATTGTTAGTGGTGACTCCATCATACTAATAAATAGCCTATATACAGATATGGCTGGTTCTCCGTGAAACTGGAGAGGTACTGTACCAGTCCTGGCCCTGCATTGGATGCATAAGGCACCATAAAAGTGAGAAAGGAATTGTTATGTCATATGGATGAAAAGTATGGGTAGTTAAATTCCAAAAGTAGACATATTTGTCACAGTGAGTTATCTGTGATCCTTATTTGTACAAAAAAAAAAAAAAAAAAAAAATATTTTCTCTATATCAATTGCTGTTTTTATTTCAGATTAACCTGTTTTGGGCAATGTCGCACATCTTCAGGTGTGTTAAACAACAAAATAGTTACAACTGGGCCCTAATCCTATGTTTAGAAAGCATTAATTTTTTTAGTCTAATTATAATAGAAATGTTGCATTACATAGTACATCTTTTAGTTACATAGAAACCTGTCTTAATGGAACTATCAGTCAAAAAAAAAAAAGTATGCTGTTAATTGCTATTAAGACTTAAAAGAAATCTGATTGGTTCAAATGCTTATAGAGTTGCATAGTCTCCTCTGCCTGTACTAACAGAATTAAAACACAATGCTGGAATAGTTCATACACTATGCGATCAAAAGTATCTGGACAGCCCCGAAAACCACACGTTTTTCATATTACGTGCATAGTGCTGCCAGGTACTCCATATCAGTGACCTCAGTAGTCGTTAGACATCGTGAGAGAGCAGAATGGACCGCTCCGCAGAACTCACGGACTTCAAACGTGGTCAGGTGATTGGGTGTCACTTGTGTCATACATCTGTACGCTAGATTTCCACACTCCTAGGTCCACAGTTTCTGATGTGACAGTGAAGTGGAAGTGGAAGAGGGTCGTAATGTGTAATAGGCAGACATCTATCCAGACCATCACACAGGAATTCCAAACTGCATCAGAAAACACTGCAAATACTATGACAGGTAGGTAGGAGGTGATAAAACTTGGATTTCATGGTAAAGCAGCTGTTCATAAGCCACATATCGCACCAGTAAATGCCAAACGACACCTTGCTTGGTATAAGGAGTGTAAACTTTCGATGACTGAACAGTTGAAAAATGTTGTGTGGAGTGACGAATCACGGTACATAATGTGGCCATCCAATGGCAGGGTGTGAGTATGGCGAATGCCTGGTGGACGTCATCTGCCAGAGTGTGTAGTGCCAACAGCAAAATTTGGAGGCAGTGGTGTTATGGAGTGGTCGTGTTTTTCGTGGAGGGGGCTTGCACCCCTTGTTGTTTTGCATGGCACTATCACAGCACAGGCCTACATTGGTGTTTTAAGCACCTTCTTGTTGAGGAGCAACTTGAGGATGGCGATTGCATCTTTTAACACGATCGAGTACCTGTTCATAATGCACGGCCCGTGGTGGAGTGGTTACACAACAATAACATCCCTGTAATGGACTGGCCTGCACAGAGTCCTGACCTGAATCCTAAAGAACACCTTTGGGATGTTTTGGAACGCCGACTTCGTGCCAGGCCTCACTGACCGACATCGATACCTCTCCTAGTGCAGCACTCCGTGAAGAATGGGCTACCATTCCCCAAGAAACCTTCCAACACCTGATTGAACATATGCCTGCAAGAGTGGAAGTTATCAGCAAGGCTAAGGGTGGGCCAACACCATATTGAATTCCAGCATTACCGATGGAGGGCACCACAAACTTGTGAATCATTTTCAGCCAGGTGTGAAGATACTTTTGATCACATAGTGTGTATAAAGCATTGCTAAGCATTAAACATAAAACATTAATGATGATTTCTTAGCTTTGAAAACATGTTAAAATTCAAAAAATTACATTAAAATTTTTAAAACAATTTGATTGGTGCATAACATCTGTAGAATGCTTTCTACATGCATTAATGGATTAATATATATCACTGAAATAATTTATACACAAAAACTTTGAAGGCATTATACAAAAACATTAATTAGGTTCCCCAAGCTTCACAAATATATTTTACTATATGGATAAGACAATAATTTTTTTAAAAGTGTCTTCTATTCTGTCCATTGGACGATCATAGAAGGAGTTGCATAAGCACTAGGATGAAAGCAGCGCCATTGTGAGGCTTTCTCTGTCAAATTTGCCGCTGCACAATATGAGGCGGGCTGCTTTTGTAGAGGTTTACTAAAGTAATCTGTCCCACACAAAAGCTGGTAAGGCCAAAACATGCCTTTTAAATTCCTTATATTAATTATCATGTGCAAACTCATTTTGTTCACTCAGTTGTTTTCCTGGGTTTTTCATGGGGGGAGGGGGGGGGGGGAGGGGGGTGTAAATTTCCAGTTCCTCAAACATATTCTAATAAAAACTTTTTGGAGCTCTATTTGTATCTCAGTTTGTTCCCCTTCTGTTCGAAGTTCACTTTAGCTATTTTTTGGAGCACACGTAAAAACTAGCAAACATGAACTTCGCACAATAGGAAACTATTTGGAGATACTACACAGAGCTCTAAAAAGTTTTTATTTGAATGTGTTGGTGGAGAACTTTAGATTTACGCTCACAAATAAAAACCCCAGAAAAACTGGTGAATGGAAAAAGTGAGTTTGCAAACATCAATTATTATTTTTCAAGAAATGTTTTAGCATTTCAAGCTCTGGGATGGGACAGGGCACCTGGCAAATTTGACAGACTGGAATGGAACGAAGAGAAGACACATTTTTTAAATAATTTATTAAAAGTTATTTACCTTTACCCTGTGATAAAACATGTTTTTGAAGCTAGGAAATCCTCGTTAATGTTTCTGTGTTACGGCTTGGAGCATTTTACATATAAATTAGTTCATAAGGTACTTTAATCTCTTAGTGCCTGTATGGGGGTATTCTTCCATGATACAGATGTTATGCAGCAATCAAATTGTTTTAAAATTTTTGATATGTTGGCAAAACTAAGACATCATCATTGATGTTTTATGTATCATGCTTACTTGTTAGCAATGTTTTATATACTAAGTATTTCAATAGTATTTTTTAAATCCATTAGTTTGGGCAGAGGGAACTCTTTAATGCTACAGGCATTTGCACCAAACAAATTTCTTTTAAATCTTAACATAAAGCAACAGCATGCAACTGCAATATTTGTATAGAACTGTGAAGTGATAGTTTCATTAGGACAAGTTACCCAGTAACTACAACATATGATACTTTATACAATTTTTAATTTAATTGGAATTAACACAACTTTTTTATTGTAATTACATTACAAAATGATTTATGTTTTGTAAAATAGGGATTAAAATCCAATTGCAATTTATTTTTTTGTCCAACGTATCTAAAGATGGGCAATATTGCCCAAAACCAGTCATTTTGAAATAAAAAAGCGGCAATTGACAGGCAGAAAATTAACCTATTTAGTCAAATCCCAATTAATAAAAGATTGATTGCAACTGAGATTAACTACTGGAGATGGTCTGCAGGGATATCCAGAAATGAAGTCATCAGGAAGTTCAATCAACGATTTTCGGAAGAACAACTCATGTGGTACGGACATATGAAATTGGCACCATCATGAATGGAGAAAAGAGGGTGACCACCAGCCATATGGACCCAATGCTTTACAACTTCACATCTTATTGGACTGCTTTCTGCCACACTATGACACCGCGCCAAAAATATAAAAGGAAATGAGTGCCAAATTTTGTGTTCTTATGTAAGTAAAACACACTGATAGATCCCACTCAAGTCATGGTAATTAAAGTGCCAAGGCACTGAAGAATATGAAAATGTGAAAATTTCAACTGAAAAATGAGAATGTAACTTAAATCAGTTGTAATTATGAGATGTAAATGTATTGTGCATCTCACTTGAACCTGCATAATAGTGTCACAAAGACTGTATTAAAGTAATTGGTAACCATCTCATCCATAAAAGGACGTTATAAGAAACTAGAGAAGGGGTAAGACAAATATCATGTAAATTTAGTATACAAACTATTAATTCAGCAAGGGGAAGTTCTTGATTATTGACATATGAATTACACCATAAAAGTTGATACAACATTCAGGTAATTGTCAGAGTGCTTAGACTCTTAGAGAGAGCACTAGTATATTGGGCAAACATCATTTCTAAGAAGGCTTTTGTATATGCCTTTTTGAGAATCAACTGAACATATGGAATTGTCATCCTAATGGCTGATGATGGATATTGAAATTCATGACAGTTTGCGTGATTGGTGGCACCACTGTTGAGCTAATGTTATTGTATTATGAAATGAATGAATTAGACTGTTAGACTCTACACTACTGAGTGAAAAACTGCCTAGAAGAGATAAGCAATCAGTTACCATAAAAACAGAGTTGAAAACACCTAAAACTGAAGTAAAATATATAAACCCAATAGTCATGTCATAGATGGTGTGGTTTTTTATTTTTTGAAGGCTTATGATACAGTTTGTGACTTTCTGTTACTGAATAAGGTATGACACTATATAAAATATTCAATCAGGCATGCAAATGGATCAAGGTCTCAGCAGCTTTCTAATAGTGTTGTTGGGTGATGCAGTTGTGGCTGTGATGTTCAAGAAGTGCTGTGGGTGATCAGCACTTGGTGTAGTGTAGGTAGCTCTCTTTAAGTATGAAACAAATGCCATACACTGAATACAGAATGAAAAAAAAAACTAACTAATTATGCATTCAATATTCTACCAAGTTTAGAGGAGAAGAAAAGAAACACCCTTCTACATAACAAAAATATCACAGATGCACCTTTTTCTTGCTAGGGGTCTATGAATGTTTTGATGCTAGTGGTGTTGAGAGATGATGTTCAGACTGCTGTGAGGTGACTACTGTTTCAAAGATGTTGCTGAAAAAGTTGTTTTACATCAATGCACAACTGACTTCTGCATACTAATGATGTCAAACACAATAATTAGATTGTGACATATCTTCTGCTAAAATACTTTGTGGAGGAATAGAGTATTTAATAAAGAGTGAGAAGAGGCAGGAAAAACTTCTAGGTCAGAGTAGAGTCAGTATTGTTTATTGAGATGGTTGTCAGTAGACATTGCTCTAAGCAGATTTTCCATTTACTGGATTCCAGTAAACAATTTCTGCAAGAAAAAGGAAAATTTTTTCCTCAACTTGATGACCCACAGAGACTGTTAGATATGGATTTTATTACAGCTGTTGTTCAGCATTTGCAAATGGTAAACATATCATTATAGGGGAGTGGACAACTTATTTAAGGTTCAGTGAAGAGCATGTTTAGCTGGCATAACAAATTAAGACTATTTCAGAAAGGCTATTGAGAATAAAACATATGTTCATTTCAAACGTTTACAGAAAATTGCTGTAACCCTTCCTGAAGTTCTGATGGAAATGGAAGATTATTTACATAAAATATCCAACTTGATGTCCGCCTCCTTAGCTGAGTGCTAAGTGCATCTGATTTCCAACCAGCAGGCCTGGGTTTGATTCCCAGCTAGACAGGAGATTTTCTCCACTTTGGGATTGGGTATTGTGTTGTCCTCATCATCATTGACACACAAGTCGCTCAATGTGGTGTCAACTGCGTATACTTCCTGGGTGGGGACTCCCGGCCATTAATGTCATATGATCATTTCATTCCATCTAACTTTGCTGGAGAAATACATGGTTTCTCTTCATATCAGTGCTGTAAGTTTATGGCTCCCAAAAGTATGGTAAATGTTGGCCCCTGTTGTGTAGTACTGGTACATTAAAGTTTTCATTGGAGATTCTTAAAGTAGGCTATTTTCCTTTGGATATGCAGGATATGGTACAGAAATCATGTGCAGGCAGAAATTTTTTGTGAACAATATCTATAAAACTTATGGGAAAGGTGGGGGATATAAGTAATACTGCTGAGGGGTACTATCTGTCACACACCGTAGGACATCTTGTGAAGTATAAGCCCAGGTAAATAGCTGGGGTTAGCGCTGACAGTGGCATAACAATAGTTCTATGATACAAGAGCAATTTGCAAATCATACACTTAGTTGCAAAATCCCCAAAACCACAATTTTTACACATCTATGACCAGAGATTTAATTGATTCAATTATGAGTACTTACAATTAAATCTGTCCTTATTTTGTTTCTATTTAACATACTCTATTATTTTCAAGAAAATATTGATAATGTTTGACAAGTATTGTAGTTCCGTCAACAGGTCCTTACAAAAATGTTATTATTAACACACAATGAATACTGCCCTTTTCATTCAGCCCAAGTTCTTACTTGTGACCGGAAGTTATTTTTGTCTGTGAATCTTGGTTTGTTTGTCCAACATACAATTTAAACAACAGTGAATTAAAGAGTAAGACAGGGTTGCAGATTATCACCAAACTTGTGTTTGTGGTTATTCTAGATCATCCATTAGTCACTGTATGTTACCCCATTTCGTAAGAATTTCAAATACATTATTTTACCTAATCACTCTGAAGGCTTTCTCTTGACCAAAATGACATGTAAGTATCCCGGTCCTTCTTTACACTTCTTTCCATACACGCAAAATCCAAACTACTTATCTTTTACCTTTCCATTTCTGAACTAAAACTGATTGTCATCTGATGCCTCTCCAGTTTTCCTTTCTTTCAGTCTGCATTTTGCTCTAGTTAGTGTTTTACTATCATGAGTTGCCAGACTGATCATCCAAGAGATTTTTTTCAACTGTGCCTTCTTCAGTGTTGTAAAGTTTCCCTAAAATTGTATTTCATATATTTTTGAAATGAGATTACATAACCTTCTTGTTCCTACCCAAGAGTTTAAAATCATCTCTGCTCATTTGTTTGTGCTCATATAATTCATGCTCTGTCAAACTCTGACTGGGATTATTGGGCCACATTTTTTCCCATGTCAACTTCCTCCTCCTTCATCACACCCCAGGAAAGTCTTCTTGACTCTACAGACCTGTGATACTCTCCTGCAACCTATCAGTCCTATTTTCTAATTTAACACAAGTTTTTTTTTTAACTTCAATGCATTCATCTTTCCATATTTGCCAATTTCTTTACAATGTTCATACTTCCAACATTTAGCTGCTTGATTCATAGAAAGTTAGTTTTATTTTATCTCTGCATGATAAACTCCTCCCATGGAGTCACTGTCTGGAGTTTCAATGTGAGAAGGGTTTACCTTGAGAATTTTATGTAGATGAAAAATAGTTTCAGTGTAATTGTGAAAAAGAGTGCTTAGTTTAAATTGTGTTGTTTTGAAATATATATTACAGCTGACACACATACCAAATAATAATAACAGTACTGGCAAGTGATTGTTGCTGAAACAACTGAAACTAAACTTTTATGTTATCCACTATCCATTCACTCATACACTTTTCTTTAAAAAGTAAGGAGGAGCACCATATTATAACCCATTCACTAAAAAGTATGACATAACTTATCAGACATTATTATCCGTGATACTGAAGTTTACTCACATGCTCCAAAAGTAAAATATTGGGATACAGCATGAGATTTTGCACAACTGCAGAAAAACAAAGGAGGTTTAGAAGTGATTTAGAATATTCCCTACTTGTTGAAACATTTGTCTTATGTTTCCATAGTACTCTAGCTTTGGTGTTAGTAATGGAACTGTGGAATTTGTAAGTTCTAAAAAAAGTTTCTTGTAGTGGAAATGATTACACATACAATGAAAGGTAAATTAATTCATGGGAGATGACTGAAGAGTGTGTTGCTCATAAATTCAAGCTGATGTTTTTATGGAATTAGCACCTGGGGATACCAATAACATTGTCCATTGGCCAAATTCAGAAGTATTTTATAATTATACATGCCTGAAAGCCTTCATTATGAGCTGTGAGTGACACTGAATTTCAAGTTCTTTCTGTTAAGTGACAGTGCTGATGGTGAAAATGAGAATAAGAGAATCACAATCCAACTGCAACAGAACACCTATTTCTTTAAATAAGTGGGTTTAATTTCGTAATGTGATGGCTGGATTGCCATTAACAATGATACCCATGGATGGCTTTGGGATTTAATTTGAAAAATTTGTACACAAGATGGTGAACAGAACTGTACACTTTTCCCCCTAGCTGACCAAATATCAGGAAAAATAACACCTATGTACCAAAATTCACGAATCAGGAGCCTTTCAGGTCCAGAGTCTCTCTACATATATATTTACATGTCATCTAGAAAGTAAGGTCCTGGCAACAAAATGGGGTAACTACCATTTTGGGCATTTGTAGCTTTAAATGAGAACATATACAGTCTGTACTGAATTGTGAGCTGTGTATGAACTGTGGCAAGGTGAACATGATCCAAGTGGCCACTACATATGAGGTTTGGGCATTTTTTTAAAATTTTTTTTGAGTGTGAAGTCATAACTAAGGCAGCAACTGGCCACTGTGAAATCTGTTATGTTCACAGGTACAAGGAAATTAATGGACCAGTGATTCACAAGGAAAAATGAAGTGGGTAACATCAGTTATGAAATTTGTGGAAATGGTAGTTGCAACAACTACAGAAGCAGACATGTTATGATGACAACACTTTGCCAATTTCTGTTCATCACATTATGAACAGTTTTATATTAAATCATTATAAGTGAAGATGGCTGGTTTTTATGGCGGTAGTATATAAAAACTAACTTCCTCTTAAAACAAATGTCTCAACAGTCTACATAATTATGGAAATTTTACATGGAAACTTACTTGCCTTCTGACTCTGGCATGTTTATCATTGAATTGCATTTTTATCTTAATAGGGAATTAGTTTTTATAAGCCATCATCACAAAAATCAGCCACCTCTCATTACAATGATTTAATGTAAAACTGTTGTTTAAGTTTATGGAAACTGGTAAAGAGTCACTGTTCACTAATCATACTTATGATTCTGACAGGCAAGTGGTTTAGAAAACTAACAAAGTCTACTTTTTATAATATGAGCATTTATTTGGAATTACCCTTATCCTTTGGGGACACTTGTTTTGAATCCACTTCTGGTTTATGGTGATCTTGTGCATAGGAAGATGATTCTGTTGTACATTCCTCTGGTATTCTGGGGGGCCTGTGCGACTGGGAAGTTGCTGAGTGTTGCATTTTCATGCTCTTTTCACTGAATGAATATGGCAGTCCATTAATCTGTTCACTTAGAGAGTCTTGTACAGCAGGTATGCTAGCTGTTGTACCTTCCATGGGTGATACTGGGGTAGATGTTTCCAGATTCACACCCTCTTGAGATGGAGAACTATAATGAAAATTATTAAGGCAGATTTCAACATTATTTTCATTCTGAAATGTCTACAAAGATATGTCAAAATTTGTGCATGACTAAAACAGATTACACACTACTGGCTGTGATAGCATTTCATAAATAATTTTTGCTGTAAAAGAGCTGTCTTAATTGAAGAGAAATAGCACAGTAGCTTGTTTACAGACATAAAATGGCTACTGTCTGATAATACAAGCACATATAAAACTTAAAAAGAACATCTTATGCAAATCTGTCACACACTAAAATATGAGCTGCAAGTTGAGAAATCAAGAAGGAATGCTCAAAAAGCAGCTGACCTATATTTAATTTTCTGGACCTCGTTGCAGCATATCAACCTTCATTTGAGCACCTGAGTTCCACAGATCAAAAATTTAAAAAATGAAAAATAAACACTTGCTGAAACAGACATATCGTATTTGCATTTCCATGATCAATGATAAATATATCTATGACATCTTTATCATAATTTCTCTGCTCCAGCAATTCAGATGTGGTTTGTATATAACCCTACTCCAACTTATCTTGCCCTTTCACAGCTGTTACCTGATGCCAACTAGCATCCTGAATTTTGAAAGCCATAAGGATCTGTTTCTCCAAGGTTTCACAGTATCGACCTCTTGGTATCTTGTCTGGGACATTTCAGTCTCAGTAAGCATTAAGAGGTCCTGTTGAGAGGCATCCTCTTCATGTACCCATACCAATGCAATCACTACAGCTCCTAGCTGTAATTGAATATCCACATTCTATATTTTATTAACTTTTGCTACCATTAGGCAAGAAGGGAGGTAATTCATTTCTGTTGTCTGGAGATGGTTTTATTTGAACAAGTAACTCTGACTGCTTCTGATCCGTATATTAGTATAAGTAGGAGATGGGTTTTATACAGATTGATCTTAAAGCTTGTAGGAATGTTCCGTCCCAAACTATCTGACATAGTACATGGCAGAATTTGGAAGCTTTTTGTATTCTGTTTCAAATTTCTTGACATATTGTGTTTGACGAAACTGCTCTACCCACATACTGCAAGTTGCCTTGCATGTCTGTGTTCCTGTCTTCAATTGTTAGATGGATTGTTGGAGTGCTTTTAATCAATTCCAAACTAATTATCTTGGTTTTGCTGATTTTAAGAGCATTTTTGAGGATTTTTCATGTCAAAGACCTAATTTGGTTTGTACCTACACTTCTATCTCACCTCAAAACGCTGTCATTGGCAAAAAGTAAGAGATCAGCTATTTCTTTTAATTGATTTTACAACTGTATCCATTGTTATGATGAAGAGGAGTGGTGAAAGGATTTTCTTCTTGGACTCCATTCTTTGTTTCAAAACAACGTGACTTTCCATTTTTGACCTGTACAAAGCTCTTGGTTTCAACATATAATCATATTTCTCATGCAATGATGCTACAAGGGATTTTCATACAATTCAGGCAGTCCCACATATGCCTGTGTGGTACATGGTCATGGGCTTTCTCAGTGTCTAAAAAATACTCACATCTCTGCGGGCTTCTCAAAGAGCATTCTTGTGGCAAAAATGAGGCCTGTTGTTGACCTTTATTGTTGAAAATCACATTACCCATAATCAAATGTACTTTCTACAACTTTTCTTACTGCCCTGTACAAATTTCTGCACACATCATGTGAAGTGATACAACATGTATAAGATATTGAAATAAAAAAAAAAGGAGTAGGCAACAAAACAAACATAAAAAATACAAAGAACAGAAACTGAAGGTTCGAATACCAACAGTATAAGGAAAAGGACAGATTGCTACTCACTGTAAATGTGACATGTTGAGTTACAGACAGGCACAATGAAAACACTGTTGCACATTTAGCTGTTGGTCGAAGTCTTCTTCACGTAAGGAAAAACACACACACACACACACACACACACACACACACACACAGTCGTTCAGACAAGCAACACACATCATACACACATGACGGCCATCTCTAGCAGCTCAGACCAGAATGCAGCTTTCATGTGGAATGAAAGCAGAAATCTGGAGGGGTCGGAGAGGAGACCGGATAACAGGGTAAGGGTGGAGAAAGAGAAGAGCACTGTCTGACGAAGAATGCAGAGACTAGATGGAGGCGTAACAAGACTGCCACCTGGCGCAGCGATGGGAGGTTGCAGGACAGGGAGTCATGAGGGAGGGGGTAAGGGGGAATGTAAAAGGAGAGGAGCAGGGAAGGGAAAAAGACAAGTGGGTGCATTGGCTGAGGATGGTACACAATGAGGGTGAGGGTGATAAGATAGAGAAGGTGGAAACTGTTGAGTGGAGGGTGTGGGGACAGTAGGTTGAGGCAAGGATAATTTCAGGAGCAAAGTATGTGTTGGACAGGTAACTCCCATCTGCACAGTTCCAAAAAGCTGGTGGTGGTGCAGGGGAGAATACAGGTGCCTCCAGATGGCCTGGGTTGTGAAGCTACCACTGAAATCAAGTTCAGCTGCATGTTGTGCCATAGGGTTGTCACTCTGCTCTTTTTCTTGGCCACAGTTTGGTGGTGGTCACTCATCCTGGTGGACAGTTGCTTGTTAGTCATATCAATATAAAAAGTTGTGTGATGATGATAGCAGGGCTGGTATATGAAATGGCTGACAGGACGGGAATAGTAAGTGCTATGTGGGTGGATTGGACATGTCTTGCACCTGGGTCTCCCATAGGATATGATGCCTGTGGAAAGGGGTTGGGATTGGGAATGGCATTGGGATGGACTAGGATGTGGAAGTTGGGTGGGCAAAGGAACATCACTTTACAATGGGTGGGGAGGACCTTTGGTAGGATGTCCCCTATTTCACGGCATGTGCGTAGATAATCAAAGACCTGGGGTGGTATTGGGTGATGAAGGGGACACTCCTTTGTAGCTTGTTCTTGAGGATGGTGTGAGGACTTGGGGAGGGGAGGGGACGGGGGTGAGGGGAATGGTACGGAAGATCTGTTTACAGAGTAGGTCTGGGGGTAGTGCCTGTCTGAGAAGGCCTTGGCGAGAGCTTCAGCACACTGGTCAAGGGAGTTCTTGTCACTACAGATACACCGTCACTGGTTGGCTTCTGCTTTGAAAGGAGGTTATACATACAAAACCACAGCACAGCCACAGGCACCCACATGGTACTGTCCTAGGCCAACCAATTTATGGGCCAAGGAGACCTGTCTAGTCTCCCAAAACGTCAAGCCCCTAGTCCGGTTCCGGTTCATTGATAATATTTCCATCATCTGGACTCTGGTCCAGGACACTCTATCCTCATGCCTTTATAACCTCAACATCTTCTCTCTACCTGCTTCGCCTGGTCCTCCTCAATCTAGTGTGCCACTTTGCTGGATGTTGGCGTCCTCCTATCAGATGGATCCATGCACACCTCTGTCAACATTAAATCCACCAACAGTTCCTCCATTTTGACAGCTGTAATCCTTTCCACACCAAAAGATCCATCCCGTACAGCCTGACCACCTGCGGACGGTGTGTCTGCAATAACAAGAACTCCCTTGACCAGTATGCTGAAGGTCTCACCAACGCTTCATAGTCGGGCACTATGCCCCAGACCTAGTCTGCAAACCGATCTTCTGCTCCATTTCCCTACACACCCTCATCCCCCCCCCTCTTCCCCAAGAACCAGCTACAAAGGAGTGCCCCCTTCACCCAATTCTACTCCATATTGGAACAATTTAACCACATTCTTCCTCGGGGCTTTGATTACCTGTCATCGAGCTCTGAAATAAGGCACATCTTATGAAATACCCTTCCCACCTCTCCTAAACTGTGTTCCACCACCCATCCAATCTCCACATCATCTAAGACCATCCCCATGTCACTCCCAATCTGAACCCCTCGCCACAGGGATCATATCCCTCTAGAAGACCCAGGTGCAAGACTTGCTCAGTGCACCCACCCAGTACTTCCTATTCCAGTCTTGTCACAGATTTATTTTAGCCTACCAGAGGCTGTGTCACCTGTGAAAGCAGCCACATCATGTTCCAGCTCTGCTGCAATCACTCCACAGTCTTTTTATATTGGTGTGACTACCAACCAGCTGTCCACCACGATGAACGACCACCATCAAACTGTGGCCAAAAGCAAGGTAGACCACCCTGTGGCACAACAAGCAGCAATGCTTAATTTCAATGGCTGCTTCACAACACACATCTGGGTCCTACCCTCCACTGCGAGCTTTTCTGAACCATGCACATGGAAGTTACCTGTCTAACACATTCTCCACTTGTGAAATTATCCTGGCCTCAGCCTACAGTAACCTAGTGTCCCCACACCCTCCACCTAACAGTTTCCATCCCTCTATATTATCACCTCCTCCTTATTCAAGTCCCCTCACCCTCACTACGTGTCACTCTCAGCCACCTCACCTACCCGTCTTTTGCCTTCCCTGATCCTCTTCTTTTATGCTCCCCATTCCCCCCGCCCCCTTCCCTAACACTGCCCCACAACCCCCTGTTGTTGTGCCCAATGGCAGTCTTATTATACCTTCAACTAGTCCCTGGACAGTGCCCTTCTCTCTCACCACCCATATCCTGCTCTCCCTTCCCCTTCCCCTTCCCCTTCCCCTTCCCTGCCCCCTCCAGATTACCGCTTTTGTTTACCTGACAGTTGTATTCCGGTCATGTGTACATGAGGTGTGCTTGCTTGTGTGAATGAATGTGTGAATGAATGTGTGTGTGTGATTCCTTTTCTGATTAATGCTTTGGCCAAATGTTAAATGTGTAACACTCTTTTTGTTGTGCAAGTCTGACCTCAGTGTGTCATCTTTATGGTGGATAGCAGGCTATCCTTTACTTTATATTGTTAAAAGATACAAAGATATCAAGAAACTATTACATCACAAAACATTTGCCTAAAAAGGAATAAAAGGATGTTGGAGAAATTTGAGAAAGATTTGGTGGACTAAATATACATGTCTTAGGCTAAGAATCATAAATTTTGAAAAATATTTTTTCACAACATCCATTTATTGAGCACAATACGAGGGTACAGGAGGCACTTAAAATAATATAATATCACTGACAAAAAATTACAGCTAATGACACAGAACAGTATTTTAAAATCAATAAATTTTTTTATTAAGGATGTACAGTCTGTATACATGATAAAGGCAATCATTCAATAAAAGCCTTCACAAATTCTTTAATTTAATTTTTTTTAAGTGGACCTATCTCCACGTTAAGAATGTTCTTGTCTTTCAGCTTGCATATACATTTTCATTCCCACAGGTTGAGGAGTCTGAAAATATACTTTTAGTAAGTGATAATGTGACTGATCAAAATAATTTCTCTTGAATAACACTAACTTGCTGTAAAAAGATGATTTCATTTACCACTCTTATAAAGAATATCCTTGTAGATAGAACTGAACATGTCACTCAAACAGAATAAATTCGACAGATGTAATGGTAATTTGGCTCTGAGCACTATGGGACTTCTGAGGTCATCAGTCCCCTGGTAATTTCAGGGGTACCAGTGGGAAGTGTGATAGGATAGTTACTGTTCATTATACAGGGTGTTACAAAAAGGTACAGCCAAAATTTCAGGAAACATTCCTCACACACAAATAAAGAAAAGATGTTACGTGGACATGTGTCTGGAAACGCTTAATTTCCATAATTACAGAACTACAATTTATTCTGGGATGCTTAAAGTCATCTTGACTGGGGAATTTACATACAAAAGTTTTCAGGGATAAATCTGGTGGTTGACAGAAGGACCTAATTATATGTTTATGCTCACTCTTGAAACTGAAACTTTTCCAAACAATCTCACTTGGAGCCTTCACTTTTTATCTCAATGGGTTTGAGTTTTAGTCACCTGCAAGGAATACACTACCATCATTTTCTGTGTGTCTAAGGTTTTGTGTGTGTTAATGATCCAGTTAGGATTTTTTTTCTGCTTCGTGTTTTCAATTCTGTACTCAAAAAACCACAGACACATTACATTCTGTTGTAACAGCAACCGGAACAGTCGCGGGGTTCCTGTGACGGAAAATGCGGCAGGACCCGTGGAGCGGCCCATGAACAACAACACAATGGAGAGGACGGACACGACCAACGAAGGACCTTACGACAACAACAAGAATGAGACAACATTCAAGAAAACCTAAATAGACAACCACGTCCACTCGTAAACAAAACATGAAAGTAAATACGCTGTCTAAGGCGAGGCGATATGTCCAGAGACATACACAATGTTAGACTGACTGGCTGAGTGAGAGGCAGGACCTTAAGTACTTTATTGGGGACGCCGCTATTGGCTGCTGCAACCACGTGTTCCACTGTGGCACCCTCACGCTAAATGCAGGCCAGGAGGCGCGTGCCGCCACAGCTTATGGTGCGATGTTGCAGAGATGTCTAGGGGTCTTCGATGCCCATGACGTCTGGCGGGGATTCAAATTCTGCGGCGCGCGGTACCAGATATTCAAGGATACTACATGGGACGAAAGACTGTAGGCATCCCACTATAAGGCAGAAATTCTCTAATTTTACTGTAATGGTATTACATGACATGTAATATACATATATATTTCTTCCTTTATGTTGTAAAATGAGCTCTCAGAATTTTGTGAGTAAGTTTCTCCACAATGCACACTGTGTTTTTTACAGCATCTTCCTCAGCAGTCTGTTGAACATTCCTGTGACATTCTCATGCCGAATAAGCACACAACTTCTCTTTTAACTGCCACTGTCTTAAATGAGTCCAATATCGTATGGTTACAGACCATCAAACAATACTCAAGAACTGCATGAAAAAGATTTTGTATATGACTACTTCAATGTATGAATTATGCTTCCTTAGACTTCTTTAAATAAATTGTGAGCTGGCACTTGTCTTACCCATGACTAAACTGATGTGGTTATCCCAACTGATGCTCTCAGACACTGGTCAACTGTGACTGATCACTGATCACATAGTGACATTATAGCAAATCTTTCAGCTTAACTGAGGTGATCCTGTGCCCTGGCGGAACTGCCAAAGATGTGCCATCCCCCCCTCCCCACATCTGTAAAACTAATTTCTGCAATTAAAAAAAAAAAAAGATTTGGCAAATTTTATAAATTTTGTGTCAGATGTAATAAAAATGAAGTAATATTTCCAAATATTACTTAAATGAACTAAGTTGATGAAAAATATTGTACACAAAAATTAAATGTATCATTGTACATAAATTACAAATTGTATAAACTTTTTAAACAAAAAGAATTTAAAACAAAATCTATACCTTATTGTTTATGTTAATTATTGAATATTAGTTTTATAATGACATATAATAAAGAACAAATTTTATTTGCTTCTTAATAAGTTGTTGATCAGAAATTTAAAAAATAGGTTACAATTATGAGCCAAGTAAATATTCCATTCCATCGGGAATTGGGTTTTTATTATAATTTTACTATTTCCTTGCTTGAAGCTTAGTTGATTACATCAATGAAGTAGAGTTTAGTTACTGTGTTGTATCCTATCGACAAACCAACAGCTTTGATGCACACTCGACCTTAATTAGTGTGTATCATCTTCAATTCGCTGACACTGTGTTCACAAGAGTAGCAGTGTATAGATGTCTATAGACACAATAACTAAAAAACTCCCATATTATTATACATCAGCCACAGAATGCTTAATCTTGACTTTGTCACAGCATCCGCTCTATGATGTTGGGGATCATATGATACTGTACCTTATGTGGCACCAACATGTGTTTCCATTTGTGGGCCAAGGGAAAGGCTACTTCTTGTAGGCAAAAGATGGGAACACTGCAGGGCAGGAGAATCCACATACTCCTTCCTGTTAATTCTTAAACCATATTCCATTTCCTCTTTTTTATTTTAGGCCAGTTTTTGTGCCCCTAGCTTCATCTGTGAAGAGCCTCGTACACCCACAGAAACTATTAACTTGTCTCCAAGACTTAGATAAAGCATGATACAGAATGCTCAAAGTTTTGGATGCAGGGTCCTAAGCTGCTAGTCAGTGTGCTCAGTTGAAATCTATAACTTTCTTAGGGGGGGGGGGGGGGGGGAAGAGAGAGAGAGAGAGAGAGAGAGAGAGAGAGAGAGAGAGAGAGAGAGAGAGAACTTTCCAATAGTGGATTACCATCATGCTGGAAGAAGCATTATTCTTCAAGGAAGAACAGTGTTAAAATCGATAAGTAACCTCAAAAGTCACATTCATGACAAGTTCCACAGATATTCTATACCAGGCGACATCATAAGCTGTTTTCAAATGAAAAAATGCACCTACATGATGATGCTCACACAGAAAAGATTTTTACGGATGCTTCTGGTAAGACCAAGTTATCCATTGAGGAAAGACTGTATCTGAATCAACTGATTGTGACCCAAAAGATTCTAGAAATCAAGAATACATAGAAGGTAGCAGTTCCACTACTGATTTAGGAATATTTCTAATTAATACTCTCAAAAAGGATTTATGAAAACCATCTGGATTGGTACAGATTGTACTAAGTTTCGGCATACCTGTATCGAGGTGCTTTACTTGGAGCAGATTTTGTTGAAATTAAGGAATATTTTATTTTTAGAATAGACAGCAGAAATGTCATACTATGTTTGATTCAAACCGGGTTGTCTCACATACCAAAAATAGTGCAAATTACAATTTACGTGAAAACTAAATAGGACTGAAGTGTTCGTCTATGTGTGGAGGTGGTATAAATACTAAAAACATACTCCATGACTGCTTGAGCCATAATATAATGGTTGTACGCAAATGCACTATCTGATCAAAAGTATCAGGAAATCGATACGTAATGTAGAACTGACCACTACCTGTTGCAAGAGGCAGACCTGTCCATATAAAAAGAGGCAGGAAAGAATGTGGTGTCAGTAGTAAAGCAGTAATATCAGAATGGGTTGGTCACTAGAGCTCAGTGACTTTGAATGTATAACGATCATTGGATGTCACGTGAGCAACAAATTCTTTAGGGATATTTGAACCCTTCTAAAGCTGCCGAAGTCAAGTGTTGATGATGTGAATGTTAAGAGGAAAAGTGAATGACCAATCACAGCTACACTAGGACCATGCAGACCTATTTACTGACAGAGATGGACTGTTAGGCATTGTGGAGGGTAGTCATAAAAACCTGCACCAAATCAATGGAAGGAATCAGTTGTGAGTTACAAAGCACTACCAGTAGGATACAAGAGCTGGTCAGCGCCTCATAAGCTGCACATTTCTGTAGTGAATACTAAGTGATCTTTGACATGCTATACCAGGTGGCTATAATTAATGGGCAGCTACTAACAGAGGTCCCGTGTGGGCTGTATGGCAGAAAAACTTGGTAGATATTCTAATGCATCCAATTTTTGCTGCCAGGTGCAAATCTGGTTCTGTGAATGCAAGAAAAGCGTTCAGGAATGGGACGTGGGCAGGTGGTCAAACAAGTGACAAAGGCAATGTTTGCTTTATTATTAACTGTCACGTATAAAATGTGTTCAGTATGAGGACTGGAGACAACAAGATGCTGTACAGCACCAGATTTGCACCTGGTGGTAAAAATTGTAACTAATTTTTTTCCAGAATAAATTGGTTCCACATTAACCCATTAGCATACCTACCAAGTTTCACTGCCGTATGTTAATTTTAGCTTGCACTGGACAGTCGATGACTAGAAACAATTGATTTCAAATGATGAATCATGCTATTCTAAGAGGCAATCTGATGGAAGGGTCTGGATTTGGTGAATTCCTGGATTATGTCATCTGTTTTAGTCGGTACTGTGTAGTACCGACAATGAAGTATAGGGACGCGGATTTTAGTGGTTATGGTGTCATTGGGTTATTATCATTAAGAAAATGCTAAATCCAAGATGATAGAACACATTTTACAGCATTGTGTACTGCATTCAGTAGAGGTACAGTTTGGGGAAGATGACTAATTGTATCAGCATGACAATGCATCTGTCACAAAGCAGCATATATGAGGCAATGGTTTGTAGGCAATAACGTTTCTGAAATGGATTGACCAACCCAAAGTCCTAACCTGAATCAACAGAACACCTTTGGGGTCAGTTAGAATGTCGACTTCGTTCCAGGTCTCAGTGCTCGACATCACTACCTTGTCTGGTTTCAGCTCTACAGGAACAATATGCTGTCGTTCTGCAACAGACATTCATTTACTTCACTGAATGTGCCCCAGCAGCATGGCATCATATAGGCAAAAGATGGATACACCCCATATAAATGTCCTCCATTAGGTATGGTTGGTTGGTAGGTTCGGGGATGGGGTGGAACAGCAAGTTCATCGGTCCAATCAGATTAGGGAAGGATGGAGGAAGGCTGTGCCCTTTTGAAAGAACCATGGAACCATCCGGCATTTACCTGAAGCGATTTAGAGAAATGACAGAAAACCTAAATCAGAATGGCCAGACGCAGGTGAGAGTGCTAACCACTGCGCCACCTCGTTCGGTCCTGATGGGCATCCAGATACTTTTCATCAGATAATACAGTTGTTCACTATTATAGTCAGACTTTATATCTTACCTCAGCCTGAAATCATCACTAATGACTCTCATACTTATTCTGATGGGTATAACATAATTGGATGGATAAGAATTCTACTCACTACCTGGTTGCAGGAGAAAACACATATATAAGTTATGGAAATGTGCAAGCTCTCAGAGCCAATGGCTCCTTCTGGAAGAAGTGTTGAAGGTGAAAGAAGACAGATGAGAAAGAGGACTGGTGAGGTTTAGAAGATGAGGAGAGTTATGGAAATGTCATGCACAACCCCAGGTCATGGAGACTTACTGGACAGGATGAGACTGACTGTTGGGGACGGCATCAAACAAGATTTGAAAACTTGAAGATTATAGGTGGAAGATAGGATAGAAAGCAAGACAGGGATTATTGTCAAAAGATTATGAAAGAGTTAATGAGAGTGGAAAGCTAATTGCATTATATTTTGTAGACTGGCGAGGAGGTTGGGGTAAGGAATCGACAGATCAGAAAATAAAATATATAGAAAACTAGAAGGGAGCAAAGGAAAGGCATAGTTACTGAAAAGAAATGCGAGACTGAAGAAATTATCATAAATTTAGGCCAGGTAGGTAGCAAAAACTAGGACAGGTTGTGATGCAAATTCCAACCTGCAGAATTCTGAGAAGCTGGTGTCAGGGGGAGAGTTCAGATGGCACCAGGTCACGTATGTTTCGCCTCATGTGCCATTTGGATTCACCCACAACACTAATTTCTCCGAATTCCACAGGTGGGAACTAGTGTTACAACATGTTCTTGGTTCTCGCCACCCACCTGGCCTAAATTTACATTAATTTCTTCGCTCCCTTCTATTTTTCTCTATCTTTTATTTTCTGATTCCCCCCCCCCCCCCCCCCCAATTATATACCATGTATAATCCACTTTGCTTTCTGCTCTTATTAACTCATGCATAGTGTTTTGTCACTAATCTCTACCTTGCTTATTATCCTACCTTCCACATCTAAGCTCTCAGGTTTTAAAACCTCCTCTGGTGCAGACCCTAACAGTCAGTCTTTCCTTCTCATCCCACCCAGTAAGACTCTCCTGACATGGGGCTTTGAATGACTTAACCATAATTTTCCCCATTTTGTAAACCTCACCACTGTTTTTTCTTTAACCCTCTTCCTTCCCCTTCGACCCTTCTTCTGGAAGGAGCCACTGGCTCCAGAACTTGCACATTCCCATGTCTTTTTTTATATATATATATATATATATATATATATATATATATATATATATATATATATATATATATATATATATATTTTTTTTTTCTTATGCTGTCACTTAGTGAGTAGGTTCTTATAACTATCCAATTCTGTTTTCAAAAATTAATCATTTTCATTACATTGATGGGTGATAGAATTCAGGAATTCTCTTCAGTACTCCAGCAAGTTCTATTTAATCAATGAATGTACCACGATTCTCCCAATCAAAAATTCTTATGAAGTTTTCTGGTAACATATTACACTCATAAACTTTCCCACAACTGCATTCATGTCCCAAATTGTAGAACTTGTTTCCTTTGTGCTCCACATGTTAACAGAATGTTATCTGATATCACTGTCTAATGTTAGGATAGATGTGTTAGTTGGTTGGTTTATCATACACTCAGCCATATGGTTGTATGGCATCCAAATTTCCTTACTAGTACACCCATTTCTGTGGCAGCATGTCAGTCTCCACTCTGTTTCCAGTGTGAATCCATACTGGCAAGTGGTCACTGGTGTGCAAAACTGATGCAGCTTCCAACTGAACTATCTTTGGCTCTATAACAAATTCTATTCATTAAAGCTGCTAATTAGGAGAAATATGGCAGATAGTTCCTGTTGGAGATCTTACAGAGTGTCACTGCACATAATGTCACGTGGTAGCAGGTATATTGTGTACATTGTTAGCTTGATAGATGTATGGGGTGAGCAGCAACTTCTTGCATCTGTGTGTATGGTAGACAGGTGAGATATGGTCTGCATCACTAAAGAACTTGCCTACTCCATCTTTGGTTCTCTAACTCCAATAACATACACTTCTTGTGGAAGTTGTAGTCTCTTAGTACAGGTGTTGTGTTGGCTTTTTAATGGATTTCTTGCAAAACATGAACCTTTGGTGAGGTAGGAATCTTTAACTCATCCACATAAGAGCCTTCATTAACTGATGTTAGTGGTAATGCTTCTACTTATCCATCCTATTCTTTTTCTGGACAAGCAAGAGCCACAACAACTACAAAGTACCTTTTAGTCCCTCCAGGAATAATTTATAGCCCATAACAGGCTCATCTATATACGAGTTCTATGAAAATGGGAAAACTGAAGGCTTTGCCTAATTAAATTCTTGATTTGTAAGGTATTAGTGTCTGTTGTTGCTTTATAATTATTGAAGGTATTTTAAATCCGTCTGTGCTACTACAGGAAAATGTGTATTTTTGTCACTACATGTGCTTAGTTTTATTGATATAAAGCATCATCAATGGTCTGTAATGAAACTTATTTACAATTTGTCTTGCTTTCTGTTTTTATATTTAAAAAGAAACCTGAACTGCAAAGATACTTCATTACCGATTACTGATGATGTTTTATACAAATAAAATGAAACACGTTTGGTGTGTACTTTCTTGTAGTTGCATAGATGAGATTTAAAATAGCTTCTATAATCTTTACCTCATCTTTATTTTTAATTTCTATTTATTTTACATACTTATTTTATTTCAAGTTATGTTGATCCCAAAAAGCAGTAGATTTACTAGGACATGGAACAATTTTTTTTTCACTATATTTGAGTCAATAATTATAAAACTGCAAATTTTTTGGAAAAAAAAAGCCTTGTTCCATAGCCTATCACTTATACTACTACCGAGGGCAAACGGAACCCATAATACAATAAGATTGATCAAATAAAAATGAGGAAAAGATTAACTGAATTTTCCACTTGTGTTGGCATAACAAGATATTAATCTTAAACTGGAAACACTGTGCAATGCTGTTCTAAGAAACCAAAAGCCAGTTTGTGACCAAATAAATATAATTTTGCAGAACATTAAGAAGTGGTTCCTATTTAATATCAGAAAAGACTTAATGATTTCACTCTATCAGAGATTTCATATATAGAAAAGTCTATTAGGAGCTATGAAATTTACCACATCCTTTGGCTCTCTCTCTTTTTCTCCCTAAGATGTTACCTGAAGGAATGATGATACACGTTTTCTTGAATGAATGAGATGTGGAATATAGAGGCTTCTCTGAAATATGTGAGGTCTTTATCTAGTGCAAGCCACAATCTGTCCCTGAAGATACCCCGACAGTTGGCACTTAGTCCACCATTTTCCTGCCACAGATTTTTCCAACTTGTGTTATCTATGTTACTGCTATTTGCTGTTATTACATTTTTGTTACCTTATTAATGGTATATATTATTAGGCTTGTATATTCTTTACCATCTCACATATCTTCAATTTACACTGACTGTCCCAAAGACACAGCAGAGCCTTATGCCTGACACCGTGTGCCCACTGGTGGCCACAGCAGAGCCTCATGCCTGATGCACTAGGATGGGGGTGAAACAGCCATTACCACGCATGTGTCAGTCAATATGTTAATTTCCTACTGCCGTCCATGCCATTTTTCACCTTCCTCCAACTTTAACATAACCTTCCCCATAAAATATACTTCCTGCCTCCAGTGTGACTGCCCCTTTACTGTATCCACCTTTTTCCACATGTGAAATTTATTCCCTATCTCCTCTTGGCTTTCAGTTGTTCCCATATGCTTTCCCTACTTTGTGTTCTCATCTGTAATATTTTTGCACCTCTCTTTCTGTACGCACTGAGTATAATCCAGTCACATTTCCAATATTCCTGTTCTTCCTTTTTCCTAAATGATCAATCCAAATAATATAAGTTATCTGTTATCACCTCCCGAGTTATCTGCATCATATTCTTGCAAAAATAGTCACTTACGCCAACAATAAAATTTATCAACATGACTCAAGTGATCACTTGTTATATTAATGGCAGTCATATATTTCCTACAGCTTTAATCACTCTAATAGGAATTTTTCGAACAATGGGAAATCCAGGCTAAAGAACATGTAGCAACTATCCTTTTTTGTAATATTGTTAATATGAATTTTTGAGTGTCATGTATGCAAATGTAAGATAAATTCATCCAGAAAGCAAGCTTCCACACTGTTTAGTTTACTGAACATGTATTTAATAGCTGCTGTAAATGGTATTCTTGTATGGTCACATTTTTGTTATGAATTTGCCAGACAACACAATTTAAAGCAGTTTTTGCTCTCATTGTGGGAATATTCTGTTATCTTGGCTCTCACTAGGTTTGTCTCAAATTAGGCTTATGCTGACAGAAAATGCCATTACAGTGTTGGCTGTGATTATAAGTGAACAGTGTATCAATAATCTGGACACTGATGCATGTGTGAAGATCTTTTGCATTGCTTTTGTTTTGGTTTCAATTAGTTGTAGGATTCAATTAGTCTTAGTATTAGCTGACACGTTGTTTGCATTTATTTTGTTCAGCTAATACAGTTCTAGGGCCAAGTGACAAGCCAGGGAAAAGTTCCAGTCATCCTTGTTTGTATTAAGTTATTAAAAACAAATCATGATGTCTTTTGAATATTTCCTGGCTTATCAGTCAGTAAATAGATATATCTAGCTTCAGTTCATAAGAGTCACTGTTTTGATGTTACACAAGGTGCTTCTCCAAAGGGGTTTACACTGTCTGAACTTTAAAAACTGAGGAGGTATATTTGCTTGGCATGGCATGGACTCAGCAAGTCATTGGGAGTCCCCTACAGAAATATTGAGCCACGCTACCTCTGTAGCTGTCCACAATTGTGAAAGTGTTCCAGTGCATGGTTTTGTGCACTAATTGACCTCTCAGTTATGTCCCATTAATGTCCAATGGGATTCATGACGAGCGATCTGATTGGCCAAACCATTCGCTCCAATTGTCCAGAATGTTCTTCATACAAACCATGAACACCTGAGTTCCGGTGATATGGCACACTGTCATCCATAAAAGTTTCATCAATGTTTAGGAACATGAAGTCCATGCAAGGCTGCAAGTGGTCTCCAAGCAATCAAACATAGTCCCTTTCAGCCAATGATCTGTCCAGTTGGACCAGAGGACACAGTCCATTCCATATAACCACAGCCCACACTATAATGGAGCCACCATTAGTTTCCACAGTACCTTGTTGACGACCTGGATCCTTGGTTTGTGGGGTCTGTGCCACACATTCAGCATACTTCCCACATTGATTTCCGCTGTTACCAGGTGTACCGGTATTAAATGAGCGTTACGATACAAATGTGTCGATAGGAAACATTTGTTGTGAATGAGCTTTAATTTTTTTTTGTTTGGTTGGTATGACATCTGTCAAAGATATTTAGTATACATCAAGTCATGGAACAAACATCATCACGTTTTCATCGTGTTAACAATGTCGAATTTTGTACCAGAAAGTGATGATTTGCGGAAACCATTCATTTTTTGTTTTCATTTGAAAAAAAGTGCTGCAGAGTTGCATTGAGTCACTTGTCGAGGCATATGGTGATCATGCTCTATCAGAAGCAACATGCAAAAGATGGTGTCAACAGTTCAGAAATAATGATTTTGATGTAAGAAATGAAGAACGTGGAAGACGACCAAAAAAGTTCGAAGACGCCGAATTGCAAGCAATATTGGATGAAGATGATACTTTGAGACAGAAGCAAATGGCAGCAATGCTAAATGTTGCGCAACAAACAATTTCTGACCGTTTGAAAGCTACGGGAAAGATCCAAAAGTGTGGAAAATGGGTGCCACATGAATTGAGTGAAAGACAGATGGAAAACCGAAAAACCATTTGTCAAATTTTGCTTCAAAGACATGAAAGAAAATCAATTTTGCATTGAGTTGTTATTGGCGATGAAAAATGGATTTATTTTAAGAATCCTAAATGGGAAAAATCATGGGTTAATTCGGGACAACCATCAACATCGACTACAAAACCAGATTGATTCGGCAAGAAGACAATGCTCTGTGTTTGTTGGGATCAGAAAGGAGTGGTGTCTCATGAGCTTCTAAAACCCGGTGAAACTGTGAATACTAATCGCTACAGACAACAAATAATCAATTTGAACTACGCATTGATCGAAAAAAGACCAGAATGAGCCAGAAGACATGGAAAAGTAATTTTTTTACACGACAATGCACCTGCACACAAAGCAAAACGGGTTCAGGATCAATAAAAACACTTGGCTGGGAGCTGCTACCCCACCCGCCGTATTCACCAGACTTGGCCCCTTCCGACTACCATTTGTTTTCATCAATGGGACATGCATTGGCTGAGGAACACTTCAATTCCTATGAAAATTGGGTGTCTGATTGGTTTGCTTCAAAAGATGAAAATTTCTATTGACATGGTGTCCACAAATTGCCAGAAAGATGGTCAAAATGTATAGAAAGCAATGGTCAGTACATTGAATAAAATGTTTTTACTTTTCAATTCAAAATTAGTGTTTCACTTTCACAAAAAAAAGGAAAAAAAAATACGCTCATTTCATACCGGTACACCTGGTATTTCACACAGTGTTGCTTGTCTAGATTAGATTAGATTAATACTAGTTCCATGGATCATGAATACGATATTTCGTAATGATGTGGAACGAGTCGAATTTTCTAATACATGACACAATTAGGTTAATTTAACAACATACTTAAGTTAATATAACAACTTTATTTTATTTTTTTTAATTTATATCTAAAAATTCCTTTATGGAGTAGAAGGAGTTGTCATTCAGAAATTCCTTTAATTTCTTCTTAAATACTTGTTGGTTATCTGTCAGACTTTTGATACTATTTGGTAAGTGACCAAAGACTTTAGTGCCAGTATAATTCATCCCTTTCTGTGCCAAAGTTAGATTTAATCTTGAATAGTGAAGATCATCCTTTCTCCTAGTATTGTAGTTATGCACACTGCTATTACTTTTGAATTGGGTTTGGTTGTTAATAACAAATTTCATAAGAGAGTATATATACTGAGAAGCTACTGTGAATATCCCTAGATCCTTAAATAAATGTCTGCAGGATGATCTTGGGTGGACTCCGGCTATTATTCTGATTATACGCTTTTGTGCAATAAATACTTTATTCCTCAGTGATGAATTCCCCCAAAATATCATGCCATATGAAAGCAATGAGTGAAAATAGGCGTAGTAAGCTAATTTACTAAGATGTTTATCACCAAAATTTGCAATGACCCTTATTGCATAAGTAGCTGAACTCAAACGTTTCAGCAGATCATCAATGTGTTTCTTCCAATTTAATCTCTCATCAATGGACACACCTAAAAATTTGGAATATTCTACCTTATCTACATGCTTCTGATTAAGGTCTAGATTTATTAATGGCGTCATACCATTCCCTGTACGGAACTGTATGTACTGTGTCTTATCAAAATTCAGTGAGAGTCCGTTTACAAGGAACCACTTAGTAATTTTCTGAAAGACAATATTGACAATTTCATCGGTTAATTCTTGTTTGTCAGGTGTGATTACTATACTTGTATCATCAGCAAAGAGAACTAACTTTGCCTCTTCATGAATATAGAATGGCAAGTCATTAATATATAATAAGAACAACAAAGGACCCAAGACTGACCCTTGTAGAACCCCATTCTTGATAGTTCCCCAGTTTGAAGAATGTGCTGATCTTTGCATGTTACGAGAACTACTTATTTCAACTTTCTGCACTCTTCCAGTTAGGTACGAATTAAACCATTTGTGCACTGTCCCACTCATGCCACAATACTTGAGCTTGTCTAGCAGAATTTCATGATTTACACAATCAAAAGCCTTTGAGAGATCACAAAAAATCCCAATGGGTGGTGTTCGGTTATTCAGATCATTCAAAATTTGACTGGTGAAAGCATATATGGCATTTTCTGTTGAAAAACCTTTCTGGAAACCAAATTGACATTTTGTTAGTACTTCATTTTTACAGATATGCGAAGCTACTCTTGAACACATTACTTTCTCAAAAATTTTGGATAAAGCTGTTAGAAGGGAGATTGGACGGTAATTGTTGACATCAGATCTATCCCCCTTTTTATGCAAAGGTATAACAATAGCATATTTCAGTCTATCAGGGAAAATGCCCTGTTCCAGAGAGCTATTACACAGGTGGCTGAGAATCTTACTTATCTGTTGAGAACAAGCTTTTAGTATTTTGCTGGAAATGCCATCAATTCCATGTGAGTTTTTGCTTTTAAGCAAGTTTATTATTTTCCTAATTTCAGAGGGAGAAGTGGGTGAGATTTCAATTGTATCAAATTGCATAGGTATGGCCTCTTCCATTAACAGCCTAGCATCTTCTAATGAACACCTGGATCCTACTATATCCACAACATTTAGAAAATGATTATTAAAAATATTTTCAACTTCTGGCTTTTTGTTTGTAAAGATTTCATTCAATTTGATGGTAATTCTGTCTTCCTCTGCTCTTGGTTGACCTGTTTCTCTTTTAATAATATTCCAAATTGTTTTAATTTTATTATCAGAGTTGCTGATTTCAGACATGATACACATACTCCTGGATTTTTTAATAACTTTTCTTAATATAACACAGTAGTTTTTATAATTTTTGATAGTTTCTGGGTCACTACTCTTTCTTGCTGTCAGATACATTTCCCTTTTCCGGTTACAAGATATTTTTATACCCTTAGTAAGCCATGGTTCGTTACAAGGTTTCTTACGAGTATATTTAACTATTTTCTTGGGGAAGCAGTTTTCAAATGCATTTACAAAAATGTCATGAAATAAATTATATTTTAAATTGGCATCAGGTTCACGGTACACCTCATCCCAGTCTAACTGCTGTAGGCTTTCCCTGAAATTTGCAATTGTTAAATCGTTGACTGAACGTACTACTTTGGAGGACTGTTTAGTATTGCTGAATGGAGCTATGTCATATATTGTCTGTCAGCAATGACAAGTATGCACATTCCACTGCTCTTGGTCATTAAGTGAAGGCTCACTGTTTTGTCCGTGGTAAGAGGTATTCTCGGCACACTCTTGACACTGTGGATCTTGAAATACTGAATTGCCTAATGATTTCCAAATGAAATGTCATGTGCATCTAGCTCCAACAACCATTCTGTGCTCAAAATCTGTTAATTCCCTTGTGCAGCCATAATCATGTCAGGCACCGGAGTGCAAATTAGAGCTCAGCCAATGCACTGCCCTCTTATACTTTGTGTAAGCAATCTACTGCCATCTGTTATGTACATATCGCTATCCCTTGACTTTTGTCACCTGAGTGTAAAGTGTTATTGGAAATGTGAAAACATAAAAGAAGTGCAGAGATGATGGAGGGCAGAGTTTAATATGGAACCTTCATCACATGTAACAATAATGAAATTACGTGACAAATTTGAGGGGTAAGGAAATGTGGTGCATTAACGCATTGCCTTAGGGGTACTGGGAGGCAAGCTTGTCCAAGGACAAATCTGCCTAGCAGATTAACGACGAGGGCTGGTGAACCAAGTAACTTTCATTAATACACTTTGATTGACTGGAATTACTACAAACAAGTTTATGCACATTAATTTCCTCGACTGAAATGTTAGTTCACTTTGAATTTTATATTTGTCTGATACACGTTCATTAACTTTAAAGTTCTTCTTAGTGTCAGTGAAAGTGCTGCATACAAAAATCTACCACTTATGAGCAGAAAAACGTTAAAAAAAAGACGTAAGAAAAAAACACGAGTAATGATGGTAACTTTATATTCTTTTTAGTAGTAAGATTAAGAATGAGAACTGTTATGATCCTAGCAAACAAAATTATAAAAAAACCTGATTGTTACAGTGACGACTGAAGATGCTTAAAAGTATAGCAGTCTTTTTGTTGTCCCTGTCTGCCACTCAATGTCTCTTCTATATGATGCATAGCAATCTGCTACAGAATTAATTTGATAGGATCTTCAGCTCTTACCTGTCTTTCTTGGAATTTATTTGTGAGCTCTAGTGCAGTTGGACTGGTTACAATGCAAAGATTACAATAATAATACACAACAGAAGTGCAGTTCCTCCGAATGTGTGCGTACATGCTTTCAGCATCAATTACACAGGGTAACTACAAAAGAAATGAAAAAATCTGAACAACCTATAACTCTGGAAACGTATGCACTGCACAAACTGGTTACATTCTGCAATCATACCACTGTGGGACTGATTACTGTGGATGGGAATAGGCTGCAATATCTGTGTACTGAATTGCATTGCTGCAGTTTGGCTAAAGGTTACACTGGATATCTATAATATAAGGTCTGTCCAAAATTTTCTGGAACATTCATAATTTCATGGCAATGGTGTGTTGGAGCGAAATGTAGTTGGCATCCCAGCACATGCCTGTGTTAATGTGTAACTGCTGGAAGTTTCATTGTTGTATGTTTGTTAGTTATTGTTCAGTGCTGTATTGAGTAGAATGTTGTGCCGCAAAGTTTGCGAATTTTGAAATGGCAGTTAGTGCGTCTGCATTAAATTTTTGCACAAAATTCAAGAAAACCTTTACAGAGACACACCAAACGATGCAGAAAG
This sequence comes from Schistocerca piceifrons, assembly GCF_021461385.2. NCBI lineage: Eukaryota > Metazoa > Arthropoda > Insecta > Orthoptera > Acrididae > Schistocerca > Schistocerca piceifrons. The sequence continues at coordinate 1,009,461,453 of NC_060139.1, forward strand.
CATACAGTGGTGAATGCTTAAGCCATATTTGGTGTTACAAATGGTTCACACGGATTAAAAATGGCCGTATGGAAATTAAAGATCACTCTCATTCAAGATGTCTAATGATGACGCTCATGTCAGGAACGTCAACAAAATTGTGCATGCCAAATGAAGACTGACTGACCCAAGAGATTGCAGAAGAATGCAACACTGCAGTTGGATCATGTCATGAAATCCTGACACAGCATCTTGGAAGGCATCCTGCTGCCACCAAGTTCATCCAATGGCTCATGAGTCAAGACCAGAAAGACCTTCGCCTCACAATCTGTGAAGAGCTTTTAAATCGTGCAAATGAGAATGAAATGTTCCTTAAGAGAATCATAACTTGTGATGAGACATGCATCTGTGGTTACGATGTTGAGACCAAGGTTTGGTCTTCACAATGGGTCAGGAAAGGTTCTCTACAAGCAGAAAAAGCTCATCAAGTAAGGCCAAATGTCAAAGCCATGCAGGTAGTATTCTTCGACTTTGAAGGATTAGTTCATCATGAATTCATGCCACAGGGACAAACTGTTAACTGATGGTACTATCAGGACATGTTGCGACAACTGATGGCTATTGCATCACGATTAGGCACCCGTACATTCATCCCTGTTGGTGTGTGATTATTGCAAGGAAAACCGAAATCACTGTGCTGCCTCATCCTCCGTACTCTCCAGACCTGACCCCTGCAGAATTGTTTTATTTCAAAGTTGAAAATCTCATTGAAAGGACAAAGATCTGCAACAATAGACAAGATAAAAGAAAATTCGCAGAAGGTGCTCCTTGCGATCTGGCAAGAGGCATACCAAGACTGCTTGCAGAACTGGAAGCAGCGTTAGGAGTGGTGTATCAATTGTGGAGGAGAGTATTTCGACAGGCTGTATGTATCAGTTGCTATTATAAGTTATATGCATAGTTAAATACAGGTACGTAAAAATCAAGATTCTTTTGTAGTTACCCTGAACATTTATGAGTATATTTTGCTAAGATGTAAAATATTGTGTTGTTGTTGATTCGGACAGTAATCAAAGGCCTTCCATTATGGAATGAGCATGGAATTTTTGAAAACTGAACTGGATTACATGACCTAATACACAATTGCCCAGTTTAATGTGGAACATAATCTACACTCCTGGAAATTGAAATAAGAACACCGTGAATTCATTGTCCCAGGAAGGGGAAACTTTATTGACACATTCCTGGGGTCAGATACATCACATGATCACACTGACAGAACCACAGGCACAGGCAACAGAGCATGCACAATGTCGGCACTAGTACAGTGTATATCCACCTTTCGCAGCAATGCAGGCTGCTATTCTCTCATGGAGACGATCATAGAGATGCTGGATGTAGTCCTGTGACACCGCTTGCCATGCCATTTCCACCTGGCGCCTCAGTTGGACCAGCGTTCGTGCTGGACGTGCAGACCGCGTGAGACGACGCTTCATCCAGTCCCAAACATGCTCAATGGGGGACAGATCCGGAGATCTTGCTGGCCAGGGTAGTTGACTTACACCTTCTAGAGCACGTTGGGTGGCACGGGATACATGCGGACTTGCATTGTCCTGTTGGAACAGCAAGTTCCCTTGCCGGTCTAGGAATGGTAGAACGATGGGTTCGATGAAGGGTTTGGATGTACCGTGCACTATTCAGTGTCCCCTCGACGATCACCAGTGGTGTACGGCCAGTGTAGGAGATCGCTCCCCACACCATGATGCCGGGTGTTGGCCCTGTGTGCCTCGGTCTTATGCAGTCCTGATTGTGGCGCTCACCTGCACGGCGCCAAACACGCATACGACCATCATTGGCACCAAGGCAGAAGCGACTCTCATCGCTGAAGACGACACGTCTCCATTCGTACCTCCATTCACGCCTGTCGCGACACCACTGGAGGCAGGCTGCACGATGTTGGGGCGTGAGCGGAAGACGGCCTAACGGTGTGCGGGACCGTAACCCAGCTTCATGGAGACGGTTGCGAATGGTCCTCGCCGATACCCCAGGAGCAACACTGCGTAGGATCCTACGGTCTTGGCGTGCATCCGTGCGTCGCTGCGGTCCGGTCCCAGGTCGACGGGCACATGCACCTTCCGCCGACCACTGGCGACAACATCGATATACTGTGGAGACCTCACGCCCCACATGTTGAGCAATTCGGCGGTACGTCCACCCGGCCTCCCGCATGCCCACTATACGCCCTCGCTCAAAGTCCGTCAACTGCACATACGGTTCACGTCCACGCTGTCGCGGCATGCTACCAGTGTTAAAGACTGCGATGCAGCTCCGTATGCCACGGCAAACTGGCCGACACTGACGGCGGCGGTGCACAAATGCTTCGCAGCTAGCGCCATTCGACGGCCAACACCGCGGTTCCTGGTGTGTCCACTGTGCCGTGCGTGTGATCATTGCTTGTACAGCCCTCTCGCAGTGTCCGGAGCAAGTATGGTGGGTCTGACACACCGGTGTCAATGTGTTCTTTTTTCCATTTCCAGGAGTGTATTACAGTATCTTTCAATGACTACATATATATGAAGCAATTTTTTTCTTGAAGCAACATTTTACCAAGAGTCTGGCACATCACCTTAAATTGATTACAATGCAACCACATGAAAATAACGCTCATCTGTTTTACAGTATAAATGAGCTCTCTGTTGTTGTTCTCTTCAACCTTTTACAAGATTTAAATCATGCCAAAGTAGTTTCATTCCAGTTACATCCACTGTTTCATTATTAGACACCACAGTAATATCTGCCTTTGAATATATAGGGTGTCCCACGAGGAATCATCAATATTCTGGGATATAACAGGAATGATCACAAGAAGTAAAAAAGTCTAGTAAACATGGGCTCCAAAAATGCTTAACTTAGAGGTATGAGCACTTTATCTTCGATGCTGCAAAACAAATCTCTTCTAGTGCAAGCTCTTTTGTCTTCCACACATTGGAAGCAGGGAGTATGGACCAAAACATGAAAAAATTGCCCAGTACACATGAGCTCTAAAATGCATGTTTTGTTTCCCTTTGTGGCAAGCCATCCTGGACTTTCATTTCCACAAGCTACTGCGCGCCTGCACAAGACTACAGTTTCTATTGCTTGTCAGACCCTTTCTTGCCCAGCAAGGTCACCGAGTCTCTCCCAAACTGAGAATGTTCGGAGCATTATTGGCAAGGCCCTCCAACCAGCTCAGGATTTTAAAGATCTAATGCGCCACTTGGACAGAATTTGGCATGATATCCCTCAGTAGAACGTCCAACAACTCTATCAATCAATGCCAAGCTGAATAGCTTGCATAAGAGCCAGAGGAGGACCAATGTATTACAGATTTGCTCACTTTGTGAAGCTCTTTCTCTTGTATAAATCATTCATTTCTCCAAAAACTAGGTTCATTTGTTTGTCTGTACATGTACATCGCATCTATCTAGTTCTGAACATTCAGATAATTCATACATGGCGCATTTTTTCTCTTAAGAGTGTGTGTGTTTTTTACATTATCCTTGCAATGTTGCATACCCACCAAATTTGGCTGTATTGACTCCCTTTCTAATTGGCAAGTTTTTTTCTCTATCACTTGAGCACACAAAGTATGGAAGCGTTCAGATAAACCGAATGGCAAATACATACTGTAGCCCAGAGTAGCATTTAGGCTGATACACGATACCTTGGTTCTTGCTAGGAAACCGAGAATTCATCTCTGCGATGATTAACCCTACATTACAGTATCAAACAGTGTAAGATACACACGTGATCAAAAGTATCCAGACACCTGGCTGAAAATGACTCCCAAGTTCGTGGTCCCCTCCATCGGTAATGCTGGAATTCACTATAGTGTTGGCCAATCCTTAGCCTTGATGACAGCTTCCACTCTCGCAGGAATATGTTCAATCGGGTGCTGGAAGGTTTCTTGGGGAATGGCATCCCATTCTTCGCAGAATGCTGCACTGAGGAGAGGTATTGATATCAGATGGTGAGGGCTGTCACGAAGTTGGCATTCCAAAATATCCCAAAGATGTTCTATAGGATTCAGGTCAGGACTCTGTGCAGGCCAGCCCATTACAAGGATGTTACTGTCGTGTGATCAGTCCACCACAGGCCATGCATTACGAACAGGTGCTCGATCATGTTGAAAGATGCAATTGCCATCCCCGAATTGTTCTTCAGCAGTGGGAAGTAAGAAGGTGCTTAAAACATCAATGTAGGCCACTGTGATAGTGCCATGTAAAACAACCATAACACCACTGCTTCCGAATTTTACTGTTCGCACTACACAACTGGCAGATGATATACACCGGGCATTCACCATACCCACACTCTGCCATCGGATCACCACATTGTGTACCGTGATTCGTCACTCCACACAACATTTTTCCACTGTTCAATTGTACGACATTTACGCTCCTTACACCAAGCGAGGCGTTGTTTGGCATTTACCAGCATGATGTGTGGCTTATGAGCAGCTGCTCGACCATGAAATCCAAATTTTCTCACCTCCCGCCTAACAGTCATAGTACTTGCAGTGGATTCTGATGCAGTTTGGAATTCCTGTGTGATCACCTGGATAGATGTCTGCCTATTACACATTACGACCCTCTTCAACTGTTGGCGGTCTCTGTCAGTCAACAGACGAGGTCTGTCTGTACGCTTTTGTGCTGTACGTGTCCCTTCATGTTTCCACTTCACTATTACATCAGAAACAGTGGACCTAGGGATGTTTAGGAGAGTGGAAATCTCGCGTACAGACATATTACACAAGTGACACCAAATCACCTGACCATGTTTGAAGTCCGTGAGTTCCACGGAGGGCCCCATTCTGCTCTCTCACAATGTCTAATGACAAACGATCTCACCGATATGGAGTATCTGGCAGTAAGCAGCAGCACAATGCACCTAATATGAGAAATGTATGTTTTTGGGGGTGTCCGGAAACTTCTGATCACATAGTGTAAATAAAAATAATGTGAAAATGAAGGTGAACATCTCTCACATCAATTATAAATTTAAGAAAACAAAACAAGTGTACACTAAAGGCATGTGCAGGCAATACTGTGCTATACATGTAAATCAAAATTAGTTCCAGCAATGTCAGAATTTCTCTCATGGTAGTGATTGTTGTTCAACAGGGGTTTTCAGTTTCATATAATTTCATACTATATTAATGGAACTCACAGATTATTTCAATTGATAAATGAATTTTTAAAGCACTTTGAAATGCGAGTTTCAATATCCAAATGGGAAATTCCTGTCCTTCAAAACCTGTTCTGAAAGACAAGTAAAATTTAGAAACCACACCACAGCAGTGTCTTTTCTTCACAAGTTGACAAACAGCTGGTTTTATCCTGTTCTATCTCTCATAGAATGAGAAAAATTGATAGTTTTCATACATATACTGAAAGTTAGCACTGCAGAGTGATGGCAGTAAACATTTTCCTACATATGTTGAGCTTTCCCCCCCCCCACACACACACACAGAGAGAGAGAGGAGAGGGGGGGGGGGGGGGGGGGGGGGGGGGGAGAGAGAGAGAGAGAGAGAGAGAGAGAGAGAGAGAGAGAGAGAGAGAGAGAGAGAGAGAGAGAGAGAGAGACTTCAGTTGTAAAAGTGTTACTGTGATCACAGTAACTTTATGTTACAAGAATTCTAAGAGAACAAATGAAAGATTAAGAAGTGAAAGAAACAAAACTGATTTCAATTGTAGGAGACAAAAATAAAAACACAATAATGTTTTTAGAAAATCAATAAATATTCCAGGGGACATTTAATGTGACAACTGGGTGATAGAGGGGAGGGCGAGGAGTGAAATGCTTAATAATAGTATAAAAGCACTTAACTGATTTTATTTAATACTTTTTTTTTACTTGCCATCCAGGTTTATGATCAATCACTTCATTATTATAACATAATGTCACAGTAGTTGACAAACAATATTTCCACAAACTGGTAATGTAAAATTGTCTTCTTATGACTTCTAAAGCACAAACATTTATTAATTTATTTCTGAGTTGTAATTTTCCTACAGGCTTTATGTCAATAATTTCTGTATTTTATATGTATTTGTAAATGTTAGGGGGTAATATGGGAAACTCACAATACAATCTTAGGAAAGGACTTTGTGGAATTGGTCTGTAGTAATTTTCTTTTAAATAATAAACCAAGTGTGAAACTATACTGTGTGCAATGCTGCTAAATGTTTGACCATAAAATGCAGTAGAGCTGTGTTAGGGGACAAATTCTGTTCTTGGGTGTAATAGGGAGAAGGGGGATGGAATGGGAGGTAGAAGTGTGAGGAAAGCTAGATCAGTGAATTGTGGTCACGCACTTTACTCCTTCACGTCTGAAAAGTGAAGAGTGAGCAGGTGCTTTGCCACTCTATCTGAACCACTATGCCATAAGGAGGAAATAGAACTTCACAACATTATAACAACCCTCTGCAGCGTGCCTTAGGAACCACTGGCAACGAAGTGCGCATATGTGCCTGGGACTTTATTTTCCAGTCTGTTTCTCTTATAAGTAGACAAAATAGCTTCACTAAGCTAGTTTTAAGGGTCCCATAGCTTAATCAACAAAAACAGAACCCTTATAGGATCACTCTGTTGTCCAGATGTTAAAAACTGATTTCTCAGGAATGGATACAGGTATCAAATTGAAATGTAACAACACAATAAGGTCTACAATCCCCTGATGCTGTAAAAAATTGAAGCTTTTAAGGCAATACAATCAAAAGATTCGACCATTTATGTCACACCTACATCTATATTCTGCAAACAACTGTGAGGTGCATGGCAGAGGGTACACCCCACTGTACCGGTTATTAAGGTTTCTTTCCATTCCATTAACATATGGACTGTGGACAGAATGATTGATTGAATGCTTCTGTGTATGCAGTAATTATTCTAATCATATCCTTACAATCCCTATGTGTGCGATACATAGGAGATTATAGTATATCCCTAGAGTTGTCACTTGAAGCCGGTTTTTGAAATTTAGTTAATGGACTTTCTCGAGATAGTTCACACCTATCTTCAAGAGTCTTGCAGTTCAGTTCCTTGAGCATTTTGTGACTTCTCCCAAGGATCAAACATTCCTATGACCATTTTGATATTCAATTATTAAATCCTACAGGATACTTCCAGTTGACATAGAATAATGAAATTTGACAGGAAGCAAGGCTCCATTACATAAATAAAGGAAAAAATCCAAATATTTGTTCATATATAATTATATCACTTAAAAAAATTTCTTTTGTCATTTGTTATCAGACTTCAAACTTAAAATTGAAACTTTCTCGAAAGAAATGAAATTCCTGGCGCCAATATCTTGCGAGTATCATTGTCGACAACAGGCAAAAATGGTTACGATTCTCGACTCCCAGGACGGATGAACTGTCTATATACATAATTAGGATTCTACAGAACCCTCAGAGAGCTTGTCCTCTCAGCACGTGGCCAATTTTTATATAGTGAAGTTACTTTCAATTTATTATTAAATGAGTACTTATTCAGAGTTATTAAGTCAGTTTTCATGTAAAAATACATTCCTATAAATAATGGTTGAGAAGTGCCTAACTGAGAAGTGTCTAATTAGTTAATGTGATGTTGTTGGTGATCTTTGTCATGTTGGTGGGCATGGGATTGGATTAGTAAATGTGGCACCTTGCTGCTGTCTATGATTGACAGTGGACTGTAAAGTCACGTAATTGTGTTAAAGTCACTTGGTGAATAATTAATGAATGGTCAGAAAGCTGCTGTAATTTTCTCACCATTAATTGTGTTACTAGACATAAACCTCTCCCATTCAGGGATTGCTGGCACTTATAAGGTGGGCAGCACTGACCGCACATCCACAGTGTATCTTCCAAGGTAAGTGTGAATAAGTCTCATGGAATGCAACTGACCACGTTCAAGTCTAGCACAGTAATCCGCTGTAATGCACTGCTTAACTTATGCTGAAATATGTGAAGTTCCACAACACCTTGGTGACCTACTTTCATTGCAGAGAGAGACGTTTATGTCTTTGGGCCTCTTCAGATGTTGGGAGACTTGAGGTTTGGTGATGCACTAGATACTCAGCACTGAGAAAATTTGCCTTTCCAGGAAGAATGCTATAACTGCCGTACAGAGCAACTAAGAATTAACTTCCCCTATAGCAGGGTAGAACAGTGTGCACAGATTTATGTAGCCTAGATTCTATCCATATGTGTTCTTCTATTAGTATTATTAACAACTCATATCTGTATTCCAAGCAGTGTTAATGTACTCTGTGAAAAATAAACAGTCCCCAAATGTGTCCGACCACTGCATCGCCTTTTCTTCATAAGATGTGCTGCAGAGTTCGTAAAACTTATGAAAACCCTCTAGTTGCTTCTTATGACAATGCAGTAGGTAGTGGGGGCAATCACCTGCTAGATCTTCAGTCTGCACACCCTTTGAAGGAAAGATGTGCATGACCACAATTGGACCACATACCTGCCCTCACGCTCCTACCCTCCATCTCTCCCCCTCCAACCTGTTACACATCCACAACACAATTTATCCCTTAATACGGGTTTACTGCATTTAAGATATGATTCACACATTTAATGTTCGTTCTTAACCAACTTCATTTAATAGTAAGCAGTAATTTTATACCATTAAAACACTATTTTTAATAATTTGTGATTTTTCCATGCCCTGCAATTTGGAAACTATTAGTCGCAGAGGAAAAATGAACTGGACCTTGTTTGACAGAAAAATTAATGTAGCTTAATTTTGCACGGGGAAATATTGTCACTAGAGTCCACGGTTTTCAAATTATTAAAGGAAAACATAAAAAGTGACCTTTAAATGACCCCCACTGCCAACCAAGCAGAATTTTTACTATGTTGTCCATGACACACTACCCTGCCACTGCGAAAAAAAATTGTGGCTACACCGTTCCCCCCCCCCCCCCCCCCCCCCCCCAATTTTTCTTTGTTGACTGGACTATGTAGGCTTAAGATAGATATGATGGTGCAGTAAGCATTGGGTATCACAGATGACTTAGTAGGGGTCTTAAGATTTTGCAATTGCTGCATACAGGGAATATCAATGTCCAGATTAATAAAATCCTTCAGAACATGTCTAACTCTTATTTCCTAAATGTACTCATCATATCACAACTTGCTTAAATTTAGAAACCTTTTTCAAAATATATCATATAATACTACTTCCCAATCCCACTCCTGGTCAACATATCATGAAGCAAAACTGAAAGCTACAAACTTTTACAATGACTGGGACAACCAAGTTCATCAGAAAACAATATTTATTAACGATATATTCAGACATAAACTACAACAGTCATTGAAATGGTCTGGTATGAAGCCTCAATGAAGGCTTTCCGCAGTTTTTGGTGGCTTCACAAAATAATTTTTGGCAGTAAAGTTGTCTTCGCCTGACACTAAAAATTCTTTATTTTTATCAGCACCAGTGATGGTTTCTTCGTCTGCAGGTTGTGGTCTTGGGGTTACTGTAGCTGCCTCTAGATTGTGGACTCCCCGTTCGGTTATCAGCCAGGCAAAGATTTTCTTCACTCGTGAACTGGAGATTTGTGTTGTCCTAATCATTTCATTAAAGGCACACAGATGATGAGATGTCAAATAGGACTCGTACAAGGCTGCCCAACAACCCCAGACAGGTCCCCCGACCAATAATGCCATATGATCATTTCATTTCTTGGTTTATCACCTATGTAAGGAAAAGACATATTCCTACTTCCCATAAAGATGACACTTTAAGTTGCAGACAGGCACAATTAAGAGGCACTTCATATTAACTTTTCGCCACAGCCTTCATCAGAAATAGAGAGAACGAACACACACACACACACACACACACACACACACACACACACACAAAATCATATCATTCACATGAGCAAGTATGCCTCATGCACAGGCGAATGCTGCACTGCTATCTCTGGAAACACAGACTAACGTTTCTTCATTATGCTGAAATATTTCTGTCCAATGTAAGAAGGTCTGGAAACCTTTGAGTATGACTGCTCATCTCATTTAACAGCTTTTGAAGAATTTTGTTTACTTATGGATTAGAAGGATTAGTTCTGTAATAATTTTCTTTATCAATGAATTTAAAAGCAAAAAATTTTTCTGCCACCCTGACAGATAGTCCTCGATGGTTATAGTTTTACATAATGTCAAATGGGTCGAAGTTAATCATACTGTCACCAAAATTAAGGGCAACACTGAGAATGCCAAAATACTGAATTCCATCTTTTCACAAAGTTTCATTGAGGAATACTGCACTATGCCTTTTCCTTTCAACCATTGTAGAAGTGCTAAAATGACAGATATTGAAACAAGGAATTGTGGAATACAAAATTAACTAGGCCTAAACTGATTCATAGGGAAAAAGAGACTAGAGTGCCAGGAGAGCTGCATGGTTCTGTATAGGTCAAAAGTAAGTTCCTTCTAGCAGTAGTTTATTTTATGGTAATTGCAGCAACAAAGCATTTGGACTGATTGGGAAAAGGTGCGAAGTATTCTCGTTTTCAAGAGACAGGTGTACATGACAACAAATGTACATGGCTACTTATTAATATTGCTGACATCAATCTATGCACAAGTACAGAGCGCATTGCATGCTCACTTATGATCTTATCAGAAATCGTAAATCCTCTGTAGGAATAAACATGCATTCTGACAACCATAATCTTGTGAAACTCAGTTTGCTCTGCTTGTTCATCAAAAACAGAAGACGCTAAATGGCACAATTTTGGTAATCCGAGGTTTTGCGATTTATGGTAAACATTACAGTAATGCACTGTTGCCTGGTGAGCAACATACAACATTACAGAATATTGTACATGCACTGTGACTGGAATAAGAACTTCATAGAAAAAAGCATGCAGCACATCATTCTTAATGTGGAGGGATTATAAGATGTAAAGTAGCTTCAGATTTACTGCACGGGAGTAAAGTGCTGTTACTGTGCATAGTAAATTTGAATGGTCAGGTTGATAACATCTGAAGCGGCATGAAGATACTTGTCGTCGGTACAGCTGTACATAAGTAAGTCACAATGATACCAAATTGAAGTGAAATGCAGTAAGTTTCACACAGGAAAGACATATGATTATGGAGTGGCAGTTGGCCCTAAACACAGACAAATACGTTGTGCATAAATAGATGGAAATACCTGTTATCGTTCAGTTACACCCTTGTTAATCACGGGAAACAGTGACGACCGCAAAATATCTAGAAGTATGTGTGCACAGCAACCTCAAATGAACTGAACAGATAAAGCTAGTTGTAGAAAAGAACATGTCTTATACACAAACACTGGAAGAATCCTTCACCAAGACCACAGCCTGCCACCCATCCAATCCTCATACGATCGTATATATTCTTTTGTATTCTATTATGGTGCCAAGTCTCTGGATGGATAAATAACATTTCATTCACCTATGATGAAGGTAGCTTACAAAACCCCTGTTTGATCAATTTTTGATTATCGTTTCTCAGTATGGGACCCTAATTCTGTAGGATTTACAGAGGGGAGATAGGAAATCCAAAGAACAGCAATATTGTATGAATTTGTTTCATAGGTAAATAAAAGAGTGTCACAGAAATGTTAATCCAATGACAACTGCAGACACTACAGCAATGGTGGTGTTCAGCACAAGCATTACAACAGTCTGGAGGCTTAAATTCAGTTGTTGCACAATACTCGAGAACCCCGTCAAAATTCACGAACCTATAATTCTGTCAGACAAAGGCAAATCTCTGAAGAACCATTAGTTTTCCTAACCTGAATAAAATAATAATACAGTGCATGTATGTAGCATGTAAGTAAAATGCAGTGACTCTGCCTGTACTATTGGTGATCTATTTCATCACAAAAAGTTAAAGTCATCTCATTATTTCTTAATATGCATGTCGATTGTTCCTCTGCATGTACTGATATTCATTCAAGCCACTGGTGCTGGAATGAAACAAGGGTGGTACTGTATGCTTCAGTTGGCCCGCACATAGATAACTGAGAGGACAAATTTGTATATGTGGTAACATGCCAAGAAAACAAGCCAGAAAGAAAACAAGGGAGGAGTAAAGAAAAATGTGCATTGACAACTGTTTGGCATTACTAGGTGTGTGATGGCAAACATAATGACAAATTAGCAAAATCTCAATTAGAATGGTTGGATATGGAAGTAATATATCAAATACTGTTGACAAACTATGCTACTTTATAGCCAGTCATAGAAAACTAATGTATGTTGTAACTCAATAAAATCAATGTTCACACCCTGCAACATAACAAATGTTATTCTCATTTCAAGTACTCGTAATAATTATTTTGTGGTTACTTAAAACATATCAGTTACTAAAACATATCAGATGATAATCATCCACAGCTATTAAAATAATATGATGATGCTGTTCTTCCTAAATACAAAGAAGACAACACAATACAAGCAGCAGCTTAAGCTGCACTGCAGTACGTCAAGGCAGAAGTAATAAGTCAAGAATAGCAAGTTTCCCCCTTTTTTTAAGAAAAAAAAACTGCTCCACAGAATGCAGGATATCGATCATAAATTTAACCAGCATAATTAATTAGTAACATATAAGTAGATGACGTAGGCCTAACTGTTTCAACTTTTTATCACTCGACATCTTGTAGAGATATAGGGAAAAGAACATCTGACCACATATGAAACAATAACTTCCATCATTTCATGGTTTTAAACAATGAAGGAGAGAAAATCAAATGCAAAATGACAGGTTTTAAATATTCTGCATTTTCAGTGAACCCATCTGATGCACTAGTGTCTACATCCTGCAATAACATCCCATTTTTTGGTGACGTGCAAATATCAGCATGCAACTCTGATTGCTTGCCATGCAGCATTCTGCTTACAGCCATCACCATACTAAGCAGCACAAGGGAAGGAGCTATGAGAAACTGAGGGCATGCACACAAAATGTTATTTATTCAGCGCGCAGTTGTAAATTCTGTCTTCTTTGATTAAAAACACATATACTCAACAATTTATACTCTACATGCATCTATTCTACTCCACAATGAATGCAAACTTTTCTTCAAAGCCTTCACCTGTCTACTCTGAAAAGTGCGAAAAGTAAACTAACCAGACGTTGCTGAATGTATAAGCATTGTCCGAGGTTTCTACACCAGGTTCTTTTTTCACTTTTGCTATGGGCTCCGTCCGCAATTCTGTAGATGAACTACGACCCAATATTGCGTCTAACGCCTTAAAATGATGCCAATCAGGCCCTTCCGTGCAATACGCACCACTATTCTGTGCTCGTTTTATTCTGTGATAAATGCATTTCAAATTGCGTATTCTTGTAGTTATCTCTTCTGGTGTTCTATAGAATCCATACTGATGCATCATTGCAGCAATTTGAACCATTATGGGCCCTTTTCTATGAGAGGAATTTATCTGCGATTGAACAAATGGACTTCCCCAAAGTTGTATTAAAAGTTTTGTTTCGTCGTCCCGAAAATTTGCTGTCCTCCTCTTCTGTACAGCGCTCAGGTGCATGTCCACAAACTGAAAACCTACGTTTAACAAACAATCATTTCATCCTTCCGTGGTGGCTCTCGAACAAAAGGAAATGATGCAAAATCCATATTTCGAATTATTTTCCACCTTAGACAGTTTCATGTCCTTTGTGCGAAGACGAAAGTAACAACAAAATACTTTAATACACCATAAAATGCAGGACCGCCGGAATAGTATACACTTGTTTTAACAACACAAAGTTGACCTCTCAAAGATGTCACAGGTCGACGCGGTAGTTTTTGTCTTTTTAGATTCTTTGTTAGCTGCTGGAGGTTTTTCAAGAAAGAGTTCCATACAGACATGTCGTGACTATTCAAAAGCATTGCTATGGTATTACACAAGCCGTAAGTGAGTTTCATGTTATGAAAATCATTCAGTGAACGAATAAATAAAATTAATTTGTTTTATTTAATACCTAATGCCATGGCAAAGTCGTTTGTCTAATAAATTGCAACTTTATATATTGGATCTAACTCCCTGCACATGTTTTTGCTTAATACTGAAACTCAGACCTTTCAATTATAAAGTAAATCAATGGGAAGATTTTATTTTCAAGATGACGACGGACGGATACAATCTGATTTATATCCTAGACTCAAGACTGTCTTTTGATAACATGATGGCCAATGTTCATAGACAGATATGGCGGCCGCCAGGCGCAGAAGACAATACACAGCGAGCTCAGTGTTATTCCTCAACTCACGATGGCTTCTTGAACAACAGCAGATCGCCAAATGAAATTCTGAATTGTTGTAAATTCTGATGTTACCAAGAGAAATCACTTGCAAAGTTTTACGTGAATAATTGCCTTGATTGATTGTAATGGTAAGTAACTATTTGCACAATATTTGTCAGAGAATGCAATAACTGAACACATTTTCATGCACCATTCTTAATAACTCTGACTGAGAGTTACTACAACACTATATGAAAACACACATGTGAACATTACGCAAAATGTAAATATCAAAACAAGAATAAAGAAAGATAATTAAACCTCAACACTGTTCCTACTTATTTCGTTTTCTTCTTAACTCTTCAAACGTTTTAAGAGTATAGCTTTTACTGAGTGATTTAGGCAGTATGTAAGCAAGTTTATTTGAGGTCTCAAGATGCTTTAATTTGAAAACCTGTCCAATGTATTGTTTATTGAATTTTCCTGCAATTTCAACATGCATCTTGCCTCTATTTTTCCTTCAGAGGTATCCTTCGACGTAAGTATGGCGCCTTGACTGTGATTATCGTCACATTCAAACCTGAAATTCTAAATTTGCTTCAAGGCTTTGCGTCTAACTAGAATCGTCAATCGAGGAGACAACAACTCGGTACTCTGTTTCATTTGTCAAAGATGCCACAAGACATTGCTATCAACAATATCAGACAATGGGTCCTCCTTGGGTGATAAGAACTCTGCTGGTGGAACATCTAGTAGAGATACTACTGCCATAATTATAATCAGCATAGGCAAGCAGTGGTAAGTCTCTACCAAAGAATATACCAAGTGCTGTATTTCCTTTGAGATACTGAAATCATGTGTTGCACGATTTTCCCATGACTTGCTAACGATGTTTATTGTTCCATTTAGGTGTTTAATATGAAAAGATATCTCAGGATGAGACTTTTTTGCAAGATACCATAGATAAGGTTCAGTTAATATCAGTGACTCATGGTTCACAAGTTTTTTTTCGTCCATCATCTTTTGATGTTCCATGTAGCTATTGGACTTAAACTGTCAAAAGTCTTAGGGTCAGATTTACAAATTCAAAATAACAGCCAGTCAACTCCTGTTCTCAGAAAAGCAGAATAATGCATAAATTGAGCATAAACTTGGGACAAGTTATGCGACAGTTTTGGGCATGGTTGGAGATCATGTGTAGGTAGGAGTAATAATTGAATCAGATAGTGGTGATGATATTTTGCAGAATTATTCAGAATTATTCTTCAGAATGTAAAGGAATAATAAAGTGAGGCATTGGCCAAATTATTTGGAAAATTGCATCAACTCAGAATTTATAACTACACAGCTAAAAAAATTAGTCCACTGTTTTAGAGGTTTCCAACCACCCAAGAGTTGTTTTTGCAACAGTGCATACAGAGGATATGAAATGATTACTTTTGCAGATCAGTAGCATATGTGGTTCACATGTACGAGGTATCACCACAACCTGGACATCCATATTAGATGTGGTGTAGCCTCCATGGATGGTGGCAATGCAGGCACTGACTCTGGCATGCAGCCAATCATTCTGACGGTTAATGCTGTGCTGTCCATATCTTTCCTTCTGTCCCCTAGAACTTTCATTGGTACTGACAGGGAAACAGCTAGTAGGATTTTTTTCTACTCACATACGATGCTGCATCTCTTACCCCTGCATACATCAAATATCCATGCTTACAGGTGAAAACTGCTATAGCACAAGCGTATTTTTTTGCTTAGTAGTCTAATTCACACCAACATGTGGTGTTGTACATTATCCTCTATAAAAATCAATTCCGCAAATGAAAGGTAATGGTTGAATCTACAGTGTGCGCAATGATAAGTGTTTTATATCAAGTACTCCACACATCTGATGGTGTAGCTCAATGAATTTCACACACTTTGTGGCTCCTAACTGATATTTTCATATGCACAGTAACAGTATATACACAGAAAGTCATGTTTATAGCTTTTTCTCTCAAGGTCCCATAGAAATTGTGCAATTTTAATTGTGATGTTTTATTTGCAAATAAATTACGTTATTTTATGGGTTACAAGAAATATGTAGCACAATGTTTACAACATATAAGTTTCAAACATTTTCATTAGTTACTAAATACACAAACTAATAAAGCATAATGGTTTACAATACCAGTATTTATGAAATACATTTTGTGAATCTTCCTGTGGGCTGTGTGTCAACTATTAATAACATTTTGACTGATAGAAGTGATGGTAGTATGCCCATAACACAATATTATGGGCATAAAAAATCTACAGTTGAGCTGAGAGATAAATAGGTGAGCCAGCCAGCTCATAATCTCCTCTGCAGCTGCTAGAGATGGTTGCACATCTCAAAGTAATGCATGCAACAATTTCTGTTCCACCAACTGCTGGATAAGACAGAACAAAAACAAATTTCTACATAAATATGAGCCATTGTTATAATTCTACCTCAGTAACTAAAACAGAGTACTGCCTTTGTTGCACCAACTGGAGCTTGGGAATTTCTCGATACACGTAAATTGGAGACTTGATTATCTAGACCTCAGTTATAGAAATTTGCAATTATGCAGATTGTAAACCACCAGCAAATATCTTTTTAGTCAGTTCCACTACTTGCCTGCTCCCCACACAATCTCAGCTCACTGTGATATATTGCACCTGTGCTCAAAATTGTCAAAGTGCAAGAAAGTGGTGTTGTCACTTAAAGATAAAATAAACATTATTGAGTCATTAAAAAAGGAGAACCTAGTCGTAAGTTAGCCAGTAAGTATGGTGCAGACAGTTCTACGGCAAGTGATATTAAGAAGCTTACTCACTCAATTTTGAAGTACGCCAACAAACTTGAGTTGGCAATAAACATTGAAAGGTAATGAAGAAACTAAAAACTGAACTTTTGGAAAAGTATTGTATTGCTGGTTTTTACAAAAATGATCAAGTGGGCAAAAAATCACAGTTTGCTTAATTTACAAACATCAAGAATGTGCTTGGATGAACAATGAAATGTCCGTTGACTGGTATGATAACACATTTATCCCTAAAATAAAAAAATAAAAACGAAATTGATGAATAAGGAAAAGCCCTATGTTTATACACAAGCAGACTAAACCAACAAATTGAAAATCTGTACCAAGACTGGAATTTGAACCCAGGTTTCCTACTCATTAGGCAGATGCTCTAACGACACCACCCTGACACACAATTTGAGCAACTGCAACTTACTTTTACTGGATAATGCGTCAAACCAACATTTGGAAGAATTATTAGAGAGAGAAAATAGAATTTTTATGGTAAACTTCCTTGCCTTTTATTGTGACATCCTAGTTACAACCGGGGGATCAATCTGATATTGAAACATTAAAATGGCTCATACAGAGGCATACAGACAGTCGTTTTCCCCTCACTCTGTTTGCGAGTGGAATAGGAGGGGAAATGGCAAGTAGTGGAACAAGGTACCCTCCACCACGCACCGTACGGTGGGTTGCGGAGTATCTATGTAACTCTAGACTTAAAATAGAAATCTCTTCACCCTTGCCAAAGTTCGCATTGTTACTGCACTGTAGTTGACGGGTGCCCTAAGATTTTGTCAGTCATGTACTTCTGCTTGAGAGACTCTTTTTTGAGTTACGTAATCAGAGATGTCGTAGAATGAAACAACAGACATCTGATTCTCTTCTAAGCTATCGGTTTAGATTTTGTTTTTTTCTTGGCTAAAAATGACACTATCAGAAACAATGACATCTCCATTATCAGCCAGATAGGTTCTATAGTAGTACGAATCCAAGCAATATCAAACAAAACTACCTTCCTTTGATATATTTACAGTCTTTCTTCGTTTGTGATCTTCAGTCAGAACATTACAGTCGCGCAGTAAACTGACCAAATAAGCCAGATCCAAAGCACAGTCGACCACAATTTCTTTCTTTTGTTGAACTCATTGCAGTCTGATTTAGTATAAAGACTGCATAATTTATCTCCTTATCTTACGGCTTCTCAATCAGGTTTACGCATGTATTTCTGATTGTGCTGCCTTGGTGGCTCTGTGGCTTCCTCTTTGAATTCTTCGATTTTTTGAAGTGTTTACATCTTTGACTCGACCGGAAAAACTCCAAGATCATCAACAAATATGAGTGCAAATGCTTTATTCACTTTTGAGCGTCTTTACATCCAATCGATTAAAAAAACCAAGGCATTTGTCACTAAGTTCAAGAAAATAATACAAAATAGATACACTGTATAATTGAGCAAATGTCAGTAACAGTAAATAATTATATAATAGAGCAATCACAAGGTTAGTGCACTCCATTGTTAAATGAATGATAAGAACAGTACCCAGGTAAATAACAAGAATTATGTGGCAGTTACAAAGTATGACATATATAGTTATAAAATAAAGTCTGTTTTCTATTTATTGTTTATCCTCATAAGAAATATAGTTCTTATTTCACACTGTCAAACAACTTTTCAGCAGAGCAAAACCCTTCACATTTCACCCATTTCACAATTCTAATTTTCAATCAGTTTACTGGTACTGAATAGACATTTTCAGGTAATTTGTTGAAATATACAACACCAAGTTATTTATAGCTGTTATGGATCTTTGCATATGGCCTAGCATATGGAAATTAATTATAGCTGTTATGGATCTTTGCATATGGCCTAGCATATGGCACATTAATTGTATGTCCACTTCCAGCATTGTGGCATGAATTGTCCACCACAAATCAAACTTACTTAGGTTTTCTTTGACAAAGTCAAATCAGGTGTAGGTTTATAGGCCAGGTATTCATTAAATTTAGTTGTTTAAAATAATCTCTACATGCTTCTTGTGGACTGAGTCCTGCAATGCCCTTGATAACTTTATTATGTCATTTTGACATTAATTTTGAGCCTACGCAATTACCCAATAGTTGGATTATGTAATAAGGTGGGACTGGAAGAATGTGAAACACATATATAATAGAAGTTGTTACTGACACTACTCCTCAACTCGTACAGCAGACACATGACATGTGCTAATCTGCCATACAATTTTAGTAGGGAGTATCCCAGCTGAGATCCCTGTCTATGTGAAATCCTAATAGTTTGACTTTTTGTTTCCATGGCTAGGAGTATTTAGGCTGGACACAATTTCTTCCATTTTACAGACATATTTCAGCAGTACATGTGTCTCAATCCATGTAACAAAGCATTTTAGTGTGAGTGTTATTGGTTTCAGTACTTTTATCTGACTGCAACATCTTCCTTTACTGGTTTTCATGAAAGTATATACTTCGTTAACAGTTTTGTCTTTCATCTACAGAAAATAAACGGTTTGGAAATGAGGAAAATCATCTTTGAAGAAGAAAAATATTTTTCTCCACCTAACAGCATGATATTTATTTTACACAAGTTAACATGAATTATTATCCTCATGGACCTTCATACCTGATCTGTCACGTTGTTTGTTGTAGATACAGACAACGTATGTAATTATTCCAGTCATGATTATAATCAATTTCATTTCCTTTTAGTAATTGACATCATGATGTGCTAACTTTTCAGGTCACATTTTGAGTATACCATCATACATTTATTAGACTCTTTTTCATTTCAACTGTGTCTGATATCTGTCTATTGACACCAGTTTTTAGAATTTAAACTGATATATTTTAAATATCAGACCAATTCTGAACGTACATGCATGTCCTCCTCCTTCCCTCCCTCTATCATTTTCCTCCTTCACACTGCATCCAGCCCCTCCTCTATCCATGTCAACCTGTCCACAGCCGTGCTCATCAGCAAATGTAGCCCCTGCAATATGATTCAATACAGCAGGCTGATATTACTCCCACAACATACCTGTCATGCAGGGTAGGCTATACCTCAGGGCTTGATAATCATTTATTTACATGTGACATACAGGCTGCCATTTGAAGCAGATTGATAAAGCAGGCCAATATGATTCCAGCATAACATGGCTGTTGTCAAGGACAGCCGACATATTGGGGCCAGGAAAACCTATTTCTTACACCTGACATGTTGTCTGCCTTGCAAAGCATGTTGATTTGAGAGGCTGATACTGTTCCCACACAAATTAAGTTCTTGCAGGGCAGCTTATACGCCAAGAAATGGTAAAAACACGTTTTTGCCATTATCTCTTCTCCTAATGGTGCTGGGAGGCTATGAAGCCCACAGTGCTGATACTTATGAGGCCTGCTGTTTCTGTGCCAAATTTGGCTTAAATCAATCCTGTAATTCCACACGAAGTGGCTGCATGGTTATATATATATATATATATATATATATATATATATATATATATATATATATGAAGACTTGAGTTTTATTTGAGCAACTGGGACACTTACCACATTGGGTTGGCAGAAGCAGTAAAGAATATGGAAACACTGATTGAGGAACGGCAGTGGTTAAAGCAATGGACTCACCTTTGAGAGCAGCAGGTTTCAAATCACAGTTGGTAATCAGTCCTTTGGTTTATTACTTAATCGATAAAGTCAAATATCGAGATGTTTCCATCAAAAACATAATAACCGATTTCATTCACAATTCTTGTGCTGTCGAAGCTCATTTCCACTTCCAACAAACTGTTGATTGATGTGACTTATAAGCTGTGCAAGTATTACTTCCGTATCATCATCATCATCAACAGCGTTTTGCAGACTTGTAAAGAATTACTTCAACAACTACATAAAGATAATTTGATAAGGGTCTGTTCCACAAAACTGATGGTGTTGGAAGTGCAGTATCATCACCTGTCGACAGTATCATCGACTATCGACAACTTTATGCCAGAGTGCTGCATGCCAACACAGCATCATTTTTGGCGACAATCTAGGCGCAGTTCAAGTCTTGAGGCCCAGAGTTGTTAAGTGCCACTACTGTATGGCCTGCAGACAGACAGGCTTAGCAACTGTATCATCAATAGTCTACATAGAATCCTGTGTATCATAATATTCTCAACACTGGACAGTGATTCTACAGATGTGAGAAATATGGTAAAGGTTTAGTTAGTTAATTGATTACTGAAATTTGCAAACATAATTTTGATTTCACCCTTCCTGACAGTGACTTTCTATTAGCCCATTAACGAAATAACTATCTTTTCGTTTCAGCTGACATAAATCACTGCACTTGATGAAACATAAATACAGACCTGTTGATAAAAGAGTGATATTAGCATACTCAGTGAAAGTCAACTACCAAGAAAGATATTGAAAACAGTGGTAATGAAATTTAGTCTCCTCTCAAACAGAACTAAGTTTAATATACTGGTGTAGTAATCTTTACAGCGTACTTATTACGTTTTGCTAAAAACAAATGGAAAATCGTTTCTGATTCCCAACAGTATTATAAGTAAACAGAGTTTCATTTCCACAGAGAGAAACTGAAAACTAAAGTAAACTCTGTCTGAACATGGCTTGGAAGGCCCAACAGTACTGACCAACCGCCATGTCATCCTCTGCTGGTAGATGTCATTGGATGCAGATATGGAGGGGTATGTGGTCAGTGTACTGCTCTCCTGGCTGTTGTCAGTTTTCGCGACTGGAGGCGCTACTTCCCGATCTAGTAGTTCCTCAATCTGTCTCACAAGGACTTAATGCATCCTGCTTGCCAACAGCGCCCATAAGAACAGACAGTGACCCATCCAAGTGCTGGTCAAGCCCAATAGTGCTTACCACTGTGGCATGGCTGTTGGTCCACAGACAGAAACAAAACGAATAATAAAGAACCGATGGAATGTGTGATAATATTTGAGGTTAATAGGAAGAAGTTTGTAAAACAAATGAGAAGATGGATCAGTTGTTTAGAACAGAATTAAAGGATTAGTCATACTGAGTTTCACAAACGAAAGAGAAAAAACTTCAAGGAAGTAGTGTTGTGTTATTATATATTGATATATTGTTCATTTATAGCAAAATGATTTGGTCGAGATGGACACACAAATGTTTAGAGGTATTTCAAAAATAAGTAAAAGATTCAAATACTTAAAGTTAGTCATATTTTCTCAGTTTGCACAGGATATCCCAGTGAAGTCTAGGACTGATAAAACTATTACCAGCACTTTTCTTAAAATACTGCATGTAAAACCTCTAAGAAACCTTCACATATTGGATATTTTACAAGAAGGTATTTACAGAGTTTATTAAGACACATGAGATTAATCATGACTTTACTTGAGTGAAGTGAACTCATGTGTTGCAGAACAATTCAACAACATTTTAAAAATATTTCTGCCTAATATAACTGCAGGTTTTAGATTTAGTTTGCAATTTGACTGATAATACAATTATGCAAATTCAGAACAATGAAGCTGAAGCTAAAAGATATTAATAAATGTAATGAAAATGAAGTACATTTAGATGATATAATTGTCCCATATGAAACAGCTTAAAAAGTGATGGTGCAAACTTACCCTAACTGAATTGATCCATATTTCCAGGATGTGTGGCGCATGTCTAAGACTTCAGAACACGTAAAGTGTAAAATGCAACTCTCAACCATTTTCGAGAACATCGAGTTTGAAAATTTTATGCATGATTATGTGCTTCATGTGGTCTCTAGTATTCAAGGATCTAACAGCCAAGTGAGCTTAGCTTCATCAGGGTGAGATGTGTGGACTGACTCTCTCTATTGGTACCATTTTTCTTCATTCTTACGTAATTCTAACAAGAGAAATGCATGATATGCCATGAGACTGTGTGATAACTGAGAATCATTCATGAATGTAAACCAAGTTTGTTTTGCAATAAATGCTTTAAAAAGTCATGCAAATGCAGAAATTCGCCATTCATTACAAGTGCTGTATGTCACAATAATAATTTTTTCTGTATTTCTATGACAAGTATCATCCTCATTCATGCACAGTGCATAGGTTACATATTATATTTGCCAAAAATGTAGATTCAATAATATAAATTATATGACTATACTGACATGATTGAGAGTTACAGTGTATCCTTCTTTTATTTCCAATCTCCTTATGGATTTCTTTTGTCCATTTTGATGATCATGAAAATAATAAATGAATAGTTAAATGGTACTCTAGGTATTCATAATAAGTCTGTTGTTAAAATTATATGAAAATGGAAAAAAACAAATGCCAGTAGAGAGATTCGATGTAAAGACTTTGTACTTTTGGAATCAAGCCCTTAGTCACTCAGTTGTGTACTCTTTGTATACTAACAGTCATACAAAGGATATAAGCATGCATATAATTTCAAACTCGGTTTTCTCAAAAACAGTTGAGAGTTACGTTTTCCTGTTTACATACTTCAAAGTCCTAGTCATGCCCTTCATATCGTGTCAATATGAATCAAATTGGTGAGGAAAGGTTGTATGGTTCCCTTGTTAGCATAAAGTAAGAGGTAAAATGACAAACATTCACATTTTATTTGCAGTCTCTAAATCTTTAATCAGTTCCAGTTCATTAAAGATTAGTTCGAAATATTAGTGAACTTTGTGGTTCTTTCAGGTTTATCATATCAAAATTCTTTTTATATGTTTACAGACCAATATGAACCTATAAGATAAATTATTAAAGTGAATGTAATACTTTTATTTATATATGGATGAACCTTGGGACAATTTTCCATCACCTTCTGAAAAGATAGCATCCTTCAATGAAGACATAAAACAGTCTATTATCATCACATCTTCAACTACTGGAAGTGGAAAATCGTTCCAATAAGAGCATTGTAAACAGAAGATCAATTAATTAGAGCTAAGGAGCAGATGTCATGTAGTTTCATTTTCATTAGATAAGAAATTATATTATTTAATCAAAGAATTTCTTCATATTTTTCTTTGGTTGTTGAAGTTGTTTCCTCTTGTTCTTCTCTCAGTTAAATTCTTGACTTTCTTACATATTGTTTAACAAAATGAACTTTTGTCTCTCTACGTCAGTGATTATCAAACTTATTTGCTCAAGAAACAATACTGACATTGTGGGGCAGCACCCCAGATCACATATATATTGACCTTACCATTAATTGTAACTTACATATATTAGTGTGTGTTATGAGCCCCTAGTGGACTAGATTCAGAAAGGGCACGATGAGCTGGCTTCTGCCCCCCGAGTACTGATTGTTAAAAATCTGAACTCTCTGTGTCTATGGCTCTCTGTTTCAGATTGGTTCCACTCTGAGCTACCCCAAAGTTATCACACTGTAATTGTCTGATGAAGTTTTGTCTTGTTACCTGTGTGACTGGATGACTAACTGATTAATAATAGCAAGTGTACTTACATTTAAATGGGTTATACAATATGAGACATGATCACAAATGTTAGTTAAATGCTTTGAATGTCATGTTTCTTCTAGACATTGAGTTGTATTGCAACAGCCTTAGTTTAATTTCATAATCTTTAGTAGACATATCCACTGGACCACACTTGAAGATGACTGTCTCTATAATGTGCATTCACAGACCCATGTTAGTTCCATTTGAATACTTAGGTCAGAGCCGAATTCACAAACATCAATTTAATTTAAGCACATTTTAAAATATTTCTTTCTCTGTAAGCATTTTTGTTATTTACTGATCATGAAAACTACACTCTCAAGGAGCTCTTAATGTTAGTTGATACTTTCAGATACAGCTGATAGTTGCCAGATGCATTTTATTATAACACATGACTGAGACCTGCAGGTCACAGGAATACCTGATTCGGGCTGCATGCAGCCCACTGGCTGCAGTTTCATTAGCACTGCTCTGTGCTGATGTTGTTTTGTTCCCTATAAATAGAACATTCATACAAGATTAATTAAAGAATAGTGTTATAATCTCTAATTTAATGTATAGTGTTAGTCTTCTGGTTTCATACGCAAAGAAGAATTCAGGTTTATTTCAAAGATTCTTTGGAGAACATCTACTCTGCAGCTGATGACCCATTTGTGTGCCAATGTTAACACCACAACATTGGCAACTACGACAAAGGGGCACTGGACATTGGCTAAGTGCCAGAGTATTGCGTGGCCTGATTAGTCCCAATACCTTCTTCATCATGTGGATGGGAGGGTGTGAATCTGTCATCTTCCAGGGGAACAGCTCCTTGACACCTGTACTGTGGGTGGCAGACAAGCTGGTAGGAACTGCACTTTGCTCTGAGAACATTCAAGTAGGCATCCATGGGTCCAGTGGAGCTTGGGCAAGTCACCATGATGGCCAAGACGTATCGTACACTGGTTACAGATCACCTGTATCCCTCCATGATGGTCACATTTCCCAATGGAAATGGCATTTTTCAAAAAGATAATGCGCTATGTCAGAAGGTCAGGAGAGTGATTGAGTGGTTTGAGGCAAATAGTGAAGTGTCCCAATTGATGTGCTTTCCCCCAACTCACCAGATCTGAGCTCAATTGAGCACACCTGTGATGTGATTGAATATGGCGTCAGAGTTCATCGCCCCTCCCCCTGGACTTTATTGGCGTTAGATGGCTTCTTGTGCAGATGTGGTGCCAACTCCCTCCAGCGACCTATCAAAGCTTCATTGCTTCCATGCCACAATGTGTTGCCATTGTTATCCATACCAAAGGTAGACAGGTTGGCTATTAGATAGGTGGTCATTATGTTATGGTTGATCAGTGTACAACTTGCTTCTCAGTCCAAGGAATTTCAATACTATTTTACCTCTGCACTCATTTCTCATTTTCTTTAATATTTCTCATTAATTTTTATGATGTTATAAATAGTATATTGAAGATAATTATTTGAATCAAACATTTTGATCTTATCTATTATATATCGTAAATTCTTAGGCGTTTTTAGGTCCTTATTTTGATTTCATAATGATGTAATGGAAACTCTATATTAACCGCTTTTGATTGATACAATATAGTAACTTCCATATAGATTGACTTGTTGTCCTTGGATATAGTTTTATCCAGATGTATTGCAGTCAGTTTGTCATTGAACAACTACATGCATTTAATGTTTAATTCAGCAATCAATTTGCTACCTTTTACCATGATCATGAAATGTGACATCATCACAAAAAGTAGAGATACAAAAAAACATCATATGTGGCTCATAAATAATTAACACTTAGAAATTTTGACTCAGATATAATATGGGTAATAAGTGAAATAAGCTTTGAAAATAAGATGTTTGTAAAATAAACTGAAATGATTGTGAAAAATTTTACAGTCAACCACTGCATCAACCATCAGACATTAGATTCAAACAGAATACATGGTCAAGGAACAAAAGCACATTTTGTCAGCACTTAGTGAAACAACATAGAAAAAACTGCAAGTTTTACATATTTTATTGAAAGAACGTTTAACCTTCTACCATTATACTACTAAGGAGACTGTGTACACTACACTTGTCCGTCCACTTTTAGAATACTGTTGTGTGGTGTGGGATCCTTACCAGATAGGAATGACTGAGTACATCGAAAAAGTTAAAAGAAAGGCAGCACGTTTTGTATTATCGCGAAATATGGGAGAGAGTGTCACAGAAATGATACAGGATTTGGGATGGACATCATTAAAAGAAAGGCGTTTTTCGTTGCGACGGAATATTCTCACGAAATTCCAATCACCAATTTTCTGCTCCAAATGCGAAAATATTTTGTTGACACCGACTTATATAGGGAGGAACGATCACCAAGATAAAATAAGGGAAATTAGAGCTCATACGGTGTTCATTCTTCCCGCGTGCTGTACGAGTTTGGAATAATAGAAAATTGTGAAGGTGGTTCAATGAACCCTCTGCAAGGAACTTAAATGTGATTTGCAGACTATCCATGTAGATGTAGATTCGCCCCAATATCTCTCCCAGAATAATCACTTGTCGCTTTAACTTATCACATTAAAAATCCTTGAAATCTTTAATATCCCTTCATGCTATCTCATTTCATGTATTAGCTAGGCTAATGGAGTGTTTTATGCAACAGTAATGAGATGAGACATTGGTCTTTCTTGTCTTTAGCTGATTAACATTACACCTTTCATTGAATGAGTAGACACAGATCAATAAATTCAGTTTTCATTCCACTTTTAGTACATCACATATCACGACTGAAACTTGCATCTGTTCAGTTTCTCGTTGTTTTATAAGCCAATACTGTTTAAAGGTGTTTTGGAACAACACAAACTGTTGATTTGATTGACTATTATTGGAGTATTTTATATTTCATCTGCACATTAATATGAGCTTATTTTAATGGTATTTTCTCTAGTTTTGCAAAATGCTGTTGTCCCCTTAAATAAATATAATTTTCAAAGCTGATTGGAGATGTATCACTCTGTCTAAAATGCACCTATACCATCATGCTTGGAAGTCTGTCATCATATATTATTGTCCAGTCCTCTAGAATTTTAAGAACCGTTTTTTATATGGGAATGCTGTGCTAGTACTGCGAACGGTTGAAAGCAAGGGCAAAACTACAGCCATAATTTTTCCCGAGGGCATGCAGCTATACTGTATGGTTAATGATGATGGCGTCATCTTGGGTAAAATATTCCGGAGGTAAAATAGTCCCCCATTCGGATCTCCGGGTGGGGACTACTCAAGAGGACGTCATTATCAGGAGACAGGAAAGGCAAATCTACGTTTCTAGCATTTGTAGACTTAGAGAAAGCTTTTGACAATGTTGACTGGAATACTCTCTTTCAAATTCTGAAGGTGCCAGGGGTAAAATATAGGGAGCGAAAGGCTACTTACATTTTGTACAGAAACCAAATGGCAGTTATAAGAGTCGACGGGCATGAAAGGGAAGCAGTGGTTGGGAAGGGAGTGAGACAGGGTTGTAGCCTCTCCCTGATGTTATTCAATCTGTATATTGAGCAAGCAGTGAACGAAGCAAAAGAAATATTCGGAGTAGGTATTAAAATCCATGGAGAAGAAATAAAAACTTTGAGGTTCGCCGATGACATTGTAATTCTATCAGAGACAGCAAAGGACTTGGAAGAGCAGTTGAACGGAATGGATAGTGTCTTGAAAGGAGGATATAAGATGAACATCAACTAAAGCAAAACGAGGATAATGGAATGTAGTCGAATTAAGTTGGGTGATGCTGAGGGTATTAGATTAGGAAATGAGACACTTAAAGTAGTAAAGGAGTTTTGCTATTTGGGGAGCAAAATAACTGATGATGGTCGAAGTAGAGAGGATATAAAATGTAGACTGGCAATGGGAAGGAAAGCGTTTCTGAAGAAGAGACATTTGTTAACATCGAGTATAGATTTAAGTGTCAGGAAATCGTTTCTGAAAGTATTTGTGTGGAGTGTAGCCATGTATGGAAGTGAAACATGGACGATAAATAGTTTGGACAAGAAGAGAATAGAACCTTTTGAGATGTGGTGCTACAGAAGAATGCTGAAGATTAGATGGGTAGATCACATAACTAATGAGGAGGTGTTGAATAGGATTGGGGAGAAGAGAAGTTTGTGGCACAACTTGACTAGAAGAAGGGATCGGTTGGTAGGACATGTTCTGAGGCATCAAGGGATCACCAATTTAGCATTGGAGGGCAGTGTGGAGGGTAAAAATCGTAGAGGGAGACCAAGAGATGAATATACCAAGCTGATTCAGAAGGATGTAGGGTGCAGTAGGTACTGGGAGATGAAGAAGCTTGCACAGGATAGAGTAGCATGGAGAGCTGCATCAAACCAGTCTCAGGAGTGGAGACCACAACAACAACAACTGCAGATGGTAAGAGGTGAATCTGGCTTATTGTTGGTGGGGGATGTTCTAACATTTCATATTACATAGTCTTCAGTTATCTCATTACCAAAGTAAGTGTAACATCAGGTACACTATACTGTTTAAATGTGATTTTTTCCTCTTATGTATTTATTCACACTATTGATCGATATGACTTGTGTAGTGTTGCACAGTTATTTCTTTAGCCTTCGCAAGGTAATCAGTAAAAAAACCAGTGTTGCATAGGGCACAGCCTTTCCAACAGCTGCTATTGGGTAAGACTTATGTAGTGTTGCACAATTACTCTTTGGCCTTTGCTAGCTAATCAGTAAGAAAAATCACTGTTGCATAGGGCACAGCCCTTCCAACAGCCGCTATCGACCTCACTTTTTGTGATTTGTGACATTGCCTTTTGTTAGTAATGATTCTTTTCTGTAGTGAAATGGTATACCCACATATCATCCCAAGCAGATGTCCCCAGTGATGGGTCGACTTTTTGCAACCACCTATATGATGGTGTAGGTTAGGATCCTATGTATCATATCCTGCAGCCATTCACCCTGGTCATCCTTCAATTGTGAGTAAATGACAAAAGTAATTAGCCTGATACTCTAGAACATTATAATTAACACTATTGAATTGACATTCCCCAGTAAATTGCTACCGTGTGTGCTATTATGTACGCAGGAAGTCAGAAATAAATACAGATCTAGGGTTGCTAAAGAACCTGAACATTTGGAGTTAGAATATGGAAATGGGGTCATCACCAGCTGAAAATCAGGAAAACTGACAGAACAACTGTGCAGACAATATTTGCAATCCATATTGAAACCACATGCCAAAGAAAATCGTTTTTCGTTTGTTGATTTATGGAATAGTCAGAGGGACAACACATTATATTATGAAACATTGTGAACAGCACTGCAAAAGTTATAGGTGCTGTGAAAATTATTGGACAGAAGTGTTCTCCCCAGTGTCAGCCATGTGATGTATATTTTTATCGTCAGGTGAAAAATACAAAAAAACTTCAGAGCACACCTGAATTAATTCAAGAAAAACGCGAAATCGCTAAATGTGAAGATGTAATCGAAATAAGTTCAGTTGTTTTTTGGAATTTGTGTGCACCAAACTTTCAAAACATGATAAGGTATGCCTGGTATGGATCAAAGTTTCAAAATGAAAAGACAGTATTTCGTAATGTCAATGAAGAGTGCTTCATATTGAATATGATGAAGAAACTATGTAAATATAGAAACGTAGCGTTCATATTTTGTCCATTGTGCGAGAACAACTTGTGTTTTAAATGTTTGCGTGACGAAGATCAGCAGAAAAATTGTACGTCTGCCAATGAAAGATAAATTTTTGGGACTCTTGCACAACAAATATGAATACTGATAATTACAGGGCTATTACAAATGATTGAAGCGATTTCATAAATTCACTGTAGCTCCATTCATTGACATATGGTCACAACACACTACAGATACGTAGAAAAACTCATAAAGTTTTGCTCGGCTGAAGCTGCACTTCAGGTTTCTGCCGCCAGAGTGCTCCAGAGCGCAGTGAGACAAAATGGCGACAGGAGCCGAGAAAGCGTATGTCGTGCTTGAAATGCACTCACATCAGTCAGTCATAACAGTGCAACGACACTTCAGGACGAAGTTCAACAAAGATCCACCAACTGCTAACTCCATTCGGCGATGGTATGCGCAGTTTAAAGCTTCTGGATGCCTCTGTAAGGGGAAATCAACGGGTCGGCCTGCAGTGAGCGAAGAAATGGTTGAACGCGTGCGGGCAAGTTTCACGCGTAGCCCGCGGAAGTCGACGAATAAAGCAAGCAGAGAGCTATTTTCATCTTTCAACAGGATGCTGCTCCACCGCACTTCCATCATGATGTTCGGCATTTCTTAAACAGGAGATTGGAAAACCGATGGATCGGTCGTGGTGGAGATCATGATCAGCAATTCATGTCATGCCCTCCACGCTCTCCCGATTTAACCCCATGCGATTTCTTTCTGTGGGGTTATGTGAAAGATTCAGTGTTTAAACCTCCTCTACCAGGAAACGTGCCAGAACTGCGAGCTCGCATCAACGATGCTTTCGAACTCATTGATGGGGCACGCTGCGCCGAGTGTGGGAGGAACTTGATAATCGGCTTGATGTCTGCCGAATCACTAAAGGGGCACATATCGATCATTTGTGAATGCCTAAAAAGACTTCTTGAGTTTTTGTATGTGTGTGCAAAGCATTGTGAAAATATCTCAAATAATAAAGTTATTGTAGAGCTGTGAAATCGCTTCAATCATTTGTAATAACCCTGTATTTCGTTTTTACTGTCTAGTCGCATGATCGGTATTTTTAAATGGTTAAATATTGCAATATATGAATGAAAAAACGCTTTAACCAAGATGGACAGATTCCAAATGAAAAAAGAGTGACAGGAAGACAATATTAGAACAAATGAAAAAGTTAATACAATGGTTAAAATGAGGTGACAAGGGATTAGAAACTTTAAAATATATCATGTTTGAACCAAACTGAAGAAAAGTAACGATACAAGACATTTCGAAAAAAAATTAAAAAATTTAAACAAATATAACAGGTTTTGAACCCACAAACTTTTTTCACTATATATATTTATTTAAAATTTAATAACAACGATAAATTCTGAACATTTGAATATACATCAGAGTTGTAGATTTATCAAGCTGGTACACATTTACTGTCATTTTTAGAAGTTTTCGGCTTTACATTCCATTTCTTTTTGATCTTCCTACAATTTTCTTCCTCAAGTCTGTTTCCATGGCCATTTTTCGTATTTTTGCAGATAAATCACAACAGGACAGTCATAAGAAACGTATGTCTAATGTCAACACATCAATGATCATTGAATTGAGCTATAGTATGTGTGATGCACTTTATGATGCCACAGGCACAGTGTGCATGGTGATCTGATTTATGTTCTTTAGGCAGCACTGTTAGTTGGGAAGTATGAGAGAAACATTATTATGACAGATGGAGCAGACCGGTGGAAGAAAATGTTCGCATGTAGTACAAACAATAACATAAACTGAAAGACGATACCGCAATATACAACAAGCAGAGAGGAGAATGGGACTATACATTGTAAAGTATACATAGTAAAGCCTATAACCAAAAATACAATTCAAAATTTTATATGTAATAGTGAAGTGAAGAGAAGGAGAAGTAATAGAAAAAGAATTCCTTTTTTTTCTTGGTATATGAGGTGCAGATCTTATCACTAAGTGAAGCATTTATGCTGTCGCAATATAAAGCATAAAATCAATTGCAGCTGGATCAGATGCGACACTGCATGAGAGGAAGGAAAGGATGCATTTCTAACACACACAAAAAAGGAAGAGCTTGGAATTTGCCATGTGCTTATTTCCGGCATGGGAGTGTGTTTTATTGTGTGGACAAGCATCACATTGCAGCATTTGACACATTTAGAAACACTGGTAGTACCTTTGGAAGTACTTTGGACTCTGATTTGAAATTATGGAGATGAGCAATGTTCTAGAGGGAGCACACTTTGTAATCACTAACTTCTCTATGAAGAGCGCTTCACGTTGTTATACTTGATGAAGGTAAACGATCTGGGGTGAGAGGAGAAATAATTTTTTTTTCTATTGCAGTTTTTTACTTGTCACTGCACGCTTCTGTCTTAGGATGATTGTGGTGGGATGGCTAGTGGCTGTGCTGATTGTCAATGCCGATTGCTGTCTGCAACGGAATTTGGAGGAAGTTTCTGAAGCTGTAATGGTAGCTCCTGTACTGTTGTGTCCTCTTATTCTCCTCTCAGAGGTCCATCAGGTAGGCCAGGTGGTCGTGCTGCTACCTCGCTACGATGGTGTGTGCTGAGAGTCGACAATCTCTTGGATCGTCGGAACAGTTGGGACAGTGATTACTTCCACTACGATCCTTCCCGGCGCTGTTCTGTTGAAGGGAACTATCATTTGCTGGCATGCTTTCCTGGTGTCATTGCTCGAGGGTGTCTGTCAAGGCACATATGTCACACTTTCAGTTGCGACGAGTTTTATCTCCACCAGTCTTTGATTTGTCGGTACCTTTCCGTTTACTGTTTTGTACATGTCTCCTTGGAATAATTTGGCAACACGTTTCGTCAGTGTACAATAATAGTATGCTACCAGTTTTTCTACAACGGCAGTCGGAATAATACTGTTAATTATAATGCTCTAGAGTACCAGGCTAAATTTTTTTCATCATTTACTAGTAAACGAAGGCCCACCAGGGTGAATGGCTTTGGCATGTGATACCTGAGGTCCCAAACTACACTACCATATAAGTGGTTGCATAAAATCGATCCAACCACTGGGGTCCTCTTCTTGTTAGTAATAGAGACGAACACAAAATCAGTCTGGATTCTTTTTAAATGGTCTACACATTCCTGGGAAATTAGTTTAGCAATTTACCACTGCTCAGCATACCACAATGTCACTCACCTTGCATAAACTTGTCTCACAGTTAACTACTCCTTTAAAATTTACTTTACTTTCTCTTCTGATATACTTACGGATTCAGCATTGTGATACACTTATACTCACTGCTCATTCAATATCAGATTGTGCACTTTTTGGTACTTCCATCTGTGGTGGAAAGTTTGGGAAATTCTTCATGTTGAAAATCTTGAAGAGAAATATTGCTAGCTTTGAATTTAGATATCTGTTGCTTAATTGTTGGAAATGAGTCAGCAGGATCAAAATTTTAGCCATTAGATAATATTCTGCTGGAACAGTAGAAAGCTTATAATTATATGAGGGCTGTTCAATAAAGAATGATCATAATTTTTTATGGTCATAATTTCTCACGCTAAAATTTAACCTTATGATATTCTGTTAGCTGAATGTGTAATAAATATGCTGTAGTAGTTTCATTGTTGGGACTCCTGGTTCCCGCCTGTGAGAGGCACGCAAGGTCAGACATATTCAGTAACTCCTGCCACTGCAATGTGGGTAACACACGAGGAACAGTATGCAGCTTTGAAATTCTGCTTCTGTCTCAACAAATCTTCAGCTGAGGCCTATACGATGTTACAGGAGGCCTATGGAGAGTCTGTTCTTCCCTACAGCACAGCTCGAAGGTGGTTTAAAATGTTTAAAGAGTGGAGGCAGTCAATTTGAAACAAAGGTGGACCCAGTGTTCCAGTTACTGCTCTTACAGAAGAAAACATCAACACTGCTGCTGTAATTGTGAGAGAGGATCGACGAATTACCTTAAGATTACTTTCTGAAGTACTGAACATTTCATTGAGTGCCACCCAGACGTTGGTGACAGAAAAATTACACGTGATACGTGTTTGTGCGTGGTGGGTACCAAGAATGTTGATTCCCGAACAAAAGGACATTCGCATGCAGGTCTGTATGCAGTTACAGTTTATGTTAGAGGAAGCAAACAGCAAAGCACAGTTTGGAAATATCCTTCATCACCAATCCTCAAAAAAGCAAAAGTGGTGGTTTCTGCTGGGAAAGTTATGGTCATATCATTCTTTGATAATTATGGAATGGTTTATCAGCATGTTGTATCTGCACACGTATCAGTAACTGGACAATACTACAGGGATGTCCTGAAAACGTTGCAAGTACGTATCAGGCGCAAAAGACCTCATTTCCGTGAAGCAGGCTGGATGCAGCACTACTATAATGCGCAGCCGCGTATTGCCAATGTTGTTGCTGAATATCTAGCAAAAATCAATGTGAAGTGCATCCATCACCCTCCCTATAGTCCGTGTTTAGCCCCATGTGACTCTTTTCTACTCCCTAACATGAAGAAACGCCTTCGTGGGAGGCATTATCAATCGTCAGAAGCAGTGGTGAAGGCTGCAGAGGTGACTTTGAAGGATCTCTCAAATAATGGTTTCCAGCAGAAACACAGTGCATCACATTCATGGGAGACTACTTTGAGAAGGACTATCAAAATTAGGTATGTAGGTAAATGTATGTTGTCAAAAAAAATTATGATTATTATTTATTGAACGGCCCCCATAATTATGACATCACCTTATGTCAGCTTACAAATTTAAATGAATTCATACAATACATTTGCTTTAAAAAGCCACACAAACAACACCAAAATTGTGTTGATATCAGTGTCATCTCTGGATAAGTGGAGAACTTTTTCAGCTTGCTCTTACATCTACAAGTACAAAAATCTCAGGAATAGGCAGATGTCAAATAAAAATTCAACCATTGAGTTTTTAGTGCACAGGATGGTGTTCAAAATAACATTCACATTTGAATCCACAATTGATTATTTTACAGCATTATCTGTCACAACATCCATTTTGGCATTATGAAATTCTTTTGTGTTTTTTGTTTTGTTTAGACATCTTATATGGTACTTGTTAACATGAAGGTGTAAAGGAATATCACTGTTATAAATGCTGGAGATTAAAACAACTTGGTACTCAGTTTTATTACTTTTCAACACTGGACGTTTAGATACGCAAAATGTATAATGGACACTGATTAGTATTACTAAGTACATATCTTCAGGTTCCCAGACAGTAAATTAGTCAATACAAATAGAAGCATTCTATTCGAAATTAGGTAAGTTATTTTCAGTTGATAAGGGAGCATATTCTTGCTCTTCACTGAGATCAAGTAATTCATATCTCATGTGAGCACCATCTTGGAAAATGCAATGTATTTTTCTTCAATAAGTCTTACAAAAATATGTTTTGCATCCCTATCACCTCTAGAAAAGAATATGGCATGACTTGCCAAGCAGATGTAACGATGTCCATAAATATTGTTGTAATACTTTTCATCCCACAGTCCTGTGAATAGAGTGTAATGAATATCTTTTGTTTAGAATATATTTCTTTTACAACAAAATAGTTCATCCTGTTCATCAAATCTAATTTGATTCATCACAGAATCGACTAGTCACTAGGCCACTGTCATGCACAACCATCGCTGTTATTCATTTAATGATAACCACACTATGAATTTTGCTATTTTCATGTGTTCATGTCAGGAAAAATAAGGAATTAAGCTTTTCAATGACTACACAGTCACAATGAGAGAGAAGATCTTTGTCATTTAAATTTTAGGTGTGGGTAAGATGCAGACAAAAAGAGAGATAAAGTTTGATGTTCATTTATGCAGTATGACACAATAGAGGCATGTTCAGAAAAAAATTGTACCCTCATACACCATTGCTAACAGCTGGATATATAAAATGAAACAAAAACCTAACAAGGCATTGATTTAAAGGTGTAATGTTCCCTTGCTGTATGGAAACTGATTGTTCTAAGACAGACTGAAAAAGAAACCTTAGTCATATTAGGTTCTCTGGAAGTAATTCACACTTACAGTTCAAGGCGTTTCTAAGGAAGAAGTGGAAAACCTGGACCAGTATTTAAATTTTGCAAGATAAATGTCCTTTTTGAACAGAGTTAGCTGTCTGGAGAAAATTAAACTTAAATGACATTTCAATAGAGACTGGTACCACATGAAATCATATAGCACATTAGGACTTCTCCAGGTTTCACATTTTGAAATTTATTGCTATATTATTGGTTAACAAAGTGCAAAACCTCACAAAAGATGATCGCATAAAGTTTAAGATAATTTCTCACATCCTAACAGATCAGAAGAATAACAATTGCCTCACATAACAATAATGTGTGATAACTGCCTTTTCATTTGATGGTGCTGTAGTGATGTGTTAGCTACTTTCGATTTTTTTTTTGCCATTTGCAACAAACTTGCAGTCTGTCAGAAGTATATGAAAGAGTAGGGGAAGAGACAGGGCGAATTACTGTCCCTGGATTCTTTTACAGCTCTTGATTTGGAACCACTGTGCCAGCCTATTAAAGACTAGGCTTGTTTTCCTGAAGACCACATTTACCTTTGCCACTTTCTTAGTTGCCCCTCCCCTCCCCCCCTAAAAAAGAATGTGTCGATGGATGGTTGCTTTAGAAAAAGTGGTTCTGTGAAGAATTTGTGTCGTGTGTAACAAGATGGTTGATTCTGACAATGAAGAGCTAATTACTCATTGACGTTGCTCTCTCTCAGTCAGATGTAGAAGAACTGGTCAGTGGCTGCATCAAAGTGAAATTTTTACCACCTAAAGTGATGGGACTGTTGCAATCAACTGAAAAAAAATATCAGGAAAATGTTAAACATATGTGTAAGAGACAGATATTATGCAATATTGTTGAAGAAGAGGGGGAAAATGGTGTGATAATAGTTTTGAAATCAATTAATGCGAAAGACGTCATTTATATGACTACATCTGTGTGGGATCATCTTCACAAACCAACAATCATGAGGTATTGGAAAGATATGTGGACTGCCATTGCCCATCGAATAAAGAAACTGGCGACTATGTCGACCAGTCACAGTCTGCTGAAAAATTTGTAAACATCCCTGAATCCTGACATATGATACAAATGAGTTGCTTCGAAATGAGAATGATACTGACTATAGTCTGATTTCTAATGATGAAAATTTCTCCTTTTGTTCGTCTGCAGACAATAGCGATAATGATAATGGGTTAGTTGTCGATGTTGGTGCTCAATCTGAAGACAAGACACCTACAGAGAGAACAAAGCAGCTGGACAAAGTATCAGTCTATTTGGAACGTCAGGCAACTACAGCCAAACTAATGCTGGTGGAATGCCAGGGTAATGGCTCTGCACACAAACTAAATACGAATTTGGTTCATAAGAAACTAACTGATAGTTTAAGTTTTTAAGATTCACTGTGTTTTTTTCAATATATTATCACTATTTATGTGAAAATAATCTATAGTTCGTGTGTTTACGAGAAAATGAATATATATATATATATATATATATATATATATATATATATATGTGTGTGTGTGTGTGTGTGTTTGTGTGTGTGTGTGTGTTTATGGCATTTAACATGGGCCATTCTAAATTTTTTCTTTGGTTTTTCTATAATATACATGACTTAAGGGCTCAGCTAGTAAAAAAAAATGATGTTCCACCTCATTTTGGTGACAGTTTCATTTTCTGGTTATACTGAAAGTGCCACATATTCAGACTGCAAAATATAAGCCTGTGGTTGTATCCAAGTATTTGTTCAGCAGCGGAAATCTTTGGTAGAACGAGAGCTGTGTGAACTATAAAACAGCGATCGTCTCCAGCTCTCTCGAGCCAAGCCAGTTGTCCTGAGAACATGGTGGTGGTGGCTCGCTTCCCTGCCATCGTGTTCAATGCTGCCCACCGAGCTACGCGTTGAGCTTGCCGATGACGGTCTGCCAGTCCCTGAGGCGGTCGAGTGCGTCTCTGGCGGCGGCGGCCATCAGCGCTTCCGAGGATCCCTCAGGCTCGAAGCCGAGGATGAGGCTGGCTTCCTCCAGGCAGCGTACCACCTTCTTGAGGTCACGGCCCAGCTCCCGCTTGCCGATCGTGCGAGCCTCGAAGCGCCGCGTTGCCAGGATCATGATGGGTGCATGTAGCTCGTACAGCACGATACCTGTGGGCACACATCACAGGTTATGTGAGTTGAGGACCTGCAACAAGCAGTGCACACTTTATAAACACCAATCCAGTGGAAATCCTCCTCCAGTGTCCGTACAGCAGAAGCAGCCATGAATTCGGAAGCGAACTGTGCCTTGGAGTGAGTGCCCTAGTGCTTAGCCTTGCTACACACTTCCCCCACCACCATGCCGTACTTTCTGAGTGAGAGGAAGGGGAAGAGGGAAAACTGGAAACGTGTTGCATTTAAATGGCAATGCAACCACATTGCATATGACTTGATTTTATGTTTCACATTTCTCAACAATGTAGATCACTCACAAAACAAACGTTTTTGTTCGTTAATTATTTTTTGGAGCGCTGAAGACACAATAAAAATTTTATCTGGTATAAACCGTCTGCATATGGATAGGCACAGTCAATTCCACAGATTTTGTCACTCAGGTTACCATGTAATTGTAACTTCTTTAGCCCCATAACCGAAAAAATCTTTTCACATACATATGTTCATTGAAATATTTCACCACACTGGTTATGTAGATGTGAAAAGTCTTCTTGAAGAAAACTATGTGGGCTTCCAAGAGTTTTAATGCAAAAGAAATGGTCTTTTTAATGGGGATTACAATAGAGAGCAATCAGTTCCATCTGTACATGCACAGGGGCACTTTCAACTGAAATACCAAAAACAAAACGTTTAGAAAAGTATCCTTGTATTTCTTTCATAGTCAACAACGAATTTTTTTAAAATTCGCTTTTTCTTAGGACTTAGGGAAATGGAGAAGTTTCTTTTGTCAGAATTTGTCCCTTTTACACCACGATTTTCTTTTTAAATGCATCACAATCAAATCAGAAACAAGTTGTTTTTCATCTTACAATGTTTTACTGTGATCAATGTGCAGTCCAGTCCACTTAAAATAAGAGGTCAGCGGTCCATTTCGGATGTTATAGTTTTCGTTCCTGCTCTACTTTCTCCATCATAAATTCAACAACAGCGGGGTCTAAATCGAAAAGTCATTCCAGGCATGTCTCCTGACTTAACCAACGTACTTTGCAGTAATATATAAAGCTTCCATACTTTTCTGTCAGTTTCATGGGAAACCGTTGCAACTGACAGTGGAATAATGCGTGTGACATCAGAAAATTTACTATTAGTACCACCAATTTCATCAGTGCTCCATGCCTGCAAATTCAGCACAGAGTGCGTCTTGATGTACAAAACAACTAATCTCGTCTGTCGATCATTGCAATTTTTTGCTCTTTCTTTGTCAACTAAATCTTCAAATTACTTTTTGCATGGTATTGTAATGTTGTTTCTTAGGAAATTTGTGGTACCTGTCGATTAAGCCACTGTATGTCACATAACAGATACTGATAACTCTTATCTTTCTCATAGTCATTCACATTCATTTTAAAGGCTTGTGATGATAGAAAATGAACTTAAAAGAGAAGTAAAATTTTGTTATCTTGTCAAATGAACTAACGCCAATGTCATGCAGATATAGTGCTTTCCTGCACTAATGATACTTGTATACTCATTTTCTTTCTCTTTGCACAATTTGCAATTCTATGTAATATTTTTATCTCAGCAAGAACTATGAATAATATTTTGTTATCCTACCAAATGAAGTACTGTCAATATCATGTGGATATGAGTGCTTACATGCACAAGATGATACTTGTTTGTTATTTTCCTTGACTATGCTGTAAGCTTTTCAATTTCCTATTATGTGCATAACTTGTGTAATCTTATGCTTATGTTTATGTATTTTACTAATTTTGTAGAACATCTGATGCTGTTTTTCTCAGTTTTATTATGTAAGAATTTTGCGTTTCTTAAAAGTGAGTGTGGGGTTATGAAGGTTGGACTTAATACTTCTTTGGAAAGTTTGTCACTGATTCTGCATACACAGACTCTGAATCTGAGATATTATTATCGCAAATGGTAGCGAGCGAACAGTTGTTGAGAGTAGTCAGTGACAGATGAGGTTGCAGCCCATCGCGACCGTGCTAGTAGTGCCGGAAGAGACTTGGGTATAAATGAAAGATTTTTGGTAATTTGCCTTTTTACTGCTAGTAGTTGTTGCTTGCTTGCGCACTGGATGGATTCTTTCAGATTTGTGTATGCATACGTTGAGAGTAATATTCACATCTTTGTTGTGACCAGATACATAATTATTCATTATAGACATTGTGAAATAATTAAAGTTGTTGCTAATCAGTCTGTCGAAGAAAAGGAAAGATTCGAGTAAAGTTTGTCAGTGTTTAAATTATCGATATTCAGAATATAATAAATTAAAAGTTTTTATTGGTTTCTTTCCTGTTTCACACTGCTTAAGGCTTGTTGACCAAACCCTCCTGATTATTCAGTTTCTATACAAAAATGGCAGTAGTTGTAGCAGTAGTTGTGACCATGCATTGCACTCTGCATGGGTCGCAGTATTTCTTTTGAATTGTTTTAGCATGCTGTTGGATGCAGAATATTCATGCAGTTGTAGGGGCAAGACGAAATAAGTTGTCTGTTGCGTACAGCAGGATTAGTGGATTACTTATTAGGTGTCGGTAGAAAATATTTTTATAACCGCAGTCAAATACAAGAGAATTTGATTTTTCATGATTTATAACAAGAGTAATAAATTTATGTTTTTTTGTTTCTGTTTTTTGTTCTCATTCAGAATATTAGTATTGTCAGAGATGGCTCTACACATTTCCTTGCGTCTTTCACCAGAACTGTAATAATTACAAATATGAAGTTCAACAATTTTCAATCTGACTGAATATTTCTGCAGGTTTTTACGGACTGTGCTTCATTATAGTTTGAGGTTGCTGTTAATGTCTGCTAGGTCATTAACATACATTTGAACGAGGAAGACCCCCGCACACTTTCCTGGGGCACACCAGAAATTGCTTTTACTTGTCTCTGTTACAGCGTGTATCAGTGCTCAAGGACAACATTATCAGCACTCGATGTAGTAGTCATAAAATAAACGCTTGTGTCTGTTTACATTTGGTACGGTAGGGCAACCATTTGCAAGGCGTCTTCTGCTAGCAGTGGAGGAGTGGTTTGCGGTGCTGTTACTTTATTACTATCTGAAATTCCACTTATGAAGAACTCTTCTTCCAAGGTTCTTTCTAATGCCACGGAAAAAAGTGCAGCTCCATTTCATGTTCAAAAGATCTCTTTTGGTATTTATGGATACTTTAACGAGCCTTCGCACTGAGTCACAAATATTCTGATATATCCCTCGAGTATTTCCTAAGTTTTCCCAGACTTATACAGTACGGGAACGATGGCTCTTTGCGTGTTGTGCTGAAATTCGGCACACAAAATCTTTTCAGTTGACCTTACAAGTAAAAGTATAGTGGATTTTGATCCAGAGAATAAGGAAACAAGGGAATTGGTTCACCTATTCGTATCCATCTGTCACGGAATCAATTATTCGGAAGCCGACGTGCATTACTTTTATTTGTAG
The DNA here is from genome assembly GCF_021461385.2 of Schistocerca piceifrons. Classification (NCBI taxonomy): domain Eukaryota; kingdom Metazoa; phylum Arthropoda; class Insecta; order Orthoptera; family Acrididae; genus Schistocerca; species Schistocerca piceifrons. The sequence goes on from NC_060139.1 coordinate 1,009,503,344, forward strand.
GACTATTTTACAGTGTTGTCTAATGAATCACGGCACAAAATGCAGATTACCTTGATGTCCGTATGTTGGAACCTGGGGAAACATACTCAGTACTTCAGCAATACGTCATTGTATCTGGACTACAGCACGACGTAGGTCTGATACACGTGTACTTGTCGGTGGAAGGCAATTTGAACACATAGTGTCAAGGGCGTACCCAGCGAGGTGCAGGGATGGGCAGCTACCCGTCTCCCTCCTCCCTCGCCCCTCCTATCTTATAAAAAATTCTTCGTCAACACAACTCACCCTGTACCCCGCCAAATAAACGTATCAGTTGAGTATCAGATTGAGGAAAACTAGAATACGTAATGAATATTAATTAGTAGCAGACCCTGGGCATGTTCGTATACCATGTATGAAATACTTTCATGTGGCAGGCTGGTACTTCCTTTTCTTCTCTATTGCAGTGTTCCACACTACTCCAGAGCAACTTCCTCCACGCCAGCGGCTCGTGCTGTCACCAAAGAACAAAAAAAAGTGTGATAACGATGTAATAAATGACCATATCCGGCCACCAAACGAATTATATACAACTTACATGCCATCCAGGCTGTGTTATTGAAATAATTTTAATATAATTTTATCGATTGGTATTTTCCTAAGGAAAATGTTCCAAAAAATTCTTAAAACTGAAATACTGCTCTAATAATGCCAACAGGACGTCCAGGATGTAATGTTCCTTCCTTACTCTCGTCTTTCAAACTTGCTGTAGACAGAAAACTGCCTAGAGGGTGTGCGGACAGCTGTTCATTCTAAACTGTACATTCAAGTCCTACCCTCCACGAGAAAACAACCACATCTGTTGATGGCAAAGCCAATTTACTGCTCTTCAGGTGTATCGAGAACATTTTACGACTCACAGGAAACAAAGAGGCGTTGTGTACATCAGTCCCTGCTGAAGAGGGTAAAGAATAGTTCCTGTTCTCCTGTCGGCTACACGCAGTTGCGTAGTAATCGTGTGACGTGAGAGGACAGTGTCGGAAATGAACTGCATGTGCACCGCGCGAATGTTTATCAGTAGCAGTTACTCCTACTGGAGTAAACACGGGTGCACTTAACGTTTAGTGCTGCTGTCAGCGGCGCTCAGAGCGGTGAGTGGTCCAGGTTTGTTACTGAGCACTACTGCGTAGAAGTCGAGACTGTTCGTGTAGGATCCGTTATTGCTCCAACGTGACGTAGGTTACGGCGTTTAGCGTATGCCCTGCTTGCAGTTCATAGTAAACAATGCGTTTCTGTTCTGAGGCAACTGCCAATGCAGGAGTGAGGTGGCGCCAAACCAAACTCTTGAGACTCAGCCTGGGAATGGAAAAGTACTGAAAGCTAAGCAGGCTTGAAGAATGACGGCTAAACACTATCCGCCCTCACGAGAGGCGGATATGCTATTATAAAAGGAGGCAGGGAGTATTGTGAGTACAGAAGTAGTAACAGTAGAACTGGTCAGTCAATAAAGCTCAGTGACTTCGAACGTCGACTGGTCATTGGACGTAATCTGAGTAACACATACTTCAGGGATATTTCAGCCCTTTTTAAGCTGCCCAAGTCGACTGTTGGGTGATGGTGTCGCGGAAACGCGAAGGAACAGTCATAGCTAAATCAAGACCAGGCAGGCCTCAAGTACTGACGAAAAGGGCCCGTCGAGCATTGCGGAAGGTGGTTGTAAAAAATCGCATGAAATCAGCGGAAGGGAACACACATGAGGTCCGAAGTGCTACCAGCAGTCCAGTTAGTGCAATGGCTCTGCATAGGGAATAAAAAAGAGTGGGATACAATGGTCGAGCAACTCCTCATAGGCCCCACGCACATGTAGTCAGTGCTAAACGACGCTTGAGATTGTGTAAACAGCAACGCCACTGAGCCGTGGATGACTGAAAACGGGTGTTTTGGAGTGATGAATCACACTATACCCTGTGGCAATCCGACAGACGGTTTTGGGCTTAGCGAGTGTCTGGGGAACCATCATGTGTAGAGCCAACAGGACGCAGGACGTAGTGTTACTGTAAGGGGGTGTTTTCGTGATTGTGGTGCAGTCCCCTCATTGAATTTGAGAAAACGCTAAGTGCGGAAGGATGCGAAAACGCTTTACAGCATTGTGTGCTGGGTACAGTAAACGAATAGTTCGGAGACAATGACAGTATCAACTTGAACCTGTTGTAAAGCAGTGTCTGTGAGGCAAAGAAACATTCCTGAAGTGGACAGGTCCGTCCAGAGCCCCGAGCTAAATCCAAGGGGACGCCCTTGGGATGAGTTAGAACGTCGAGTCCACTCCAGACCCCAGCGTCCAACATTACCATCATCTCTGGTTTAGGCTCTTGAGGAAGAAGGGCTGTCATTCCTCCACAAATATTCAGGCACCTCGCTGAAAATGTCCCGAGCAGAGTTAAAGCCGTCATAAAGGCTATCCCACACTGATGTCCGCTAATACACTACTGGCCATTAAAATTGCTGCACCAAGAAGAACTGCAGATGATTAACGGGTATTCATTTGACAAATATATTATACTAGAACTGACATGTGATTACATTTTCACGCAATTTGGGTGCATAGATCCTCAGAAATCAGTACCCAGAACAACCATCTCTGGCCGTAATAACGGCCTTGATACGCCTGGGCATTGAGTCAAACAGAGCTTGCATGGCTTGTATAGGTACAGCTGCCCATGCAGCTTCAACGCGATACCATAGTTCATCAAGAGTACTGACTGGCGTATTGTGACGAGCCAGTTGCTGGGCCACCATTGACCAGACGTTTTCAATTGCTGAGAGATCTGGAGAATGCGCTGGCCAGGGGAGCAGTCGAACATATTCTGTATCCAGAAAGGCCCGTACAGGACCTGCAACATGCGGTAGTGCATTATCCTGCTGAAATGTAGGGTTTCGCAGGGATCGAAGGAAGGGTAGAGCCACCGGTCGTAACACATCTGAAATGTAACGTTCACTGTTCAAAGTACCGTCAATGCGAACAAGAGGTGACCGAGACGTGTAACCAATGGCACCCCATTCCATCACGCCAGGTGATACGCCAGTATGGCGATGACGAATACACGCTTCCAACGTGCGTTCACCGCGATGTAGCCAAACAGATGCGACCATCATGATGCTGTAAACAGAACCTGGATTCATCCGGAAAAATGACATTTTCCCATTCGTGCACCCAGGTTCGTCGTTGAGTACACCATCACAGGCGCTCCTGTCTGTGATGCAGCGTCAAGGGTAACCGCAGCCATGGTCTCCGAGCTGATAGTCCATGCTGCTGCAAACGTCGTCGAACTGTACGTGCAGATGGTTGTTGTCTTGCAAACGTCCCCATCTGTTGACTCAGGGATCGAGACGCGGCTGCACGATCCGTTACAGCCATGCGGATAAGATGCCTGTCATGTTGACTGCTAGTGATACGAGGCCGTTGGGATCCAGCACGGCGTTCCGTATTACCCTCCTGAACCCACCGATTACGTATTCTGCTAACATTCATTGGATCTCGACCAAAGCGAGCATCAATGTCGCTATACGATAAACCACAATCGCGATAGGCTACAATCCGACCTTTATCAAAGTCGGAAACGTGATGGTACGCATTTCTCCTCCTTACACGAGGCATCACAAGAACGTTTCACCAGGCAACGCCGGTCAACTGCTGTTTGTGAATGAGAAGTCGGTCGGAAACTTTCCTCATGTCAGCACGTTGTAGGTGTCGCCACCGGCGCCAACCTTGTGTGAATGCTCTGAAAAGCTAATCATTTGTATATTGCAGCATCTTCTTCCTGTCGGTTAAATTTCGCGTCTGTAGCACGTCATCTTCGTGGTGTAGCAATTTTAATGGCCAGTAATGTAGAAACGGGTGTTTTGGAGTGATGAATCACGCTATACCCTTGGCAATCCGTCAGACGGTTTTAGATTTAATGAGTGTCTAGGGAACCATCATGTGTAGAGTCAACAGGACGCAGGAGGTGGTGTTACTGTAAGGGGGTGTTTTCGTGATTGTGGTGCAGTCCCCTCATTGAATTTGAGAAAACGCTGAGTGCGGAAGGATGCGAAAACATTTTACAGCATTGTGTACTGGGTACAGTAAACGAATAGTTCGGAGACGATGACAGTATTAACTTGAACCTGTCGTAAAGCAGTGTTTGTGTAGAGAAACATTACCTGAAGTGGACTGGCTCGCCCAAAGTCCCGAGCTAAATCCAAAGGGACGCCCTTTGATGAGTTAGAACGTCGAATCTACTCCAGACCCCAGCGTCCAACATTACCATCATCTCTGGTTTAGGCTCTTGAGGAGGATGGCCTGTCATTCCTCCACAGATATTCAGACACCTCGCTGAAAATGTCCCCAGCAGAGTTAAAGCCGTCATAAAGGCTAAGGGTAGACACATCCCACACTGATGTGCGGTAATAGATGTCGGGATCCTTTTGAACAGATCACAGGGCTCTAGTTTCCGTTCCAGTGTCTTGCATGGCGACGCTCATTTTCTTGCACTGATGCATATTGGACCTTAACCCTAATGGAGCCTGATGGCAAATTCACACGGCTCGCTTCACGGAGCATAGAATGTGCAAGACTGTTGAGCGTAGAGAACAAGCATCCTAAATACCGGGAACCTCTTAAAAAATAGACGCAGACAAGCTACGAAAGTTCATTATACCTAGAGAAGACCTCAACTCAAACATGGCTTTGCAAAATTACTCAAGAAAGAGAGTCAACGGTTTACAGAAATGATGGGTTACGACGGTTCAGAACGAAACTGCATCGCTTAATCTAGCATCTCCTGTGAAAGACTATTGACTTTTCTGTGCTCTTGAGGAGGACGCACAAGTCGAAACGAGTATTGCCAAGTGCGAGCCGCACTAAACATGTTGTTGTGAGTGCTATTCGACAAAACATCGTTGAGATATAGTTCTGTGTGAGTAGATATTCTCTTTTGTGTCAGTCACAGCTCAGTTACCGACCAAAAGTCAGTTTAGTAGCCAAAAACAAAGGTTTTTTTGAACTCATTTTATTACATTTCCCAGTGATTTGAAACCCAGAGCGTGAATGAGTGTTCTGAATTTAGTGTTGCGAATGAGAAGTGGAAAAGAAGAGACTGTTCCACAAGGGGAAAAAGTCGGAACACCAAGAAGGAGTTGTATGACATAAAGAAAGTTGATATGTGTGTATCTACAACTGAAAGACGGTGTTTACAAACATTTTGCTCCAGTCGCATAAGAGTGGGGTTTGTAGCGCTTGTTTGTTTTAAAAAATTGTTCAAATGGCCCTGAGCACTTAGAAGGTAAGTCCAACTTCTAAGGTCATCAGTCCCCTATAACTTAGAATTACTTAAACCTAACTAACCTAAGGACAGCAAACACATTCATGCCCGAGGACGGATTCGAACCTGCAATCGTAGCGGCCGCGCGGTTCCAGACTGTAGCGCCTAGAACCGCTCGGCCACTGCTGCCGGTGTGTTTGCTTTAAATACACGCTGTGACGGTCGTGAGCTTTAGTTACCTTTGAGACTGGACATGATGAACTGATGCTAGTCAAGAATGTCTTTAAGGCGACAAAGATGCCATTATCATTGAGTTTGAACGAGGTCGTGTAATAAGGCTACGAGAAGCTGAACTTTCCTTCCGCGATATTGCAGGAGGACTTGCCAATGATGTAGCCACTGTACATGACTGTTGGCAGAGGCGCTCACGAGAAAGTGCGGTCTCAAGAAGTCCGGACTCCATACGGCCAAGCGGAACTACCGAAAGGGAAGACCATCGTGTTCGGTGAATGGCTGTGGCACATCGTACTACGTTTGCAACAACAATCTGAGCAGCAGTTGGCATTACAATGACACGACAAACTGTTACAAATCGGTTACTTCAAGGACATCTCCGAGCCAGACACCCTGGAGACTGCATTCCAAAGATCCCAAACCACCACCGCTTGCGATTTCAGTGGTGTCAAGCAAGAACTCATTGGTAGGCAGGGTGGAAGTCTGTTGTTTTTCTGATGAAAGCTGGTTCTGCCTCTGTGCCAGTGATGGCCCTGTTATGGTTAGGAGTAGGCTAGTTGAGGGCCTGCAACCAATCTACTGACACACTGACATACATACGAGATTAAGGCCTAAGGCAAGGTTTCGTATGACGGCAGGAGCATTTTCGTGGTTATCCCATGCACCCTGACTGCAAACTTGTACGTCTGTCTGACGATACGACCTGTTGTGCTGCCATTCATATACGGAACTCCAGGGGATGTTTTCCAACAGGTTAACGCTCCTCCACATGCCACTGTTGTAACCCAACATGTTGCCTTGACCTGCTGGATCACCTGATCTGTCTTCAATCGAGCACATATGGGACAACTCCAGCGTCATCCACAACCAGCATTGACTGCGTCTATACTGACCGACCAAGTGCAATTGGCATGAGAATCCATCACAGTCTGACATCCGGCACCTGTACAACACAATGCATACACGTTTACATGCATGCATTCAACATTTTTGTTGTTATACAGGTTATAAATGTACCAGCATTTCACAACTGCAATGGCGTTTCTGACACTTTCATTTACCTGTGATCTTGCAGCGTTAATCACTTAAATATGTTACCTCAAAAATGTTGAAATGTGTGTGAGTTCTTAAGGGACCAAACTGCAGAGGTCATCGGTTCCTAGACTTACACACTACTTAGCACTCCGTCTTCAGGCCACAAGTGGCCCATCGGGACCATCCGACCGCCGTCTCATCCTCAGTTGAGGATGTGGATAGGAGGGGCGCGTGGTCAGCACACCGCTCTCCCAGTCGTCATGGTTTTCTTTGACCGGAGCCGCTACTATTCGGTCGAGTAGCTCCTCGATTGGCATCACGAGGCTGAGTACACCCCAAAAAATGGCAACAGCGCATGACGGCCTGGATGGTCACCCAGCCAAGTGCCGGCCACGCCAGACGGCTGTGAACTTCGGTGATCTCATGGGAACTGGTGTAGCCACTGCGGCATGGCCGTTGCCACGCACTACTTAAACTAACTTAAACTAACCTCTGTTAAGAACAACACACACACCCATGCCCGTGGGTGCACTCGAACCTCCGATGGGAGAATATGTTACCTAGACAAATGTATTCCCTAAATTTCATTGCTCTACATTAATTATTTCTTGTTGTTGGGATTTTTTTACGTCGTTGTATACAGATACAGAAATATATCGCGGCAGGTAGCGTCCCAGTTTCGGCCTTTTTCGATAGAAGAAACTGTTTGGGAAATTTTACAACGTGGAAAGTGTGTAATGGGATTCGTGGAACACCTTCTGTTCTACGCTGTCAGTAGCTAATTTTACCACAAGTCTGATGGCGCAGGGACGGCCACGGTTGTACGCAGTCGCGTAGTAATCGTGTGACGTGAGAGGACAGTGTCGGAAATGAACTGCATGTGCACCACGCGAATGTTTATCAGTAGCAGTTACTCCTACTGAAGTAAACACGGTGCACTTAAACGTTTAATGCTGCTGTCAGCGGCGCTCAGAGAGGTGAGTGGTCCAGGTCTGTTACTGACAAGGGAAGGCCGCCAATTGTGAAATTCAGATTCGATTCATACTGCGCATAATAAAAGCTCATGGCCAGAGGTGTAATGTGGCAAAGCACCAAGATGCACTCCTCAGCCGTTGTCGAGAAAATCGATAGTTAAAAGAAACCGTTGCGGTGAAATATTCTCTACGATTAACAATTTTATACAGCGTCGTGGCGCAGCGGTAAGCGCTCGCGTTCGTAATCTGAAGGTCGCCGGATCGATTCTCGCTCTATGCAACCTTTTTTTTTTTTTTTTTTTAGTATTTGTTTTTCGTAATTCAAATATATATATATATATAATTCCCGGCAATCAGTTGCAACAATTATGCATATAATAAGTTGTTGAAAGTCGTTTGTCGTGGAAAAACTGGCGACTTCGAACATCATTATGTTTTCCGCAAACAAAGTTGTATTTCACAAATGTTATTAATTGTCTTCATAATGTTAACCACGTATAGTTAACGGAAGACGTAGAAACGATATTCCGAAACGAATACGTATAGCGTAAGTCAAACGTTCGAATTAGAATAGAGACCCCACGAACACAAATTTGCTGTGGCAGGTATGAAATATAAACTCCGTTACTCGCTCGTTACACTTGAATGACAGATGTTGAATGGACCGAAACGAGCCGCCGCATAACAGCGTAGTTGCCTGCTAACTTCGAAAGAAGGTAGATGCGGTCCCTAGCGCAACTTATAACATTGTCGAAAATCAGTGCGGACGGGAGAGCTTTGGTACACCCTGTTAAAAAAAAAACGGAAAAATGGAGGCGGTACAATTGGAGACCGATCCGCCTTCACCAACATGCATAAGCAATTCATTAATACTTTATATATATATATATATATATATATATATATATATATATATATATATTTGAATTACAAAAAACTAATAATAAACAAAAATTGCATGGCGCGAGATTCGATCCGGCGACCTTCGGATTACGAACCCGAGCGCTTACCGCTGCGCCACGACGCTGTAGAAAATTATTAATCGTCGAGAGTATTTCACCACAACGGTTTCTTTTAACTGTCGATTTTCTCGACAACGGCTGAGAAGTGCATCTTGGTGCTTTGCCACATTACACCTCTGGCCATGAGCTTTTATTATGCGCAGTATGAATCGAATCTGAATTTCACAATTGGCGGCCTCCCCTTGTGAGCACTACTGCGTAGAAGTCAAGACTCTTCGTGTAGGGTCCATTATTGTTCCAACGTGACGTAGGTTTCGGCGTTTAGCATACGCAGTATGAGCAGTGGACGAGGTGGAAACGTACCTCGCAGTCTCGAGTAGCCCGGCTCGATGACATCGAAGACGGAGAGGATGTCGGTGCAGATGTCGCGCTTGCGCTTGAGCTGCGCGTCGGACAGCACGTTGATGGTGTAGCCCTCGGCCTTGCCGTACAGCTGGCTGAGCGAGTGCTTGGCGCCCAGCCGGTGGTAGTGGTTGTCGTGCAGCACGTTGCGGTACCGCGACAGGAAGCCCTCCAGCCCCTCCACGTCGTTGCTGTCGATCGCCTCCACCTCCTCGGCGATCCTGCGGACACAGCGTCAGCGCCGCTCTTATCCGCCTCTGCACTCAGAGAGTCATCCTACGGCTTCTCACACTGCTGGTTGCTAGCAACCAAGGCGACAGTAACCAAGAGACATTAAAGAAAGTTTGGGCGGTTAGGCACTTGGTTGCCACAACTAGCAAGTCGCCGGAGACCAAGAATGCAGGAGTGACCACGTCCGACGTGCGAAGAGTGGGGCAGCGAATGGGGTGACCTGAAGCAAGCCACGTGTGTGCACTCCATTAAGCAACCAGTGTGTGTGATTTGTTTCCAGATTGCCGGCCGTTGTGGCCGAGCGGTTCTAGGCGCTACAGTCTGGAACCGCGCGACCGCTACGGTGACAGGTTAGAATCCTGCCTTGGGCATGGATGTACGAGGCCTGTTCAGAAAGTAAGCTCCGATTGATTGCCAAATAGAAACCACAGTGAACATCAGAAATGTTTTACTTGTAACAATTAGCTACACCTTTCAGCTACTTCTCTACGTAGTCGCCGTTCTGACTTAGACTTTTGTCATAGCGTTGTACCAACTTTTCAGTAGCCTCATCATAGAAGGCAGCCGCCAGTGCTTTCCGCCAATTCTCCACGCTGGCCTACACCTCGTTGTCTGTGTCAAAATGTTGTCTTCAAAGACAGCGGTTCATGTGACCAGAGATGAAACTCAGGGGGAGACAATTGCGGACTGTATTGTGGGTAATCTAACATTTCCATTTGAAAACGATGCAGGAGCATCTTCATTGCCCCTGCAGAATGCGGCTGAGAATTGTCGTGAAGACGAAACAGCACGACAGTTATGTAATGTTAGCTGCATAGCTTCAGGCGAAATTTCTCACCAGGCCCTCGTACTTGGCGGCAGACACTATTTTCTAGACATCTTTACGCACTCACTGCGAGCTCAGAAATGAGAAGAGCGACGTGATGCTAACTGGGGTTATACTAGAGACACTACCCAACATATCTGTGCAAAGCTTTATCGGATTTTCATAGTCGTTTCCATTTCGCGACCGATCGGAATGATGTCCTTAGGTTAGTTAGATTTACGTAGTTCTAAGTTCTAGGGGACTGATGACCTCAGGAGTACTCAGAGCCATTTGAACCAGACCACAATCAAATCCAACAAATCAGCTGCCTCCATGTACCCGGTCTTCAGACTCTAAAGTCTCTGGCTATTATCTAGGTTTCTACTGATTTTGTGTACCATTCTATGTATCATACAACGTGATTTTGTGTACCATTCTATGTATCATACAACGTAGGCCTTCATCGCCAGTATTTACTTTCTGAGTGATTTTAGTTGTGTGAGTATCAGGTATTTCTGTGCCTAGCCTTTCGTCCCTCAAATCTGAATACGTCCTCAGAAGCTATAAGGACTTCGTTAGTTACTTTCGGAAAACAAACACACGAAAAAACGAAGTCTTTATACTGTATGAAATGCAGGACGCGCAGCAGTATAGACGTTCTTTACCATTAGTACGGGTTCAGTTAACTACTACAGGGGCTGGACGAATATATTAAAAAAAAACTCAAAAACGCAACACATTACCCTGCCTAAAACTGTGTAGGAAACCCGTTGCCATTCAAAACAGCTTCCAGTTGTCTCAGAATGGATAAATACAGGTCCTGTATGGTTTTCAAGGGAATCTGATTCCGTTTCTCCGGCAAAATTGTGGCAAGTTCCGATAACGATGATGGAGGGAGGGGGGGGGGGGGGGGGGCGGAGTAGCGATTAAGCACTCTTCTCTCCAAAGTAGCGCACAAGGGTTCAATAATATTGAGATCTGCTATCGTGGCCGAAAAGACCTTAATAAACGAGTAGCCATTTTATATAGAGAAAAAGGGCGGCCCTATTAGACTTCCCAGGGCCACTCCTGACCACACGTTTGTCTCTGATGAACATTCGCAGTCCAAGAGAACGTTCATGGCAGCTATAATAACACGGCTGATATATCATTGCTATTTTAGAGGTTTTTGACAAAATAAACGAATAAGTAAAATCAGTTTTCCCGCGGTCATGCTATCCCCCCCTCTAAAAAAATATATAACAGTATGTATGGAGTATCGTATGTGGACATTCTATACATATTTCAGATTCCATTAATAATACTTTATTGACATTGTCTTCCTTATATATATTTTGATAAAAATCCATGAAGTGCTTAGGGTATGTCACTGCAAACATCAGAAACTATCTGAGGTTCAGCAGCTATTGAAATACGAAACAATTTCTGACGTACATGTCTCCAGTTTCTAATAACTAGAGTGTAAACGCTAGCCTTTCTTCACGTAATGCTGCTCATTGGAAATCAGTGACCTGCTTTTAAATTTCGTCCACAGATGTGATGAGAAGCGAGCGAAAAGCGTCAACCGACGTATGTGCGAAGTTTTGGAATGCCGATAATGCTAAGGACGACTGGAGCTACAATTCAGTATTAAGTGCACTTTCTCCACGCGTTTCACGCTTACGTACAAATTCCATACTTACGTTGCTCTTTTTCCTACGTCACTTTGTTTGCTTCGTGGAAAAAAGCGCACTCGTCATGTAAAATAACCCTATCCCAACGTCAAATTTTTGCTTTTCGTGGCTACAGCTAGTGTTGAATCTCGTGAAAACTGTGTGACGATTATTTGCGCGAAAAAAAGAGGAATATTACAGCGATCGTAAATTAGGATCGAAAGGGTACGCTCGTTCTCTCATGTTGTTATCTACCGTTCATTCCAGTGTTAACTGCTTGTTGCTGATGTGTGGATCGAGAAGGATCGGCAGTGGTGCTGGTGTCCAACGTGCGTAGTGTTTCAGGTGCACCCCTGCTCTCGCAGATGACCTCGCTGTTTGATCCTCTACCCCAAATCAACCAACCAACCGAATGAAGGCTTGTTGCCGGGTACAAGAGAATGGCGGTGAATACTTCTAACTAAAGAGGAGTAACTAAATACAATTTTCCATAATTCCTTCGCGAAAGAAGACGAAGTAAATATTCCAGAATTCGAAGCCAGAACAGCTGTTAGCATGAGTGACATAAAAGTAGATATCTTAGGTGTTGCGAAACAACTCCGATCACTTAAGAAAGGCAAGTCTTCCCGTCCAGATGGTATACCAATCAGGTTCCTTTCAGAGTATGCAGACACAATAGCGCCTTTCTTAGCAATCATATACAATAGCTCACTTGACGAAAGGTCTGTTCCTAAAGACTGCAAAGTAGCACAGGTCACACCAATATTCAAGAAAGAAAATAGGAGTAAACCACTAAATTACAGACCCATATCGCTGATCTCAATTTGCAGTAGGACTTTTGAGCATATGCTGTACTCGAACATTATGAATCACCTTGAAGAAAATGACTACATAACTAACACGGATTCAGAAAATATTCCTGTGCAACACAGCTAGCTCTTTATTCTCATGAAGTAATGAGTGCTGTTGACAAGGGATCTCAGATCGATTCCATATTCCTAGATTTCCAGAAGGCTTTTGATACCGTTCCTCACAAGCGACTATTAATCAAATTGCGTGCATATGGAGCATCGTCTCAGTTGTGTGACTGGATTCGTGATTTTCTCTCAGAGAGACCACAGTTCGTAGTCAGAGAAGGTAAATCATCGAGTAGAACAGAAGTGATATCTGGCGTTCCGCAAGGTAGTGTCATAGGCCCTCTGCTGTTCCTGTTTTGCATAAATGATCTAGGTGATAGTCTGAGGAGCCCCCTTAGATTGTTTGCAGATGACGCTGTAATTTACCGTCTTGTAAAATCATCAGACGATCAATTCCAATTACAAAATGATCTAGAGAGAATTTCTGTATGGTGCGATAAGTGGCAACTGGCACTAAACAAAGAGAAGTGCGAGGTCATCCACATGGGTACTAAAAGAAATCCGTTAAATTTTGGGTATACGATAAATCGCATAAATCTAAGGGCTGTCAATTCGTCTAAATACCTAGGAATTACAATTACGAGCAACTTAAATTGGAAAGATCTCATAGACAATATTGTGCGGAAGGCGAAACAAAGACTGCGCTTTGTTGGCAGGACACTTAGAAGATGCGACAAACCCACTAAAGAGAAAGGCTACATTACACTTGTCCGTCCTCTGCTGGAAAATTGGTGCGCGGTATGGGATCCTTAGAAGGTAGGATTGACGGAGGACATCGAAAAAGTGCAAAGAAGGGCAGCTCGTTTCGTGTTATCGCGCAATAGGTGTGAGTGTGTCACTGATAAGATACGCGAGTTGGGGTGGCAGTCAGTGAAACAAAGGCGGTTTTCTTTGCGGCGAGATCTATTTACGAAATTTCAATCACCAACTTTCTCTTCCGAATGCGTAAATATTTTGTTGAGACCTACCTACGTAGGGAGAAATTATCATCATAATAAAATAGGAGAAATCAGACATCGAACGGAAAGATTTAGGTGTTCCTTTTTCCCAAGCGCCATTCGAGAGTGGAATGGTAGAGAAGTAGTATCAAAATGGTAGTATCAAAAAACACAAAATGGTAGACCTATACTTGAGTATTGCTCATCAGTGTGGGATCCGTACCAGGTCGGGTTGACAGAGGAGATGGAGAAGGTCTAAAGAAGAGCGGCGCGTTTCGTCACAGGGTTATTTGGTAACCGTGATAGCGTTACTGAGATGTTTAGCAAACTCGAGTGGCAGACTCTGAAAGAGAGGCGCTCTGCATCGCGGTGTAGCTTGCTGTCCAGGTTTCGAGAAGGTGCGTTTCTGGATGAGGTATCGAATATACCGGGTAATCAAATAGTCAGTATAAATTTGAAAACTTAATAAACCACGGAATAATGTAGATAGGCAAAATTTGACACACATGCTTGGAATGACATGTGGTTTTATTAGAACAAAAAAAAACAACAACAACAAAGTATTGCTAGACGCGTGAAAGATCTCTTGCGCGCGTCGTTTGGTGATGATCGTGTGCTCAGCCGCCACTTTCGTCATGTTTGGCCTCCCAGGTCCCCAGACCTCAGTCCGTGCGATTATTGGCTTTGGGGTTACCTGAAGTCGTAAGTGTATCGTGATCGACCGACATCTCTAGGGATGCTGAAAGACAACATCCGACGCCAATGCCTCACAACAACTCCGGACATGCTTTACAGTGCTGTTCACAACATTATTCCTCAACTACAGCTATTGTTGAGGAATGATGGTGGACATCTTGAGCATTTGCTGTAAAGAACATCATCTTTGCTTTGTCTTACTTTGTTATGCTAATTATTGCTATTCTGATCAGATGAAGCGCCATCTGTCGGACATTTTTTGAACGTTTGTATTTTTTTGGTTCTAATAAAACCTCATGTCATTCCAAGTGTGTCAATTTGTACCTCTCTATCTACATTATTCCGTGATTTATTCAGTTTTCAAATTTATACTGACTTTTTGATCACCCGGTCTTACTTCCCCCTACTTATACCTCCCGAGGAGATCACGAATGTAAAATTAGAGAGATTCGAGCGCGCACGGAGGCTTTCCGGCTGTCGTTCTTCCCGCGAACGATACACGACCGGAACAGGAAAGGGAGGTAATGACAGTGGCACGTAAAGTGCCCTCCGCTACACACCGTTAGGTGGCTTGCGGAGTATAAATGTAGTTGTAGATGCCAGACACTTAAGTGTGAATTGCGGAGTAACCATGTAGATGTAGATGTAGGTGTAGACTGCCTGCGAATGCTCATTCGCTTATGTTCACTTGCATCCGTTCCAGTGTAGCAGGCCGCTGTGGCCGAGCGCCGGCATGGCAGCTCAGCGTGTTCGGTCAGAGAGCTGGCTGGTCTCTGTAATAAACTGAGTGAAAAGATCAACAACGAACTTCACAACGGATGTCATGTGACGTCCGCTACGGAAAAAAAAGAGCGGTTCTACGCACTTCAGCCCGGGACTGCACCGCTGCTACGGTCGCAGGTTCGAATCCTACCTCGGACATGGTTGTGTGTGATGTTCTTAGGTGTGTGATTGGATTGAAGAGTTCCTAGATAACAGAACGCAGCATGTCATTCTCAACGGAGAGAAGTCTTCCGAAGTAAGAGTGATTTCAGGTGTGCCGCAGGGGAGTGTCGTAGGACCGTTACTATTCACAATATACATAAATGACCTTGTGGACGACATCGGAAGTTCACTGAGGCATTTTGCGGATGATGCTGTGGTATATCGAGAGGTTGTAACATTGGAAAATCGTACTGAAATGCAGGAGGATCTGCAGCGAATTGACGCATGGTGCAGGGAATGGCAATTGAATCTCAATGTAGACAAGTGTAATGTGCTGCGAATACATAGAAAGATAGATCCCTTATCATGTAGCTACAAAATAGCAGGTCAGCAACTGGAAGCAGTTAATTCCATAAATTATCTGGGAGTATGCATTAGGAGGGATTTAAAATGGAATGATCATATAAAGTTGATCGTTGGTAAAGCAGATGCCAGATTGAGATTCATTGGAAGAATCCTAAGGAAATGCAATCGGAAAACAGAGGAAGTAGGTTACAGTACGCTTGTTCGCCCATTGCTTGAATACTGCTCAGCAGTGCGGGATCCGTACCAGATAGAATTGATAGAAGAGATAGAGAAGATCCAAAGGAGAGCAGCACGCTTCGTTACAGGATCATTTAGCAACCGCGAAAGCGTTACGGAGATGATAAATAAACTCCAGTGGAAGACTCTGCAGGAGAGACGCTTAGCAGCTCGGTACGGGCTTTTGTTGAAGTTTCGAGAACATACCTTCACCGAGGAGTCAAGCAGTATATTGCTCCCTCCTACGTATATCTCGCGAAGAGACCACGAGGATAAAATCAGAGAGTTTCGAGCCCACACAGAAGCATACCGACAATCCTCCTTTCCACGAAGAATACGAGACTGGAATAGAAGGGAGAACCGATAGAGGTACTCAAGGTACCCTCCGCCACAGACCGTCAGGTGGTTTGCGGAGTATGGATGTAGATGTAGATGTAAGTTAGGTTTAAGTAGCTCTAGGGGACTGATGACTTCAGATGTTGAGCCCCGTAGTGCTTAGAGCCATTTGAACCATTTTTTGTTTCGTCGTAGTGTAAACGAGGCTTCAGGGTTGGGTAAGTTCAAATGGTTCAAATGGCTCTGAGCACTATGGGACTTAACAGCTATGGTCATCAGTCCCCTAGAACTTAGAACTACTTAAACCTAACTAACCTAAGGACATCACACAACACCCAGCCATCACGAGGCAGAGAAAATCCCTGACCCCGCCGGGAATCGAACCCGGGAACCCGGGCGTGGGAAGCGAGAACGCTACCGCACGACCACGAGATGCGGGCCGGTTGGGTAAGTACTAGTGGGTACAGCTGTGAACTGCGTGACGTACCTGTCCATGAGCATGCGCACGTTGGCGGCGGCGATGGTGTACCCGGGGCACTTGGCGTTGGTGCAGCGCCAGGGAGCGTCCGGGTCTAGCGGCGCCGCGGAGAGCACGACGCCGGCGTCGCAGGCGCATCGTGGGCACTTGAGCGCGCCCACCATCGTGCCCAGCTCGGTGGGGTCGGCGCAGCGCGCGCACGTGCACGCGAAGAACTTGGACTCCTGCAGGTGCTCGCGCCGCTTCAGTGTGCTCTGCGCACCACAACAACACACAAGCCATACACACTTACCATCTGCTCGGACGGCTGCATCGATCGATCGATAATAGTAAGCTGGCGCAATAGGAACGTATTCTAAAGTGGGTACTGAACTACAGCATACAACCATCGTGCGAGGCGTGTGGTATCATCCAAAGATCGCGGCGCCACACCAAACTCGGCGAAGCACATCGATACCACAGAAATTAGCGATGTCTCGCTGCAATCCGCAACGATGAGTGAGAGAGACTGAAGAAGGCACACCCTCTCTCTCACAAGAGAACCTCCCCATCGCAGCCCCCTCAGATTTAGTTATAAGTTGGCACAGTGAATAGGCCTGGAAAAACTGAACACATATCAATCGAGAAAACAGGAAGAAGTTGTGTGGAACTATGAGAAAAATAAGCAAAATATACAAACTGAGTAGTCCATGCGCAAGATCGGCAACATAAAGGATAGCGTGAGCTCAGGAGCGGCGTGGTCCCGTGGTTAGCGTGAGTAGCTGCGGAACGAGAGGTCCTTGGTTCAAGTCTTCCCTCGAGTGAAAAGTTCAATTTTTTATTTTCAGACAATTATTATCTGTCCGTCCGTCCGTCCGATGCGAGGTAACTGCGCCGACTGTGAAACTGTTGCATTCATTTGTTGCAGTTTATGTGACAAACTCTTATGTCTTCATCACTTTTTTTGGAGTGATTATCACATCCACAAGAAAACCTAAATCGGGCAAGGTAGAAGAATCTTTTTACCCATTCGCCAAGTGTACAAGTTAGGTGAGTCGACAACATATTCCTGTCATGTGACGCACATGCCGTCACCATTGTCGTATAGAATATATCAGACGTTGTTTCCTGTGGAGGAATCGGTTGACCTATGACCTTGCGATCAAATGTTTTCGGTTCCCATTGGAGAGGCACGTCCTTTCGTCTACTAATTGCACGGTTTTGCGGAGCGGTCGCAAAACACAGACACTAAACTTATTACAGTGAACAGAGATGTCAATGAACGAATGGAGAGATCATAACTTTGCGAAAATAAACCTTTTCACTCGAGGGAAGACTTGAACCAAGGACCTCTTGTTCCGCAGCTGCTCACGCTAACCACGGGACCACGGCGCTCCTGAGCTCATGCTATCCTTCATGTTGCCGATCTTGCGCATGGACTACTCAGTTTGTATATTTTGCTTATTTTTTCATAGTTCCACACAACGTCTTCCTGTTTTCTCGATTGATCTGTGTTCAGTTTTTCAAGGCCTGTCCACTGTGCCAACTTATAACTAAATCTGAGGGGGGTGCGATGGGGAGCTTCCCTTGTCAGCACAGCAGTGTCCTCGCTCGCCGAGATCAATACAGAGCCTAGCATGGAAGCACTCCGCCTCAGTTCAAGACCTCAGTTGAAGCAGCCAGTATCATTGAGGAGGGCTAAAGTGTGACTCAAGTAACAGATGAATTCTTGTAGTTGTTGGACATTGTACTTCAGAACAGTTTGACTGTATGCAACATGGGATGCTTTAATAGTCAGTAACAGTTGTAAATACTCAAGCACTGTTGCGACAAAGGATTGTATCAAGTTAAGTGAAAATTTTTATCATTCATGTAATAAAGTGAACTAGTATTTCATATGTTCTAGTTACAATGAGCCATCTCCTAGAGCAATAAAAAAACCCACAGCGTAGTATCGTCTGGTCATAACAAGACGTACCTCACGTAGCATGAGTCGGACACTCACTGTGTCAAACACTCGCATATGTTTTAGTGATACAGAATTTGGGTTGTATCTTTGTGGATTTTACTGAGTCAGTGATACGTAATAAAGTATTCTGTATAAATGATAATTAAATCGACACCCTAGCTGCAAACAGACGCTGATATACATCATTGGGGACATGTTGAAAATGTGTGCCCCGACAGGGACTCGAACCTGGGATCTCCTGCTTACAAGGCAGACGCTCTATCCATCCTTCTTTTTTTAATTTTCTTATTTTGTTCGATACAGTTCGTTGCGTTTGGTCTGGGCGGACGTCGCAAGACATTCATTCAAGTAGATCGTTGATGCCTTGACTCAGCTTTTTTTTTATTACAGAAAGCACGCAGCCCTCTGACCGAACACGCTGAGCTACCGTGCCGGCTCCATCTTAGCCAGCGCGGGCACAGAGGGTAGTACGCCTGCAGAGACTTATCCCTTGTACGCTCCCAGTGAGACCCACATTCCCAACATGTCCACACCACTACATTCGTAGTGCGCCTAACAGATATTTTCCCAACCCACTCATTACTCGTGGCAGATTAATCTACAAAGTCCCGTACAAGTTTGGGCATAGCGTGTGCGTTCGCACAAGAAGGTCAATGGCCGGGTAGCCATATTTTAACTATGTATGAAGGTAGTATCTGTTCCGAAGCTGCACGGTCATCGGGGCTATCTGTTCTTTCTGGAACAGACATTACCTTCATATATTCTGCATAATATGATGTGAATTAATATTAATGGTTTTTATGGTAATAACTTTTTAATGTAACAGTAAAAAGTGTTTTTTTTTTCAAATTTACATTTTGCCAATCGTCAGTATGCCACCTTTGTAAATTTCTTTTTTGGTCATCGGTCTTCTGACTGGTTTGATTCGGCCCGCCACGAATTCTTCTCCTGTGCCAACCTCTTCATCCCAGAGTAGCACTTGCAACCTATGTCCTCAATTATTTGCTGGATCTATTTCAATCTCTATCTTCCTCTACAGTTTTTGCCCTCTACTGTTCCCTCTAGTACCACGGAAGTCATTCCCTCATGTATTAAGAGATATCTTATCATCCTGTCTCTTCCTCCTTATCAGTGTTTCCCACATATTCCTTTCCTCTCCGATTCTGCACAGAACCTCCTCACTCCTTACCTTATCAGACCACTGAATTGTCAACATTCGTCTGTAGCGCCACATCTCAAATGCTTCGATTCTCTTCTGTTCCGGTTTTCCCACAGTCTATGTTTCACTACCATACAATGCTGTACTCCAGACGTACATTCTCAGAAATTTCTTCCTCAAATTAGGGCCGACATTTGATATTAGTAGACTTCTCTTAGCCAGGAATGCCCATTTTGACATTGCTAGTCTACTTTTGATGTCCTCCTTCCTCCGTCCGTCATTAGTTATTTTACTGCCTAGGTAGCAGAATTCCTTAACTTCATCTACTTTGTGACCATCAATAGTGATGTTAAGTTTCTCGCCGTTCTCATTTCTACTACTTCTCAGTACGTTCGTCTTTCTTCTATTTACTCTCAATCCGTATTATGTAGTCGTTAGATTGTTAATTACGTTCCTCAGATCATGTAATTCTTCTTCACTTTCACTCAGGATAGCAATGTCATCAGCGAATCGTATCGTTGATATCCTTTCACCTTGTATTTTAATTCCACTCCTGAACCTCTCTTTTATTTCCATCATTGCTTCCTCGATGTAAATATTGAACAGTAGGGGCGAAATTCTGCGTCCTTGTCTTACATCCTTTTTTAATACGAACTCTTCGTTCTTGGTCGTCCGCTCTCATTATTCCCTCTTGGCTGTTGTACTTATTGTATATGACCTGTCTCTCCCTATAACTTACCCCTACTTTTCTCAGAATTTCGAACAGCTTGCACTATTTTACGTTATCTAACGCTTTTTTCAGGTCGACAAATCCTATCAACGTGTCTTGATTTTACTTTAGTCTTGCTTCCATTATTAACCACAACGTCAGAATTGCCTCTCTCGTGCCTTTACATTTCCTGAAGCCAAACTGATCGTCATCTAGCGCATCCTCAATTTTCTTTTCCATTCTTCTGTATATTATTCTTGTGGGCAACTTGGATGCTTGAGCTGTTAAGCTAATTGTGCGATAATTCTCGCACTTGTCAGCTCTTGGCGTCTTCGGAATTCTGTGGGTGATGCTTTTCCGAAAGTCAGATGATATGTCGACAGACATTCTACACACCAACGTGAATAGTCGTTTTGTTGCCACTTCCCCCAATGATTTTAGAAATTCTGATGGAATGTTATCTATCCCTTTTGCCTCATTTGATCTTATGTCCTTTGTAAATATTTGTATAATAATTTATTACTTCAAAAATCGCTTAAAAATACTCACATTTTTATATGTCTAAGCACTCGTGACGTGATGAACTATAGCACTACGAAATGTTTGTTTTGCATTACCTTTGTTGCATGAGTAACCCAGAGATCGGGCGATACCTGCGGCTGTTCTTCGCGCGCCATGGAAATTTCACTTCGCCAGTTTAAATCTTCACCTGGTCGACTGCCATTTACAGCAAGAAGCCCGATGCCATCCCAAACCAAATGCAGATATTGTTAATAGCAATAAAACAAGACCAATTAAAAAACATTAATGTTGATGTCAAAGTTGCATTTTTCCATGTTGTTGTTGTTGTGGTCTTCGGTCCTGAGACTGGTTTGATGCAGCTCTCCACGCTACTCTATCCTGTGCAAGGTTCTTCATCTCCCAGTACTTACTGCAACCTACATCCTTCGGAATCTGCTTAGTGTATTCATCTCTTGGTCTCCCTCTACGATTTTTACCCTCCACACTGCCCTCCAATGCTAAATTTGTGATCCCTTGATGACTCAGAGCATGTCCTACCAACCGGTCCCTTCTTCTTATCAAGTTGTGCCACAAACTCCTCTTCTCCACAATTCTATTCAATACCTCCTCATTAGTTATGTGATCTACCCATCTAATCTTCAGCATTCTTCTGTAGCACCACATTTCGAAAGCTTCTATTCTCTTCTTGTCCAAACTAGTTATCGTCCATGTTTCACTTCCATACATGGCTACACTCCATACAAATACTTTAAGAAACGACTTCCTGACACTTAAATCTATACTCGATGTTAACAAATTTCTCTTCTTCACAAACACTTTCCTTGCCATTGCTAGTCTACATTTTATATTCTCTCTACTTCGACCATCATCAGTTATTTTGCTCCCCAAATAGCAAAACTCCTTTACTACTTTAAGTGTCTCATTTCCTAATCTAATTCCCTCAGCATCACCCGACTTAATTCGACTACATTCCATTATCCTCGTTTTGCTTTTGTTGATGTTGATCTCATATCCTCCTTTCAAGACACTGTCCATTCCGTTCAACTGCTCTTCCAAGTCCTTTGCTGTCTCTGACAGAATTACAATGTCATCGGCAAACCTCAAAGTTTTTATTTCTTCTCCATGAATTTTAATACCTACTCCGAATTTTTCTTTTGTTTCCTTTACTGCTTGCTCAATATACAGATTGAATAACATCGGGGAGAGGCTACAACCCTGTCTTACTCCCTTCCCAACCTTTGCTTCCCTTTCGTGCCCCTCGACTCTTATAACTGCCACCTGGTTCCTGTACAAACTGTAAATAGCCTTTCGTTCGCTGTATTTTACCACTGCCACCTTTAGAATTTGAAAGAGGGTATTCCAGTCAACATTGTCAAAAGCTTTCTCTAAGTCTACAAATGCTAGAAACGTAGGTTTGCCTTTCCTTAATCTTTCTTCTAAGATAAGTCGTAAGGTCAGTATTGCCTCACGTGTTACAACATTTCTACGGAATCCAAACCGATCTTCCCCGAGGTCGGCTTCTACCAGTTTTTCCATTCGTCTATAAAGAATTCGCGTTAGTATTTTGCAGCCGTGACTTATTAAACTGATAGTTTGGTAATTTTCACATCTGTCAACACCTGCTTTCTTTCCATAAATTTACTAAACCAACAGATACGCATAACACAGACTTCAGTCATCGGATATATATTCTCCTTCGCTAATTACAACAGCCTGTCAATGCTGGGGAAACTTTTCGATTCCGCGACTGTGGACATAGACTTCAGTCATCATGCTGGGGAAACTTTTCGATTCCGCGTTTGTGGAAATCACGTGGTTTTGAGGCAAAAAACTCGCCGAGCCACGTTCGGAGCCCATTTTCATGGAAAGGAAGTTTCTCGAAGGTTGTTTGATAGAGACCGGATAAGATGAAAACCTGACCGCTCAGTTTGGCATCCAGACCAACACGTGCGCGTGGCTCTACACTCTGATCTACTTGCTGCCGTATAAGTTCAAAGGTTCCCACAGCTCTTTTTAGTTATTTTAAAAACCGGATTTTCATCCAGACGGTTTTATGTGTGTACGGCTGACGTAGAGCTTTGGTATCCGGGGCAATGAACTTCATTTGATAGTATTACATAATCTGATGATGCTCAACCACAGCGAAACGCGTTACTTTTAAATAAAAATAACCTCGCAACAGTAACTGTTTTATTTCTAACATAATTTTCATAATCCTGACTTCAGAAGAACTTCAAATATAGGCCACGTGGTGTGTCATCCGAGATATCAGTACACAATACGAAAAACTTGGCAAATAACATAGAAAGCGATCCAAAGTTCAATCCTTTTTGCGGCACAAAGCTTTCCTTTTTAAACTTAATTCGTGAGAGAGAGGAGCTTAATAATGAACTGGAATAGGAGACAAATACTGCCAAGAAGAAGAAGATGAATAAATTTTACAAAGCATGAAACATAAAGACAGAGGAGAATGACGACACAAGGAGAAGTTGGAAAGACTCTTGTCGGAACGACAAGAAGAGATTGAAATGTTGAAACAGGGCAAAAAACCGGGGTTTAAAAATAAATCTGAAAGAAAACTACTCCAGTTACTAGACTAATGTGAAGAACTGAAAAAATACAAATTACAGACCCACATTGAGAAATAGAGAAATAAATCACCACATGTTATTCGAAAGAAACTTCCAGAGTTCAATAACACTCACACTGAAATTCTTAAGCATTAACTGGTGTCACATCATGAGTATTTGTTTTTCAAACGAGCTGTGCCCTTAGTCTCGATTTAAGTGTTATTTTTAAAATATTTACTTTTGTCCTCTTGGTAGATTTGCTGCAGCAGAGTCATGATATGCGAGTCATAGTAGTGTTATATTTTTGTTGTCTGAAAGAGTGAGTCAACAGCGCAAAAATAAAAAGTGCAATCATTTCTTATTGTGACTGTGCAGTTTCTATAACTAACCATTTTTATTTTTTGAAAAGTAATTCACAACAAGCATTTCTCAAAGAAGTCCTTTAATTCATGCTAATAAGGCCACAAAAACAGAAAAGGCAAAAGAGATTATATATATTACATATATACACTATCCACAAAATTTATATATATATATATATATATATATATATATATATATATATATATATATATATACATTTTGTGGATAGTGTAGACCAAGAAAGAATTTCATACGTATAAATACAATGAATTGTTCACAAATACGACTGATCACATAGATAATACAGCAAGATAACAGAAAATATTTGTACAAAGGTGTTACTTTGCATTTGTACCTGTCATTACATGATTTGTATTGACAAAAATCATTTTTAAGTAAAAAAGTGGATTCTTGCCAGTCTATGAATACAAAGGGCATGGGCTCGATCCCCTGTCGGCCCTGTAACTTTTTTCTGTCAGTGGTCACTTTTAAAACGTTAATCGTACAATTTTTTCTATCTCGATTGCAAAGTGTTTTTATTAACATGTGACCAATTCCAATGCCTTATTTCCTACCATCAGATATAAAATGCTCGGTTACGAATAGCACTTCAGTGCGAACTGTAGTATCATAAGCAGCAGATACTGCCTTAAAACCGGTCACATGTTAATAAAAATACTTTGCGAAGAATACAAGTTTCATAACTGTATTGCGATCGGTATATCCCAGTGACGACAATGTCACCATTTTAAGTAATAAAATTCGTATTTAAAATCAGGTGAGCTACATATACTTGAAGAACACGCCGCACTTCCGTGTTACTCAACTGATGGGCTGGAAATAGTCTTTGAATCTGTCTTGGATTGACAGTAATAGTTCTAAGTTCCCATATAACCGGGCAGTTAATTCAGTTGAAAGGTCGGAGGAAGATAAGGGCATACTATATGCGTAGTAAAGCGACATTCGGGTTGAGATCAGCTTTACATTACCTTAGTGTGGCATTGGACGCAGTGAACCTGAGGGCAGTACTGTCGTAATTCTTGTGTGGCCTTCAGTCCGAAGACTGGTTTAATTCAGTTGTTCACGCTATTTTATCCTGTGGAAGTCCCTTCATCTCTGAATAACCTTCTCGCATTCGTACCAACTTATTGTGCTCAAACCTTGGTCTCCCTCTACAATGTTAACTTCCCACACAACCCTCCATTACCAAACTAACAGTCTCGTGACGCCTCATGTGTTCTATCAAACGATTTCTTCATTTAGTGAGGTTGTGCTACATATTTCCTTTTTCCCCAATTCGTTTGGCACCTCCTCATTAAATATTCGATATATTCGCCTACCTTCAACATTTTTCTGTACTTATGGACTACAGAAAGTAAACTACACAAGTCGTACCACGCTAAGACCATTGCGCAACAAGAGTAGTGCATTGCCAGAAGACAGTAAACGTTCCGTGTTTCTCTTCACGCACACAGAGTGACAATTATTGACCTACGTGAAATAAAATCGTCATAATTTCTGAACGGTTTGCGCTAGGACGTTAAAACTGCAAGGTTGGCCGCGGGGAATGATGGGAATTAGTATGCGCAGTATGGATCGGTTTAGCAACGAAGCCCACTTTCATTTAGATGGGTTCGTCTATCCGGACGGAGTGGCCGTGCGGTTCTAGGCGCTACAGTCTGCAACCGCGCGACCGCTACGGTAGCAAATTCGAATCCTGCCTCAGGCATGGATGTGTGTGATGTCCTTAGGTTAGTTAGGTTTAAGTAGTTCTAAGTTCTAGGGGACTGATGACCTCAGAAGTTAAGTCCCATAGTGTTCAGAGCCATTTGAACCATTTGGGTTCGTCAGTAACCAAAATTGGCGCATTTTGGGAACTGAGAATCCACATTTCGCGGTCGAGGAGTCTCTTCACCTTCAATGGGTGACTGTGTGCTGTACAAAGTCACGGAATAATCGGTACGATATTCCTTGGTGGCACAGTGACTACCGAACGGTATCATGAAGGTTTTGGAAGATGATTTCATCCCCATTTTCGAAAGTGACTCCGATTTCGACAAGATGTGGTTCATGCAAGACGGGGCTCGACCACATCGAAGCTGGAGAGCGTTTGATGTCCTGGATGAGGACTTTGGGGACCCTATTCTGGCTCTGGGGTACCCAGAGGCCACTGGCATAGGCCTCGACTGGTCGCCATCTTCTCTGAATCTGAACACAGGCGAGTTCTTTTTGTGGGGTTATTTTAAAGACAAGATGTACAGCAATAACCCCAAAACCATTGCTGAGCTGAAAACGGCCATTCACTAGGTCATCGACAGCATCGATCTTCCGACAAGTCAACGGGTCCTGCGCCACATTATCGCCAATGATGGCAGGCCTATAGAACATGTCATAATGTAAATCCGAATATCTGTAGTGGCGTTTACATGTTGAATAAAGTGTGTGTAAGCCGTAGTTTGTAACTAATTTACGTTTTTTTCTTGTAGTTCAATAACTGCAACTTGTAGTTCTACTGCGGTACGGATAACAGGCGCATCACAATGAACAATTGAAATGGCGCGGCAATTGAAATTCGCGGGACAGTATGATTCTTGCGGGCAAAAGTCTAAATTCCGTACAGATTCACCCTGAAATTCTGTCAAAGTATGGACTAAACTCAGTGTCGCGTCGAGTCGTAATGAAACGGTGCCAGCAATTTGACCAAGGTCGCGACAGACGTCGTTGATGCTAATCGGGAAGTCTAGATCTCGTACCATACGATTTCCATCTTTTTGGGAAGCTGAAACAACATCTGAGGAGGAGGGCGGGGGTTTAAAGACATTTTCCAACAAACATGACGTTCACCTAGCGGTTCTCGAATGATCCAGTGACTGAGGAGCGGATTTCTATCGTCGGGAAACTGAACGACTGGTAGAAGTTCCACCCGTTATTTACAGAGAGTTGTTCATTATGTTGCAAGAATAGGGTCTTGTATCTGTGTCACTTTGAAGCATAGTGCAGCACTCAATAAAAGTTACTTGATCTGCCATAATAATGTTAATTTACTTAAAAAGTGCCCTCGAAGAACCGCGTTCGAAAAGGTTCTATTCTCTTCTTATCTGAACTGGTTATCGACCACTTTTCACTTCCGTAGAAGGCGACACTCCAGACAAATACCATCAGAAAGGCTTCCTAACACTTAAATTTATATTTGATATTAATAAATTTCTCTTTTTTCAAAACTGCCTGTTTGTTGTTGCCAGTCTGCATTTTATATCCTCTGTACTTCGGCCACCACAAGTTACTTTGCTGCCAAACAGCAAAACTCATTTGCTACGTTTAGTGTCACATCCTATGTTAATTCTCTCAGCATCGCATCATCTAATTCGATTATATTTAATTTCTATTGTTTCATTTTGTTGATGTTTGTTTTATAACCTCTTTTTTAGGCATTATCAATTACATACCCGCAGAGCGCCAAGTTACGTATTTAGCTGTTACTATGTTTTCTTAGTAGTATATTTCTTAAATTCTGTGTGTGTTTTTGTATTTAAGAGCTGTAATTTCGAGTTTTTGTTACTGTAGAGTGTAGAGTCAAGCAGTCAGTAGCGCAGCTGTCATTTCTTCTGAACAGCCAGATACACAGCTCATAAGGCGACAGCCTCCATCGATGACATGTCAGGAAAGTAGCATGTTGCATATTTAGGTTTCTGCCTGTGCTTTTACAGTTAATTCTTAAGTTAGTCTTGCTAGGACGGGTAGAATGTGTACAGGCTGTTTGTGGACGAAGGGGGAGCTGGCTGCAGTTCGTGGACTGTTGAAGAGGCTTTTGGCTACGGTCAGTCGTCTTCAGGATGCTGCCTCGGGGTGTAGCTGTGGCGGAAGATTTGGCGCTTCGCATGGGTCACCTCAGGTGTCGCTTGTTATGGCCATAAGCTCTGCTGCCGAGGCATTTATAGTAACTGCGCGTACGCCGCGGTTGTCCGTCCTCAACGCAGGGTGAATGGCAGCTGCTAACGCGTCCGCGTCGTTAGTGGCGGAGGGCCAATATGGCGGTGTGACCGCGCCTGTTCGTTCAGTGAGTAGACAGGTGGCCACTCCTTCAGCAGGGTCAGAGCAGGCACACAGGGGGAGGGGTTTGCTAGTTGCCGGGAGTTCCCACTTTAGGCGCGTTATGGAGCCCCTTAGGGAAATTACGTTCAGGGCCGGAAAGACAGCCGATGTAAACTTGATAGTAAAAATCGTGGGCCACTCCTGAATGCAGCCATCATAAAGTAGGTGTGCCACAGTTCCTCTGAACGCCGAAACACTGTAGGATACAGTCGTTTGACTACACACAGTGTGTACCACAAGAGGGCACTAAAGAACACTGCTCATTATGGCAGTCAATGAGGATGTGAACTAATACCCCAATATAACAAAAAGGCCGAATGTCTGAACCTGGAAATAAATGATAGCACTGTACTGGGAACCCAGTGAAGCTTATATTGCCCTGAGAGGTAACCACGAAAGATATGTAATAAAGTCCAACGCACAAGTGTGAAACGCCATGAAGTAAACCTGTGGTGGTCGACGGGGAATAGAACCCAGTATCTATAAGAATTGTTAACGAAGCACAATCAGATGTCAGATATTAAATACGTTCGCCAATAGCGTGATATCGGAACCTGAAACGACGATACAAATAATTTTTTCCTGCCAGAAATTCGAACCTAGCACCTTTCTCTATTGTCTTATAGCTACGAATAGACATGAGATATTTATTGTTTCTTTACCAGCTGTGCACGTCTGCGGCTAGAGGTAACACAAGGAATAGTTCTATGCTGCCTGAAACACCAACTCTGTGCATATCGTCGTTGTTGACTCTACACGAAGAGGTGTCAACTATCAAATTCCTTTTCAATCGTAGTTTGGATCCTGGCGTTCGTAGAGACCTGGAGGAGTTGGACATCGTGAGGAAACAACGAAATGGAACAGTATCATCTCGAAGAGTTCAAATCCAGAGAGAAATTAGAATCGGAGTTCGAGTCCCAGTGGAGAACCAATACTTTCAAAATCTCAAGGTCACTTAAAATAAGAAATGAAGGTCCTATGACCTTACATGACGATTGATTCGTGAATTAGAATAACATTACTACTATAAGAAAGCCTACTAGAGACAGAGTTTCTGAAAGCAGCGACTTCCGCCTCTGACTACCAAAACGAATCAAACACTGATCCAGTCAGTAGCAAATGGACATGTTTAATGTTGATTTGGAACCACGGCACAGCTCTTGCGTTCTTTACATGGCGTTACTGAAGGTGATGAGGGCATATTTGTGGCTGTTACAAAATTTGAACCCCCAGCGGGAATCGAACCCACACCTTAGCAATTACAAGCTAGCCTCAGTCCAACCAACCACCGATTTTCACATGTGTTCTGTTCGAGTTTAATAAAAGGGTGAAAGCAGTGGGGGAAATTCGCAACACCTGCGCCCTGTACAGAGGGAGTGCTACTGAGAAAGTCAAGTTGTGTCGTTTTGAAATGAATTAATCACCACATTCAGGAAGACAAACAGGCGTCGGCGAAAGACGTTCCAACGATGGTATCCGATAATTGGCAAGTGTGACGACCAGTTAACCTACGTGCGACACTTGCCTTCAGTAACCATATTGAGGTTAAAACAAAAGAAGGAGTATTACGGTACAACGTCTAGTCGAAAACGAGATTGTGGGAAGTATGGGGAGGGAAATCGTCTGTCCCCTTTCAATGGACTGATCCTGGCGTTTGCCATAATAGATTTAAAGAGGTGTCGATAAACCTAAATCATTGCAGCCTGATAGCGATTAAAGTACCGTATGGTCATTTCATAAGGAGAAAACAGTGGGTAAGCCATAACAAACATTATCGCGAACGATGGCCTAGATATGTCAACAAAATGTATTGTTATTTTTCTGGTGGCACAAAGAAGGTGTTTTGTGTTACGAACAGCTTCACAGAGATGTGTCCTTTGCAGATGACATTTGTTACCAACAAATTAGATCCCTTTCGACGGAGAGTAATAAATGCGATCTGGAAGACAGCACCAAGGAGCTTGGTTGACGGACTCGTCTGTCGCATGTCTTCTGATCTACCCGGATATGTTTACCTTCCTCGCCCCTTATCGATCAACCACCAAGAACGTTAGTTTTTGTTTCTTTTGTCTTGATGATTGCGCTTTAAACGTGGCTTAGCTCAGAATCAACAAGTCGCTACATCCGTGGGATCGAAAAGCTACCTGCGCATCATTAGAAGGTTTTCGATAACGAGGTGAATATATTGTTGCAGTATCTCTGATATCCGTGTCTATTTTGTTCAATAACCTAACGGGAAACGTTATTAATATGCACTACGCTAATATAGTACTCTAGTTTTAACAAGGCGGCCTGGAGCGGCAGATAGGCAACCATCTACATCACTTTAGAGACGAGATTTTCGCACATATAAACAAATATTAATGAGAATTTGGCATCCTAGGATACCCCAGAGAGCATGCCAGGGTGGCTGTCTTCATTAAACGTGGAGTCTTTTGTCATACTCATGCTGCTTTACCAGACTACATCTAAATACGCATTGTGGCTGTCAGAGTAGCTGCTGAATGAAACAAAGTTAACGGAGTATTCAGTGATACGATTTCAATAACACATTTGTGTATTTTCAGTAGCAGTTCCGCAGTATTTTATGTTTCTTACCTCTAGATCTGTGCAGCGAGACGTCTTATGAAGACAAAATTTCTAAAGATGTCGTTCTGAATATCGTATAGCTATTTGTAGCTCTGTCACAGAGGAGGTAAAATGTTACTCTTGCGCCAGTTTGGAACTGAGAGCTGCTGCCTCTTACTCTTTACAGTGCGTCAACAGTTTTATGGAGCAAGCGACCAACTGCAGCGTTCATCGCCTCCTCATTGCCTTCGTGGTGGCTGATACAGATAATTCGCAATGTAGACAACGAGATTAGCTGTAGTTGCTTCGTGAAAGTAATCTCCCCTGTCTGCAAACATATACTTGATACGTCGATGACATACCAAAGCGGAATTCATTCAGAATCTTTGATAGGTATACCACGAAAATATCAAGTAAATCTTGTAAGGTAATTCTCTGTCGTTCCAGGAACTAACAAAATTATCAAAGTGTCACTAGACATGTTCCACTATGTTGTCATGAGCCTATCACAGTTATAGCAGGATGATTATGTTTCTACAGGCAATGCCAGTGGGCTAACAATTTAGGAGTGCTTCTTGTGCATCAATGATGCAGAGGCTTAATTACTTTTCCTGCGACGTCATGGGCAGTATTCTAGTACTTCGGGTGAGGGAAATAACGGAAATTTGCAGAGACCATCGCAATACATACAAAGAAAATAAACGCAACCCACTGAATTACAGATTCTTTTCATTGACATCGACATGTAGCAGGAAGTGCGAACAAATAATTTGTTCCAACTTTATGAAATACCCAGAAATATATTACGTATTGACATCAAACCAACATGGATTGCAAAGCATCACTCTAGTGTTACACAGCTGGCACTTTATTCTCAATATGTACTGCGCACACTCTCAAACTGATTCTGTATTCATAGAGTTCCATAAACGCTTTCGATTTCATTCTTCATAAGCGGCTTCCAATTATATTGCTTTCCTACGGGCTGTTGTCTCAGTTGTGCGACTGGATTCGTGAGTTCCTGTCTCAAAGGTCGCAGTTCGCAGTAACACGGGACATCACCTAGTGAAACGGAAGTAATGAGTGTGGTTCCACAAGTAAAGTGATTAGCAGATAATCAGAATATTTCTCATGGATCTGTGCCAAGCAAAGCTGCCGTCTAATAAACTCCTCAGAAGAGCAAAGCGAATTGCAAAATGATTTGGAAATCTATCTTCACAGTGCAAAACGTGACAGTTGACCCTAAACAATGAAATGTGTGAGGTTCTTCACATGAATAACAAAAGAAGTACGTTAAAGTTCACTTACACGATAAACCAGTCACATTTAAAGGTTGTCGATTCAACTTAATATCCAGGAGTTACGGTCATGAATAACTTAAATTGGAACCGTCATATGGAAAATATGGAAGGATACGCAAAGACAGCGCTTTGTTGGCAGAATACGTAGAAGATGCAACAAATCAATTAAAGTGACCGCCTACAAGACACTTGTCCGTCCTCTTCATGAGTATTCCCAAGCGGTATGGGATTCGTATGAGATAGGGCTGACGTAAGACATCGAAAAATTCAAAGAAGGTTAGCTCGTTTTGTATTATTATGAAGTAGGAGAGATTGTGTCACGGATATGATAAACGAGTTAGGATCGAAATCATTGAAACGTAGGCGTTTTACATTGGGGCTACGTGTTTTCACTAAATTCCAATCGCCAACCTCCTCCGCTGAATGCTACGTTATTTTATTTACCCCAACATACATAGGAAACATCAGCATTGTGTTAAGAGACGTCAGTGCTTGCACGGTAATGTTTAGTTGTTCATTATTTCCATGCACTTTTTGAGAGTGGAACGGTAGAGAAATAATATGACAGGTTCAAGGAACCCCCTGCCAAGTACTAAACTGTAAATTGCCGAGTGTTCATGTAGATGTGGATGCATATGTCAAGGGAGGTGTAACAGGAAGGAAG
Organism: Schistocerca piceifrons; assembly: GCF_021461385.2. Classification (NCBI taxonomy): domain Eukaryota; kingdom Metazoa; phylum Arthropoda; class Insecta; order Orthoptera; family Acrididae; genus Schistocerca; species Schistocerca piceifrons. The sequence continues at coordinate 1,009,535,685 of NC_060139.1, forward strand.
GAGGGATGTAGAAATGGATAGTTCAGAAGTGCAAAATAAGAGTGAAAAACTTGCAAAGTAATCCTTACTTATACGTATCTCACAATTCGTTTTATCTTAGGAGAGGGAGAAAAGAAAGAAATGTTTTCAGAGCGAAGAATAGATTATAGGCAAGGGGATATAAAAGAATACGGTTTCATAGGTTTTGAGAGGAACGACGGAGGACAGTAAAGAAAGCAGAAATTAAGGAGAACATATAGTATCAATGGAAACCAATAGGTTTTTTTTTTTTTGTAACGTTTTGTGAGAATGGAGTAGAAGGGCAATTGAGATGACATTGTGTGTGTGTGTGTGTGTGTGTGTGTGTGTGTGTGTGTGTGTGTGTGTGTGTGTGTGTGTGAGAGAGAGAGAGAGAGAGAGAGAGAGATAGAGAGAGAGAGAGAGAGAGAGAGAATGGAGGAGAAATTAACAATGAACAAATGTAAGATGGAATCGTTTGCGTAATTTTTGGAGGGCGGAGGGAGTATTAATGGATGGAGGGAAAGAGAGAGATGTATATGAAATTGCACAAAATACCTTTAAACGTACATCTAAACTGATTACTTTGTATCTAGACGGGGTATAAATGAATTAAAAATATAATATTTAACAAGCTGTATATTCAAAAGAAACTCACTTCAATTAAAAAGGAAACCCCAAGGAAAAATAACTCAAATTTTATTTTATCTGAGCCAAGTGATCTCACTATGAGGAAAAATGAAACCCCAAGGAAAATAACTCAAATTTTATTTTATCTGTGCCAAGTGATCTCACTATGAGAAAAAATGAGGAAAAACATGAGATAACAAAACTTTTTAAGGACCCCAATATTTTATACAAAATCCCACCTTGTTTTATACTTCTATCATGCGTCTTGGCATAAAATCTATAAGCCGTCGGATGTAACAGCTTGAAGACGACACTTCCTCCTAGGCTTCAAGAACGCAATTCCAAAGAGCGTCAGCTGTAGTTGGTTCGTGGGGCTCGATTCTCTCTGGAGGCTTTTAACAGCCACAAAAATGCCCTCAACAACTCCAGTAACGCCATGTAAAGAACGCAGGACTGTGCCGTGATTCTAAATCAAATTAAACAAGTCCACTTACTACTGACTGGATCAGGGTTGGATTAGTTATGGTAGAGCGGTGGAAGTCGTTGCTTTCAGAAACTCTGTCTCTAGTAAGCTTTCTTATAGTAGTAATGTAATTTTAGTTCACGAATCAATTGTCAAGTAAGTTCATAGGATGTAAGGTCACAGGACCTTCATTTCCTATTTTAAGTGACCTTGAGATTTTGAAAATATTGGCATGGACTGGAATTCGAGTTCCGATTCCAATTTTTCTTTTCTTCGAGATGACACTGTTCCAGCATTTCGTTCTTTCCTCGCGGTGCCCAACTCCTCCAAGTCTCTACCAACGCCGCAATCCTAATTAAGAGTGGAAGGGAATTCGATACTTGGTCCTCTTCGTGTGGGGTGAACAACGACGTTATGCACAAGATTGGAGTCTCAGGCAGCACAGAACCAACCGTTGCATTACGTCTAGTGGAACATGTGCAAATCTCGCTACTGGTGAAGAAACAATAAATATTTCATGTCTATTCGTAGCTATAACACAATAGCGAAAGGTGCCTGGTTCGAACCCCGGTCAGGTAAAAACTATTTGTATCTTCGTTTCAGGTACCAATATCACGCTATGGTTGAACATATTTAATATCTGACATCTGGTATCCTTGGATAAGAATTCATATAGGTACTAGGTTCTACTCCCCGTGCATTACCACAACGTTACTTCATGGCGTTTCAAACTTATGCGTTGCACTTTATCACATACCTTTCGTGGTTACTTCTCAGGGGCAATATAAGCTTCAGGGGGTTCTCGCTACAGTGCTAAACGTATCTTCATTTATTTCCAGGTTTGAACATTCGGCCATGTAAACTGACAATGGTTAAAACTTCGATATTTTAGGTCTCATTGTGCCTAGTCGAGTCTCAATGAGACACACAAGCTTTGTATGGTTAAAAGTGGCTACAAATTCAGATCACGAACAGCAACTCGTCATGTCATTTAATGGATGTGATAAGGCTTCTGCAGTGCACTAACTGCAATGAAGTTTAAGTTACAAGCGTTAGGGACTATCTTATCTCTAATAACATATATTCTAATATTTATTGTATGATGTTATTATTTTACGTCTGGACTGGCTGCCATATAGAGCAGTATTCTTAGTAAAATGTAAATGTCGTGTGACTAGGGCCTACCGTTTGGTAAACCGTTCGCCGGGTGCAAGTCTTTCGATTTGACGCCACTTCGGCGACTTGCGCGTCGATGAGGATGAAATGATGATGATTAGGACAACACAACAACCAGTCCCTGAGCGGAGAAAATCTCCGACCCATCCGGGAATCGAACCCGGGCCCTTAGGATTGACATTCTGTAGCGCTGACCACTCAGTAAACGGGCGCGGACAGTGTTCCCTACTGGTCTCATGTGGTACCCAGTGCGTGCGTGTGTGTGTGTGTGTGTGTGTGTGTGTGTGTGTGTGTGTGTAGTCAAACGACTATTCTGCAGAGGGTTTAGAGGACCTGAGACACAGTTGTGCTATGCTGGTTGCATATAGTCAGGTGTTGCCTACACACAGGAATTTGGGGGTGGCCTGCTTTTTGTGCAGTCGAGTGTACATTCGGTACATGTGATTGTAGACCCCTTCACAGACGTGGGGGAGGCCTTGCCTGTGTCTATCGAGCTTGCTGGGTGCAGTCGCCTGCAAGCTGTGGTTCACATCGTCTCCAACGACGCCAATCATGTGGTTTCTGAGGCCACCCTCAGTTCATATGGGTGGCTTCTGGAAGTGGTGAAGGCTGCTGGCCTCGCATATTGGGTGCAAGCACAGCTCGCAATAGTCAGAATTTTTTCCAGAGTTGATCGGGATCCTTTGGTTTGGAGTCGTATGGAGGGTTTCAATCGTAGACATCTGTGACGGTCTTGGCTGCAGATTCCTGGACCTGTGGTATCTGGTGGTGAACTGTAGAACTCCCCCTGATAGGTCTGAGTGGCACTACACAAAGGAAACAGCTACGCGGCTAGCAGAGTACATGGCGAGTGCACAGAGGGGTTTCATAGGTTAGGCGGTAGTTTGTGATACTCTGATAAACACTCCGAAGACGACAAGCTGATAGCAAAACCAGACCACGTTTAGAGTTATGATACTTTGACCGTCAAAATTTTATCAGTAAATTGTCGAAGTATTCGTAACTAATTTCCCGAATTTAATGCCTTCCAGGGAACTTCTCGTGTTTAAATTATTTTCATAAACTAGAGCTGACTGGAAGTCCGATGTAAAACGCTCTGAGATAGTTAGCGATTCATGGAACGTGTATTGAAATTAGACTTCATAGGAGCGTGAGTGTTCACTGTAGTTGACAAAAATATTGTCTCTACTGAGGTGGAATTTGAGTGTGGCAGTGAAGTTATCTGGCCATATATAACAGGTCTAAGTGTAATCAAATTAATTATTGAATTTCTCTGTGACAATTTGAGAGTCATTCAAAGAAAGTCTATGATCAGTAGCGCGGAAATGCCTAGATTATGCAGTATTAGTTGAAGGCGACTTTAAACTATCGAATAGGTACTGGGACGTCTATAGATACATTACAGGGGGTGCAGACAGACAGGCTTACGAAGTAGGAGGGTTGGAACTTAAATGGTGGCAACTATTTATTCACAATCGATACAAAAGAGTAACATGTTTGCACCTGTTACTGTCCTTCAAAGTAGTCACCAGCTTGTGTAGAACCCGTTGCCAGCGATGTGGAAGGCGTAGTATTCCGTTAGCAGAGCCTTTTCTGTTGATGGTGCGAATGGAGCGGTCTACTGCCTGTCGAATCTCTGGAACAGTTCTGAAGCGAGAGGCCACGAAGTGGTTCCTTCATCTTCTGAATCAAATCAAAGTCACAAGGACTTACGTCAGGGGAGAATGGTGGATGGTACAGTACTTCCCAGTCTCATCGACCGAACAGAGCAGCTACAGCTTGCGCTGTATGCGCCCGCGCATTGTCGTGCAATATGATGGGTGGGTTGCGCAGAAAGTGTCGCCGCTTCTTTCGCAAAGTTGGTCGTTTTTGGGGCATCACCTGCGACCAGCTTTGCGTTGCCTTTCTTTAACTTATCTCCTAAGATGAGTCTTAAGGTCACTATTGCCTCGAGTGTTCCTTCATTTCTGCGGAACCCTAATTGATCTCTTTGAAGCCGGCTTCTTTTGAATTTTTCTGTAAAATAAGTCATGTCAGCATTTTGCAACCGTAGCTTGTTAAACTGATAGTTCGGAACTATTCACAACTCTTAACACCTCCTTTCTTTGGAATTAGACCATTTACATTCCTCCTGAAGTCTGTGGGTACTTCACCCGTCTCAAATATCCTAGAAATAGTAAACTGAACTTCAAACATTAAAAATTTGCCGATTTTATAATTATTTTTTATGTCTTTCACTCGCTACACATGAGAGGAGAGTGGGTTGTTCACCGAAATATCCCAATGGAATGGACGGAGAAAATCTGAATTGGAAATTCTAGTTTTGGTATTCGTCTGTAAATGCAGGAAAATCTCCCAAAAAGTTTGGTCGGAACTAGGTGACTGGAACTACTTTAATTTTCTTCTGGTACCAAGTTGGCCATGGTCCCAGTCAAAATCAGTTACGTGTGTGTGTGTGTGTGTGTGTGTGTGTGTGTGTGTGTGTGTGTGTGTGCTACATCAGGCAGATGGATTAAATGTCCTGCGAGAAGACTTGTGTTTGATTACCACCTACGTACAGCGCTGAGGTAGTGAAACAAAATCTGTTACTGAACAATGACCCCCCAGAAAAGCAGTTGCTCTCAATACCACAGCAATACTGAATCCTGATCTGACAGATGAAATGGTACAGTTTTGTGTACAAGTGAGCTACATTTGGCTCCGTTGCTTGTAGAAGCTACGAATGCGTCTCAGAATATACACGCATCGGATTGCACACCCGTCATACGTGATGCCTACCCACGAGCTCGTCCCACGTTTGTTGCGTCTATCTGAGAATTGAATGTGTGCGCCTCCTCACTTTGACGTCAACTAAGCAAGGCCTTTAATTGGATACAGGACGCCGCTTTTTTCTCGTATTTTCCAAGCTTCTATTGTTACTGTTTTGTTTTCCCAGGCTGTTATGTGTAGTAACTTTATTTCGCGGTATTCGTTTCACGAAAAATATTGTTTTAATACAATAATTATGCTGTCACGAAAAGCAGCAACAAGGTTACCTCAATGTTCAAGTGTGGCACCCCAACCATTGGATTTTATTTATCACATGCATCGCAAATAATGTTCGATATAAAATCAGTGAATATATCTAAATTCTTCTTAAAAATATTTACAAGTAACGAGATGCAACAGTTTGCAAGGAAACTGCAATCTTGTGCTGTTCTTTGAGCGAAAAAAACGGCCGTGGCACTTGGCAAGGGGAGAGAGGCGGGGTGAGTGAGTGTGTGTGTGTGTGTGTGTGTGTGTGTGTGTGTGTGTGTCTGTGTGTGTGTTTGTAGGGGTGGGGGGGGGGGGCGAAGGGGACAGGGATCTGTCCGGCCAGAGGAAGCTCCACTTATAAGCCGGCACATTGCAGCTATGACTACATTTTGATGTTTTTTTTTTTTTTCCTGGAAGGAACCATTACAGAATGAGCGTCACAACCCCCGCCCCCTCCACCAACCCTCCAACATCCTGGAAAGGAGCACGATTTTGAGTGAACAGAGAAAGTGTGGGAAGAGACTGTGGTGCCAAATAGGAAGTATTAAATAACAAATGCATTTAATTAATTAAATGAAACAACAAGTTTACTGTTACCAGTCACCGTTCTATTTATTTCCCCGACGCGTTTCAAAGGTTTAAACCTCCATCATCGGGTGGATTTACATTTGTGTGTGCGTTGTGTTACGATTTTTTGGAGGAACTTGTGGCACTGTCTAGTGGAGAAACAAGACACTATTTCAGAACATGGTTTTGGGTTTCTTCTGACAAAAATTAAACTGATATCTAACGGTAAACATAAAAATAGGTAAAATAGAGTACCTCCAGTGGTCACAGGTTCCTTTCGCTGTCGTAACACATCACATGTATACTGTCACACTTTATAAACAAATATGGTGCCTGGAATGTGCTGTGTGCAAGGTTCGTATAGCAGAAGAGAAGACATAAACGCAAAGTACAAACAATATACATCGTAACAACATTATTACAGAAGAATAATTTAAAGGATTTGGAGGTGTTTGTTGAATACATGTGTGTGTACTTCAGGTGGTATATAAATCAGATTTTGACAAGTTAAAACAGCTTAAACTTCATACTCGTTTATACAGTCAGGTGAAATGTTAAAATGGCTTAAACTTCATACTTGTTAATGACAATCAGGTGAAATGTTACAGACTTTGAGTACAATAATCATATTGGCTACAGCAGTAAAATTATATATAAAAGACAATATTTGATTGGGATTAATAGAGAGATGTGGCAGGCTGGAGGCAGAAGGAGAGGAAGAGGGAGAGAAAGTGTGTGTGTGTGAGAGAGAGAGAGAGAGAGAGAGAGAGAGACAGAGAGAGAGAGAGAGAAAGTGGAAAGAGTGATTGTATGAGAACAAACTTTACATGGCACGGGGTATTACGATTACATGCTACGTATATTAGCTGCCTAAAGGTTGGGGTAATACATTGGTTAATGCTTTAAAATATGCAGATACATATACAATTTCTGCCAGTAGTTGTACATATAGTTTCAAGCACCTAAAATATTCGTATTTAAAATGCATTGAAATTAATTGTCAACGTACGTTTACTGTGCCTCACGATACGAAAATATTATCATATACTGAGGTGACAAAAGTCATGGGGTAGCGGTGTGCACATATACAGAAGGCGGTAGAATAGCGTTCACAACATATAAAAAGGGAATGCTTTGGCGGACCTGTCATTTGTACTCAGGTGACTGATGCGAAAACGTCTCCGACGTGATTATGGCCGCCCGACGGGAAGTAACAGACTTTGAAAGCTGATTGGTAGCTGGAGCTAGAAGCATGGGACGTTCCATGTCGGAAGTCGTAGGGAACTCAAAATTCCGAGATCCACAGTGTCAAGAGGGTGCCGAGAATAATAGATTTCAGGCATCATCTCTCACGGCGGACAACGCGATGGCCGATGACATTCACTGAACGACCGAGAGCAGCCTCGTTTGATAAAAGTTGTCAGTGCTAACAGATAAGCGACACTGCGTGGACTAACCACAGAAACCAATGTGCGGCGGATGACCATCGTATCCCTCAGGATAGCGCGGCGAAATTTGGCGTTAATGGGTTATGGTAGCAGAGGACCGAAGTGAGTGTCTTTGCTAACAGAGCCTCTCCTGGGCTCGTGACCATATCGGTTGCACACTAGACTACTGGAAAACGTGGCCTGGTCAGGTAAGTCCCGATTTAAGATGGTTGGATTCAAGTGTAGTTCGGACCCCACTAACTCATGGATCCAGTTTGTCAACAAGGCATCGTGCGAGATGGCTGTTGCTCCATAACAGTATGGGCTGTGTTTACATCGATAATTGACTGGAAATTGTTATGTTGGGCTACTTGGACTTGGACTTCATGTTCCCAAACGACGATGTAATTTTTATGGATGATAATGCGCCATGACAACGGGACACAATTTTTTGCGGTTGCTTTGAAGAATATTCTGGTTTGGGGTTGGGTAGGGTTGTTTGGGGGAAGAGACCAAACAGTGAGGTCATCGGTCTCATCGGGTTAGGGAAGGATGGGAAAGGAAGTCGGCCGTGCCCTTTCAAAGGAACCATCCCGGCATTTGCCTGCAGCAATTTAACGAAATCACGGAAAAACTAAATTAGGATGGCCGGACGCGAGATTGAACCGTCGTCCTCCCGAATGCGAGTCCAGTGTGCTAATCACGAATATTCTGGACAGTTCGAGCGAATGGTGTCGCCACACAGATCGCCCGACATGAATCCCATCGAAAATTTATGGGACATAATCAAGAGGTCAGATCGTGCAGAAAATCTTGCACCGCCAACAGTTTCGCATTTATGTATGGCTGTAGAGGCAGCATGGGTCAATATTTCTGCAAGGGGCCAACGACTTGTTGAGTCGAAGCCACGAAGAGCTGTTGCACCCTACCTGGCAAAAGGAGGCCCGACACGATATTAGGACGTATCCCATGACTTTTGTCACCTCGTAGTAAGTTGTCAGTACATGTACTGAACTTCCTCAACTTGACAATATGCGCTATTAGGAACATTGATTCGCTGCTCTGTCGTGAAGAGCAGTAACATTTACTTCTTTCTTTTCTAGATAATATAGCCTAGTGCTTATGCAATTTTTCATTTAATTTTGTCATATTCCAGACATACCTTTCAGCTTGTAGTGGCACCTTGCTTAAAACGTAATGTAAGAAGCCGTGGAAATGAAATGAAGGTTCTAACATAATAAAGCAGCTGGGACTACGAAAACCAATACATAACCAAGCCCCAAAATTCCCGCAGCCTCACAGTACTCAATGCAACGCTCATTACACTGACCAGGAGAACACGGCAAGTGCCATAACCTGATTTCCCAAAAACTTCGCTCAGTGGAAGAATAGCCAAAATAAGCGAGCACCTATCTCGGCTTATCCGTAGATACTCGGCCGTTTCTGAGATAACGACCGTCAAAGTTATCGACTTAAGTTAGATAATTTTTGGCGCACAATGACCTGAGCCAGTCTGGTAGCATACTTATTAGCGTCTCGGCTTATAAGTTTTACGTCCCGTGTTTGAAACCTGATTATTGTTTTTATTTTATTTTATTTTTTCATTTATCTAACCACGTCCGTCTTCTCAAGTTAGAGGTTACCAAGGTGTTACACTAACTGTGTAATTGCTATTGTGTTCACAGTAGTGTCATACATTTATTAAATAATATATGTTTGTATGGTGTTTTCAGGGATTACAATCTTTATAAATTCTTTTGTTCTTATATTTCATGCATATAACAATTGTTAATTCTTATGTTTTATTCTTATTTTTATTCTTAAGGAAGATTTGGTGCATTCCCTTGGATGATAACGATCGTAGAAACATTCAAAACACAGAAATTCCGAAAACGAGGACCAGCATGCGAATGCAGGCTTGCCACAGCGCCATGTCTTTGCACTAGTGATTATCACTCGGGAAAGAAACGTCGTTACTGTTACTGAAGAGTGGCAATAATTTCGTGGCAAACCTCGCGTAGCGGATCACTTTTCCAAGAACTGGCAGATAAAATACACTAGAGGACTTTCACCGAAAATAATTTCAATTACTTTTTCCATACATTTATTTTTTAAATTAATTCCCAGGCGTACAATTACTAACGAATAAGGAGAACATTATTCAAATGGTTCAAATGGCTCTAAGCACTGTGGCACTTAACATCTGAGATCATCAGTCCCCTAGACTTAGATCTACTTAAACCTAAATAACCTAAGGACATCACACATCCATGCCCGAGGCAGGATTCGAACCTGCGATCGTAGCAGCCGCGTGGTTGCAGACTGAAGCGCCTAGAACCGCTCGTCCACAGCGGCCGTTTGGAGAACGTTATTTCAATATGCACTGGAAAACATTTCCGTAGTAGTCTTCTACGGACAAGATTAGAGAAATGAAAAAATAAAATAAAAATAATAATCAGGTTTCCGACACGGGGCGCAAAATTGTGAAGCAACGACGCTAGCCATCGTGCCACTGCTTTGGATGAACTATTTGCTCGCTAAAAGGCAGATGAAGTAACTCGAAATCTTGGACCATCGTTCGCTCAGAAGCGATCGAATATCTATGGATAACTTAACACATGTTCGCTTATTTTGAGGCCTCTTCCATCGAGCGAGGTTTCTAGGAAATCTGGTTATGAAGCTTACCGTGTTCTTCTCGTGAGAAGTGTAGCACATTAACATGATTCAACATTAGTCTAATAACATGATACATACAACATGATACAATTTTAAACAGTTTGAGTTTCCAATGTTGCAGAAACGTACCGCAGAAAATTTATCAAAATCTGTTTCACTCATTACGACAGAACGTTGTACTTAAGGAAGGTGTCAACAATAAGACAAAATAACGATTTACTAAAATGTGATTTTCATCGGTCTCTGCGTTGATAGTCAATGGAGTGTAAAGTGAGAGGTTACAAAATGGGAGGAAGACTTGTATTTACCGTCCCGTCGACAACGAGGTCATTACAGACGAAGCACAAACTAGGAATGTTTCAAGAACGGGAGAAGGAAATCGGCCGTGCCCTTACAAAGAGAACCTATCAGCATTGGCCTGGAGTGATTAAGGGAGATCAAGGTAAACCTAAATTTGGACGGCTGGACGCGAATTAGAACCGTCGTACTCCCGGATGCAAGTCCAGCGTACTAACAACTGCGCCACCTCGCTCGGTCTCTAGTTATATGTGCTTCATCTTTTTTTGTAAATTGTGGTTGAAATGCAAACAACTAAGTCAACGGAGAATGCTCTAATCTGGACTTGCGTCTTTGCCTCCGTGTAGGGCGGCCCTGCCTATGTATGACGTAGTTACTGGCTTCCTTCCGCAGCCGGCATGGGCCGCAGTCAGACTGCCGGAAATAACGCACGGCGCCTCTGCTGGCGCGCTATTATTACGTCAATTTACGGCTCTGCGCGGGGCAGTAAAGCTCACGATTTGCTGCTCTGTTCCTATCCCCAGAGTTCTGCGCTGTACTTCCTGGTGCCCGGCCTCTGGCTGCAGATGTACGCCTGCTGACAGCTCGTTCACCAGAGGCAAAGTGTTACCTCAATGGGTTACACAGAAAGCGCTATTTTACTCAAGAAGCAACTTACAGTTACTTACAGTGAAGGTAAGTTCTCGTACACTTCTGCGATACTGGTAAACAGATTACTCGGAATCGATCCATTTCTTCTTTTTCTTTTTGCAATAATTTCTTTTGCGCTATTTTGTATCATCGTCAACATCAACATCTACCGGTTGGTTACAATTAAACTTTCTCTTTTTAACATGCTATAACACGGAAACCAATTACTATACGAGTACCAAACTTGATAGCATTAATGTCCAGAGTATGGGGAGCATAATTTCCATGAGTCACAGCGCCAACGTCAAGTTCCTACTATGGCCACTAGGTGTCATGATCAGTTATCGTGATTCCTAGTCTCACATCCTGAGCAATCGCAGTGCAGTTGTTGACGTGTCAACATGAGCTTGGACGAAAGGTGAAGCTCTATTATCAAAACTACAATAATGCTGTGGCTGCATTTCGAGAGTATCGCCGGCTGAAAGAATTACGGAAGTGTCCTCTTTCTCCACTTGCTGTGCGGAGCATGATGAAGAAGTTAGAAATAACTGGAGAATTGAGCGCCGCTCAATTAAAGTGACCGCCTGTAACACACTTGTCCGTCCTCTTCGTGAAATCGCTGTTGCTGTGACAGACAACGCTGCTCGCAATTCCCGATCGCCAGGTAGTGCGCTTGCTGTGTCACGGCAGTTGAACATCCTATGGTCCACTTTACGGAAGGTGCTTCGAATCATTCTCAAATGGTATCCGTACAAGATCCATATCGTACAGTAGCTTGCACCACGGAACGCACAATGACGTGTTGTGTTCGCTCTCCACTTTCTTCCAAGGATTGAAGTTGATGAGGGCTGGCCCTGGATCATCCCATGGACAGACAAAGCTAATTTTTCTCTGACGGATAAGACGAACACACAGATTTGCTGAGTGTGGGGATCTTCACCTCCAATCACTGTGCATTAAGTTCCTCTGTATGCTGAACGTGTCATCGTATGGTGTGGCTTCACAGCTACGTTCATTATTGGCCCATTCTTTTTTGAACAGGTTGGCGCTCTAGGACCCAAGACGTGCAGTGTGACTGGTCTGCGTTACTGCGATATGCTTCGCCAGCATGTCATACCCATCCTACAGGAGAGAGACGCATTGAACTCAACAGTTTTCATGCAAGATGGCGCCCCACTACACATCGCTCGTACAGTTCATAAGTTCACCTGCTTCTCCGAAAGACATTTGGAAACGATCGAATTATCAGCCGATCGTTTCCAAATGCTTGGTCGGCACGACCACATGATCTCATTCCTTGTGATTTCTGGTTGTGGGGCTATCTGAAGGACACGGTTTACCAGGTGAGCATTCTCACATGTGCTGATCTGAAGGGCAGCATGTCAAGAGAGGTAGCCAGCATACCTACGGACATGTTTCGTTCTGCTGCGCAGAATGCAAACCTGCGCTTTCAGACTCTTCTGGACATTGATGGGAGCCATATTGAGCCCCTTTTGTAGCAGTAATTGTACCGGTATGTAATGATATGTACTCGTACGGTAATTAGTTTCCGTGTTATAACGTGTTAAATATGGAAAATTTAACTATAACCACGCAGTACATCTACGTCTATACCCCGCAATCCACCCTGCGGTGTGTGGCGGAGGGTACTTTTTGTACGAGTTTTAGTTCCGCCTTTTCCTGTTCCAGTTGCGTATGATTCGCGTGAAGAACGATTGCTAGTAAGCCTCCGTGTGCCAAGAATCTCCCCAGCTTTATCTTCACGGTCTTTTCGCGTGATAATCGTAGCAGGAAGCAATATATTGGTTGACTCTTCTAGGAATGTTCGCTATCTGAAATTTAACAGCAGACCTTAACGTGATGCAGAACGCTTCTCTTGCAGCGTATGCCACTGTAGTTGGTTGAGTATCCCCGCGACACTTTCGCGCTAAATGAAGCTGTAATTAAACATATTGCTCTTGCTTCGATCTCTCCGTTTCCTCTATCAGTCCTGTTTTGTACGAGTCCCATAATGATAAGCTATATTCAGTTACTGGTCGAACGTTTTGTAAGCAACTTCCTTTATTGATGGACTATGCTTCCTTAGGATCTCAGTCTGGCATCTTCCCTATACGCAATTAATTTTACATCGTCATTCCACTTCGGATCGCTTCGTATGCATAGACCTAGACATTTTATGGAAGGAACTGCTCCCAGTGGTTGTCCTGCAGTCGTGTACTCATACAATAAAGGATTCTTCTGTCTATGTATTCGCAATACGCAACATTTATGTTGAGGGTCATTTGACATTCTCTACGCCAAACGCCGATCCTGTTCAGGTCTTCCAGCATTTCGCTACAGTATTCTAGTGTCGCAATTTCTCTCTATACAACATCATCCGCAAAGAGTATTATGGTAATTCCGACGTTATCTGATAGGTCATTTATATATACTGTGGAAAGTACTGATCCTGTAACACTCCCCTGTGACACATCCGAAGTTATTTTTACGTCTGAAGACTGCTCCCCATTGAGAATGATATGACAATATTCGCCATAGTGAACGTAAATAACACTAACAAAGAGATACATTAATTATTGTCACTCTAAACGTCGCATGGTTGGCGAGTGAGTGTGCCTAGGCTAATATCTGTTGCAGATATGATTCAGAGAAGCTGACACAACCGGTGAAATGAAGTACACATAATAAAAAATACCCTTCCGGAAGAAAAGGCGAGAAAATTAGACTGAGTATAAAAATATTCCTCGTTCACAATTATATTTTTACGAAGATACCGTACACTGTGGCAACATACAATATAAACTTTCAGTAGCCTCATCCTGATGAACATGAAATCTCAAAATCTATTTTTCAGTATTGCTACTCCATGTAATCAAAGGCTGCGTCTGTAAAACTCAAACATACCCTGTAAGATCATATATTTAAAGCGCATGACCAAAATTGTGATGGCGGCAGAGTCATTGTGATCCAATATTTATTTCGATATCGTCTACCTACAGACTGAACACAACTAGACAGTGGTCTGGCATAACTCACAGTAAATCGCTCCTAACACTTGCGCTATCCCACTGGTACGATGTCGCTCTTACAGCCAACGTCCTCAGCTATTTGTTGGATATATTCAAATCTCTGCTTTCCCCAACAGTTTTTGTCCTCTACGGTTCTCTTCAGTACTATGGCAGTAAACCCCTCAGCGCCTTAACTCGTATACTATCGTTCCTTCCTCCTTCTATTCACTTCTCCATTGTCCGCCCCCTTAGCTGAGTGGTCAGTGCGTCTGATTTCCATGCAGCGTGGCCGGGCTCGATTCCCGGCCGGGTCGGAGATTTGCTCCCCCAGGGACTGGTTGTTGTGTTGACCTCATCATCATTTCATCATCATCGAGACGCAAGTCGCCCAACGTGGCGTCAACTGAAAAGACTTGCAACTCGGCAGCCGAACTTCCTGAGGTGGGGACTTCCGGCTGTCAATATGATGCGATCATATTTTATTTCTCATAATCATTTTCATTGCCGAATCTGCGGAGAGTCCCCTCATTCCTTTATCAGTCCACACAAGTTTCATCATGCCCAACACCACATCTCTAACTCTTTTAATCTCTTGTTTTGTCGTTTTCCCACAGTCTACGATTCACGTCTATACAATATTATGCTCTAGACGTACATTTTCAGAAATTTAATCAAATTAAGCCCTATGTTTATAATAATAACCTTCTTCTAACAAAGAATTCCCTCTTTGCATATGGTAGACTGCTTCTTATATCATCTGTACTTCTTACATCATGCGTTATTTTGCTACCAAGTTAGCAGAATTCCTTCACATCGTCTACTATGCGATCCTAAATTCTTCACTTTTGCTGCTCCTCATTACTTTCGCCTTTATTTGGTTGACTCTCAGTCCATATTCTATACTCAGAAGGCCCTGTTCGTCTTTCTAACTTTCACCGAGGACAGGTATCTCATCCGCGAATCTAATCAATGATGTCCTTTCACCCTCAATTTTAATAACGACTCCTGGACCTTTCTTTTATTTCCCTAACTTTTTCTGCCATGTTTAGATTGAACAGCATCTATCTTACCCACTATTCAATCTAAGTGTTTCACTCTTGGTTGTCTATTTTTATTGCTACTTCTTGCTTCTTCTACATATTACACATACTCATCTTTTCCTACAGGTTAAATATATTTTATGAGAATTTGTAGCATTTCGACAATTTGTCAAACGCTTTTTCCGACTCAACAAATCCTATGATATTGTCATGCTTGTTCTTACGTCCTTCGCAACGTCGGCACTGACTCTGGTGCCTTTACTTTTGATAAAGCCAAACTGACCGTCACCAGACAGTTGCTCGGTTCCCTTTTCTATTATTCTACATATTATGGTTGTCAGCAGCTCTGACCTTTGATGCATGAGTTGTGAAGCAGATTGAGCTATAGGTCTCGTATTCGTGTGCCTTTTCTGTTTGCAGGATGGTGTGAATGACATCCTTCAGAAAGTTAGACGGTATGTCTCCAGTCTTATAGATACTACGCACTAATCTGAATAATCGTTTGATTATCTCTTTCCCCAATCAGTTTAGATATTCCGAATGAATGTTGTTTATCCCCTCTGTCTTATTTGGTCGCAGGTAGTCCACAACTCGGTCAAATTTTGGCTTTAATACTCCCTCGTAAAGGCCCTTTCCACTGGCTGGATAGCTCAAGTCAAATGTTGGAGGAAGGGAAGGGCATACCACTACAATACCACCTGAACAAAATGAACAACACATGGCTTCAGATAACTTCAGCTAATCATGTCAGAAAATCCACAATATTTTACGTTTAACCTATTATATCCATATAAGAAGGTAAGGATTACACGTCCTATCGTCAGCTAGGTCATTAGCGATGAACACAAGCTCGAAATGCGGAAGAAAACTGGCCGTTGTCCTTGAAAGAAACCAATCTTGAATTCACCTTAAGCGATTTAAGGTTCAAATGGCTCTGAGCACTATGGGACTCAACTGCTGTGGTCATAAGTCCCCTAGAACTTAGAACTACTTAAACCTAACTAACCTAAGGGCATCACACACATCCATGCCCAAGGCAGGATTCGAACCTACGACCGTAGCGGTCGTGCGGTTCCAGACTGTAGCGCCTTTAACCGCTCGGCCACTCCGGCCGGCAGCGATTTAAGGAAATCAGGGAAAACGAAGACGAAAACTACGTAAAAGGAACAAATCAAGTTATACTTTTTTTTTTAACTATCAGGTTTAATTGCATTTATCAGTTAACAGGCTCCAGAGGTTAGATCACATACTCAAAAATACGCGAACTTCGAGGTATGTGTATTCGGAGCTTAATAGGTGGTAGATATGGTTCGTTTTGATATGCATGGCAGGTACTGTTGTTCCTTACTGGTGCTCAAATATACCCGAAAGATAAGGCATCTGCGCTAGAATTCGGTGTTTCATGGCTGGCAGCTCTGGCTCAGGCTGACCTGTGTAATACACGAAAGATACCAGGGATGATACTCCTGTACTCGAATACAACCGAATGTCGAGGTATACCTGTCAGAATACGACGCTTCAACGTTGATAGCTCTGGTTCATCCTAACCTGCGTGGCACCAGAAAGGTACCAGCGATGAGATTCCAGCACGAAGATCGAGGCATGTGCGCAATAATTTGGTACTTCATGGTTGGCAGCTCTGGTTATTTCTGAGCTGTATGGTATCGGAAAAGTACCAGCGATGAGGGATCCCGATTGTAAACAAACGTCGAGGCATACGCAACTGAAATTGGTGCTACATGGTTGGCAGCTCTCGCCTGTTTAGACATACACAGTAAAAAAAAAAGATACCAGAGATGAGACAGCCGTACTCCAGTATATCCCAGTGTCGAGGCATGTGCGTCAGAATTCGGTGCTTCACGGTTGGCAGCTGTGGTTTGTACTGACCTGCATGGTGTAGGCGTAGCTGAGCGTGATGGGCCGTCCCTGCGGGATGCGCGTGGACGCCCTGACGGTGAGGACGCATTGCTGGTCGTCCGTGTGGCTGGTGTTGGGCACACAGTCGTGGCACATGAGGAACGCCGCCGGGAACAGGCTGCGCGCGCTCTGCCCATGGGGCCCGATCTCGAAGGCGTTCACCTGCCAAGTAGACACCATAGCACTTAAGCTCTCATCCAGAGAACGTCAACCTGATCTGAAACTTCGAGTCTTTATTTGCTGGACCATCCGGTTATTCCCTGGACAGACTTAGAGTCTTTAACTATCTCTATCTATCTCTCTCTCTCTCTCTCTCTCTCGCTCTTTGTTCTCTCTCTCTCTCTTTCGCCCGGAGCACATACCCTTCTGGACATGACTGGAAGACAGGATTACGGATAGGGTAGGGAGGAGCGATGTAAAGGCCGTCAGAATGAATCTAAAACTCTAGATTGGGGGCGTAGTTACATGTATGAATTTTTCAAGCCCTTTCATTCTGTTAGTAAGTTCCGTAACTGCCTACATTCTGCTGTAGAGAGTCTCGTTACAACCTTTTCAGTTCTTTCCAGAAGTATCGCACCTCTAGTATGCCGCAGACGGTGTGTATCTCGTCCTCGGAGAAGTGGTCCATGCCCCAGAGCGAGCGGATGGTGTCGACGACGAGCTCCTGGTTGCGGCGCCACAGGCTGGGGATGCGCCTGCGCAGCTCGTTGTGCGCCTCCATGGTGAGCAGCGTGCGCCAGCGCGCCGGCGCCGCCGCCTTGAGCAGCAGGCAGCGCAGCGCCGCGACGGCGCCGTAGTAGAGGCGCGCGCCCGGCGACGCCAGCGGCGCCGGCAGCCGGCGCGCCGTGCCGTGCGCCGACATAGCGGCGCACTCGGCCGCGCTGTGGCCCAGCTCCTGGCCGCGGCCGGCGCACTGCGGCCCGCACAGCGGCCACGCGCACCCGGGGCACCTGCGCCGTCGCAGCCCAGAACAGTGAGGGCACGGCTCCGGAAAGGCTCAAAATCATGAAAAGTTCAATTTTTACTTTTTTGCGTTTTCTGATTCTGCAGACTATTACCTTTTAATAGATATATAATTTATTCAATTCCGAAGACTACAACTATTTTTAACATTTTTTTTGAAATGTGTTCTACATGGGCGTGACCCACTGTGGCGCTGTTAAACTGCTGTCAAATGGTGTTATTATTAACGTCCGTGTTCATCAGGTACATTTTAGTGATGTGAGATAAAGTATGTGTTGTGGCTAACCTGCGATGGTTCAATATATATCGCTGGTGTGATTGTCGATTGTTTCATGTTTATTTACTCTGTCGTTATTTCGAAAACATTAGTAATTAATTCGGTTTCTTGAGTCTCTGTTTTGTTGAAGTATAATAATGAGTAAAAGTAAAGTTATTAGAAATCCTCTGAAGGCTTTTAAGAAAAGGAGAAATGTTGGAAAGCCAAAGGTATGTGTTATTACTGTAAACAATAAAGACGATAACCAAGTGAGTGAACCTAACCTCTCAAGTACACCTGCCGATAGCAGTCAAAGTGGGAAAGAAAATACTTCACAGAAGAAGCTTGGTTCAATGAGTGATAACTATGAATGTTTTATGGGAGAATCGGATGTGAATGAAATATTTGATATGTCGGTTCTAAAAGGAATTTTTTCAAACTGTGTAAGATGTATTCATTGTAGTGAAGTTGGTCTGGAACTCTCCATAATAAAGCACGTAGGACTTGCTAGTGAAATACAACTGAAATGTGATAAGTGTTCATACATGACCACCTTTTGGAACAGTGTTGCAGTAACTGCAACTGAAGAAAATGGTAGCAAAATCTACGAACACAACAACGAGCGATGCTTGCTTTAGACAAGGAACGCCTTCGGGCTGCAGACAGGGCTGTAAAGAGTCTAGAAATACAAGCAAGAGTAAACAGGAGGAGGAACAAGAGGAAGCTGGAGGAGGAGTTTGCAGAGGATGAAGATAATCCATCCTATGGACCTGGAATGCACTAAAAAGCTAATCCAATCTTTGTCGCTCGATTCCCAAAACTTTTATTTTCTCATACTAATTACATGTTTTCTAACGATCTTCCAAACATATTTGTTTCAAACTTTCAGTAAATATTACACAGTACCTTCTGCATAATTTAACACAGCCTTTTTCCAAAAAACTGTATACTTTTGAATATATAAATAAAAAATTGCAAAAAAATGTTGTGAATTTTCATTACAATTGAGAAAAAAATCATCTTTAATAACTGAACTAAAATTTTGTAAAATCCCTGTGTTAAGTTGTAGCCCATATTCCAATAAATAATCTGTAAAAAAGTTCAACTTCCTACCTCAAATACTTTGTGAGGAAAGATGTAATTTATAAGCGTTATTTTAACATTGCAAGTATAGGGCGTTCCGGAGCCCCTTAAGGCTTAAAGCACTGTCGGCGACGGAGGCACTAGGGCCGGAACACAAGTTCAATGAAACATCGCCTGCTGGTATTTTTCGGTTTTGCACCTTGTTACTCTGTCAGCAAAACTTAAGTCTTACAAGGGAGTGGTCAGACTTGTCATGCCGAAACGTGTGTTGCCTTTTTTACCGCCGTGAGTTAACATTGCAAGAAGTCTGTATGCAGAATTTTAGCTGCTGACATGACCTGAAAGCCTGTAAACAATTTTATGAAGTAAGACATTATTGTCGGATGATTTCCGCGCTTATAACTGCCTCTTGTACAGCCCTGACCTCTCTCGCTACGTTATACCAACGCCATCTAGGGACAAGGTGGCGTTAGCTACGCGCCGCTCTCTTGCCACAGCAGTGAGAGAGCTGATTCCCCCAGTGAAAGCGATCGTATGATAATTAAACATTCGTTGACAAATATGGCTGATATGTTATCTACAACATTCTTTCCAAATAACTATGAAATAGACACAAATAAATATACGTCCAAATTTTATTTCTTGTAATTACCGCAAAAATGCCAAATATTGATACAATGTTCAAAACATAGGTTTTTTGTGCACCAAGAACATGCAAGCAAAGACGACATATGACAGCCCTGCGAATCACAGACGTTGTTAGATGTCCGTAGACAAAACTGGGCTGATGTTAGGAATGAATCAGGCCTAGTATCAATATATTTCGAGGAGTGCCACGCATATTTTATCAAATTCTGAAACCGTGGGCAGGAAAATTGATAATGTACTACTGATTGCAGCTTGAGAATACTGTCACGGTGATAGACAGGAAATTGTAGTGATCTGCACACAATAATTTTCTCTGTTAGTTTTCTGTAAAATGCTTTCCACTGACGGAAAAATTCTCTGTCTAAAGGTTGAATTACGTTCGTCGTGCCGGGTGGAATCTCAAGTATCTCTACTTCTTTGTCAGGGTGGGCTCGAAATACAGCTTTTAATGAATCAGACCTTTTATGACCTGACCACGAATCTAGAAGGAGAAGAGATTTGTTCCCGCAGAACGGCAGAAAAGCATGACGCATGAAAAGTGTAACATTTTCATTTCCCATTTCTCCAGACTTCGATGCGTCTACCACAAGATTGTTTGCGTAGAACATTGTTCTTTTGACACGTGGTCCAAAACGTCCAGTTGGTTCTTGAAGACACATATAATTTAGGCAGCAATGAACCATCCAGACTAATTATGGGCATTATAGTGTATGAATGGGTGAGTGCAGTCGTGGACTGCGCAATCGTCTCAATATGTTTTTCCCCCTTTGAATGACAGTGTTCTTTTCGCACGCATTTCTTTTTGAAAACCTGACTGATCTGCATTGTACACGTACGATTCACTAAAACTAGCGATCTTATTTTTTGCATTCATAAGAAAAGCTTCTATCATTTCGATTTGTGTCACTTCATTTTCCGACCTGTTTCTCGATACAAATTTCGTTATTTTTCTTGCCACAATTTTATGTGAACTTTTGAAGCGACTAATCCAACTTTGAGAAGCTGTAAATTCTTTAGCGCCCATCGCGTTGGCAATCTCTAACGCCCAATCACGCGAAGTTGTATCGCTGACACTAAATGACTGTTGTCTGGCATCGATAAATAGCTCAAAAAGTCGCGCATTTATCTCCGTCGCAATTTCCAGTCGACTCTTACGTCGTCGAGTGACTTCCTTTTTCCATCTATACAATTCACGTTCAGAATGGACAAAGCGATACTTAGAACAGTACTGACACGTAGGCGTTTCTTACCACTTTCGTTCAACCAGTACGTCACCGCTTTTTCTTTGTCTGATAAGGTAATTGTAGTTGCTGGTGTTACTTTCGGAGATAATTGATGATGGTACGTGGCACTATCACTCAAAGAGTCTTCAAGAGTGCAACTTTCGTCGGTGTCTTCGCCGTCTGTGATTCACAGTCTGCAATATCGAGTGTTTCAGTTGTTTCTAGCCACATATCTGCGCCATTTACACGCTCGTCTAGAAGTTTAACAACCGTGTCGCACAACACATAGTCTTCGCGCGCGTTTTCTGTTGATTGATTCATTTGGCCTCTGTGGTATATCTCCATGGCAAGCAGCAAAACATTTACAGGGTTCGCCATCACCTGTGAGGGCAGATTGAATGTTCACCGTAAAGTGGCTTGCGGAGTATAGATGAACATCTGCAGAACATCTTTCATATCTCTAACCAGTTTCAGGACGGTATATTTCGAAATACGTACCAAAAATTAAAAGGACGTGGATCCCAGAGAAGCAAATATTCGTTTCCCCTTTCCACCAAAACCGTGCAGCGATATTCCTCTTTAGTGAACGCCGCGATAAGACGGCCGCACTTCCCGACCATGCGCACAATGCTCGCACCTCGCCATTTCCAGGGGGGTCAGCCGTCACTACAAGCGCCAAGCAGGAAACACAGCCAGTGTTCGTGATTTTTTTAGATGACTTCCAGTTCATGTCAGCAGCTACAATTTTGCATATGGACCTTTTGCACAGTTAAATAACAGTGCTAAAAAAAGCAATACATGTTTCGGCATGACAAGTCTGACCATTCCCTTGTTAGGGAATCGTTGGCTTTACAAACAACTAACCTGAATTATACTTAACATACTGAATGCAAAATATAGTGCTGAATAATTCAGCGTTGGAAGCAGGGGAAATTTTAGTGACTGGATAGTAATCACAGAGTCCCACAGGGTTTAATTCTGGGTCCACTCCTACACCTCTCGTAAAACACAAACCTTCAGAAGCTAGGATGTCAATTTCGTCTCGGTTATGCAGGACCAGTTAGAACAGTAACCCAGCTTGCCTCAGAAGAGGACACTATGGGTTTATGATAGAACTGTTTATTTTTAAAATTATCGGGAATCCGATATATCGATATCTAAAAAGGCACCACCATCGGCTCTCGATATGTCTAGAAAATATATCGACACTCGACAGAAAAAATATCAACGCACCGATCTATAAAAATATCGGCTGCACATTGTAAATACACTACTGGGACCAGTTTTAAAGCTTTGTATTAAAGTACTGATTTATTATTATATATTGTGTACATCAAATTTATAGCGGCTTACTTATCGCCCGTAGAGCAAGAATTGAAAGAAAACTATGCATATTCAACGCTTGGCGACAACCACTTTGCTAACAATGGTAAATGCAGGTAAGTGGCACAATAAGAGGAGTGCGATGGGTCCGTCCTTCAGTTGCCACAAATCGGATTTGTCTGGAACATTTCATGTCGATTCACTTCTTTTTTCCTTTCTGCAAACGTCAGCGACCTTGCAGCTGTAGTGTCAAAATTGCGTGGCGAAGTTAAACGTTGCAGTTTTAGTTGGTAGCGCCGAGCACCGATTAGGTCAGCATTTACCCTTTACACGTCTCCACCGACCACAAAACCAATCTTGTCATTTAGAGTTTCGTCCATCATTTTCAGCAAGTGTTTTTGAAGAAAACAATTTTTAACGCAACTAGTGTGTTATTTCTTCATGTCGGAAAACTTGTTAATCCATTCACACTGCCCCCCCCCCCCCTCCTCCCAGGGCAATCGGACTTCTTCTTTGTGCCAGCTACTGTATATATACTTGCTTTACACAGTCCAAGAGAAAGACTGGACGTGATGGAAGCTCAAAAAGTAGTATGATTCGTTCAGATAGTGAAAGTAAAATAATGTTCTACTGCAATTTCAAATTGCGAAAAAATATAAAATAAAAATTTCAGCGCTCGGCATTGCTGTTTCGATACTGATATATCGAGTCAAATATATCGCCTGTTAACACGGACATAAGTTTGAAAATATCTATATATCTGTATATCGATACCGTACGAGGCGTATTCGGAAAGAAAGGTCCGATTCGGGGAAAAATGGAAACCACTGTGAAAATCCGATGGAAATTTGCGCAGATGTGTTGGGCAGTGTCTTTAGTGTGCCTATCGATCGCTTCACGTCGCTCTTATCAGTTCAGAGCGCAAAGTGATCACGTAAAAACGCCTAAAACAACAGTGTCTCCCGCCAAGTATGTCGATTTGGTGAGAGATTTCGCCTGAAGCTATGCAGCCCACGTAACATAAATGTCATGCGTTTCTTTCTTCAAGACAATTTTCACCCGCATTCGCAGGGACAGTGAAGACGCTCCAGCAGCGTTTTCGGTGGGAAGTGTTTGGTCACCAACAATGCAGCTCTTAACTGGCTCCCACCGTTGTTCATCTCTGCTCACAGGAACCGCTGGCTACGAAGACAACGTTTGGCACAGACAACGTAAGACAGACCAGCGTAGAGAATAGGCGGAAAGCACAGACACCTGCTTTCTGTGACGAGGGTACTGGAAAGTTTGTACAACGTCACGAGTAATGTCTAAGTCGGACCAGCGACTATTTAGAGAGGTAGCTGAAAGGCGTGGCTAACTGTTGCGAATAAAAAATTTTCAATTTTCGATGTGGTTTACATTTCGCGACTGATCGGACCTTTCTTTCCGAGCAGCCCTCGTATCAACAGCACTAGTTTATGACACACTTCCCAAGCGAATCAGTGCACGTATCCATGCCGGGGGGGCCGCAAAGTGACAATAGTAAGTGGACTCATACTGCCAAGTTCTTTGTGAAGTAATCACTGAATCAATATCGCACAGTCTTGCAACCTGTAAAGTTTCATTTCGTTTCCTGCCCTCCTTCTGGGTGCTCTACTCTTTCTTTCAGCCAATACTCAGCCTGCACGGTCGCCGAGAGTGTAGAGCGCTGTGCTAATGGAAACAACGTGTTTCTACCTGTAGTCTCCGCGGTTTTCGGCGTCGAACCTCTTGTAGCAGCCGAGGCAGAGCGGCGGGGAGTCGTGGCAGGGGCCGACCACGAGAGCCTTCTCCCTCATCACCAGGTCTCCAGGCTGGAGGTCGCGTGAAGCCACCAGGTACCTGCAACACCACACAGCCGTCACTTTCGACACAGCCATCTCTGACAGTGATGAAGGCTTTTATTACTCGAAGAAATTCAGAAACCAGCCACTTTCTACATACCAGAATCATATTCGTATTTGTGAATATGCCTAAACTTTGGCTCCACTATGCATTGGTGACAATGGAAATCTGCGCCGGCCGGGGCTCGAACCCGGATATTGCGCTTGACGCGAGCAATCGCCTTGAGCGCCTCGGCCATCCGTGCACGCTTCCGACCGAATCTTCCGTATGTTACCGTTTTCGTTTACGTCCTGTACTCGCACAGATACTGCACCTTTCAGGAAGAGACATGACTAAAGGCGAAGCCAGTTATTAGGCATGAGATACAAAACTACAGTAGAATAAATTTATTTATTTCCGTTTATGATCAAAAATGGTTCAAATGGCTCTGAGCACTATGGGACTTAACTTCTGAGGTCATCAGTCCCCTAGAACTTAGAACTACTTAAACCTAACTAACCTAAGGACATCACACGCATCCATGCCCGAGGCAGGATTCGAACCTGCGACCGTAGCGGTCGCGCGGTTCCAGACTGTAGCGCCTAGATCTGCTCGGCCACTCTGGCTGGCGTTTACGATCAAAAAATGCTTGGTCCTCAGACTACCGGTTTCTGACAGCAACACATGTTTTAAACACATATGCTATAACAGGGAGCAAATTTTAAGTTGACAAACCAGAATAACTCGAAAAATATGCTTCACACGCAAAAATGTGTAGAATCCTAAGTTGATTATTTTCGAGGGAGACATCTCCTGGTGCTAAAATTAGCCCGCCACCCCAGCCCCCCGGGGATGGGGCGGGAGGCATCTTTAAAATTTCAAATGGGGACCCCCATTCTTTATTTCAGAACCAGCTTCTACATAAAAAACTACGTACATTTTGTCTTAAACATTTGTTTTGATTCTTGGTAGTTGGCACTGTAATTCAAGAAAATCCATGTTCTCCTTTTTCTATGGAAAATGGTTACGGATAAATAAAAATACTTATTTACTTCGTAAATTTTGGTTTGTTAAAACTAAAACTCTCCCTCTCTCCCCGTAGGGTGGGGGTCTGAGATGGAGGAATTAGAGTTTTAGAAATGTTGACCCAAATATTTTTTCCACAGATTCGGATTGGGAAACCATGTGGACGACCATTGTGTGAAGCCATATCTTCAACCTGCGTACTTATTCACTACGAGTTTGACTCGCTTTCCTATCTCGGTAACAAACGCTTGTCTGATTACACTACTAGAATAAGTCTGTGTGTGCGCACATTTCGTACCCAACGGTTCATCATGGTAGATTGTGCCGTTACTCGTTTAGAACGGGGACGCTATCTGAATTCTGGCCTATTTCTGGGAGTCCAGCATGGCACAGGTGCCAGCCGTTTCTTCGCGTATCGTGACTCATGAAAGCGATTCAATTAGAGGTAAATTTAGGTGGTTAGTTTTCTGCCAGCTGCAATTACGCTGCGTGCCAGTTTAAATTTAATCCGCAGCCTCGCAGACGGCGCTGTTTATCGTGTCCGGCATGCACGTCTCTCATACACACACGTCAGAGTTAAGGCATCAGGAAATTCTAAAAAAGTTCTCGTCAGAATGAGATACAAGAGAAGTTAAGAGGAGAATTAAACTGCCACATAAATTAACGAGTCTTGTCTTGTTTCGCTTTTCAAATACATTTTCCACATTAGCATTTAAGTAATGATTCGGTACCCTATACTGAAACACACTGAAGGGCCAAAGAAACTGAAACACCTGCCTAATATCGTGTAGGGTCCCCGCGAGCATGCAGAAGTGCCGCAACACGATGTGACACGTACCGTACTTGACTAGTATCTGAAGTAATGCTGGAGGGAACTGACACCATGAATCCTGCTGGGTTGTCAATAAATCCATAAGGGAACGAGGGGGGGACGATCTCTTCTGAACAGCAGGTTCCAAGGCATCCCAGATATGCTTAATAATGTTCGTATCTGGGGAGTTCTGTGGCCAGCGGAATTGTTTAAACTCAAAAGAGTGTTCCTGGAGCCACTATGTAGCAATTCTGCACGTGTGGGGAGTCGCATTGTCCTGCTGGAATCAACTAAGTGCGTCGAAACGCACAATGGATATGAATGGATGCAGGTGAACAGATGTTTACGTATGTGTCACCTGTCAGAGTCTTAACTAGTCATATCTAGACGTATCAGGGAGTCCCATATCACTCCTACTGCACACGTCCCACACAATTACAGAGCCTCCACCACCTTCAACAGTCCCCTGGTGACATGCAGGGTCCATGGACTCATGAGGTTGTCTCTATACCCGTACACGTCCATCCGCTCGATACAATTTGAAACGTGACTCGTCCGACCAGGCAACGTGTTTCCAGTCACCAACAGTCCAATGTCAGTATTGATGGGTCCAGGCGAGGCGTAAAGCTTTGTGTTGTGCAGTCATCAAGGGCACACGAGTGGGCCTTCGGCTCCGAAAGCCCATATCGATGATGCGTTGAACGGTGCGCACGCTGACGCTTGTTGATTGCCCAGCATTTGCGAAAGAGTTGCACTTCTGTCACGTTGAACGGTTCTCTTCAGTCGTCATTGGTCCCGTTCTTGCAGATGTTGGAGATTTGATGTTTTTCCGGATTCCTGATGTTCACGGTCCACTCGTGAAATGGTCGTACGGGAAAATCCCCACTTCATCGCTACCTCGGAGACGCTGTGTCCCATTGCTCGTGTGCCGACTATAACACCACGTTCAAACACACTTAAATCTTCCACTGTAGCAGCAATAACCGATCTAACAGTTGCGGCAGACACTTGTTGTCTTATATAGGCGTTGCTGACCGCAACTCCGTATTCTGCCTGTTTACATATCTTTGTATTTGAATACGCATGGCTATACCAGTTTCTTTGGAGCTTCAGTGTAAATTATGAAGAATACGACGAAAAATCTTTATTACAGGCAACATTTGCATAAAACAAAATTACTCAGCAGGCTGCTAGGGTAATTTCAAATTTTGGGTTACACTTTTCTGCCGCAGTCGACATTATAGCGAACATCACGATTAAAATATGTGAATGTAGACTCAACATTGAAACTTTTGGTTATTTCTATGCATGACATCCATCGAGCCCAACAACAAAACACGACACGATTTTTAAATAGGCTAAGAGTGGGAAGTATAGTAACTGACATAGAACTAAATCTAAGGGGGAAAATAATTACGGTTTGGTTCAGAGTAAACATTATAATCGATATCAAACAAGTTCATAAGAGGGGAAATTGTATCCTTAATACTTTTACTATTACACTAGAGCCGGCCGATATGGCCGAGCGGTTCTAGGCGCTACAGTCTGGAACCACGTGACCGCTACGCTCGCAGGTTCGAATTCTGCCTCGGGCATGGGTGTGTGTGATTTCCTTAGGTTAGTTAGGTTTAAGTAGTTCTAAGTTCTAGGGGACTGATGACCTCAGCAGTTGAGTCCCATAGTGCACAGAGCCATTTGAACCATTTTTTTTAATACACTAGAATAAAAACGTTCGCGAGATCTCTGCTGTTGTGCTGTATGAGTCACCCGTAGTCTAGGGGAGCCGGAACGATAGCTCAGCGTGTTCGGTCAGAGGGTTAGTCGCCCTCTGTAATAAAAAAACTGAGCAAATGAATCAACAACGAACTTAAACGGGTGTCATGGGACGTCCGCTCCGAATAAATACGCCGAACAAATAACAAACAGAATGAAATTTTAAAAAAAGGGGGGTAGCGTCTTCGATTAGTAATCAAAACGTCCTCGGTCCCGGGTTCGAATCCCGCCACTGTTTAAATTTTGATTAATAATCAGCATTGGTGGTCAAAGACTTCCGGCATAAGAAGTCACCCTCGTTCTGGCAACGGCCTTGTCAAAAAGGGTGGCTAATCAGACAGAGGTTCAGGGCACTCTCTTGCCCTAGGGGTGGGAAATTGCCCCTAAAGGCGGAAGAATCAGCGGTGATTAACGGTATGAGGATACAGAAGGCAATGGAAACCACTGCATTAAAGACATGTAACGTGTATCCACAGGACATGTGGGCTGTAATTGAAAAGTGTCATCATGAACTCTCCATTGGAGAAAGATTTCGGACTAGTCCCCCATTCGGATCTCCGGGAGGGGATTGCCAAGGGGGAGGTGACCATGAGAAAAAGACTGAATAAAAAACGAGAGGATAACGTTCTACGAATCGGGGCGTGGAATGTCAGAAGCTTGAACTTGGTAGAGAAACTAGAAAACCTGAAAAGGGAAATGCAAAGGCTCAATCTAGATATAGTAGGGTCAGTGAAGTGAAATGGAAAGAAGACAAGGATTTCTGTTCAGATGAGTATAGGGTAATATCAACAGCAGCAGATTTTGGTATAACGGGAGTAGGATTCGTTATGAACAGGAAGGCAGGACAGAGATTGTGTTACTGTGAACAGTCAGTGATAGGGTTGTTCTTATTAGAATCGACAGCAAAACAACTCCGACAACGATAGTTCATGTGTATAGGCCGACGTCGCAAGCTGAAGATAAAGATATAGAGTATATGAGCATATTGAAAGGGTAATACAGTACGTAAAGGGAGACAAAAATCTAACAGTCATGGGAGATTGGAATGCAATTGCAGGGAAGGAGTAGAAGAAAAGGTTACAGGAGAATATGGGCTTGGGACAAGGAATGAGAGAGGAGAAAGACTAATTGAGTTCTGTAACATGTTTCAGCTAGTAATAGCGAATAATCTGTTCAAGAATCACAACAGGAAGAGGTGTACTTGGAAAAGGCCGAATGATACGGGAAGATTTCAGTTAGATTACATTATGAAACTTCCTGGCAGATTAAAACTGTGTGCCTGACCGAGACTCGAACTCGGGACTTTTACCTTCCGCGGGCAAGTGCTCTACCATCTGAGCTACCCAAGCACGACTCAGGACCCCTACTCACAGCTTTACTTCTGCCAGTACCTCGTCTCCTGCTTTCCAAACTTTACAGAAGCTCCTTTCTTTAAGGAGTGCTAGTTCTGTAGGTTCGCAGGAGAGCTTCTGTAAAGTTTGGAAAGTAGGAGACGAGGTACTGGCAGAAGTAAAGCTCTGAGGACTGGTCGTGAGTCGTGCATGGTTAGCCCAACTGGTAGAGCACTTGCCCGCGAAAGGCAAAGGTCCCGAGTTCGAGTCTCGGTCCGGCACACAGTTTTAATCTGCCAGGAAGTTTCATATCAGCGCACACTCCGCTGCAGAGTGAAAATCTCATTCTGGAGATTACATCATGGTCAGAGAGAGATTCCGAAATGAGATACTGTATTGTAAGGCGTACCCAAGAGCAGATATAGACTCAGATAACAATATAGTGGTGATGAAGAGTAGGCTGTAGCTTAAGACATTAGTCAAGAAGAATCAGTACACAAAGAAGTGGGATACAGAAGTACTAATGAATGACGAGATACGCTTGAAGTTCATTAAGGCTATAGATACAGCAATAAGGAATAGCTCAGTAGGCTGTGAGTTAACGAGCATTGCGCTCTCATTTAAACATAAGGCCGAAAGAGTCAGCCTACAGGAATTGTGAAACGAACCCTGTCGTCCAGGACCGCGTACCACAAAGGGCGCAGATTCACCACGAGATGGGGAAACTCACAGGCGTCTATTGTCTATTGAGGCCTAAGCGCTGTAGTGTGCGAGTGAGACAGACGAGAACCTACGTCATAGGGAAACCAAGTAGAAGCCATTTGTGGCCAAGGAGAGGTAGCAATGATAAATATGGCAGACCTAAGATCGGCCATAAAGGGAAACAATACATTCCATAAATTTTCATGGTGATCCCAAAAAAACTTGAATATTGATCATATCTATAATAGTTTAGGATTTACTGTTAAAGTGAAATTAACAAGTTTTGTAACAAAGATCTGAATGCTAAAATCTGAACGCTTTGGGCGATCTTAACGATCGACGTTTCATGTAGAAGCGCATCATTAAAATGACAAACATTGTAAATATCAACTCTGTAACTTTATTTGTTTAAAAGATTTAGTAAATTTAAATTATAAGTATTTACAGTTAAACATCGGATCATCATTTCCTCCACACAAAACACTTTGAACCACGACAGCATGACACCTTATTGAATCATTAGGTAATAGAATATTTGTTGTAATGTTTAGTGCGTAATAGTTACTTTTGTTCTTTATTTGTTTATCAGAAAGCACATTGGTGCAAGGCTACTGACCGTGGCATTCAAAGCTAAGAAGGAAATTGTATTGGTTTTATATACAGGAATTTAACGTTTATTATGTAATGGATATTATTGTTACTTTATTTAGAACGTGAAAGTGGTCATGCTTTGATTATTTAAATATGTTAAAATGTAAAATACTGTAGAATAAGCTGTAGCCAATCAGATGGACGGCTTCAGGAAAGGGAAGTGCCCTAGTCAGTTGAGCGAGGATATCCGGCGGCCGGTGACAGGCAGAGGGACTGCGGGTGGAGGCGCGAAAGCAAACAGTTTGGCTGGAGACACCAAAGGGAACAGTTCGGATTGAGGCACGAAAGCGGACAGTCGGTATTTAGGCAGCTAGGAAGTGAAACGACTTAGAAACTTTCGGGTTGTGTGGTATCGCGGGCTTGGTCTCTGACCGGTAAGCATCAGCGCGCTTGGTGTGAACTCAACTTTTCGCGTAGATAACTTGTATTTCGCCATGAGACTGTGAATGATCGAACTGTGTCAATGGATATGCGCTCGAGTGTAACAGTAACTCTAAATACGACCACTTTCGCTATTCGTTTGTTTTCTGAATAAACGTTATTCTAACCAATTTGCAACAGCGTGGCCTACATCATTTATGGGTCGTTAATTTAGTTCGCGATATTATTATTACTGTTATTATATGTTATGTTAACTTTGTATTTCGTGAACTTGCCATCAGCCAGAAAATTTAACCAAAGGGTCACAAGTGTCTAATTTAGGGTGTGTAATGCAACACGTGCGGTTTAACCCCTAGACGAGTTTGTGCCAAGACATTTCGACGAAGAGGAACCGCATGTGAGCCCGAATATCTTTGGGATGTTAGCTCACAAGTCAGTACAGTTGAAGAGGAGTGCACACCTCTAAAAAGGGCCATCACAGAAGTTGGAAAGAAAAACATAGGTACAAATAAGGTAACTGCGAAGAAACCATGGGTAACAGAAGAAACACTTCGTTCGATCGAGGAAAGTAGGAAGTACAAAAATGTTCCGGGAAACTCAGGAATACAGAAACACAAGTCGCTGTGGAATGAAATAAACAGGAAATGCAGGGAAGATAAAATGAAATGGCTACATGAAAAATGTGAAGAAATCGGAAAAGAAATGATTGTCGGAAGGACAGACTCAGTATACAGGAAAGTCAAAACAACCTTCGGTGACATTAAATGCAAGTGTGGTAACATTAAGAGTACAACGCGGATTCCACTCCTAAATGCAGAGGGAGCAGATAGGTGGAAAGAATACATTGAAAGCCTCTGAGGAAGATTTATCTGATGCGATGAAGAAGAAATAGGAGTCGATTTAGACGAGATAGGGGACCCAGTTTTAGAAGCAGAATTTAAAAGAGCTTTGGAGAACTTAAGATAAAATTAGGTAGAAGAGATAATAACATTCCATCAGAATTTCTAAAACCATTGGGGGAAGAGGCAACAAAACGACTATTCACGTTGGTGTGTAGAATGTATAAGTCTGGCGACAGACCATTCGACATTCGGAAAAATATCACCCACACAATTTCGAAGACTGCAAGAGCTGACAAGTGCGAGAATTATCGCACAATCAGCTTAACAGCTCATGCATCCACGTTTCTGACAAGAATAATATACAGAAGAATGGAAACGAAATTTGAGGATGTGCTAGATGATGATCAGTTTGGCTTTAGAAAATGTAGATGAAATTAAGGAATTCTGCTACCTAGGCAGTAAAATAACCAATGACGGACGGAGCAAGGAGGACATCAAAAGCAGACAAGCAATGGCAAAAAAGGGCACTCCTGGCCAAGAGAAGTCTGCTGGTATCAAATATGGGCCTTAATTTGAGGAAGAAATTTCCGAGACTGTACGTCTGGAGTACAGCATTGTATGGTAGTGAAACATGGACTGTGGGAAAACCGGAACAGAAGAGAATCGAAGCATTTGAGATGTGGTGCTACAGGCGAATGTTGAAAATTAGATGGACTGATAAGGTAGGGAATGAGGAGGTTCTGCGCAGAATCGGAGAGGAAAGG
Source organism: Schistocerca piceifrons (assembly GCF_021461385.2). Taxonomy (NCBI): domain Eukaryota; kingdom Metazoa; phylum Arthropoda; class Insecta; order Orthoptera; family Acrididae; genus Schistocerca; species Schistocerca piceifrons. Next base: position 1,009,568,147 of record NC_060139.1, read on the forward strand.
AATATGTGGAAAACACTGATAAGGAGAAGGGACAGGATGATAGGACATCTCTTACGACATGAGGGAATGACTTCCATGGTACTAGAGGGAACTGCAGAGGGAAAAAACTGCAGAGGAAGACAGAGATTGGAATACATCCAGTAAATAATTGAGGACGTAGGTTGCAAGTGCTACTCTGAGATGAAGAGGTTGGCACAGGAGAGGAATTCGAGGAGGGCCGCATCAAACCAGACAGAAGACTAATGACCCAAAAAGAAAAAAGAATGATAATAATTACAATTTCAATAACAAGATGAAAGAATGTAAGTGCAGATATTTATATATGTGGTACTTTTAATAAGTACGCGCACCACTGTGTTGGTTGTATTTCTCTGCACTGAACAGTCTTCCCATAAACATATCATATAATTTACAATCTGTTGCCTTCTACATAGTTGTAACTGGGCCACTATGTGGGCTACCCCTGTGAGTATAGGCTAATTATTTTGCGTTTACAAATCAACACTTCAACACCTGACCTGTTGCCCTGTGGGAAATTAACATTAATGGGTAGCTCATGTCACACGTACTTGGGGGTACTATCTAGAAACATATGACTTGTAAAAACTGTAAAATTTTTAGTCTTCAAATGAAGTAAATACTGATATCATGTTGTTCAGTACACCTTTCTTAGTCACCGATAGCTATATCTGCACTTATACCCGTAACACACTATATATATTCAATGGTCTAGATATAAAACTACATATTTTACAAATAAAAGTGCGTCGATTTTCCGTATTTTGTTTCTTTAGGGTTTTACTTAAAAAGTTTATAAATACTTAAAAGAACCGACAGTCTGCGGACCTTTCTCGAAAACTATGTGTATTTCACTGTCTCTTCGTGCTGTGGAGTGAAGACAAATTAACGGTTCTCGTTATCGGTAGTACCATGGATAAAATAACTTTTACTTTTACATCTTAAATTGGATGTCGTCAGAGTAATGATATTGAAATCTTTTACATTTACCAGATGGATCTGACCTGATCTGTAGGTAGATGGATTTTACAGATGTTGCGATTTCTGTATCAGTCAGCGCGTTATAGTTTTGACTTTAATAGCATTTTCAGAACACCTTTTCGCTTTTTATTGAATTAATGATTTGAAGAAAAAATCGAGAACCTTATATTTTAACGTTAATAATTTTTTTTGATAGGATGGGGGGGTGGAGGAGTATTTGTTAGTGTATAAGAATGAAATCGTTAATGCACGCAACAAAGAGCAAGGATGGGGAGAATTCCTTCTCATTATGATATTATACATTCCATCCTGGATTTTCCATTGCTTGATATTTGTGTCTTAGTTAGACATTATTTAATTTAAAATTGATGGACTGCTTTTCTTACACAAAACGTTGTGCAATAAAGATTTCATATTTCGTGTGTAAACCGAATATATTTAGACTATGAAGGATTTAGAGTAAATGACATATCTTAAGGAAATACGTTTTTTAACTGAAAGGTGTTTTATGTTGCAAATCACACGTATGGAACGGTGTTTCAATGCAAAAGTCAGACAAATATCAAATATCTTAAGAAGATGGAGTATCCATATGAAAGTCATTCGTAATATGGTATTCATTTAGCACAAAATACTTTTAACGTTAGAAGTTCCTGTGTTTGAAACGGCAGTAATTTAATTCTTTGGACAACCTCCGGGTTTTGTTCTAGACCGCAATTGCTGAACGTGATACAAAGGAATACTCTTGAGGCGGGAAGTTTGCCAAAGGCAAGAGTCGATCTTTAGGCAGAATGGACGAGGGGCAATTTGTCGCAACGACGCGGAGATCGTCGTAATGGGAGCTGGGCGGCTGCAGCCAAGAATCCACTCTGCCCTGGCGTCGCTATACGTAAGACGGGCTCTGGGTGTTTAACAATAGGAGACAATAGGAGACACTCAGTACGGAAGAGTACTGACGCCAAGCACGTCCTCGGCAGCAAGCTAGATTCTTCGGGGAATGGGTCACACACAACTCATTTTGTTGGAGTATTTTCGATGCTTGCTTCAATGAACCATCTATTGCATATTTACAAAAGCTAAAATGATTCGCACTTACAGCACGACACATTCGGCTGGTTACGAAATACGAAAAACCAAAAGTTGTTGGTTGAAGAAATTTGATACAAAATCAGGAGATTGCAGATGCCTAACTGGCGTGTAAATTTCAGATGTGTCAGTGCTCATACAGAGGTGTGGGCCAATGGCATAGTTAATAACGTAGCTAAGAGAGCAGCCCCATCACGGAAAACAGTAAGCTAATGTGAGTTACCTGTAAGTGCAAAAAAGATAAAAACTAAGAAAAGAGTTTAGAAACAAATCAGAGTTTGAGTGGTAATTAACTAAAAATGGGGGAAACAGAAAACCGCATCTCCCTACAATCGGTCAACGTTTAACGATTAAGCTGTCACCATCACCGTACTTTACAGCCATGTTGACAGCGCATGGGAAACCGAAAGTCTATTATAAAATTTTCAGAATAACTGGAGACGGTCTGTGCACACGTAACAGAGAAGGTCAAGCTACTGGCCACCTACTTTTAGCCTGTAGTATTTTAACGAAAGAGAGGGACATTTTCAGAAAGCAAATAACTGAAAAAGGAAGACGATGGCCCCTTAATACCAGACACTTCCTAAGTTAACAGATTCTCACAACTTTTCTAATTCAATAAGGTTCTCAGTTGTACGATAATCCTTTGGTGTCAACTACAACTTTATACAGTGAAAAACGTGGATGTATACTAGAAGGCTAAGAGATTTATAATCATAAGACAAAGAACGGTAAAAAAATTAAAAAAATTAAAAAACAGAAGAACGAGCTCCTCATCCCCTGCCTTACGGCATCATGCGGGTGCAGTATGGAGGTACATGTTGTGGTCAGCGCATCGCTCTCCCGGCCGTTTTGTAGACTTTGCAAACCACAGAGCCTCTACTGCGCGGTCAAGTAGCTCCTCAACTGGCATCACGAGGCTGAGTGTGCCCCGTACCAGTCTTCATCCCAAGGAAGAATCCTTGGCAGTACCGAGAATCGAAACCCGGTTACTTCGCGTGGCACCATCTACGCTGATCCTTTAGCTAAGGAGGCGGACTCAGAGATCTGTATATGCAGATGTTGTTGTTGTGGTCTTCAATCCTGAGACTGGTTTGATGCAGCTCTCCACGCTACTCTATCCTGTGCAAGCTTCTTCATCTCCCAGTACCTACTGCAGCCTACATCCTTCTGAATCTGCTTCGTGTATTCATCTCTTGGTCTCCCTCTACGATTTTTACCCTCCACGCTGCTCTCAAATACTAAATTGGTGACCCCTTGATGCCTCAGAACATGTCCTACCGACCGATCCCTTCTTCTAGTCAAGTTGTGCCACAAACTCCTGTTCTCCCCAATCCTATTCAACACCTCCTCATTAGTTATGTGATCTACCCATCTAATCTTCAGCATTTATCTGTAGCACCACATTTCGAAAGCTTCTATTCCCTTCTTGTCCAAACTAGTTATCGTCCATGTTTCACTTCCATACATGGCTACACTCCTGACACTTAAATCTATACTCGATGTTAACAAACTTCTCTTCTTCAGAAACGCTTTCCTTGCCATTGCCAGTCTACATTTTATATCCTCTCTACTTCGACCATCAACAGTTATTTTGCTCCCCAAATAGCAAAACTCCTTTACTGCTTTAAGTGTCTCATTTCCTAATCTAATTCCCGCAGCATCACCCGACTTAATTCGAATACATTCCATTATCCTCGTTTTGCTTTTGTTGATGTTCATGTTACATCCTCCTTTCAAGACACTGTCCATTCTGTTCAACTGCTCTTCCAAGTCCTTTGCTGTCTCTGACAGAATTACAATGTCATCGGCGAACCTTAAAGTTTTTATTTCTTCTCCATGGATTTTAATACCTACTCCGAATTTTTCTTTTGTTTCCTTTACTGCTTGCTCAATATACAGATGGAACAACATCGGGGAGAGGCTACAACCCGAGACTCCATTCCCACCCACTGCCTCCCTTTCATGCCCCTCGACTTTTATAACAGCCATCTGGTTTCTGTACAAATTGTAAATAGCCTTTCGCTCCCTGTATTTTACCCCTGCCGCCTTCAGAATTTGAAATAGAGTATTCCAGTCAACGTTGTCAAAAGCTTTCTCTAAGTCTACAAATGCTAGAAACGTAGGTTTGCCTTTTCTTAATCTAGCTTCTAAAATAAGTCGTAGGGTCAGTATTGCCTCACGTGTTCCCATATTTCTACGGAATACAAACTGATCTTCCCCAAGGTCAGCTTCTACCAGTTTTTCCATTCGTCTGTACAGAATTCGCGTTTGTGTTTTGCATATTTAGTATATGCAGATATAAGTCTGATATTTCAGCAGACTGTTAGGTCTTGATGTATTCTGTTTCTGGATTTGCAAAATTAGCCGTATGAGTTGTATTATCTTTTTCAATCTTATATTTTAAAGATAAGACTTAAAATTACTATTCACACGTGCTATTTTACAATGTAATGGAGTGTGTAAAATAATAATAATTATAGTATAGCAATAATAATAATAATAATAATAAAGAAAAAGAAAAAGAAAACACTACATGGCAAGCACCCGTATCATCTAACACAGCCGCACATCGATCAAGACGCATCCAACACATGGCTATGAAAAGGCAATATATACAGTGAGACGGAAGGATTCATGATTGCAATACAGTATCAAACAATAAACACCAGATATTACAGCAAGCATATTATTAAAGATCCCAATACCACAACAGATAAATGCAGACTTTGAAAACAACAAATAGAAACAGTAGATCACATCACAAGCGGATCTACAATACTAGCAAACACAGAATACCCCAGAAGACATGACAATGTAGCAAAAATAATACATCAACGACTTGCCATACAATATAAACTAATAAAACAACACGTTCCCACATACAAGTATGCACCACAAAATGTACTGGAGAATGATGAATACAAATTATACTGGAACAGAACCATTATAACAGATAAAGCAACACCACATAACAAACCTGACATCATACTCACCAATAAAAAGAAGAAATTAACACAACTAATCGAAATATCCATACCCAATACAACAAATATACAGAAGAAAACAGGAGAAAAAATTGAAAAATACATCCAACTGGCTGAGGAAGTCAAGGACATGTGGCATCAGGATAAAGTTGACATTACACCAATTATACTATCAACTACAGGAGTAATACCACACAATATCCACCAGTACATCAACGCAATACAGCTACATCCAAACGTATATATGCAACTACAGAAATCTGTAATTATTGATACATGTTCAATTACTCGAAAGTTCCTAAATGCAATGTGACATATAACGTACAGTTAAAAGGAAGTCACGCTTGATCAAGGTCCGTGTCACTTTCCATTTTTAACCAGACGTAACGTCTGAGAAAGGAAAGAAATAATAATGACTAGGTACATCATGCTCATAGTTCATCTTAATTTCCAAGTCAGAAATATCAGCCCTGCTGCAGAATTTAGGAATTTCTCGGACACGCTGTAGACTGCATGGGAGTCAGTCGAAAGTGAGAATCAGTTGCAAGTACTGTCGTTAAGTGGTCATAACTGAAAAAAAAAAGACTAGAGGAAATATATTGTGTTAGTTAAAATAAATGTTATATTTCACGAGACAGTAAAGTTATGAAACTCTTCGTTTATTTTTGCAAATAACGTACAGACTAAAAGTAAAGGAATTTAATACAAAATCCGAGGACCTGAGGAAAGTGTTCAACAACTGACTACAATGGTGTATCGTCTCGTTGTTGACAATAAGGTAAACCAGGTAAGCGAAAATTTTGCTCTACTGGTAGTTCTCAGTTAATCTTTAGAACGCCCAAATATTCATAATATTGGAATGTAGTGAACTGATGATCATTTATGACTAGGTGAGAATGAATACGTCACAGCTGTTCACTGCTAATGTATTTCAGGTTAAACAGTTAATATATACACTGAGTTCAGCGTAACGAAGATGGCTCAAATATTTTTCATTAACACGAATACCTTACTCAATTTAAAGTGGGTTCCTTAAATAATATTTTTAGGATTCCGCACCGGAATGACTGCAAACAGAACCATTATAGGGTCATTTTATTGTCCCTCTGTCTGTCTGACCGACTGTTAAAAGCCCTTTTTCTCAGAAAAGAGTAGATGAGCCAAGTTGAAATTTATGTCACACACTAAAGTCTACTACCCCTTGGCGCTGTAAAAGATTGAAGCTTCTAAGTCAATGAAATCAAAAGATACTGCCATTTAAGTCACTCGCAAACTCATTTATCAAAACCTGGTGGATAGTTCCCGTTGAACTAGAATCATGAAATATGGTAATAAGCAAGGTTTCACAGTATAACCAAATAAAAAGATCCAGAAGCTGTATATTTGTAAGTATATCACACCAATTTTTTTTTTTTTTAATTTATCGTCAGACTGTCTGTGTGTCCATACAGCCATTAAAATCCCCTTTTTCTCAGGAACGGGTAGACGTATCAAGTTGAAATTTATGTCACATACTGAGGCTTATACTTCATGGCTGGTATAATAGACGTTAGTTTCTGAGTCAATGCAATCAAAAGGTACGGCTGTTTATGTTTTATATTTTGAGACTGCAAACTCACTCATCAGAACATATAGGCTGCTTCCCGTTGACCTGAAATCATGTAACTGGGCAATAAGCAAGGTTTCACAGCACAAGTGAAGAGAAAGATACGACATTGTTGATTTGTTATTATAGCAGGCAAAACAGAGTTTTTGTCATTTGTTATCCGTTTAAAAATATCTGCACTTATACCCATTGAACCCCGGGCCGTTTCTGGATGTTTTGCTGCCCTAGGCGCCAGCATCCAACGGCACAACAATGCAAATCTCGTATTATTTCCCATAATAATCGAAATAGGAAGATGGTGCTGAATATTTTGAACCAGAACTCAACTGAATATACCAGTGCAACCAAATTTGACATCAATTAATTATTTTATTTAACTGCAAGAGACTTGACTACCAAAGGCGTGGGACTGTTTTCTGGTGCGAACGAATTTTTCCTTGAATTTAGAAATTATGCTATGTTGAAGCCGAAGTACCAAACTAGGTCATCTGGGCAATCGTGGTGTTATTCCGTTTCTGTTTTAACTGAAATATTTTTAGAATGAGGAATAAATCTCATCTTTTTCAGCATCCACTTTCTTGAGTTTAAATGCGGGGGTTGTCCAGAGAGTAAGTTCTGATCGGCCGCGGAATGGAAACCACAGTGAAAACCAGAAACGTTTTATTTGCAACAGTTAGGTACACCTCCCACCTACTTCTCTACATAGTCGCCGCTACAACTTCGAGTGTTGTCGTAGTGTTGTATCAACTTTCCAATATTCTCGTTATAGAAAGCAGCCGCCTATGCTTTCGGCACGTTATCTGCACTGGTCTGCAGCTCGTCGTCTATGGAAAAAATTTATCTTCATATCCAGCGATTCTTATGAGCAGAGATGAGCCAATTACGGACTGTATAGTTGGTGATCAAACACTTCTCATCGTAAACGGTGCAGGAGCGTCTTCATTGCCCCTACAGTGTGCGGCCGAGAATTGGCATGAAGGAGGAACTGCTCGGCATTTGTGTTATGTGGGCTGCATGACACAGGCGAAATCTCTAACCAGGCCCCCGTACTTGGCGGGAGGCGCTACTCCCTACGCATCTTTACGTCCTCCCTGTTCACTCAAAACTGAAAATAGCGACGCGACACGATCGACGGGCGTACTAGAGACACTGCCCAACACATCTGTGCAAAGCTCTACCGGATTTTCCCAGTGGTTTCCATTTCACGACCTATCGGAACTTACTTTCTGGACAACCCTCGTAAATAAATTAAGCCTTCTTTGTCTCTTCTGTTGAGAGTTCTACAAATTTTGTTAGCCACCCCTGTGGTGGAGTGGTCCAAACGATTGGCTTCTGATCATTCGTCCGAGATGGGTTCGGGTTCGAATCCCGGTGAGACACGGATGCTGTGTTTCTCTGGATTCATTGGCTCTTCTCCTTCCCCTGAGTTAGTGGCCCTAAATAGGGATGGGCGACTGCTTGTAGCCTAGCGAGTTGTTCACTGTGGTCGCTAAACCTTGTTAAGTACATTATAACATCATTACTGACTCATGTAAGAAGCCAGCAAGATATTCATATTTTAACGTTGGTAATAGTTCAATTAAAGTTGTAATGCAAATTGCAATTTTATGATTAAATTACAAAATATACAAAACTCATTCCAACGATGTTATCGCAACTGAACAGAGTTTTCAGTATGCATTATTGTGTAAATTATACTGAGACAACAGCTTGCATGCGTAAGGCACACAATTTCTAAAATCATGTCACGTCGATAAACAAGTTACGACACTTTCTTCCCTTTTATTAACAGCAAATACGTAAAATTTTAAGGAAACGATAGGTAACTTGTTTGGGAAAAGACAATGTAGTTCCTTTTCCTTATTGCGTGTCTCAGACACTCAGAGACAGTCTTACAGACACCAACTCATATTTCTGTAGGGCAATGAAGAACTGCACCTACCTTTCACTCCATATAGATATGTTGAAAGGGAAGTACAAAACCTCGCTTCCGAATACGTGATCGATTATCCACAGGAAATAACAGTAGATCCAGAAACATCAACAGAACTCCTCAATACAACTAACGCTCGGCAAATAATCTGCAGAGACAAAAATAAAAAGAGGGACTGAGGGAGGTATGGTATGAAGTCGCAACGTGGTCTCAAATGCGCCGCTCCAGTGCTCTACGGAGAGCCATCGAGCTCGTATTTGTTTCAGTTTCGTACTGAGTAGCGGCTGCTTTAGTTTTGAGGTAGGTAGAGGCAATGTGATTTCTTTCGTCAAAGTAAGTGAGGAATTATTGACTGTTTCGCATGCTTTTGGGAACAATTCGGTGTTTTAATTTTTCCTCTTTTTCATTTTTTTCCCTCGTTTACTCAGTTTTTTCTCTGCCTGATTTCAAATTAAGTTTTTCGCCCATTCCGGCCTACAAAATTTTGCTACTCTAGCCGGACGCCTACTCTCCCCTAATGGTGTGCTGTTCATTTTTGGAACACAACCTACGACTAGCTCAGAGACAGAAGTGATGACACTTTCTGCAGGACCTGAACATCATTTTGCAGGACAATGCTCAAGCACGTACAGTGCAAGCTGTTACTGATTTGTTTGATTGATGGGGCTGCTACGTGCTATACCACCTACTGCACTCCCCTGACGTAAGCCCTCGTGAGTTCAACTCGATTTCTAAACTGAAGGAAACGCTTCACGGTATTCGCTTCAGAACTGCTAGCAATTCGTCGCTCGAACTGTCAACACAACTGGCACTGCTACGACTTCCGCATCGCTGGCAACGGGTTATACACAATGCTCAAATGGTTCAAATGGCTCTGAGCACTATGGGACTTAACATCTGAGGTCATCAGTCCCCTAGAACTTAGAACTACTTAAACCTAAATAACCTAAGGACATCACACACATCCATGCCCGAGGCAGGATTCAAATCTGCGACCGTAGCGGTCGCGCGGTTCCAGACTGAAGCGCCTAGAACCGCTCGGTCACAGCGGACGGCTACACAATGATGGCGACTACTTTGAAGGTCAGTAAAACTTTGAAACGCGTATCTGTTTTGTAAGAGCTGTAAATAAATAGTTACCACTATTAAAGTTCCAACCTTCGTATTTTAACCCCTTCTGACAGTGGTAATTCACACTCCTGGCTCTGTTCTAAACTTCTGTTCAATACTTGCAAACGGTTCATTGAGCTATATTCACTACTAAATTTTAGCTTGTTCTTTTAACGTACAGTCTGACGTAGGTTCAAGAAGATACATCCAGAAACGCCATACGTACATTGAAGAAGCAATGATGGAAATAGAAGGGTGGTTCAAGAGTGGAATTAAAATTCAAGGTGAAGGGGTATCAATGATAAGATTCGCTGACGACATTGCTATCCTGAGGGAAAGTGAAGCAGAATTACAGGATCTTTGAATGGAATGAACGGTCTAATGTGTACAGAATATGGACTGAGAGTAAATCGAAGAAGGATGAAAGTAATGAGACTAGGCAGAAATGAGAACGGCGAGAAGCTTAACACGAGGTAAACGAATTTAAGGAATTTTGCTACCGAGGTAGCAAAATAAGCCGTGACGGACGGAGCAAGGAGGACATAAAAGCAGACTTGCAATAGCAAAAAGGGCGTTGCTGGCCTAGAGAAAATCCACTAGTATCAAAAATAGGCGTTAATTTGAGGAAGAAAGTTCTAAGAATGTACGTTTGAAGTACAGCATTGTGTGGAAGTGAAACATGGACTATGAGGAAACCGGAGCAGAAGAGAATCGAAGCATTTGTGATGTGGTCCTACAGATGAATTTTGAAAATTAGATGGTCTAATAAGATAAGGAATGAGGTTCTGCTCCGAATCGGAGCCGAAAGGAATATGTGGAACACACTGACAAGGAGAAGTGTCAGGGTGCCAGGACGTCTCTTAGCACGTCATGGAATAACTTCTATGTTACTAGAGGGAGCTGTAGAGGGTCAAACAGTTGAGAAAGACAGAGATTGAAGTACGTCTAGCAAATAACTGCGGACGTAGGGTGGAAGGGCTACTCTAAGATGAAGGGTTTAGTACAGGAGAGGAATTCGTGGCGGACCGCATGAAACCAGTCAAAAGACTGAGGACTCAAAAAGAAAAAAAAGCCATATGAACCTAAGTTTGAACCCGCAACTATCCGTTACTCTGCCATAAGAACATAAGAGGCTGACTGATATCACGTTTTGGCAAACGAATTAGCATAGCAAACCTGCTCAAGGACCATTGATACTTTAAGATCAGTAGGAAAAATGGAAATAAACATTTCTAACTGTTGAAAGAATTTTTTTTTACTTATAATTTAAATAGATGTTCTCTATGGGCTGTAGTCCGCTGTTCTCAACTTGGTTAATCAATCAATTATTAGCGCTTTTCAATAGTGCCAAGTCAGTTATTTTGCTGTTTCTTTCGCAGACAGCGGATGTATAGTGTTACATCGCCTGCTGGGCTTAGATGGCCAAGGATCCGCCGGCAGCACGGGGCACACCCGCGGGCAATTTGCGCCATATGTTCGTTCGCAGCTGCGACTCGTCTTCGAGGATGGCAGATCTAGTCCGCTCTCCATTCGGCAGCTGTAACAGAAAATAGGCTCGCTTTGCGTAATCGCTACTTGTGTCGCTTCTGCGCTCCAGTTCCTTAACCATTGTTTCCACATCTCTTTTAACAAGTGGGTCACGAAATTTCAGAACTACCCACTGATATGAACAGTCAGATGCTTCCGAAGACAGTGCATGGTCAGCAAGTGAATTCATGGTATGCATTGTTACACTGTTTGCATCGAATCTTATTTTTCACATTATCATCGGAGATCGGCGTTGAGTCCACGCTGCTGAGAAGTTTCTGTGATAGTCTAAACGAAACTGAGACGTTTTGGTAAATATGTGGACTGAATGGTGTTAACCACAGTTTACGTAGGTGAAATATGCAATATCTTATATTTACATTTGAAGGAAAGGCAACTGTTTACAATGCAATTTATAGCGACAAATGCATTCTTACAAAGGAAACTTTAAAGAAAATTTGCCGGTTCCATTACTGCTCCACTAACTTAGGAAGTAGCTTCAAAACTAGGACTTCCCCGCGATAAGATTTGTAATATCCACGACACTATGTTCTAGCCACAAGATGTTAAAATAAACTAAGTGTACAAACTTCAGCAAATATTATCGATACTACGTATAGAAAAGACTGTATCGTGTAAAAATGACGATAATTATTTCATTATTTCCTAAATAACTTAATCACTATGTGAATTAAAACTATTATCAGAGAAGTACATTCATAGACAATGAAAATTATAATTTTTTGGTTATCTGTGTTAATTGTGGTTCAGTTGTTCTTCCTGTGCTAACCGATGAATTGTTCGGACGTGAGACGTGTGAGGTCTGTAAAGAGAAAACCTGTAACTATATTTTAATTATTACTTGAAAAATAGAGTCGCTATTGTCTAGACGTGGATTTGTATTTATTTCAATTGTAATCCAATCTAATTAATGTTTTTTAAGTGTTAATTTTCAGCCCCGCAATTAGGAGCGCAGCCATTAACGCTAGTAACTTACAGCGGAGTTTACTAGTGGCTGGTATAAAAAATATGAAACATTTCTTATTGAAAATGATTTTAAATGCTAAAGAATAGAGATAAAAGGCTTAAAGAGTGTTATCTAAATATATTAACTTCATATAAAAGGAATCGAGAATAACAATAGACAAACTGACTATCGTTTGTCTGCCGCGGCAGTTTTGAATCGAGAATTTTAACAAACATAAATGTTGTTATATATAAATTAATGGAAATAAATGTGCATCGGTGGTCCAGAATCCACTTTAAAAGACAGAATTCAACTCAGATTGAATCTTTAAAAACAGTGCTCACAGCTCGTTACGTAATATCAATTTCTTATTTGCTGATGTATGAAGCCTAATTATATCGGACGATTTACATGAAATATTTTAATAGGAGACATATGTCAGTGTTGTGCGCTGGTAGTATTTTGTGACTAAATGTTCCCTTTCCTAGAGAAAAGTGCTTCCATCTTAAGTAACAGTTGTGTAAAATCTGATAAATGATATGCAATTTAGTGCCACTCACACGACTTTGCAAACAAAATTTCTACACGTCAGGTGGAGATTTGGAGATTTCTTTAGCAGAGTGAAAAATATTAGCCGGGATAATCATTTTTGAGATCAAACGAATTGTTACGCTGACAATAGTTATATATATTGATATACCTGAAATATCATTTATAAGTAATTAAGGTCACTAAATACTGTAAACCAGTTCCCCACACACTGCAAGGCCCGAAGAAATGCTGTCAGGGGGAAAGAGCAGCAAATGTACATGTTCTCTTTCTCTAGGGGTTCTATTCCCGTCGGCGTCAGGATTTTTCACCTACCTCGAGATGACTGGGTGTTTGTGTTGTCCTCATCATTTCATCATCATTCCTGAAGGTGGCGAGATTGGACTGAGCAATGATTAGGGATTTGTACGGGCGCTCAATAACCTCTGAAGTACCCTAACGTCGGCCTGTTGTTGAATTTTGGAACATGTTTCGTGCTTGGGTATTACGACATTTCTGGAGCCGGAAAATCTCGTCCTTGGGACTCAACAAGGATTCCGGAAACAACGACCGGTTGAAACCCAGCTGGCTCTGTTCGTATACGAGATCCAGTATGCCGTAGATACAGGGGCACGGGTTGGTGACGCGTTCCTTGACTTCCGGAACGCGTTTGATACAGTTCTGCACTGCCGTCTAATGTTCAAAATAAGAGCATGCGGAATATTATACTGGCTGTGTGATTACGTCCAAGAGTTTCGAGCAAACACAACACAGCATTCTCAACGGAGAGAAATCTGCAGACGTAAAATTAATTTCGTGGCGTAGCGCAAGGGCGTGTTATTCGACCATTAATTTTAACAACATGACCCAACGGATGACGTCGGAGGTTCCACGAGTGCTTTTTTCGTACGATGCTGTTCAATATCCGCTGGATATCTTCTCAGAAAATTTGTTTACTTTTTAATCTTTCAGTCTTCTTCTGGAGCCAGCAGTAGTGGCCGAGCGGTTCTAGGCGCTACAGTCTGGAACCGCGCGACTGCCACGGTCGCAAGTTCGAATCCTGCCTCGGGCATGGATGTGTGTGATGTCCTTAGGTTAGTAAGGTTTAGGTACTTCTAAGTTCTAGGGGACTGATGACCTCAGAAGTTAAGTCCCATAGTGCTCAGAGCCATTTGAACCTTTTTTTCTGTTCAATACATTGAGGTCGCAATGCTAGAAAATTGTAACGAAATGTCGAAGTGCGGAAGATCGACGCTTGGTGCAGGGATTTATTGGCAGATGATCTTCAACATAAGCAAATGACGATGCGCTTAACCAGGTACAATCACTGGAAGCATTTACTTCCATAAAATATCCAGGAATATGCATATGGAGAGATTTATAGCGAAACGACGAAATAAAAGTAATCTCAGGTAAGGCTGATGCCTGAGTGAGATTCACTGGAAAAAATCCGTAGGAAGTGTAGAGCATCCACAAAGAAGCGAGCCTACGAAACACTAGTTCGACCAATAGCAGAATATTGCTTTTCGTTCTGGAACCCGACCCGCGTATGATCGGTAAAGGGTATGTAGAAGATCCAAAGAAGAGCAGCATGTTTCGTTACATGTTAATTTAGTAAGCGCGGGAGCATCACGGAAATGCTCATCAGTTCCAGTGGCAGAAGCCAGAAGATGGGCGTCTTGCATTAAGATGTGGTTTACTTTTACAATTCGTTCCTAGAAGAATCAGCCAATATATTGCTTCGTTCTACGTGTATCTCCCGGAAAGGCCGCGGAGGTAAAATTAGTGAGGATTCGAGCTCACACAAAAGGCTTACCAGGAATCGTTCTTCGCGTGAACCATTCGCATCTGCAACAAGAAAGCTCTGTCCGGTAGTAGAAAAGTACCTCAAGCCACCTACCATAATTGGTTTTACAGTGGTATTCAAAGTACATTATACCACGCCCGCTTGGCCAGCCGCGCGGTCTAACGCTCTGCTTCCCGAACGGGAATGCGTGCCGGTCCCCGGCACGAATCCGCTCGGCGGATTAGTGTCGAGATCCGGTGTGCCGGCCAGCCTGTGGATGGTTTTTAAGGCGGTTTTCCATCTACCTCGGCGAATGCGAGCTGGTTCCCCTTATTCCGCCTCAGTTACACTATGTTGGCGATTGCTATGCAAACACTGTCTTCAAGCACGTGTACACCACAATTACCCTACCACACAAACATTTGGGGTTGCAGTTGTCTGGTATGAGACGTTCCCGGGGGGGTGGGGGGGGGTGGGGGGGTGGGGGTGGGGGGGGGGGAGGAGGAGAGGGTGGTCCACTGGGGGCCGAACCGCACACTAATCCTGGGTTCGGTGTGGGGCGGCGGTGGGGTGGGTGGACCGCTCTAGCCTGTTGTGAGGTTGTGAACCACTGAGGGCTATGGCGGGACGAAGCCTCTCCGTCGTTTCTAGGTCACCGGTTTAATACAAAATACACACAGCTTACACCACACACAGTAATGTGGCGGGCGAAGTATAGATGTAGATGTAGACTCAGAAGGATCTACGGAAGACTTACGATCAAATAAAGCGAAAGACGTTGATGACGTTCCTTCAAAATTTCAAAATCACTCAGAAAGTGGCAGCTACACGATTATTCAAAGTAAACTCATCAAAAAAAGTTAACTATATTTCCAAATTACCCATCGATAGTCACTAGGGACGTTTCTTTTGTGTTTATGTAAGAAGGTGGTTGTGTGCATAATGCGAACTCGTCCGCCAGTACCACTCTGCCTCATAGGGGGCCGTGCAGTCACGGCTTGTAAAGAAACGCAATACACCAGAGATGAGTTCTTGTGAATGCACAGTTGTCCGTGTGGCTCGTTGTGCAGCACAACGCCTCGGAAGAGAATCTCCAAGACAGACGGTGTCAAAAACATCACACTGATGGAGGAAAACACGAGACAGGTTAACGTTGCGAATATTGTTCATGTTAATCTCCGGACTGTGGAAAAAGTTCCAGAAAACGCATTCAATAGCGGATCGACATGGTGAAGGCCGTCCACGCTAAACTACAGCAGCTCAGGACCGGTATGTAATGATATCTCCTGGGAGACACCGTACAAAGACAGCGACTACTCTACACTACGAGCTTCGAGAAGCCACAGGGGTTGCCGTAAGTACCCAAACTGTGGGCAACAGGTTTCATGATGTGTAGTTGTACAGCCAAGACTCCACCACATCGTCCACAATATAGGAGTGCTCGTGTAGGATGGGCTAGAGCCCATGGACATGGGACACGAGACCAATGGACAAAAACGGTATTCGCAGACGAAGTGCGAATAGGTTTGCACCCTAACGACAACTCTGTTCGCTTATGGAGGCGAAGGGGGGAACGCAGTCATCCCTCAGTGACTGTGGAATGTCACCGACAATCCGGTGGCTCTGTTGTATTCTGAGCAGATTTCATGTATGGCGCCGCACACTACACGTTCCAATTGAAGGCAGCATGACTGCTGCAGTGTAAGAAAACAACATTCCCCGAGCCACAGTCAGTGGTTTTGGAGAGACTGCAGTTCACTCTACAGGGTCGTAACGTCCGACCCCATTGTGCTCGCAGTGTATGTAGGTATCTGACAGGACGCAGGATCCGAAGAATGGAGTGGCCGTCATGCTCAGCGGATATGAACTGCATAGTGTATACACGGAGCTTGCTCAAAAGAGCGATTTCTAATAGTGAGCATCCTCCATGAACGATTGAAGCTCTCTGGAATGCCGCCATTGAGGAGTGGTACAACATGTCTCAAGAGACCTGCAATCAGTTGGCAAGAGTACCTGAGGGTTGGTAAAGGACCTACGAGTTATTGAGCAGTGCACTGAACACACCATTTTATGTTTTTGATGCTGTGGGATATTACACTTTTTTGATTTTTAAAATAATGTTCCTTTTTCATTTCATAATCAGTTCAAAGAGAACATATAATGTAGTTTTCCTTTGCGTAATATTCTGCATTATCAAAAAATACAGTATAAGATATCCATCTCATTTCAAGATACGAGAACCAATTATATGCTTAACTTTTTTTGATGGGTGTAGTTGAAATGGTTCAAATGGCTCTCAGCACTATGGGACTTAACTTCTGAGGTCATCAGTCCCCTAGAACTTAGACCTTCTTAAACCTAACTAAACTAAGGATATCACAAACATCCATGCCCGAGGCAGGATTCGAACCTGCGACCGTAGCGGTCGCGCGGTTCCAGACTGTAGTGCCTAGAACCGCTCGGCCATCCCGGCCGGCTATGGGTGTAGTATGCAGAATCTATGAAACTGAAGACATTGATCGCCCATGGAGCCATTAAGGTTCATTTTAATTCGAGAGAACGCCGATAAATTATCAGGACTTCTGTGTACCATTACTATGAGGGGTCAACGGTATTTCGGCATGGCGAATTTCATGTACGAAAATATGTACGGAAATGTTGCAGAACTCTGTCACTTGCTCGAGTCACGCTGTCTTCGAAGTGACCAGTAGCTGGCCGTTCGCAGCGTACTTTACGAGAGCGATGTGATAATACAACGGCACTGAAGAGCGCCCGACTGCTCTTGCTGCCTAAGAGATTATTGCCACGGGAGACACGCTTCTTTAATATGCCAGGGAAAGAAAATAACGTAGACAATAGCAAAAAGCTATCCGCAAGGGTCAGCGTGTGGTCCGGAGTTTTGGGATGTAGCACTGGGGACTGTACTACAGAAGTTACATAACAGCAGTTAACATAGGCGGACTGGTAGCACTTGCAGATAATGCACTCTTCGTTGCAAGTGGTGACTCAAGAAGAATTATAGAAGACAAATGTAACGCGGCGCTTCATGAACGTGAGGGCTGGGGTTGAAGTATTGTCACTAGTATCTCACAAAACAATGTACCTCCTACTGAAAGGGAATCTAGCAGGAAACACTAAAATAAAATTAAATGACGTAACGATTAGAAGAAGTGCAGTAAAGAGTTATCTAGGGGTATTTCTGGTCGAACATCATGTGCAGGAAGCAGGCAGTAAAGGTACAAACGTGTTGAACAGAATTATAACCATTGTAAATAGGCAGTGTTGGCTTTACTTGAAAACAATCAGAGAGTACCACCAATCTGTATTAGCATCTGTCGTGGGATATGGTCCGCGCGTCTGGAGTGAGGAGAGTTCAACGAGCAGTGCTATTAAGATTAGCGAAGATTACTGCACTACCCCGAATAATGCTTTGTTAGTAATGCTAGGAAAATGTCCACTGTATTTGGAAATTACGGAAAAGGGAGCCCTTTACTGGTTAAAGAAAGGCAATCAAATAGAAGCACGAAGGATGCTAGAACTGAGGCCAATACGAATAAGTTAATAAAAGATCGCATAATATAGCTGTCGCAAAATGAGTGGGACACTTCAGACACAGACTGGAGAACACACGAACTCCCCTTGACATCGGGAGGGACTAGAAATGAGATTTCTTATGCCTTCGAATGGTTTGATATATTAACTGACTGGCCATTGATCATACGCTACAAATCTATACAATATCAATAGACAGTTGACTGACAGCTGCGGTTGCGGCAGTCTGGGCACACCTACGAAGAAGCGACGGGAAAATGACAGTCAGGCATTAAGGATACTGGATCCCAAAGCAGTTCTGAGGAGCGGGTCAGCATGGCGCATCCTGGACGATGCTGCAGCCGCAGTATCCAGGAAGGCGAAGCGAGACTTCACGAGGCATTCAGCCACACATCAGCATGTTGCCATCTCGGATTATTTTAGAGAAAATTTTCCGAATTGATAATATGTTTTAAAGTTGTAATGTGTCACAAGCTCTCCTCTGTCTTCATAAATTCCAATCTTCCTTTCATAAATCGCATATTTAAAGATTCATAGCTGCAATATTATTGATCCTTACTAAAAATTAAAAATAACAAATAAGTTTCTGTGCATATACAATTTCGTATTGTGAAAGTACGACCTGTCTTAGTAATAAGGTGGCAGGTCATTTATAAATGGCAGCAAATAAAAAAAATAATAAATAAACATCCTGGGTAGACAACATACTCTGCAGAAGTAGAGAAGGCAGCTAAAAACCGGCGGCCAGCGAAAGAAATGTTTCCTCATGGATGTACATCGCGCTGGTGCAACTGAGCATGGAAGTGTGGACTGTTAAGACGTAACAGTGGCTGGTGGAATTGCTTGTTCTAGTGGAAGCGCTGCTGACGTGATGCCCGACGTCGAAGGTATCCAGCAGACTACGGCTGTTCACTGGGGTAATATGAGGGTGGATCCAGTGGCGGAAACAACCATCTACAGGTTAAAATCACCAAAGTAAATAAAAAAACCCGAAAGATTCTTTAGTGTTAACAGCAGTATTGGTAGATGGGTAACTGGTTAAGGCTTTTATTGTATTTTTGTAGTAGTAGAAGTAGTCGTCGTATTAAAAAGTATCAGAAATAAATAGTTTGTGTATATATTTATTATTATCCAAGAAAATGTGATTTTATGGCCTATTTTAGCTTTTCAGGTAATAGGGTGTAATTGTGAAGGATGAATAAATAAAGACACGGTCGGTGAAGAAATGAAATGACTTATTATAACGTTGTACGCTCAGTTTAAGCTTGCATTGGGTAGAGTCATGGTAACTGCACCACACAAGGGCTCTTATAATACTGGCTGAGACTGAACTCAAAAACGTTAAGCAGATAGGTTCAAATGGTTCAAATGGCTCTGAGCACTATGGGACTTAACTTCTGAGGTCATCAGTCCCCTAGAGCTTAGAACTACTTAAACCTAACTAACCTAAGGACATCACACACATCCATGCGCGAGGCAGGATTCGAACCTGCGACCGTAGCGGTCACGCGTTTCCAGACTGTAGCGCCTAGAACCGCACGGCCACTCCGGCCGGCTAAGCAGATAGGGATTACCATGGCGCAACCACTGTGTTTCATATCGATTCCGAATATATGAAGATTTGTGAAATAATCGCGTTGTTCTGACTTGTAGTTGGTGATCATTGAAGTTTATTATTTGAAGTAATGGTCTGTTAGAGTTTACCCCTGAATAGTATTTTATTTGAGTGTGACAAATATTTACGTGGGAGTGAGTGAATGTTTATTCATTGCAAGGGCTAGACGTTGCGTGGGAAGTTGCAATTTCAGCAGTCATCCGCAGGTGCGATCTCTCTACTCTAATCCTATGCAGTCAGATACTAGGGCTTTTTATGTTTTATTGGCTTTTGGAAATAGTGATTATCAGAGGATTTATTTTAGACACCTTTCGTGTGATATTTGACCGGGCGAGGACCCAAGCCTCCCGTAAGCAGGGTGGCCTGGCACGTAGCAGGGCTCAAGCCTCCGGAGAAAGTCCAAGCCCCGAGCCCTCGGTGCCATCTCAGAGTGGTCATTTGTGGGTTCATGTTTCTGTCTACAACAGATCGCTTCATAGTAAACATGTCCTCCGACGTTGTTGCAGTTACTATGAACAGAACGGGAAAGAAAATGCTACTCCAGAAATGTTACACTTTCGGATCCCAAAAATTGTTACCCACTGGTGTAGCGCGATAAACGTGCAACTTACGAACTGCGAAACGTTTATTAAAACTGACACCGATGCCCACGACAGTAAAGACTCAGAAATAACTGGTGATAAAATTCAGAGGCTGTAAATAATTTGTGATCTGAAGAGCAAAGCTACAGAACATATAAGTGAGAGACCATCACAACTTATATATAATCAACTGAGAGAAGACACACAGAACATACAACCGTTAAAGATATCGATAGCTTGTGTAAATCCATTTACAATGCAAGGAGGAAAATTCTACCGAAATTACCTGCAAGTATTCAGGAGGTTCATGTCGGTTTGAACACATTAAGTGTGAAAACTATAGATTGCGCTGATTTGTTGTTGCATAATGATCCTGACAACAACGTTGTAATATTCTATGAAGCTGAAATTACAAAAATACTTGGTGTGATGCAACTTTCAAGTATTGCAAAAACGTTTTGACAGCTATTTATGCTCCATGGGCTCGTTAATGGACATTATATTCCACTAGTTTTTTCTTTGTTGAGCCACAACAAAACTTCAGCTCATCAGCATGTCTTTTCAATAAAATAAATTGATAAATGTGATAATGTATGCTGATATTATCTCCGTCAACGTTTACAGAGTTTGAAGACAACATCATGAAAGCTGGAAGTGAAGCGTGGACTAATGTAAGAACCCAAGGTTGTAAATTTCATCTAACGCAGAGCACAATGGACTCGCATTCGGGTGGGCGACGGTTCAATCCCGCGTCCGGCCATCCTGATTTAGGTTTTCCGTGATTTCCCTAAATCGCTCCAGGCAGATGCCGGAATGGTTCCTTTGAAAGTGCACGGCCGACTTCCTTCCCCGTCCTTCCCTAATCCGATGAGACCGATGACCTCGCTGTTTGGTCTCTTCCTCCAAACAACCCAACCCCCTAACGCAGAGCTGGTGGCGAAAGATACAAACGCTGAGGTTTGCACATGACTACTATTCCAGATATGACATCGGGAAGTTTCTGTCTTATATACTTCGTTTACCAATGCTGCATCCCGATGTGCTTGGTAACTCTTTTTTTCTGAGACTACTTGGTAGATGCTTACGTAAACATAAACGTACTCTTTCCTCCATCAACATGGGCAGAACTAAGTTGCAATAAGACAGAAATCACCAGTTGTTGCGAAAGTTCCCACAGCAAATACATCAGTCAGTTGTACTCCTGCAGCCCAGATATATACAGATTTCTTGAGGTACTGAAGCAAATTCAACTCGACACCAAAAATGCAATCAATTCCTCAAGAAACAGAAACAAGGAAAAGCCATTTCCGGATTTAAAATACTTGTAGCGATAAGTGGCAAGCTTCAAAGATGGAAAAATTACAGGAATGAAATATGTGAAATTAGTTTCCTATGAAGTAAAACCTGAGGCGGTTCGCCTCCTCGTGGTGCACCCTGGGTAGTGCAAAACGAACTGGTACAAAATCCACAAATTAAGAGTAATTTTTCCTTATTACTTATGACAGAAATTTATTTTACGGCTTTGAAGATAAGTCTTTTTGTTACTAAATGCTTTCAAAGGGAGAAATTGGTTCTTTTTCTGACCGCAAGAGGCTTGGGCCTTGCGCTCATTTGACCGCATGTAACTAGTGTCGATGAGAAGGTCTTAGTGCATCCAGATTCGGGTAGACAGGTCGGCGCGCTCTAGATCAATCACCAAGGATAATTAAAAGTCCTTCTGGTAGAAAATTCGACTCAACACGAGATTTCACTGTCCGAAGAATATCATCCATACAATTCTTAGACAGCAGAGGAGTATGAATGCGAGCCGGCCGCGGTGGCCGAGCGGTTCTAGGCGGTTCAGTCCGGAACCACGCGACTGCTACGGTCGCAGGTTCGAATCCTGCCTCGGGCATGGATGCGTGTGATGTCCTTACGTTAGTTAGGTTTAAGTAGTTCTAAGTTCTAGGGGACTGATGATCACCGCTGTTAAGTCCCATAGTGCTCAGAGCCATTTGAACCATTTAGTATGAATACGAGAACTATTGTACAATGAGCTCAACAGTTCATGCACCCTAATAGCTCACTTTCACGGAGGACTTCCTACGCCGGCCGGTGTGGCCGTGCGGTTCTAAGCGCGTCAGTTTGGAACCGCGTGACCGCTACGGTCGCGGGTTCGAATCCTGCCTCGGGCACGGATGTGTGTGATGTCCTTAGGTTAGTTAGGTTTAAGTAGTTCTAAGTTCTAGGGGACTGATGACCTCAGAAGTTAAGCCCCATAGTGCTCAGGGCCATTTTGAACTTCCTACGGTTTCCCAAATAACAGCTTCAAAAAGGTCCCTTGTCAACTACTTGAACTGGTGCTCCCTCTCTGACGATGTAGATGCAGACATTGGATCCAGCTCCAGCTCCCCTCGACCCCGGCGTGGTGACACAGTGTGTGTCTGGAAATCGAAAAGTTGTGCGATCGAATCGCGATCGTACCGTGGAATGCTTCAGTACGTCATTAGCCTAGCCTTCACCTCTGTAGGTTCCTATTTCCCGGTAGGATTACTGGGATAGGTTAGGGGCATGCAAGTTGCCGAAGTGGAGACCAACAGAAAGTCTTACGCCAGGCTATTGAATCATACAGAATTATTATTATTATTGTCTCAGTAACGTGACCTTCAGCACCTCGCAACATAATATGCTATACAGCAGGGGTGTACAGAGTTGCCGGCCGATGTGGCCAAGCGGTTCTAGGCGCTTCAGTCTGGAACCGCGAGACCGCTACGCTCGCAGGTTCGAATCCTGCCTCGGGCATGGATGTGTGTGATGTCCTTAGGTTTAAGTAGTTCTAAGTCTAGGGGACTGATGACCTCAGATGTTAAGTCCCAGAGTGCTTAGAGCCATATGAACCATTTTTTGTACAGAGTTGCTGGTACGGTGGATCGCAAACCCCTTACTGTGACTATGCAACGGCTGCAACTTCACAAATATCGTGCTGTGAAACAAGTTATTATTCCGAATTGGGATCCATATGCCCCAGTGCCAGCTAAACTGGGCTCAAAAGAACCAAGTTCTGCAAGGGACTCATCTCTTCATTTCGGGAGCTAATGAAAGATGAGTAAAAAACGAAAATATTACAAGAACGCACAGTTATGTACGGGCCGCTATTTGTTCAATGGTGGACGCGGGCGCAGCCCTGCAGTACAGTAATTCACTGTTACTGGAATACACGGTAGGGTTGAGCGCATTAGCAGGCTCCGATGCTGACGTCACAGCCGACCCCGCTACGGCTCGGAAACTCTCCACTGCCATAACCCATTTTCATTGCCTTTTTCAGCTGAAACAAGATTTTCAATGGATGTGAAGGCTTCCAATGACTGTTCTGCAGTCGTGTAATCATACAATAATGGGTCTTCCTGTCTATTTAAGCGCAATACTATTCTTTATCATGAGGATTGCCAACCCCGAACCGGGAGTCAGTCCTTCGCAAGGGTCCTTGCATTTCGCTGCAGTATTTTAGCGTTGCGACTTCTCTCTAATATAACAGCATTACCTGTGATTGACAATTAGGTGCAGAGTTACGCTACAGTTAACAAAGTATTGAGGGGTTCTGGAAGTATGTTTTCGATGTTTTTCAATGAAAAATGGCTCTGAGCACTATGGGACTCAACTGCTGAGGTCATTAGTCCCCTAGAACTTAGGACTAGTTAAACCTAACTAACCTAAGGACATCACAAACATCCATGCCCGAGGCAGGATTCGAACCTGCGACCGTAGCGGTCTTGCGGTTCCAGACTGCAGCGCCTTTAACCGCACGGCCACTTCGGCCGGCTTTTCAATGAAAAATAATGGTTTGTTGTGCGATCGTGAGTTGTACTAACCACTACAGACAACGGAAAAAAGATTCATATGTTTCCTAAGAAGAATGAGAGATAACAAAAGTGGATAAATGGTTGTAATCCCGCAGACTGGTTTTCATTTGCTAATGCTTGTGTGTGCTCAATAAGCTTCGCTGATGCGAGCTGCGCAAAAATTAAAAATTATTAAAAAGGAAATAAAAGAACTTACGGAAAAGAATACAGATTTACAGGACTTTTACTCCCGGTCTAATTCTGAGTTACTTAAAATAAAAAAAATTCCAAAAGTTGTAGACGGTTCTTTTTCTGACCGTCAACAAGTGGTTATGAAAGAAAAATGTACTAATTGCTCAGCTGAAGATACTACAAGGGCAACGTCTTTATGACGATTAGGCTACTGCGCATGATTTCTAGACTGTTGAATCAACGTTACAGACTTTCCTCGGATCATACTTTTGACAACTAAAGCGCATTTCACAAACGAAGGTCTGCTCAACCGTCGTAACACCCACAGTTAGCATGAGGAATACCCCCGTGCCACACATCACCGAGGATTTCAAAAATGGTTCAAATGGCTTTAAGCGCTATGGGACTTAACATCTGAGGTCATCAGTACCCTAGGCTTAGAACTACTTACAGCTAACTTAACCTAAGGACATCAGACACATCTATGTCCGAGGCAGGATACGATCCTGCGACCGTAGCAGCAGCGCGGTTCCGGACTGAAGCATATCCATGGTCGTCCGATTGGCCCGTGTATTGTACCGCCTCGCCTAATGGGTCACAGCTACTTGACCTTCCTGCAAAACGTATTGGTGCAGCATTTGGAGGACGTGCAACGGCATATCCGTCTGACGATGTGGTTCCAACAAGATAGTGCGCCATCACACTTTTCAAACAAAGTCCGTCAGCAACTTCACTAAACACTCGGGGACAGTTGGATAGATCGCGGCGGACCGATACGTTGGCCTCCACAATCGCCCATCTTAAGGCCTCTGGACTTTTTGCTGTGGGGCTACAGGAAGAATGAGGTTGACGAGACTCAAAAGGTCTAAAACAGATTCGTGTCAGTTCAAATAAGAAAATTCTAAAATAAGTCGACAGAATAAATTAAAAATCCGCAGACAACATCCAGAATTCGAATCTAGAACAGGTGCCAACATGAGTAACGTAGAAGTGAATGTCCTCGGAGTAGTGAATCATCTTAAATCACTTAATAAAAGTAAGTATTCTGGTCCAGACTGTATACCAATTAGGTTCCTTTCGGAGAAGGCTGATGCATTAGCTCCATACTTAACAATCATATATAACAGTTCGCACGACGAAAGATCCGTACCAAAAGACTGGAAAATTGCACAGGTCACACAAGTACAGAAGTGATTTCTGGCGTTCCCCAGGGTAGTGTTATAGGGCCTTTGCTGTTCCTTATCTATATAAACGATTTGTGAGACAATCTGAGCAGCCGTCTCCGGTTGTTTTCAGATGACGCTGTCGTTTATCGACTAGTAAAGTCATCACAAGATCAAAACAAATTGCAAAACGATTTAGAAAAGATATCTGAATAGTGCGAAAAGTGGCAGTTGACCCTAAATATCGAGAAGTGTGAGGTCATCAACATGAGTGCTAAAAGGATCTGGTTAAACTTCGGTCACACGATAAATCAGTCTAATCTAAAAGCCGTAAATTCAGCTAAATACCTAGGTATTACAATTACGAACAATTTAAATTCGAAGGAACACACAGAAAATGTGGGGAAGGCTAACTAAAGACTGCATTTTGTTGGCAGGACACTTAGAAAATGTAACAGACCTACTAAGGAGACTGCCTACACTATGCTTGTCCGTCCTCTTTTAGAATACTGCTGCACTGTGTGGGATCTTTACCAAATGGGACTGACGGAGTACATCGAAAAACTTCAAAGAAAGGCAGCACGTTTCGTATTATCGCGGAATATGGGAGAGAGTGTCACAGAAATGATACAGGATTTGGGCTGGAAAAAATTAAAAGAAAGGCGTTTTACGTTGCGACGGAATCTTCTTACGAAATTCCAATCACCAACTTTCTCCTCCGAATGCGAAAATGTTTTGTTGACACCGACCTACATAGGGAGGAACGATCGCCACGATAAAATAAGGGAAATCAGAGCTCGTACGGAAAGATGTAGGTGTTCATTCTTTCCGCGCGCTATATGAGACTGGAATAATGGAGAATTGTGAAGGTGGTTCGTTGAACCCTCTGCCAGGCACTTAAATGTGATTTTCAGAGTATCCATGTAGATGTAGGTGTAACAGAAGATAAATTCCATATAACCGTATGAGCTGGAAACTAAACAGCAATCAATTTTTTAGGTGCTCTATGAAGAACCCAAACCGACTGAAGTGGTTCGTTCGTGAAACACTTGTTTCTTTGGTTAGACTCGTCGCGACCTTTGCTTCAGAGAATCGAAGAACAGTTAATGCTCAACGGTATACTATAGTTTGCTTATGGCAATTCGTCAATGAAATAAGGAAACCAACCTTCAACGAAGCATCATTTTTAGGATTTCGTTAAAAATGGAACCTTTGTAGGATCGCTTTGTTATCCATGTATGTCTGTCCGATTGTTAAGATTCCTTTTTCTCAGGAGTGAGTTGAGATATCAAGTTGAAATTTATGTCAAATACTAAGGTCTACGGTTCCTTGACGGTGTAGAAAATTTAAGCTTCTAAGTCAGCGGAATGAAAAGATGCTACCATTTACAGCACATATTTCGATACTCGGAAGCTCATTACAGGGTACTTCTCGCTGACCTATAATCATGAAACTTGGCAACAGGCAAGATTTCACACTACGAGTAAAAGTCAAATAAGAAAATTGCTAATTTATAATTAAATAATATGAATAACATTTTTTTCTATTTTTGTCTGTCTGTTGGTCTGTTAAGATCCCTTTCTCAGGAAATTGAAATTTGTCAGTTATTAACGTCTACGATCCCTTGGCGGTGTAAAACAGTTAAACTTCGAAGTCAGTGGAATCAAAAGATACGGCTATATATGTCACATATTATGGTACTTACAAACACTTTGACCATGTGTTTTTCAGTCTTAGTTTTAATCAAGCTTCATCTCTCAACGATGTGACTAGTCGCCAGAAACAACACGCGGTTTGTATTCCACGTTAAGCTGCAGGTTCCTTTCCCAGGTTCGATAACTGGCATAGTTTAGGGATGCGAAAGTCGCCGACGCGGCGTCCTTCAGTAATACTTGCACTAGCCCATTGAACCACACGAAATTATTATCTATACATGTATGTAATTAATTTTTTACGGAACCCTCACAGCGCGAATCGTACACGCACTTGTCCGGTTTTTCGTCATAACACTGCGAGCTCTCACACAACGTGTCAAATAACTGATTATTTGGTGGAGAAAAACCTCGAATTAATACCTCCGTATTCACCAATTTCTCATCTAAGGATTTCTTTATGTTTCCTTGCGTCACACAAACCTTCGTGGACGACGATTTTCATCATCCTAAGAATCTGCGGAAGTCTTCCAAAACCACGGTTCTGAGTTACCAAGATCGTAGTGGAAAAAATGTTTCCAGAATTGGTTCTAAAACTCGCAGAGCTGTACAGATTTTAAAGGGAATTGTTTGAGAAACTTTAAATAAAATTTTATTTAAAATGTGTTTGTTTAATCTGTTGCTGAAAAACAAGAAAAAAAAACGTAAAAGGCAGCACTCGTTGCAGCCTGCACGACACTAAATAAACGTGGCAGATTCTCATCGTTTCAAATGCGACGCTAACAAAGGGTTCTGAGATTGCCGATAAGAAAATAAGGTCTTTCCACACGCTCAGTTCGTTCCATACTTGCCTCAGATCGAGACTGAGTGTTCTTCAGGAATGCAGAAGATATTTCTTGAAACTGACGACGGAATCTGTGGATGAATGGTTGCTTCTCTTCTTTCAGTGGAAGGAGTCTCAAAGACAGCTGGCCTCAGCTTGCAGCCTGGCAAGTCTCGAAACGACTCAACCGTTAAGATAGAGTGTTGGCCGTCAAGTAACGATTTAGATAAGTGGAGTCTCTTGAAAGATTTATTAGTGTTGTGGGAATGCGGTGAGAAGCATACACACACGCACACGTTTAACTTGTCTCTGTGACTGTCCACAGACACACACACACACACACACACACACACACACAAGCGCGCGCACGCGCACACGTGCACACACAAACACACACAGACACACACACAAACACACCAAGCTCAAATATCAACGCAAACACATCCAGCTCAAACATCAACGAAAGATGTATAAAGAGTTTCCATACAGTAGCAGACGTAATGGAATGGAATCTGAAAAGTTTATTTTTTTCTAAAGAAGCAGTATTTAATAGTAGCTACCATTTCATAACGTAAGGTCACAACTTATATCTGCACAAACAACTGTTTTCCAAATGACATAATAATTTAACATGTGTACAAAGGAACAAACACCGTCTCAGCAGGTCTTGAAAGCCCAACGGTAGCGACCGACCGCCGTGTCATCCTCAGACCTTAGGCGTCACCAGATGCGGATACGGAGGGGCATGTGGTCAGCACACCGCTCTTCGGGTGGTTCTCAGTTTTCGTGACTGGTGCTGCTGCTTCTCGATCACATTGGGATATTCTTTGACTTTCTTGTATTTTGTTTAGAAATGTGCTGTAAGACGAAAAGCATGTATAATGTAAATAAACAAAAAAAGTCTGCTTATACTGTACTTAAAGCCACGTAATCACTTTCGGAAACAGTAATTTTCTGTTTTGTCTTAGTCCCGTAAAAATTGTAGTCTCAATGTGCCACCTAGTAATAAACCTATGTTCTCTTAACAGGACCAGTTGTAACCTAACTTCGAAAAATGATGTAGAGTGAGCAATCACCTGAAGATCCCCCAGGGCTCGGTGCTCTGGGTATTGAAATAAAAATCTCGATTTGTGACTGAAGGTGATTTATTTTCTATTTTATGAAAGCAATAAAGCCACGGAAGCAGTATTAACAGCAACGAAATACCTGGCACTTATAATTATATTATTCTTCAAGTATGAGGGTATTTCACCTGTGTAATACATCTCGCTCATCAGATGGAAAAGTCTTTTCATGCGTGGCTCTCCCAAGTAGTTCTAATGCAATGTTGTCTATTCCCGGGGCCTTCCGTACTTTGTGAAATTCTTCTCGCAGTGTCATATCTCATTTCTCATCTTTATGTACGCCCTCTTCCATTTCCATAATACTGCCTCAAGTACATGCCCCTCCATATACTCCTTCCAACTTTCTGCTCTCCCATCTCTGATTAGTACTGGTTTTCCGTCTGATCTCTTAATTTCATACAGGCGGTTATCTTTTCTCTAAAGGTCTGTTTAATTTTCCTGTAGGGAGCATCTATCTTAACCCTAGTGATATATACTTCTACATTCTTACATTTGTCCTCTAGCCATTCCTGCTTAGCTATTTTGCTCTTCCTGTTGATCTAATTTTTTAGACGTTTGTGTTCCCTTTCGTCTGTTTGCTTTATTGCATTTTTATGTTTTCTCCTTTCATCGATTAAATTCAATATCTCTTGCGTCGCCGAAGGATTTCCACTAGCCTTTGTCTTTTTACGAACTTGATCCTGTGCTGCCTACACTAGTTCATCTCTCAAAGCTATCCATTCTTCTTCTACTGTATTCATTTTCTCTGTTCTTGTCAATTGTTGTAATTGGTAAACATAGCTATATTACAAGACAGCGACTACCTGCATGTAGGCATAATTGTTGCGTAGATCAGCAGTCTTTTAAATATGAAAACAGTATAAGCCTGTCGAAGGGGTATTGCTTTGACTTGACGCATTTACTCCTTGCACTCGAACAGTCACGAATGAATATTTATGTATTAAAAATCGAGCTATAGGACACCGAAATCGGTTCCCTAAATTAATACATGCAGCAGCTGCATGACTGACTTTCTTTCCCTTCGCTGCACTGCTTCGAGGCCCGGAAAATTCCCCTACAGCCTGGAAAAAATCTAAATATTTACATTCAGTTGACTAATCGCTAATATCGAAACAATTAAATAATGAACGGTAATAGGGTAGCATAGACGAGTTGATTTTGCCGTGATAGGACGAGTACGTGTTTTGAATGGAAACCTTATTACTCTCGTGCATTCGGTTGTTTACGTTGCTTTGGGTGGTTTGCTTATTTATTTGGAGCTGAGTAACGTGGTACTCACGGTGGTGCATTTCCGCGTTATGGCTATCCGAAAATTTTTGTTTGATTGGACGTCCTCCACACCCTGTTCTGAGATTATCAGGCCATTTCTCACCATCCCGTATGATACTTAGTAGTAATCTGGGCGTCCGTGAAAAGATCAACATGCAAATATGCAAATCATACAACTTCCACCATCTTACCTTAGTCAAAGATCTTGCCGTGAACCCGAGAAAATTCTGGTCATACGTCACTAAGCGGGCCGAAGGGTCTTGTAACTCGTCGTGACAATAGAAGGCAGCAAAAGGGAAGCTGCAGTTTTAAAGTTCACGCATAAGAAATCATTCACGCAGGATCTTACAAACATACGATGGTTTGACTGTCGCATGGAGGACACAGAAATAGGCATCCCTGGCTTTGAGAAGCAACTGTAAGATTTGAAAACAAATAAGTCGTCAGGTATAGAAGGAATCCCGATTCGGTGTTACAGAGAGTACTTTATGGCACTGGCTTCTTACTTTGCTTGAATTTATCGCGAATCTCTCCTCCAGCGTGAAGACAGAAGTGATTGGACAGAAGCGCAAGTGACTCCTACATATACGAAAGATAAAAGAATGGGTCCGCGTAGCTACAGACTAACGTCCTTAACATCGGATTGGTGCAGAATTCTCGAACACATTCAGGGTTAGAACATAATAAATTTCCTTGAGACGGAAACGCTTCTGTCCACGAATCAGCACGGATTAGAAAGCATCGATAGTGCAAAATTCAGCTAGATCTTCCTCACGTGATACCTTACAATCCACGACTGGAAGGCAACTAGCTCTTTATACTCATGAAGTAATGAGTGCTATCGACAGGGGATGTCAAATGATTCCATATTTTTAGATTTCCGTTCCTGACAAGCGTCTTCTAACCAAACTGCCTGCCTATGGAATATCGCCTCAGTTGCGCAACTGGATTCGTGATTTCCTGTCAGAGAAGTCACACTTCGTAGTAATAGACGGTCGGCCACATCTGAGTGCCAAAAGTGAGGAACACCATATTGTGCACCAATCATAGCTAACTCCTTCACATCTGCATCCATCCAAGAGCAACTAATGGACTCCCTGCGACATTCTGTGTCATCCAGTATCACTGGTGGACTAGCAGCAGCCGGTCTAGGGGACTACCATTCAAAGCCTAGTCTGCTGTTAACATCACAACACAAACGGCTGCGTTTGAAGTGGTGGCGTTACCAGGAGGCCTGGACTGCTCAGTAATGGAGTCGCACTGCGTTCAGCGATGAACTACAATTCTGCAGTAGCCTGGATGACCATCGTCGGTGAGTATATTGTGACGTGCGAAAAGGTCCCAGACCACAAGTACCTTAGAGGAGAAGAATGGCGGTGTTACTTCTTGCGTTGTGGTGTGGGGAACCATTGGGGATGACTTCACGTCACGGCTGCTAGTGATTGAGGAATTCTGACGGCGGAACGGTACGTCACGAACACCCTGCGTCCTCGTGTGACAGTTTCGTAGTGGCACAGGACAACACTCGCGTCCACGCATGGTACGTGGCTCTGTGTGATGAGGTTCTCTAATGGCCAGCAAGAGTTTCAGATCCGTCACCGAGCGAGGTGGCGCAGTGGTTAGCATACCGGCCGCGTCCGGCCATCCTGATTTAGGTTTTCCGTGATTTACCTAAATCGCTTCAGTCAGATTCCGGGATGGTCCGTTTGAAAGGGTACGACCGATTTCGTTCCCCTCCTTCTCTAATCCGAGCTTGTGCTCCGTCTCTAATGACCTCGTTGTCGACTGGATGTTAAACAATAATCTCCTCCTCATCTCTCACATCTGTCCCCCATCGAATGTGTGTGGGATTTCGTCGGATGTCAAGTACGTACCAGTGCCTGTCGCCGAGATATCAAGGATCGTTTACCTCAGGAAAGCTAAAACAAGCTTCATGACTCTTTCCAACGGCCCCAGTGCATGCATCCTGGGCAGAGCGGGTGCAACGCTTAACTGGTAAATGTGATCATACTGCCAAGTTCACTGCTAGTTTTCCACGATTTTGTAATCACTGAAATAACATCACATACCTTTCAACGTGTGATGTTTCATTTCATTTCCTCCTCCCCTCCAAGGTGCTGCGGTTTTGTTGTAAGTCAATGTACCAGGTGATCAAAAAGTCAGCATAAATTTGAAAACTGAATAAATCACGGAGAGAGAGGTACAAATTGACACACATGCTTGGAATGACATGCGGTTTTATTAGAACCAAAAAATATAAAAGTTCAAAAATGTCCGACAGATGGCGCTTCATCTGATCAGAATAGCTATAATTAGCATAACAACGTAAGACAAAGCAAAGATGATGTTCTTTACAGGAAATGCTCAATATGTCCACCATCATTCCACAACAATAGCTGTAGTCGAGGAATAATGTTGTGAACAGCACTGTAAAGCATGTCCGGAGTTATGGTGAGGCATTGGCGTCGGATGTTGTCTTTCAGCATCCCTAGAGATGTCGCTGGATCACGATACACTTGCCACTTCAGGTAACCCCAAAGACAATAATCGCACGGACTGAGGTCCGGGGACCTGGGTGGCCAAGCATGACGTAAGTGGCGGCTGAGCACATCATCATCACCAAACGACGCGCGCAAGAGATCTTTCACGCGTCTAACAATATGGGTTGGAACGCCATCATGCATATACATTGTAAGTTCCAGCAGGTGTTTATCAGCCAGGCTGGGGATGATGCGATTCTGTAACATATCGGGTACCTCTCACCCGTCACGGTAGCAGTTACAAAAACAGTTCCACGCATTTCCTCGAAAAAAAAAAAAAAGACCCGATAACGGTAGATGTTGTAAATGCAACCCATACCGTGACTTTCTCGTCGTGCAATGGAGTTTCCACGACAGTCCTAGGATTTTCGGTAGCCCAAATTCTGCAGTTGTGGGCGTTGACAGACCCTCGGAGCGTGAAATGAGCTTCGTCGGTCCACAACACGTTACTCAACCAATCGTCATTTTCCGCCATCTTTTGAAACGCGCACACTGCAAATGCCCTCCGCTTCATTAAATCGCCAGGTAACAGTGCATGATGCCGATGGATTTTGTACGGATAGCATCGGAGGGTACGCCTCAGTGCCAACCAAACAGTAGTGTTTCGAATGCCGGTGCGACGTGTGATTCACGAGCGCTGACTTCCCCGTGCATAGACGAACCCGCTACAGTCTCCATTTCTTCCTGAACTGTCTCAGCAGCATTACGCCTTGTGCTCGGTTGGCCACTACGGGGTCTATCGCCTAAACAACCCGTGGCTTCGAACTTCGAAATCATTCTCGCCACAGCTGCATTTGTCAACGGACCTTTACCCGTTCCAATCCCCTTCCTATGGCGATAGGATCGTAACGCTGAACTAGCACATTGCCCATCCTGATAATACAGCTTCACTAAAAGCGCCTTTTCCGGTGACGTCAACATGCTGCCGCATCTGATTGTCTCTCTCATAACAGCTCCTTTTATACGCGATTGTCATGCGCACTCACTGACGTTTTGCTGTCCAGCGCCATCTGTCGAACATTTTGTGAACTTTTTTTTTGTTCTAATAAAACCCCATGTCATTCCAAGCATGTGTGTGAATTTTTACCTCTCTATCTACATTATTCCGTGGTTTATTAAGTTTTCAAATTTATACTGACTTTTTGATCACCCGGTATTTCACATGAAAGGGTACCTCCTTCACTCATTCCTCTATTTGGCAATACACTAATGATTTGTAGACTTAAGTTATTTTTTTAAGAGGAGAGGGCAGCTGCAGCCTCTCACACCTGTTCGGAAATCAAGTGCTACAGTGCCAGTTTCACATGTGTTCTACGCCACTGCAAGCCGCCTTCATGGTGTTGGTGTTTTAATGGACAACAGAGTAAATGACTGTAACAACCACTACACTGAGGCAAGGCCTCGTTGACAACGTGTACCACGAACGAAGTAACCCGGTGCGCCCCTCGGCGGGCTGTGCTGTGCTGCGGACACACCACACGCCGTGGCGTCAGCTGGCGGCGCCGCCTGCCCCAGGCGCCGCTATTTCAGGAGGCCACAGCGCGCTCTGGAGCCGCCGGCGGAGAGGGCGCACCGCCGTCTCGGGCCAGGCCCAACACGCCGCTCCTGCTGTCGCAACTCGAGGGTGCCGCAGTCTTCCTGGGCGCTTTTTATTTTTAACTCTGGAGGGCTGCAGCCTTACAGTGTGCTGCCTGTGTGGCAACGCACAGGGCGGCTGGGGTGGGAAGGTAGGCCGGGGATATAACAGCGGCTTTCAAGAGGCGCGAGTCAGCACAAGCGCGCCTCTCGAAACCGCTTGGACTGCTGCGTGAAACTCTTGGGAAAATCAACAACGCAGGCGGTACACGCAGGGGACACAGCGACCGTTGTAAATAATGTACAGAAGGCAGCCACAGCTCGCACATTATTTCATTCATTTTCGTTGCTTTCTTTGCTGCCAATTTATGATCATAAAAATTCTCAGCCGGCCGGGGTGGCTGAGCGGTTCTAGGCGATACAGTCTGGAACCGCGCGACCGCTACGGTCGCAGGTTAGAATCCTGCCTCGGGCATGGGTGTGTGTGATGTCCTTAGGTTTAAGTAGATCTAAGTTCTAGGGGACTAGTGACCTCAGAAGTTAAGTCCCATAGTACTCAGAGCTATTTGAAAAATTCTCAAACTCCGACAACAAATATTATTAATATACAAGGCTACGAATTAAGTCTGGTGATGCTGAGGGTATTAGATTAGGAAATGAGAAACTTAAAGTAGTAAAGGAGTTTTGCTATTTGGGGAGCAAAATAACTGATGATGGTCGAAGTGGAGAGGATATAAAATGTAGACTGGCAATGGCAAGGAAAGCGTTTCTGAAGAAGAGAAATTTGTTGACATTGAGTATAGATTTAAGTGTCAGGAAGTCATTTCTGAAAGTATTTGTATGGAGTGTAGCCATGTATGAAAGTGAAACGTAGACGATAAATAGTTTAGACAATAAGAGAACAAACGCTTTGGAAATGTGGTGCTACAGCAGAATGCTGAAGATTAGATGGGTAGATCACATAACTAATGAGGAGATATTGAATAGAATTGGGGAGAAGAGAAGCTTGTGGCACAACCTGACTAGAAGAAGGGATCGGTTGGTAGGACATGTTCTGAGTCATCGAGGGATCACCAATTTAGTACTGGAGGGAAGCATGGAGGGTAAAAATCGTAGAGGGAGACCAAGAGATGAATACACTAAGCAGATTCAGAAGGATGTAGGTTGCAGTAGGTACTGGGAGATGAAGGAGCTTGCACAGGATAGATTAGCATGGAGAGCTGCATCAAACCAGTCTCAGGACTGAAGACCACAACAACAACAGCAAGGCTACTACAGATATTCATCCATTTTCAAAGCTCTGTATCTTCCAAAGTACACTCTGAGACAAAAAGAAGAACAGTATGTCCATCTTTTCAGAGATGGTTGCGGGACTCGACTGTTCGACACAGGATACCAAATTAAAAACCTTTCAGTCGTCTAGTTTCCAAACTTATTTTATTTGGCTAGCAAAAAAAATGGCTCTGAGCACTATGGGACGTAACAAAATGGTTCAAATGGCTCTGAGCACTATGCGACTTAACTTCTGAGGTCATCACTCGCCTAGAACTTAGATCTAATTAAACCTATCTAACCTAAGGACATCACACACATCCATGCCCGAGGCAGGATTCGAACCTCCGACCGTAGCGGTCGCTCGGCTCCAGACTGTAGCGCCTAGAACCGCACGGCCACTCCGACCGGCTGGAACATAACAGCTGAGGTCATCAGTCCCCTAGACTTAGAACTGCTTAAACCTAACTAACCTAAGGACATCAAACACATCCATGTCAGAGGCAGGATTCGAACCTACGACCGTCGCAGCAGCGCGGTTCCGGTCTGAAGCGCCTAGAACCGCTCGGCCACAGAGGTCGGCTACTTGACTAGCAGTTTCGGCGATTTACTACGCCATCTTCAGGCCCCTGACCGACATGTAGGAAGATTTCACCTCGGTTCTGATCAAAAACGGGCCAGTAATACTGGTATTAGTAGATTTCTACTTGCTGTAGCGGTACCTTCTACCATCATCTGCCGATTGAACAGAACCGAGGTGGAATCTTTCTACATGTCGGTCAGGGGCCTGAAGATAGCGTAGTAAATCGCCGAAACTGATAGCCAAATAAAATAAGTTTGGAAACTAAACGACTGAAAGGTGTTTAATTTGATACCGTTTAAAAAGAAGAACGGCGCACCCCGAACGTTGGCATCACACCGTGACCCAGAGGTCTCCAGACCCGTCTTCGGTCTCGGATCTTATTGACTGCAGTAGAATTGTTACAGTCATGATTCAAAAATGGTTCAAATGGCTCTGAGCACAATGGGACTTAACATCTGAGGTCATCAGTCCCCTAGAACTTAGAACTACTTAAACCTAACTAACCTAAGGACATCACACACATCCACGCCCGAGGCAGGATCCGAACCTGCGACCGTAGCGGTCGCGCGGTTCCAGACTGTAGAGCCTAGAGCCGCTCGGCCACGACGGCCGGCTACAGTGATGAGTCCCAATTCGAACTGAATGCCGACGACCAGCGAAGACGTGTCTGGAGGCGTCCTAAACAACGGTGTGATACCAGCCTGACTGTCGGCCGTCACACGGCATTTCTTTTCGTAGCAGGACCCCATTCGTTGTCATACGCATAGCGGTACATCGGCGATATTTTAAGCCTCCTTTTGTTGCCCTTCATGGTAAGCCATCCTGGGCTTACATTTCAGCAAGGTGATACCCGTCGCACACTGCGAGAGATTTTGCTGTTTGTGTTTGTACCTGCCAGAACCGACCTTGGCCAGCAAGGTCACTGTGTCTCTCCCCAATTGAGAACGCTTGGAGCATTATGGGCAGCACCCTCCAACCAGCTTCGGATTTTGATGTTCGAAGGTGGCAATTGGACAGAGTTTGGCACGGTATCCTTCAGAATGACACCAACCCGTGTCAAACTGAATAACTGCATGCATAAGGGTTAGAGATGGACCAACGCTTAGTGACTTGCTCAGTTTGTGAAGCTCTTTCTCTTCACTAAATCATCCAAGTTTTCTGAAATTTTATTCATTTCTTTGTGTGTCAATGTATTTCACATCTAGCGATTTCCGTCCCATTCAGATAATTCCTTCGTGATATGTGTTTTTTGTTTCATTTTATTTTATTTTTTGTTTTAGAGTGTATTGCATGTACAAATACGATTGACGCATGAATAGAACCGTAAACGCACCAAGCTTGCATTTTGAACTCTACAAATGTTTTATGAGTGCTCCCCCCCCCCCCCCCCTTGTCACACGACAGACTTCCAAGCGATAGCCAAGTTCGTTGCATACCTTGTGTAGCAACATCCTGTCAATAGTCAACACTGCAGCATCGATGCGTTCCCTGAACTGTACAGTGTATTTTACGGTGGGTTTACGTAAATAGGGTTCTTAACGTACTCGCAAGAAAATAGTTACCAGGCGTTACGTCAGGCGATTTGGGAGCCAAGAGAACAAGAGAACAGAGCCAAATCCTCTTCACTACTACGCTCAATGCAGCGATGTGGAAGTTTGTCGTTTAGGTAGCGACGAACATCGATGCTCCTATGAGAGGGTGCCTCAGTCTTGTTGGAAGATCTCGGAATTAGCAGGCAGTTGTGCAAACAATCACAATTGCAAAATGTCAAGGTAAGAGATACCAGTCACAATCTCCTCACTGAAAAAAAAAACGGCCAGTGCAGCTTCGTCTGCGACACTGCGAAAAGAAACATTAACCTCTGGTGAATCTTGTTCACGTGCCACAATTTCAAGAAGTTTTTCACTTCCCCACACGTTCACATAG
Organism: Schistocerca piceifrons; assembly: GCF_021461385.2. NCBI lineage: Eukaryota > Metazoa > Arthropoda > Insecta > Orthoptera > Acrididae > Schistocerca > Schistocerca piceifrons. The sequence continues at coordinate 1,009,606,361 of NC_060139.1, forward strand.
TGGAGATTAACCTTTCCAGATAAATGGAAGGCTACTTCGTCCCTGAGTAGCAGCTTGTAGGCAAAATACTCAAGTGCTCTTTTCTTACTTTGTCGCCATTTTGCCATGGTTCAAATGGTTCAGATGGCTGTGACCACTATGGGACTTAACATCACTCCCCTAGAACTTAGAACTACTTAAACCTAACTAACCTAAGGACATCACACACATCCGTGACCGAAACAGGATTCGAACCTGCGACCGTAGCAGCCGCGCGGTTCCTGACT